>NC_077230.1:305234134-305931634 GCF_027887165.1 Monodelphis domestica
AGTTATTTGCATGTTTTCTCCCCAATTAGATTGTGAGGTCTTTTAAGGACTGGATTATCTCTTGACTTTCTTTGTATCCTTCCTGCTTAGCCCCAGTGCCTGGCATATAGCAGGCACTTAATAAATGTTTATTGACTGACAAAATGGCTGAGTGGTTTGGATTTGAGTTTCTACTCTCAGGGATATTTGTGATCATTGCCAAGTCTTTTTTAATCTCTGTGAACTTGTTTGTAAAATGTAGATGATGATAATAAAAGCAGTTCTGCAAATTTTAATGTGAATGGTTATCCTAGTGAATTGGACAGAATTTGAACTTAAACTTGGAGAGGCTTCCTTGGAAGGGATTATTATCTTGTGCATGCCATAGAAGAAAGTTTATTGTTCTTTAATGGGAGCTGTGCTTGAAATCTAACAATTGGAAAAAGAAATACTGCAACTATCTTTTTTGTGAAGAGTACTGGATGTTGGGGGGGTGCCTGAAGACTGGTACATTGTTCTGATTTAATGTTAGAATGAAATGAGTCACTCATTGACCAGGTAACAAAAGATTTACTGTATGATGAAAGCATACTATAATAGCATTTAGGTTGGGACAATAATTTCTTAGATGCAATTAAAAGCAACCTAGACAAATAGGAATTCAAATGTCATAGTAGAAATCTATCAAATATGTCAGAAAGGCAGAAAAAAAAGTGTCAAAGGCTAGACAGTGGGGATTAAGTGACTTGCTCAGGGTCAAACAGCTAGAAAATGTCTTGATTTCAAATTTGAACCCAGATCCTTTGACTCCCAAGTCTGGTGTTCTTCCACTGTGCTGTGTAGCTGTTCCTCCTTTTTGCTATTCTGTATGATACTACATTTACCATATCTGTGCTTTATGTACTAACCATCCCCCTTTACTTGGAATGCTCTCTCCTCACTTCCTCCTCTTGGAATCCCTAGTTTTCTCTTATTTGTCTGTCCTCTTTTAAGTCTGGTCATTTTGGCTCTGTGACTAGGTATCAGAGGAAAGAAGATTGTTTGCAGAAAGAGTTTTTAGTCACTTAATACAGCAAGTTGGTCATTTTAGTTTAGTGTTCTCATTTGAGGACAAATAGTACATTTTAGGTATCTGGACATATTTGAGGGGAAATGAGCATACATAGGCATTCCTATCTTATGACTAATTAAACTGAATATATGAGTCATTTTTATTAAATTCAGCAAAACAATTAGAATATAAATGTAAGGAAAGATTTGGTCTTATCCCCTCACTTGTTAAAACTATTTCAATTTGAAAAGTGTAGGGAGGTTATATAGTATTTTGTATCTTATTTTTTCTTGTTCACTTAGAAATGAATATAATTAACACATTGTTCCTCCCTCTTTATTTGCTTCATTATAGCTTTTAAGAAGTATTTTTTGAAATCGTTTGCTTTTATATTACCTTCATATCTAAAAATATACTTTTCCCCTCCTACACCCAGAGAGCCATTCTGTATATCTATGAATAAAAAAGAAAGGTGGTGGAAACAAACACATCAATGGTGTCTGGCTATAACTATATTCATAGATTTATAGGGCTGTGTGTCTGTATGTGTATGTGTGTGAGAGAGAGTGTATAAGCCTAATAGTACCTGTAGTCCCAAACAACAGCAATGGACCTGTTCTTTTCAGCTCTTTTTGGGGGGCCATATTTGATCATTGTAATTACCCAATGTTCAGTTACCTTTTTTGTCCTTTTTACATTTGTTGTCATTTATATTGTTTTTCTGGTTCTGTTTACTTAGCTTTGTATCATTTCATATAAATATTTCTCTACTTGTAGGTATCCTTCACATTTATCCTTTCTTATGAATTAATGATTGAAAACCATTTATTCACTTATACAAAATAATATATTATGTGCTGGGAATGTAAAAAGAAAAGTAAAGACAATTCCTGCTTTCAAGGAGCCTCGTGTTCTAATGAGGGAGACAACATACATAGGTTTCAGTTGCAAATCTGATGGAAAGATCCCATGGTCTCCTGGGGTATGGTTGTAAAGTAGATGGTAATGTCTCTTCTTTGATATTATTTGCACTGATAACATCATATCATTTTCTGACGTTGAACTACTTAACAGTGCCAAAGACTTTGATGTTAAGAACTGATTTTTGAGCTGTCAGTGACTGGTTGCTAAGGAAGCCAGGGCTTTGGCATCTGTCAAAGCTCTTTCCAGGTTGTATCTTCACAAGGATTACTTTCTTGGTTGATAGTTACTGGGACTTGACTGGATGCAGGACCAGTGATCTGGTGAGTATGGAGGGCACTGCCATTATTTGGAGTTTTTGGGGGTATAGTCACATTCACATACCACAGTTTTAATCATTGTCCAAGTGATAGACTTCCATTTTGTTTCCTGTTCTTTGATGTTTCAAAAAATAAATGCTGCTATGTATTATATGTGAGATTTTCTTTCTGTCTTTGATCTTCATGACTTACATGCCTAGCGGTGAGATCAATAGGCCAAATGATCTCAAATTAGGACATTTTCGTTACTTTCTTAACATAATTCTAAATTTCTTTTTAAAAATTCCTCGACTAGTTCACAGTTCTGCCAATAACTGTGTGCCTGCTTCTCCGTAACCTCTCTAACAATAACTATTTCCATCTCTTGTCACCCATGTAATTTTGCAGGATATGAGATGAAACCAGTCATTTTGATTGACGTGTCTTCTTATTAGTGATTTGGAGCATCCTTTCTTATGGTTGCATCTGTCTTGTTATTATGCCCTAGTACTGTTAATACATCATGAGCAAACTTTGATGTAATGTTCTGGATGGTGCTCTTTACCTTATCCCCATTTCTGTGGAACTATACTCTACTCTGGTTCTCTAGACATATAGTTGAATCTCAGAAACGAAATTATAGATTTGTCTTTCCCATTAGTCTTGAATTTATTAAGAAGAGAAAAAGGCCTTGCTATTTCAATATTTTAAGGAAATAAATAAAAGGATTTAATATTAAATAATATTTAAAAAATAAAATAATTAACAAAGAATTGTGAAACTTAATTTCTTATGAAAATATTAATTTTCTGAATTTAGCCTTTTCCCTTAATTTTTAGTGAAATTTAAAAAGTTATAAAGATATTCAACTAGGTTCTTTTCCATTGACAGTGCTTTTATATCAAGGACAGCTATATATGTGTGTGTATGTGTATATATATATGTTATATATATATATTAATTTGAGAGAAACAGTCACCTACTCAAAAAAATCTTGAACTCAGCATCAATGTGTAAAAGATTTTAATTTCATCTTGGCGAGAATGGGTCACAAATGTTATAGCCAGCAAGCAAGTACAAAGTATGGGAGTAGGCAACCTTCTTTGATCCTAGTCCCTAATACAAAGATTGTCCTTCCCCCATTTACCATTGGCTGGTTACTTGAGAATTACATTCTTATTTTAAAAGCTAGTTAATTGGACGTGCAATTTACAAAACCAATCATCCTAATTATTCAAGTGGTTATAGCCAATTAAAACAAGGACTGTTTCAATCCTATCTATCTGAAATGGTGCTTAGGTTGGGAACATGAAACTTGACTTGTTTTGATTGAAACTTAGGTGACATGTTCTGACTTCTTCCTACTTTGTCTCCAAGTTTGACTATATATGAGCATACATAAAAAAGGAATTTAATTATTCTGTGGCACCAAAAATGTTAACTTGGATTCCTCCTGTAAAATTTGGATATTGGACTAAATGATAAACAAGTTTAATGAAACATTGATATAAATGATATAGCATTTTGTTTATATTTTGTCCATGTAAGATTTTTTACTTATATTCTCCCTTAATTTCTTATGCCATTGTAGGAGTAGTATTATCTACTGTGCACATTGGAATGAGAACATTTATGATTTCATTTGTTTAGGTTCACAGCAGTTGAACAATGATAAAACATCTCCATTGAACAATTATAAAACTTCTCCTTAGAACAATAACTATGTTTAATCCTAATAGCATCTCTGATTACTAGGTAGTATGGGGATTGTTACTCTTATTTAAGTCAAGAAAATGAATCTAGCTTATTTGCATAAAGTGACAGTTGTTAGTTAATTCTAGGTCTGACCAAATTTCAACTCTAGCATGATGCCTCTTCTAAGATTTTGACTTTTGGTGGATGGTTCTTTCCACCAGATAAGATTGAATTGTAGATCTGGGAAAGAACATTAGGTTACACCGAGATAAATGGCAGGACCAAGATTCAAATTTAGGGTTTTCAATTCAAATTCAAAACATTTCTCACTATACATGGCTGCTGCTACTGCTTCTCTACTTCCTTCTACACCTCCTTCTCCACATTAATCATATGATATACTACATAAGTGTGTGTATATGTATATATAACAAATTAATATATTTTATGCATATTTGTATAAAATATATTAATTATCCAGCCAAAGTTTTTAGATTTTAACCTAGATTTTAGATTTTAGATTTTAACCTAGATTTTAACCCAATTAGGGGGATGGAAACTAGCAATAGCAACAGTATTATATAGAATATATATATATACATACATATATATTTTTAAACCCCTACCTTCCTTCTTGGAGTCAATACTGTGCATTGGCTACAAGGTAGAAGAGTGGTAAAGGCTAGGCAATGGGGGTCAAGTGACTTGCTCAGGGTCACACAACTGGGAAGTGGCTGAGTCCAGATTTGAACCTAGGACCTCCCGTCTCTAGACCTGACTCTCAGTCCACTGAGCTACCCAACTGCCCCCTATATAGAATATATTTTGCATATTTCTCATTTTGAGGAGAACTGAAGTCAAATAAAGTTGGGAGGGAAGATCTTGCCCAAAACTGCATAGCCATTTTTTGGCAAAGAGAAGATTAAGATCTGTAGAACCACTACATTGAAGAATTTCCAGTTTTATTTACTCAATCAAAGGGAGGTGATGTACCCATAGTGGTTAGAGAGTTATTAGCCTCAGAACCATGTGACCTGGAGCAGTATAGCTTCTCTTGTCTTTTCTCATTTGCCATATTTAGTATTTATAGTCATTTGACCTTTGGATTCAGTATTGGTTGTTGCATTTATTTTGAATTGTTACCTTTTAGTGTGTGTTTTTTTTTGGTCTGCTTATTTTTACTCAGAATTCATACCAATATTTCCATAGATTTTTGAATTCTTTATATTTGTCATTTTTTAACAGCATTCCTTTATATACTCATGTACCACAATTGGTGCATCAGTTCTCCATTTGATAGGCACCCACTTTGTTTCCACTTTTTGTTTACTGTAAAAAAAAAAGGGCTTCTATCATATATGGTGCCTTTTTATTTTTTACTTTTGTGGGATGTATGTGGGATTTCTGGATCAAAGGATATCAAGAGTTTTGTAACTTTTTCTTGAATAATTCATAATTTTTTTCCAGAACAGTTGTTCCCATTGACAGTTATATGAACCTTCAACTTCAGAGCTGGAATCTTGTTTGTTAACCTTCTCTTTTTACAGATAAAGAAAGTGAGCCTAGGGATATAGGATTGTCCAAGATCACACAAAGGTAGTGTCAGAGATAGTATTTGAATCTATGTCTTCTGATTCCAGGACCAGTGCTTTTTTTTCCAGCCTGTGGTACCCTGATTTTATCTTGTACCTCTGCTTCATTGTTTTTCTGATGCAGTTGTTCTCTTTTCTTATAGATTTCTAAAACTTTTGTTTTCCATCTGTATGAAATGCTGACAAAGAATAAGGTTTTATTTTGCTTAAATAGAACTATCAGGAGAAATCTTATTTAAATGAATCTTTTCTTTAAAGTATGTTGTCACTGAAGTTAGCCAATACACTGCTAGATTAAGGATGTCTTTGCTAAAAGTCTTTAAGAAATCAGCTACTCCACTAAGGATGTCCTTGCTAAAAGTCTCCAGGAGATCAGATAAATGATGAACAGCTAAAATAAATCTCTACATTTCAATACCAATTTGACCTAAATAACTTGATTGCCTAAATGATTCAGAGCTCAGCTAACCAGAATATACCGATTTCTAAATCTTTATCAGATAAATGAAATATATTACTGTATTAAAATTTTTAGAAATGTTTTAATAGATAGACATAGCTTCTCAAATTTTTGTCTTTCCTAAAGATTTCCCCAAAATAAAAAAGTAGCTATATTAATAGTTCTTTTGTACTCTGTGTAGTCTGTTATGCCATATTTTGTACAGGCTACACTAAAATTCTGAGTTTTCTTAACTTATGTTTTATCTAGCTTAAGTTCCTTAAGATGAGGAGTTTATCATCTCTTTTATATGCCTTAACAGTGCTTTCCCCATGGGAATGCATTTCTAATTTTACAGGAGATATCAGTGAGACATTGATTTGATTTCTATAAATTTATTGCTATCATGTCAGCAATGTTACCATCATAGAAAATTAAATATAATTGTATTTTGAAGTTATGACCTGATCTACCTACTGGGAATTACCATTAAGTTTTTATTTCTATGTCTGAGGTTTGAAATTAGTCTGTTAGTTTGTTGCTGCTTATTACTGAACTTTTTCCTTTTCAAAAAATGTCTTTTGTCCAAGTATTCCACAGTTGTATATTATGTTGAGACAAAAATATGTTTCATTTACTTGAAAATTTGCTTATCCTATAATCGTGACTTTCCATACAAGACATAACCCTGAGTCAAAAAAAAGCATTGAGTAGCCAAAATAGATGTCACTAAGTCGAACCACTAAGGTTCATCTATTTTATTCATAGGAAAACTTCTTAGGCCATCATCAAGATCATCATCAAGATTTTTATCTTTTCATTTTTATTGTAGTCTACTTGGTTTATCTTTCAGTTTCTCAATAGATAAATCTCAGACACCTCATTCCCTTCATTTTTCTCTCACAGCACAAAGAAATGATGGTTGATACCTAGAAAGAAGGAAAGAAAAAGTAGAAAAAGACAAAACTAAGGAAAGCAAAACAGCTTGAGATCCATTTATGTTAAGGGACCAAATAGCTGTATACTTCATTATATCTATCCAATGATTCATACCTCATTAGTCCCTGAGAAAAGCTAGGCAGTATGATTATGGAATTCTGGGCCCAATATCAGGAAGGTTGAGTTCAAATCCAGCTTCAGGCACTTAGTTTGCATAATTCTAGACTAGTCACCTAACCTTGTCTGCCTGTTTCCTCAGTAAGATGAGGACAATTATTATTTTTATTATATATATATAATATATATATTAATATAATATAAATTATTATACAGCCCCTATCTTCCAGGGTTCTTGTGATGAACAAGTGACAATATTTGGGAAATGCTTATCATAGTGAACATAGTAGGCTGGGAAGGAAATTACCATTTATATAGTGCCTACTTTTTGCCAGGTACTGGGGTTTGTGACTTGCCTTGGGTCACACAACTATGAGTTGACTTTCTGAGGTTATATTTAAACTCTTCCTTATTATAGACCCAGCTCCCTATCCACTGTACTATCTATAATTTAAATATAATGTTTCCTGGAGAGATCTGTAGGCTGGACCTGTAATTTCACTGGCAGAGGGTACTCCCAGGTCAGGAAATTGCTTATATTAATGCAGGTCATTGCATAGTCTTAGATAATGGCCTGAGAGGTTAAATAGCTGAACCATTGTGGTCTCATAGCCAATGATTGTGAGTCTAAGACTTGAACCCAAAGGTTCCTGTCTTCTAGGGTAGCTCTATCTATCTACTAAATTATGTTGGCCAAAAGAATATACACTCCTTGAGGGTAGAGGCTTTTTCACTTTTGCCTTTGAACCTCCAGTTGCTCATAATTTGTGGCACAGAGTAGACACTTAATAAGTGCTTATAGATTAGGGCGAATACCATTCAAGATAGTTAAAATATACATGAAATTGTTGTTTTAAAGGGGTTATTTATAAAGTTAAAATAAATATTTCTTCTCAGATATGACCTTTCAAAATTATTAAAATTCTTTAAAATGCCCAGTGGTTGCTTTTCCCCCCATTATTAGTTCTACCTTAAATAATTTGTGGAGGACTGTGTGTATATTTCTTATTTAGAACAGTGATTCTCAAACATTACCTGCTTGTGCTTGTTCATTGAAGCAATGAATCTATCACACTCCTTTTCCCAATGGCCCCTGGTTGCTTCCATGAAAATCTTGATTGGAAGATTAATAATGCTTTTTAAGATGCTATGTTATACCTTTTTATTGGATTTTATAAAATATCTGTTTGAAATGCTTTATGCATTGTTGCCTTTTTCTTAATGATAGTGGACAATATCTTCTAGGACCTCCCTTTGTCTTTTGAGTATACCATGAGAGCCCTTGATCTAGGTGAATTTTAAGAATTGCTTTGTTTGCAAATAACTTGAGAGTTAACTTTTCTTTCTTTTAAAAAAATTGTTATAAACTTAACCATTAATAAAGTCAGATATACAAAGCAAGGAGATAAAATCTTATATAAAATTTTTAGTATTGATCAACTAATGAGCTGATGATTTTAGTGGACTTCAAAAATAGAGTCAGCAGTGTGATACTGTAACCACAAAAGCTAATTGATTCTTAGTTTGAATTCATTATTTATGAAATGGAATCAGTGAAGAAATTCAGTGAAGTCTTCTGATGAGGTCAAGGTGTGATTGTTTAGCATAAATATTTCCCCTCCATTGAATATTACCTTCCTCAGAGCATTATTAAGAAGACCAAATGAGATATATGAATGAATGATAAAGCATTTAATAAATGGTTAGTATGTATCTTTTGTTAATCACTTGAATATAAATACAAGAAAGCAGTATGGTTATTGCCCTGAAGATAATTATAGTTTAATTGGGGAAGAAAACACATGAAGGGGTGAAGGAACTAGAAAGGGCAGGCTATGAGCACCAGTTAGATTAGAATTGGATTGTAAATGATGTGGAGGCCTGGTTCCCAGCAAGATAAGTTAGAAAATTCAGAATGTTCCAGGGGAAAAGTTTAAGATTTGAGTGGAGGGGAATGAGAGAGGATGAGGAGGATGACTAGAGTGCAGGCAGCAGAGTTTAGAAATGACTAAGAAGTATATATGTAAAGAAGAGGGGTACAGACTCCATTAATCTTCCTGCTATGCCACTCCAATCTAACATTCCAGCTCATGCCCTGGGGCCCTGCAGTCCTAAAAGGTGATAATTCACCATTTCTAGTCTTCTTTGCCTTCATTCTCTCTACACCAAGTTTTTCCTCTGGAGACAGTAATCAAATCAGTACCACCATTCAGAGAGTGTGTGCCAATACACTCACTACTTAATCTCTTATGATCAGGCTTCAGACCTCATCATTCCACTGAAACTATTCTTTCCAGCATTACCAGTGATTTTTTTTAAAATTCTATTGATTAATTAAGAAAAAGTTTCCATAGTTACATGATTCATGTTCTTTCCCTCCTCTCCTCCCACCCCCTTCCTATAGCCAACGCAGAATTCCACTGGATTTACATGTGTTATTGATCAAGACCTATTTCCATATTATTGATATTAGCATTAGGGTGATTGCTTAGAGTCTACCTCTCCAGTCATATTCCCATCAAACCATGTGATCAAGTAGTTGTTTTTCTTCTGTTTCTGCTCCCACAGTTCTTTCTCTGGATGTGGATAGTGTTCTTTCTTAAGTCCCTCAGAAATGTTTTGGATCATTGCATTACTGCTAGTAGAGAAGTCCATTACAATCGATTGTGCCACAGTGTATCAGTCTCTGTGTATAAGGTTCTCTTGGTTCTGCTCCTCTCACTCCTCATCAATTCCTTGAGGTCATGCCAGTTCACATGGAATTCCCCTAGTTAATTATTCCTTTTAGCACAATAGTATTCCATCACCAATTCCATCCAAGTATACCACAATTTGTTTAGCCACTCCCCAGTTGAAGGGCATCCCCTCATTTTCCAATTTTTTGCCACCACAGAGAGCATGGCTATAAATATTTTTGTACAGGTATTTTTCCTTATTATCTCTTGGTATAAACCCAGCACTGCGATGGCTGGATTAAAGGGCAGGCAAGTCTTTTAAAGCCCTTTGGACATAGTTCCAAATTGCCATCCAGATTGGTTGGATCAATTCATAACTCCACCAGCAATGCATTAATGTCCCTATTTTGCCACATCCCCTTCAACATTTATTACTTTCCTTTGCTGTCATGTTAGCCAATCTGCTAGGTGGTACCTCAGAGTTGTTTTGATTTGTATTTCTCTACCAAGTGATTTCTTAATTGTTAGATCCAAAGACTTTTTCTCAATCCTCATTTTTTAAAAACAAACCCCCCAAAACATCTTACTTTCCATCTTAGAGTCAATACTAAAACTTTGTATTGGTTCCAAGGCAGAAGAGAGGTAAGGGCTAGGCAATGGGGGGCTAAGTGACACACAGCTAGGGTGTGTCTGAGGTCAGATTTGAACCCAAGATGTCCAGTCTCTAGACCTGGTCCTTTATGCCCTGAGACATCTAGCTGCCCCCTCAATTCTCATTCTCCTTTGCCTCTCAGTAGTCTTCACCTCTGTTGATCACTTTCTTCTCCTTGATATTCTCTGTCTAGGATTTTGGAACAGCACTCTCTTTGAACTTTCCTCCTACTTGTCAGACTGTTCCTTCTCAGTTTCCTTAGCTGGAATCCTTATTTCTCATAGGACTCTGTCCTAGATTTGCTTCTCTGCTTCCTCTATAACAATTTCATTTGCTAATCTTGTCATATCCCATGAATTTAATTATCAACTCCATGCTGATGATTCTCAGATCTTCCTATCAGGTCCTAATTTGTTAACCTCTAGCCTGGCATCTCCAACTGCTTTTCAGGCATCTTAAACTAGATGTCCAGTAGACATCTTAACTTCAACAAGTCCAAAAAAATAAATCATTTTCTTTCCTCCTAACACCTCTCCCTTTGCAAATGTCTTTATTTACTGCTGAAGGTACCACCATCCTCTCAGTCCCCTAGATTTGCAACCTAGGTGTTATCTTTATCTCCTATCTCACTCCTCCCCCCAACATTCCATCTGTTGCCACCAAGGTATATTAACTTCTCCTTTGTATCATTTCTCCAATACACACCTTTCTCTCCTCTGGTACTGCTATCACCCATGTGTAAGCCTATATCTTTCCATTCCTGGACCATTACAGAGCCTGCTGGTCAGTCTTACTGCATCAAGTCTCTTCCAAATTTAGTCTATCTTGCCAAAATAGTTTTTTGAAACATGCCACTCTTCCCCACTTCCACTCACTCCTCCCTGCCAAATAAAACTCTATTGACTTTCTGTCAACTCCAGGATCAAATATAAAAATCCCCTGGTGATCAGAACCCTTCATAAAAACCCAGCATCCTTCCATCCCCCCATCTTTCCATGTTCCATGAATACTCCATTTCTCCACTCTGATCCCCTCTCCCCCATGCCTGGAACTAATATAATCTGAAATTTTGTAGTGATGCATGTAAAGGCCTTTATTTAGGTTAAGAAAAATCAACAAATAAGTACAGAATGGTAAATTGTTTAGAAAACAGTCCCTATGAAAAAAGAACCAAATGTTGTAGTGGACTACAAGTTCAGTGAGAGATGTGTGATGTGGAATCCCAGAAAATGAATTTGATTTTAGTCTGCATTCTTAGAAACAGCATGTCAAGAAAGATGGAGGTGATAATTCCTTGTGCCATTTTCTACTTAGATTACATCTAGAGTTTTGTGGTCAGTTCTAAGCTTCATGTTTTAGGAAGGCTTTTGATAGACTGTGTCTCAAGAAGGAGGAACCTTGATTTTTCCATTGAACTAGAAAATACAGAGATGGGAAGAAACTTTAGAGATGATTAAGAATCTGAGGGTAATCAGGTGACCTGTTGAAAGTTACAGAGCTAGTTTGAGGTAAAGTTGGGACTAGTTCTTAGTCTTTTGACTCCTTTTCCAGCATTTATTTTACTGTTTGAGTCTTCTTGGATCAACACAGTATCTTCTTTAGTTGATGCTAATGCTGAGTGCACTTAGTCTTAGCAGAGGGGTTGGAATGGGTCACACAGGATTAGTTCTAGTCAGTGACTGATGTCCATGAAATTCTTTTATTTAAAAAAAAAAAAAGAACCTTTAACCTTCCATCTTAGAATCAATTGGTTCTAAGGCAGAAGAGTGGTAAGGACTAGGCAATGGGTGTTAAAGTAACTTACTCAGGGTTATTACATAACTAGGAAGTGTCTGAGGTCATATTTGAACCCAGGACCTCTCATCTCTGGACCTGACTGTCAATCCACTGAGCTACCCAGCTGCCTCCCCTCTGCCCCCCTCCCCCACCCCCCCCATGAAATTCTTTAGAGTAATAGTGTAGGTGTCTGGGTCCAAACTTATAAAATAACTTTGGGGTTTTAAGGTAATAAAGAACAGTGGGAGAGTTATAATTTACTTTGTTTGAGACTTTGAAGGCTAAAATTAGATACAGTCTGGAAACCCATGGAGGAACTTTCTTAGAGATCTAGATCTCATGGTCTCTTTTGACTCTTTATGCTCCATTGACTTTCACCAGTCATGTAAAAAAGGCAAGTTGGGGAGGAAGGTAATTAGATTATTTCCATATTTGAAATTAAAGCAGAATTTAGAAGAATGAAAGTACTATCACAGGATTGTATAGATTTATTTTTGGAAGGGAACTTAGAGGTCATTTAGCCCCACCTTCTCATTTTAACAGGTGAAAAAAATGAGACCAAGGAGGTTGTCTAAAGTCACAGGTAAGATGCAGTAGATAGTTTTAATTTAGTAATCATGTAAGAGGAGCTCTTCTAAGTTTTTTTTTTTAATCATTGTTATATGGAGGTTGTATGGCATCATGGAAAAAGCATAGGATTTGAAGTTAGATTATATATCTAACTTCCAGTTTCACATCTACCATTTACTTCATCTGTAATGTTGGATAAGTCACTTCACCCCTCTAAAACTCAATTTCAGGGGGCAGCTGGGTAGCTCAGTGGATTGAGAGCCAGGCCCAGAGACAGGAGGGTCCTGGGTTCAAATATGACCTCAGACACTTCCTAGATGTGTGACCCTGGGCAAGTCACTTGACCCCCATTGCTTGGCCCTTACCACTCTTCTGTCTTAGAACCAATATACAATATTGATTCTAAGACAGAAGGTAAGGGTTTTAAAAAAAAATAAAACTCAGTTTCATTCTCTGTAAAATAAGGAAAATTTGAGTAGATAATCCCTAAGATGTTTTGTAGCTTAAAATTTGTGGTCCTAAGTAAATGTTTAATGATAGGCATCAAAAATAATTTAAAATATTTCACTTCAAAGTTTTGTTTTATTTAAAGTAATAGGCTCTGCTACTAAAAAAAATTGGAAAATTGTTATACTAAATGGTATCTCTGAGATTTCTTTTAGCTACAAGATACTGAAACTGGTTAGCTGGCATCAAGAAACAATTTAAAAGTCATAGAACAAAGTCAAACAGAAAATCTATAAACTTCAAGTACAGATCACTTGCATTCAAAAGCTGTCCTTTTTGAAGTCTTGTAAGGGAAGAACAGCATTCTAAGAAGTTACTTTAAATAACTTTAATGGGAATTACAGTGATGTAGGGCTATTCAAGCAGAGTCAAGGCAATTTATTGTCAAATGGCCCACCTTATCACATTACAGTAAAATAGTTTTCTTTGAGTGTGTATATTTCATACCATTTTCACTTTCTTCATATTGCAACATTACTTGCTCATTTTCTCTAGCAGTGTCTAGAGGCATGAGAATTGGAACAGAGAAGGTAGGTGATGGCAATAACAGTGCTAGAGTTTGGCAAGATATGAGCTTTGGGATGAGGGGACAAAAGAATTCAAAGTTGGAGAACTGTGTTTAGTTTTCCTGATCAACAACAGGATCACTAAGGTAAAGGGAGGAAAGTGAGGCTAAGGTAGATGTGATAGTGTGTGTAGGCCAGTGATGGTGAACCTTTGGCACAAGATGCCAAATATGGCATGCAGAACACTCTGTTATGGGCACATGGCCACCCCCACCCCAAGAGTTCATTACTAGAAAGGTAGAAGGACTCCAGTGCACTTGTTCCCTTCCCCCTCACCACTGTGCCTGATGCAATTTTTTCACATCCCCCACCCCTCTGCCCAGAAACCCATGGGAGTGCATAGGGAGTAAGGTGGGCAGGTTACAGATGGCAGAGTTGGAGGGGAAGCAAAGTGCTTGGGCCACTCCCCTCCCCTTCCTCCATGCAGCAGCCCAATGAGAGCAGTTTCTCTCTCCTCTGTGTGGGGTAAGGGGTGGAGTGGGGCAAGGCATGTGGTGGGTGGGTGGGGGCAGGCACAACACTTGGTCTGGGGATGGGGGGGTGGGGCCTGGTACTATCTTTGAAGGTTCACTATCACTGGTCTAGACAGATGAGGAAAGATGGAAAGGATCTAGAGTAGGGGTTCTTAATCTGTGTTCTTTAGCTCTTCGATGTGTGTGTGGGGTCTGGTGAGATTTTAGGGCAAGGGAGGTCTATGAATTTGGTTGGGGACAAAACTACATCTTTGTTTTCACTGAACTCTTAAATTTAGCATTTCCATTGATTTTTATTTTTTTTAAGAAAAGCTATTCTAAGAAGGAATAAGTCCCTATGCCAAATTGGTTTATGGCTCCACTTCAGTACTTCAGTAGAAGTTGTTGTGAGGTTGAAGAATAAGTATAGAAAAAGTAAGGCAGAGAGGGGAGAGGCAAGATGAAAGTATATGAGGTTGTTATTAGAGAAAGAAGTTTCAGTGTTCAAAATATATATATTCATGCCCTCCTTCCCTTATTCATATTTCATTAAAGTCTTATCAGTTCATCCCTAGCCAGATGACTTATGGATTAGCAAATCATTTCTTTCCTAATCTGTATCCTAAAGTCTAGTAAATCAGTCAACATATATTAAGTGCTTACTATGCTAAGTATTCCTTGCCCTCAAGAAGCTTATGCCCAATGGAAAAGACAACACACAAAAGGAAGCTGAAAAAGAGAGGCCAAGAGGGTACCCTATGTCTCAGCCTGATAGAGAAGACCAAAGAATTCCAAAGGCAGTGTAGCTGGAAGGCAATAAAGAGCTGACTGTCCTTTTCTCCTCCTTAAATGGAGGTTGGTGGAAAATTAAGATCACCTCACCACCAGCTGCTGGACATTTCTTAGTTGTTCCATAGTCTTCTCACATTCAATGTATCCAAAATGGAATGTATTATGATCTTCTCCCTTAGACCCACTCCTCTTTTTATCTTTCATTTTTCTCCTTAGAGTGTGTCTGTCCTTTGTCATTCAAGTTCACAATTTCAGAGTCATCCTTCATTCTTCCTACCCTCTTCCTCCTTACCCAGTTACCAAATCATTTCAGTTCTACTTCCTTAGCATCGCCACATCTGACTCCTCTCTGTCTAAACAACCATTACCCTAATTTATCTTCTTCCTACTTTATTGCTACAGCCTTCTAATGGGGTTTTCTAAATCCAGTCTCTAATCATTCCTAGGTATGGCTATCAAACTGCTACTTCTGAAGTAAAGGTCTGAACATGACACTGCCCTGCTCTCAAGAAGAATGAGTTTGGCTTTCTTTAATGCCTCTAGGATAAAATATAGATACTTTATATTAAACTAGGTACGAGGAACACAAATACAAAGAATGAAACAATTCCTTCTTGAAAAGACCTTGCATTCTAGGGAAGGAGACAAAAGAAACATATATAAATATACACAGCATAAATATAAATAAATACAAATATGCAAAGTACTGCTATTGAGAATTGACAATAATGGAAAACAACAAAAGTAACACTGAGAAATAACAGCAATAGAAAAAAATCAATGAAATATTTATTTTTTAAAAAGCTAAAGTGATTTCAGGTTGCCTTAAGCATCTTTCAGGAATGTAGAAGTGATGGTCCTTCTGTATTTTGCTCTAGTTAGAGCATATCTGGGGAATTATGTTTATTTCTGAACATCTTAATTTAAGCACATTTTGATAGAAGAGGGCAACCAGAATGATGAAGGGCCTTGAGTCTATAACATATGAAGATTGTTTGAAGGAAGTCAGCATGTTTTAATCTGGAAAAGAGGAAGACTCAGCTGGGAAATGATTGTTGTTTTTAGGGGTTTGAAAGATTATCTGGTAGAAGACGGATTATACTTGATCTCCTTGCCTCCATAGGATATGACCAGGGCAAATGACTGGAAGCCACAAAGTGGCAAATTTATCCTTGATGTCAGGAAAAATTTTCCAACAAACTGTTGGAAATTATTACAGCTGTCAATAAGCATTAAGTGCCATCTGTGTATCAAGCACTACTGAAATAGCACTGGGAATACAAAGGAAGGAGGAAAACCAGTTTTTGCTCTTAAGAAACTTATAGCCTTATGGAAAAGGCAACATGCAAACTACTATGTACAAACAAGATAAATTGTGGATAGTTTCATAGGGAAAGTTTACAATTAAGGAGTATTGGGAAAGATTTGGGATTTTAGCTGAGACTTGGAAGAAGCCATAGAGGGAGGAAAGTGGAATGGACTACCTCCACAGTGGGTTTCCCCTCTCCTTGGAGATCTTGGAGCAGAGGCCGAGTCAGGTATGTTGTAGAGGTGATTCTTTTTGGGTTGGGGGTTGTACTAGATGCCATTGAGATTCCTTTCTGTTCTCATTCCTAGATTCTGTGATCACACTGGAGGTTAATGAATGGTATATGAGTGGAGTATAGATTAGAGGTTATAGGTCAAAGGAGAATTTAGATGCACAGTCAGGACTTAGGATAAGAGGAGATTTGTTAGACAGTGAGAGAAGTACTAGTTGACTGGGCTCCTATTCTTTTGGGTCCTCTGATGATAGATGGTATACTCTTGATCTGCAAAATGGGAATAATAATACCTAACAGAATTGTGGGATTTAAATGAGAATGTTTATGTAGCACTATGCAAACTTTCAAACGTTATTTAAATGTCTTATTATTAATAACAATTTCTAATTAGCTTAAAGCTCAGTTTAGAAAATCTAGCTCTACAACTAGACTTACAGATAGCAAATCATTTACAGATTTACAAATTATAACCACAGGGAATTGACTTGGACATCATTGAGAAGTTAAGAGACTTGTTTCATGGTTTCATAGCTTGTAATTGTCAGGAGCAGGATTTTTTTCCTTTTAAAAATTTTCCATGGTTACATGATTCTTGTTGCCTTGCTCCCCACTGCCTTTCCCCTCCTGGAGTTGACAAGCAATTCCACTGGGTTATACATATATTATCATATCACTTAAAACCTACTCCATATTATTCATTTTTGTAATAATCAAGCAGTTCATCATTCCTTATAGCACAATAGTATTCCATCACCATCATATACCACAATTTGTTCAGCCATTCCATAAACATGAATATATGAATAATTTTAAGTTTTCATGAATTGTTGGATCAATTCACAAATCCACCAGCAATGTATTAGTGTCCCAATTTTGTCACATTCCCTCCAACATTTATTATTTTCCTTTACTGTCATATTGGTCAATCTGCTAGGTGTGAGGCGGTACCTCAGAGTTGTTTTGATTTGTATTTTTCTAATCAGGAGGGATGTAGAGCACTTTTTCATTTGATTATTGATAGTTTTGATTTCTTCATCTGAAAATTGCCTATTCATATCCCTTCAGAAACTGGATTTGAATTAAAACTTCCTTAAATTGGCACTCTATCCACTATGCTGAGCCATAGCTTTTCCTCTTCCTTTTGATGTCATAATTCATGTTCTAATGTATGGTAATTGGGCCGAAGAAGTAAGTTCTATATCTGTAATCTGAATTAAAAAAAGGTAATGGTAGAGGGGAAGGCAGAACAGTCTCTTTTTGCTTCATTATGCACTGAGGGGAGAGAGCATGTGCCTAAACTTGGGAGTCATTTGGTATTAATGGAAAGTTTCTCTGGGGCTTTGGGCATTAACTTCTGTGTCTATCAATATCCTTATCTGAATAATAAAAGAATTGGACTAGGTTACCCCAGAAGCCCCTTCCAGTCCAATCTTATGACTTTTTGTTTGACCTAGGTCTACTTCTTCCTACATGTTCCATGCTACAGAATTCTATTTCTTCTTCTTTAGTCATACTACTTTCCCTTTGATAGAATTTCAAGTAGTGTGGGTACTCTCCCATAGAGTACATGGGGAGAAACTACTCACAAATCATTTTTTCCTTTCCCCAACTTTTTTAAAGGTCACTAGCTGGAAGACTAATGGAGGAGGCCACTGAGGAGTAGTGGTATGAATAGGGGAGATTTTAGATTGGGTAGGAACCTTGGGATTCATCTGTATTCTGTAGTGACTCAATTCAGTTCACTTGAAACATTGATTAACTTCTTACCCTAGGAAGACACAGCTCTTGAAATTGTGTAGTGTGTTTGATCATCCAGTTTTAGAATTGGAATTACAGAGAATATTTAGTGTACTACACTCACTCAACCTCCTTAAAGCTTCCTTACATGAGGCCAGGAAAGGCTGTGACTTTCTCAGGATAACTCAGTAAATGGATAAGTAGGGGATTTTAGATGGGGTCTTTACACTCCAAATTCATCTGTTTTCGCTATATAACATTGTAACACTGCTGCTCCTAGAGATTAATTTGTGGCAAAATACTTTGGAAATGGATAAGTGAGGGTGTTAGACTGTAAATAAATTACTTAGGTTTAAGAAACTAAGGTTTAAAAATCAATCCACATCGAGGGAACATTAATTTTTTTAATTAATTTTTTTAATAAAAAATTTCCACTTAAGTTTTCTGAAGTCATATGATCCATATTGTCTCCCTCCCTTCTCTTCCCTCTACCAGAGCTGACAAGCAATTTAATCTGGGTTATATGCTTATTATCATGTAAAACATATTACTATATTATTCATTTTTGTAAGTGAATAATTTTATAAAACCCAAATCCTCTCCAATATACCCAAATAAACAAGTGATTAAATCATATGTTTTCATCTGCATTTTTGTTCCAACAGTTCTTTCTCTGAAGGTGGATAGCATTCTTTTTCATAAGTCTTCAGAATTGTCCTGGATCATTATATTGCTGTTGATAGTAGTCTCGTGTTTGATTGTTCCACAATATTGCAGTTGTTGTGGATAATGTTCTCCTGGTTCTGCTTATTTCACTCTGCATCAGGGGAACATTAATTTTGATATGGGAGTGGAGCAATAGGTTGTCTTAAAGTATAGGGCACCTTTGGGGGAAGACAGAATTTGGTGACCTACCCAAGTGGTAGCTTTGGCCAGCTGGGAACAATATAAAGTCACTAAGAATTTGCTGTATGGGGGGCAGCTGGGTAGCTCAGTGGATTGAGAGCCAGGCCTAGAGACGGGAGGTCCTAGGTTCAAATCTGGCCTCAGATACTTCCCAGCTGTGTGACCCTGGGCAAGTCACTTGACTCCCATTGCCTAGCCCTTACCTCCCTCTCTTCTGTCTTGGAGCCAATACACAGTATTGGCTCCAAGACAGAAGGTAAGGGTTTAAAAAAAAAAAGAATTTGCTATATGGAGGGAACCTCTTCCAAATTTTCTGGCGAGAAAAGAGACAAGTCAAATTTTTTAGTCTCTCTCTGAAATTACCTATTAGATGGGGATTACAGAATTTCCTTTATCTGACTTCTTATAAATTTTTTTTAAATCAATAATCTCCTTCTCTCCTCTCTAACCCTCCCAGTTGAAGAAAAAAATAATTCAACAACCAGTAATCCTGTTAACATGTATAGTCCAGCAAAACAGTCCTCCATTGACTGTCTAAAAAATATGCCTCAGTTTATACTTTGAGTCCATCATCTCTTTTAGAAGTGGATTTGAGAGACTCTTTATAGGATGGTGACTGTGGGGGATGTTGAATTCGTAAGATAACTGAAGTTCTGGTAAAATTATTCTCTTATCAAAGTAAACTTTTCCATAAGAGAACAGATTTTTTGGCACTTGTTTTTCTTTAATAATCCTACCTGTGCTTCAGTTTTACTTCTTTCATTCCTCAGAACAAAATATGAGTAGCTAATTGCTTGTGCCAACATACTCTTTCATTTTGATATAGCTAGTGTATGTTATATTTAACATTTTCCTGTCACTAGTGATGATAGTTGCTGAATCCCCACCCATTGATTGCCTCTGGACAAGGTGAGCTACCTGGATTAAGTTCATTGGATGTCCCTGAGGGGGTGGGGGGTCCTGGTTTTTGCTGGTGGAGGATAGGTTCACCCTTTGATGCTCAGCCATGCAGGAGGTACATATACAGGCTGAGAAACAGGAAGTTCTCGTGTTCTGCCAGGTGTTGCTGGGGCAGATGTTTGGGTTGTGGGGAGAGCTTCATGTTCTCAAAGCCTGTCACTTCCCTTTGTGTGGTGTTACCCTCCATTTGGAATGTAAACTTTTTTTCTCCTTTAATGCCTCCCTCCCTCCTCAGCTGAGGAGCAATTCCACTGGGTTTTACATGTACCGTTCAAAATCTATTTTCATATTATTAATATTTGCAATAGAGTGATCATTTAAAGTCAAAATCCCCAATCATATATCCATTGAACTATGTGATCAATTATATGTTTTTCTTTTGTGTTTGTACTCCCACAGTTCTTTCTCTGGATGTGGTTAGCTTTCTTTCTCATAAGTTGGAATGTAAACTTCTTGAGGGTAGTTACTACCAATGTTTTATTTTGTTACCACTGCATGGCACATGGTGCTTAATAAATCTCATTCATTCATTCACTAAAATAAGTTTAGAGTGTGTGCCAGTGTAGCTACAATGACTTCCATTTTGTGAAAAATCTGCTTTTATGTTTATTTTCCTGAAATATTACTATTGGCATTTAGTTCTCTTTTAGTTTTACCTAATCTCTTTTAATTAAGAAGGTGCATTACCTTTGTTATTAATAAAAATTAATCTCAGAGACTTTATACTAAATTTATAAGTATTTATTAGGAAAGAGAGAAATAAAGTTTACAGCCTTTCTAACCTAAAGTGTTTCCAGCCTTTCTTATATAAAGTAAGTCCCTAACTGAGTTAATTCTGCTCCATCAGGTCCGGTGGCCTCTGGTTCATTTCACAAGTAGGGGCCTGGGCACTTAGCTACTCACATGTTCCAACCAGACAAATTAAGGCTAGCCAGAATGGGCTTGAATTCAGGAAGGGTCTGGAGCCAAAGAAACTGAGTTCCTGGATTCCTAGGCCTGCATGGTACTGGTGTGCTGCTTGCCAGATAAGGCTTACATAAATAAATGTCACCGGGAGAGCTAATTCCATAAGCCCACAGGAATAGCAGAGAACCTCCTCGAGCTTCATGAGGTGGCTTTGCAAGCATAGTCTTAAGTCCTCTCCTAGGATCCTTTGATTAACCCAAGGTTTTACCTTAGTCCTCATACATCATATCCCTGACTTCTTTGACTTCCAACAGTCAGGAGGAATCTGGCCTGCCATGCTGGCAGATTAAGATATATGACTCTGTGACTCCTATGGTTACTTATTGTGGTGAGATTATCTTCTGAGATTAGTCTGGGTTATAGGTCCCCCAGATATTTAATTCACATACTTTTTAAGGCTTTCTAAGTGACTGTGAGGATAAATTAAATGAAGACTACACTAAAGGTCTGTTCTGTTCTCAAATATGAAAAAAGAGTAAAGCTCCTCTGACCCCTAAGTTTTTCCTATTATAAGTTTACTTATCTATCCCCATTTTGGTACTATACAATTGCCAAAATTAAAGATTCAGGTTTAATAAAAGAATTTAAGAAGTTCATACATTGGTTAGGATTTATTAGATAACTGCCTAAAATTAATCTGTCTTAAATTGTGGGCCATTGGGCCAAAGAATTGAAATCCAGATACACACCATTTTAAGGCTATCTTAATTCAGCCATATGCGTATAGGAATCTTCTCCACAACATCTTTCAACAATCTGACCTCCATTAGAATATAAACTATTTGAGAGAAGGAAATGTTTCAGTGTGTATTTGGATTTTTAATGCCTAACACAGTGCCTGGCATATAGTAGATGCTTAATAAATGTTTATTGATCTTGTTCTTCACCTCAAGTTTTCTAATGAAAGGGGAATCCATTACTTCCTCATCCCACCATGCTCAGATGCTTTCTGATACTATCTCTGCCTTCACTCCTACATTATATAATGTATTGGCCTTTCTTCTTGTCAAGGCACATGCCTCTACCTGCACAAATGATCCCATTCCATCTTGTTTTCTCTGGTATATTATCCCCCTGTCATCCCACTCTCCCACTTACTTTTATTTCTTCCAGTCTATTGGCTGTTTCTGTATTGCCTACAAATATTAATAGCAAAGTGGCACAATGAATGGAACACTAGGCCTGGTCTCAAGATGACTTGAATGATCTTGGGCAAGTCACTTAGCTTCTGTTTGCCTCAGTTTTTTCCAACTGTAAAATGAGGATAATATCACTCACCTCCTGGATTTGTGAGGATTAGATGAACTATTTGTGAAGTGCTTAGTACAGTGCACAACTTGGTATGTAGTACGTGCTTAATAAATGCTCATTTCCATCCTTCTTTTCTTCCTTTTAGCAAGCATACCTATGACTTCTCAATTCTCAAAAAACTTAACTTGATCCATTCATCCCTACTAACTAACAATATAGTACCATCTTGCCCCTCCCTTTCGTGGCTAACTTTGTTCAGAAGGTTGTATTCAATTTCTTTGAAAGGTTGCCACTTTCTTTCCTGATTTAACTGTCTCTTCAAGTGTCTATCCTGAATTCTGACCTCATAAATTGAAAAGACTGGTTTGTAACACTGGTTCTCCCATCACTCATTCTCTGCTGGATCTTCATCTAGGTCATTCCTGCTTACCATGGGTGTTCTCAAGGCTCTGTCTTGCCTGGGTCCTCTTCTTTATATTCTTTCCCTTGGTGATCTTACCAGGTCACAAGGATTGGATTCAGTTATCATTTACAGTTATGCTTCTCAAATCTACTTATCTAGCCCTAATCTCTCTTCTGACTTTTAGTCTCACATGTCCAAGTGCTTTTTGAACATAACATATAAAAATATAATTTTATTTCATAAAAATTAAAATATCATTTTATTCTTAGGATAAATGTTCAAAGACATTTATCCTAAAGATACCTTAAAAACCTAAACCTATTATTTTCCCACAAAACTTTTCTCTCTTTTTATATCACCTATAACTGTTGAGGGTACCATAAGTCCTTACTCTGACTTCCCATATTCACTTTTTTGTGGCCTTGTTGATTTTAACTGCTTAAATTCCCTTAAGTGCCTCTTTTTCTTCTCTGATACTACCACAACTCTGTTGAAGGCCCACATACCTTCTTATCTAATAATAATGATAGCAGACATTTATATGGTGCTTACTATGTGCTATGCACTGTGCTAAGCACTTTACAGTCATAATGATTGGTTCTTACAACAACTCTGGGAGGCAGGCACTATTATTAACATCCCCATTTTAAAGAGGAGCAAACAGGCAAACAGAGGTTAAGTGACTTGCCCAGAGTCACATGGCTAGTAAGTTTCTAAGACTGGATTTAAACTCAGGTATCTTTGACTTCAGGCTGGATGTTTAGACCACCCCACTGTGCCAGTTGGTCTATTCTATTCTCAGAGTTGGCCTGCTATTTCTCTCCCTGTCTCATCTCTCCCTACTTCAGTCCAGGGAGAAGAGGGGGGGGGGGACGGGGCAGTACTTTTTTTAAAAACTGAAATATGAGGCAAGATTATCAACTGAGAAGGTAGGAACAGGGAATTATGAGAGGTTTGAGGAGGGATGAAAAGGTTTGGAAAAAATACTAGTTAATATGACAGTGCACTGATTTGGAAGTTATACATGGGGGAGAGGAATAGGGATACTATGCTAAGCACTTTATAAATATCTCA
This sequence comes from Monodelphis domestica, assembly GCF_027887165.1. Classification (NCBI taxonomy): domain Eukaryota; kingdom Metazoa; phylum Chordata; class Mammalia; order Didelphimorphia; family Didelphidae; genus Monodelphis; species Monodelphis domestica. The sequence goes on from NC_077230.1 coordinate 305,257,998, forward strand.
TTTGAGCCTCATAACTCTTTGAGGTAAGTGCTGTTGTCCTCTCCATTTTATATTTTTAGAAATTGAGGCACACACAGAGGTTAAGTGACTTTGTTCAATATCTCATAAGTAATTAGTATCTGAGGCTGGATTTAAATTCAGACCTTTCTGACTCTAGGCCCACCTTTGTCCCTGTGTTACTTAACTATATTGAAGCATTGAGGTTCTGGAAGTATTGCTTTGCCACATTGAGGGTCCATTTGATATTTTGTGACATCAGTTTGTAGTGTACTGTGACATGGAAATCACTTTAAAAGACTGATATATATTAATTTAAGGTCGCCAAGGAATTCAGCTATGTAATTCCTTAATGAAAACTCAAGTCAGCAGTCAACCTTTTATGGAGTTTAATTACAAACAGGAGGAAGAAAGGTATTAGAGAGAGAGAGAGAGAGAGGGGAGAGAAGGGAATAGGGCTTAAATACCCCCTCTGTTTAGGCTGGGCCAAAAGGCCCATGCCCTTAGATAGCTGAGGCAAAGAAAAGAGATCAGTGCCTATCACTCACGTGACCAAAATGGAGAAACAGTCTCAGGGGCCTCCACCTCCAGCTTCCTTCAGAGCAAGCTTCTCAGAGCACAACCTCTCAGAGCAAAACCTCTCCAACCACCTAGTCCTCAGACCCCACTATCTTTAAGGAAACCATCTAAGTTCCCTCCCCTCAGTTCTCACATCTACCAATCACTGTCCATGTCTTCCCTGTGCCAATGGTGGCTCTACCTTAACCCAGGACCGCCCAGAGGTCTGTGGCTTTGCACATGTCTGTTGAAGGTCATATTCTCAAATAATTAAATCTCGATCCTTTGCTGCAGCCCTTCCTAAATCCTGTTACCCTGAGTAGGGTGGAGATTGGAAGTTCCAAGACCTGGTTCTGTCATTCCAAGTATCTCTATTGTATCAATTCTAAAATCAATCATGACTCAAAGAACTTCCTGTTCTATGCTTAAGCATAGGTCAAAGCCCTTTCCATTGTTCAGCAAAAGGTTTCTGTCCTAAAGTAATCTTAAGTAGGGAGGAGAAGGACCCTCCCATGCCAAGGGGGGGTTCACATTCCAATAGACTATCAGTAGGAAATTTTTCAAGTATGAAATTTCCCAATGGTGAAATTTCCAACATTTATAAGTCTAAGAAATTTTAAGGTTTACAGTACCTAGTTCATGTGCTTTTGTTAGTTCTCTAGCTTTTTTCAGTAGCATGAAAGTAGGAGCAAAGGCAGTAGTTGGTGGCTTTGATCTTGGGTTGAGATTTGGCAGTGTAAGATCTTAGAGGTTCATCAAAGGTTTAGAATAAGGAAGGGAAGAGAATGTAGAGCTACTTTAGAGGTAGTACCTTGGGAAGAATTGAAGAGTAGGAAGATTAAAGGTCACAATGAGGAGGAGGGGTTTCAGTTTGCAGAGCACAGGGAGAGGCAGAGTGACAGTAGATTGTGACTAGTTAAGGGAATTTCAGTATTCATGAACATGAAAGTGGTACATTTGTGGGCGATGGCAAGTTCAAGAGTTATGACCATCTTAGTGCATAGCTGAGGTATAGTATAGTATAGGATAGGATAGGATAGGATAGGATAGGATAGGATAGGATAGGATAGGATAGGATAGGATAGGATAGGATAGGATAGGACAGGACAGTAATTGTGAACCTGTGGCACGTGTGCCAAAGATGGCAGCAGAAATCTCTCTGTGAGCATTCCCCCCCTTCCTAGTTCATTTTTAGAAAGGCAGAGGGACTTGGGCAGAGGGACTGCTCCTTCCCCCCTCTCCACCATGCCTGGTGACATTTTTTCACATCATCCAACCTTATGCCCAACAACCCAATGGAAGCACACACTGCCCTCCCCTCTTTACCAAGACTGAGGAAATTCCTCACTTTCTCACCTCCCCCCCCCCCCCCATGCCCAATAGGAGTGTTTTCCCTCCCTTGTGTGGGGTAAGGGGGGGGCACACAAGGCACTTGGTCTCTGGGCAGGGGGTGGGGCACAGCATATGGTCTCTAAAAGGTTTGCCATCACTGGTATAGGAGGAAGAGGTTGTGAAAAATAAGTAAGTTCAAGAATTGAGAGGTTAGGGTATTTGAGGGAGTATTTTTGTTTATGTAAAGTCCCCTAGTATTAAAGCAGGAATTGGGGGACAGAGACAGTGAATCAGACATTGAACTTGTGGAGGAAGGAACAATTATATTCTAAGATATTGGCAGATAATAACCACCAGAATCTTGATTGGGTAACATTTATAGATTGAATGAACCTCAAGGGGAAGAGCATTATTGAGTGAGGGTGGTAGAGGGAGAGCCTACAAGTAGCAAGGAGTATTCCACCAACTCATCCATGACCAACTCAGTCACTGCTGGAAAGGATGTCCATGGAAACTCATCAGGAGATGTAGGGAGAAAGAAAGGAAAAGATTTAAGATGAAAGAATGTATATTTTCTGTGGAGCAGGCATTCCAGAGAACATAGTGGGATGGGCAAAGGAGGTATTGGGGAGATTGGGTTGATGGAAATGGTAGTCCATGGGCATTGGGGGTTGATGGGGAAGACACACAGGATGAATGATAGAGAACAGGATTTAAACAATGGCAATCAGAAGTTTAGAATCACTGGGATGATCTGGTTGGCAGTATTGTAGTCATTGAGAAATTGAGTTCAAGGAAGGTTATCATTGTCTACAGCAGTTTAGTTTTTTTCCCAGGGTATTAGGCAGCTGTGTGTAGCTGAAAGGAGGAAATCAGGGGTATAGAGAATTCTTGATTGCAATGGAATTGTATGTGGCCAGAGATAGCGTGATGGAATGAGTACTTAAGGAGGCAGGTGCAGTCATGGGAATAGTTTTTCTTACATAATTTCAAATTGATATGTAGAATGATTAGATGATTAACATTTCTTCCAGCAGTGTCTTCCTCCAGTCTCTCCAGCATTGCTTATTTAATTTATGTTTTCTTTGCCAGTTTCCATGATCTGAAGTTAACTCGAGTTATTTTACTTTACATTTGTTTTACCAGGTCTTTGGGAGATTGTTTTCATTTGTAGTCTGTACTTTTCAAATCTTTATTTTCCCATTTCTATAGACCACTTAGTTATTGGAAAATGACTTTTGGCATTCTATATTTGTCAGTTATTTGTATATATATTGTACATCAGATTTTTCTGGTGCAAATGATGCAAATAAATTTTCTCCCATCTATTTTTTCTAATTCCCACTTCATTGGTTTTATTCCTGTAAAATTTTTTTTTTAAATTTCATGATACAAACTTTCCTTTCCTTCTGCTGGGATGCAAGCTCCTTGAAGACAAGAACTATATCTTATCTACATGTCAATCTTTGTAGACTCCCCTGCTATAAGGTGTCTCACTCAGCCATAAAAAGTCTTGTCAAAACAAAATGCCTATATTTGCTTAAGTGAGGTGATAGGCTCTAGTTAATAGCTAAAACTAATTATGTAGGACACTTATAGAATTGTAGCATTTTATAGAGATGTTAATTTGAAGAATATATTTCATAATGTAGCATTATGTTAATGTTTTATGAATAATTACTTTTTTTCCTTTTTTAAGCCGTAGAGAAATTTTAGCTATCAGAATCTGACCATGATCTCAACTCTTCTGGTTTTTCTTTCTTTTTCTTTTTTTGGCTCAGGGATAGAAATGATAGTTTTAATGTCAATTTTTATTAGCTTATTAAGTATCTGTAGTATCCAATTAGAGAATATCTCTGAGGAAAATTTTATTATTTCCAAATTTGAATCTTTTAGCTGATCTTAAAATTATCCCTAACGGATTTGGCTGTCTTAACTTTGTGCCTTCAGTAATTATGGACATTAATCAACTTCTCACTAGGGAGCTCATAAAAATCATGGTCTGTCTTATTTGCCCAGGATTTAAAGAAGAAAAGAAAACCATAATTTGTTCCCCAATAAAGTTCTCCAGTTTTTAAAGAATTTCTGAGATTTTTTTTTGCCTGTCTGTACTTTCTGCCAGAAAGAAGGTCCTATTTTGAGAGTTTCATAACAGAATATAGAACAAAATTTTATTCTGCTTCCCTCTTGTAATTTGTTTGATTAAGTTAAATTCTGCCTCTCCTGCCATCTCTGTGACCTTGGACAATTCATTTAATCTCTTTGAGCCTTAGTTTTCTTATCTCTAAAATGTATTTGAATTAACTGACATATAAGGTCCCTTACAGCTTTAAATTTAGGGTCCTATTCCTTGTATATATTTTTTAAAAAAAGGTTGCTTTCCTAAAGCTATTTTTCTTTTCCCAACAAAATGTGTTTATATTATGGCAGGCAAAATTAAAAAACAAACAAACTTGTTTGTTGATCTGAATATGAATTCTTGTGAAATATTGTGTTGTCTTTCTGTTTAATAACAAGGTCTCTAAGTTTCATCTAATTTAAAATTTTAAAATCAATTTTTCAGAAACAAATTACACTAAATTTTGGTAATCATTGCATTCGATGAGCATGTTTTAAAAAATGTTCATAAAAGAACAGAAAGAAAGATAAAAGGAAATGGACAAATGGTATAGCTTTGATGGTTAGAAATTGAATTTGTAATATATGAATTATATATATTCGTAATGTAAAAGGAAATGCAGGAATTTGACAGTTTCATGAACAAATCTTTTCCAGTTCTACTTTGTATATTGCAATAAAAACGGGATAGGTGGGAGTCAAAAATACATATATGAAGATTCAGGTCCCCCTCTCCCTGCTTGCTGTGCTTGGGAACTTTTTCTTAAGAAATGCAGAAAAAAGGGGGCAGCTGTTTGGCTCAGTGAATTGAGAGCCAGACCCAGAGACAGGAGGTCCTGGGTTCAAATTTGACCTCATACTTCCCAGTTATGTGACCCTGGGCAAGTCACTTGACCCCCATTGCCTAGCCCTTGCCACTCTTCTGCCTTAGAACCACTGCACAGTATTGATTCTAAGACTGAAGGTAAGGGTTTTAAAAAAAAAGGCAGAGAAAAGTGGAAGAAAAAGCTTGTTGTGTATTTGCATGCCAATTTTCATACTTGTAAATACATTGACATATTTTGTTGTTGCCATAATAAAGTTTTTGTAGATCGGATGAATTTTGCCAGCAAATATCTATTGTTTAGATAGTTCATTTTGAAATTATATCAAAGCTTCTCTAGATCTATGTTCTGAAAATTGTAGAAATGTTTATGTATAGTAAAAGAAACCACACCCTATTTGCTGAAATAAATGTTTACTTGTATAATTCTCTACCCATAGGAGGATTTTGCTTTTGTTTTTTAGAGCTAGTAGTACAAACCGAAAGGCTCATAGATTTAGAGCTGGAAATAGATGTCATCTAGGTTATTCCCATTTTACAGATGAGGAAAATGAAGCCAGAGAGATTCAGAAGCTTTCCAGAGAGACACAGGAAAGATAAGAGCTAAGGTTTCTAACTTGAAAGCCATATATTTTCATGTTATTATACCATCTTATTTGCAGCTTAGTTCATGATAGGGAAAGAATGTTGGACTTGGGGTTAGGAGGGTCCAGGTTTAATTCTAAGCTATATATACTACTACTAACTGTGCCATAGTGGACAAGTTTTGTAATCTTTGCGAGTCATTGGGTTTTCATCTGTAAAAAGGTAAAATGCTTTTTGCAGCCTGCCTCAGAAAGTTCCGGTTGTTATGTTTGTAAGTCTTCAAGTGCTATACAAATGTGGGTATTTTATATAAATACAAATATGTGCATTATGCACATACATAAAATTATTTAACAAGGTAGTGTAATTAATATAGTATTTCTAGATTGGCTTTTCTACATTGTCTCTTTCAATTGCCTTTTAAACCTGCCCTCCTAATCATTTATGTATCTGTTTAGAGCTGTCATCATCATCATCATCATTTAGGTTTTTAATTTCAGACCCATCCTTGATTCTTCCCTCTATTTTGCTCCACATATTCAATCAGTTTGGTACTTTTGTTAATTCTATCTCCATATTTCCTAAATATGAAAATTTCCTTCTTTTCTTAAGGCCACACTTATTCAGTTCTTATTCTACTTCACCCTAGACCAGTGATGAACCTTTTAGAGATGGCATATCATGCTCCTCTCCCCTCCCCCAGGGGAGGAAGGAAGCACTCCCATTGGGTGGCTGGGAGAGGGGGATGGGGAGCAGCCTGATCCCCAACTCCCTCTGGCTTTTTAGTCATGAACTCAGGTGAACTCTTGTGCTGAGTGAGTGCAGGGGTAGACACAGAGAGGTGTGGCATGTGTGCCATAGGTTTGCCACTACAGCTTTAGACTATTGTAGCAATATTCAAATTAGTTTCCCTCCTTCCAGTTTTTCTACTCTTTAATTAGTCTTCTACATAGCAGTCCAAACAATCTAACTATATTATTTCCCTATTGCCTGTAAAGATTAAAATTTAGGGGAGACTGAGGCAGATAGAAATTAATTTCTCTCTGCAAGGAGTATTATTTTTTTAGAGGTTTATTAAAGGTTGAGGACTAGAGAAATTACAGAATAAGAAAACACGTGTCTAGGCCCACAGAGAGGCCTAGACACAACCTCTCACCTACATTAACAAAAGAGCCACGTCTGCTTGCAAGCAGAAAACAGGGAAGAAAAAGAGACACAAAAGCCTTTGCAATCAGGTTAAATACCCTATCTCGTTCTCAGACCAGGTGAGGTTTTCAGTAAGATTACAAAGCATTCTGGGGAATTGGAGCAAGGGATTCTGGGGATTGAAGTCCTGGATTCGAGTCTATTTTTTACAATTCCCTGTGTGATCACTTTTGGAAAAAATTAATTTTTCCCTCAAAAGGATCATGAAAACATAATAAACTTAAAGATTACAATAATGTGAGGATAAGAGGGAGAAAAAAACAAAACCAATAATTGCTGGTCGCATTGACAAAAAGTCAGTTAAGGGGCAGTCCCCTTTGGCATGAAAGTATACATGCAAATAAATGTTCAATCAACTATACCCAAAGTTCATTTTTGTGCACTTGTGGTCTCGAGGCTTCTTCATGGTATCTTCAACAGTTCAGTTTCTGGATTCAGAGGTATCATCTTTCTTTACCTAAAATTCTTCTCAAAAAGAATTTAAACTTTGCAACTTAAATAATAATATTTTTTTACATGTCCTAGGACCTTTAGGCCAAATTATGAACTCCTTAGCCTCACTTCTGAAACCCTTCATAATCTGGCTGCAGATTTTTTCCCCCATTTTTTAAGACTAAAATTTTCTTTTTATTGCGAATTTAAACTTTTTATCATACAAAGTATTATATATAAAATTATTAACTTTATTCTTGTACGGTTTTTTAAACCAGTATATTTTATTACAAAAATCTATGTCTCTGCTTCTGAACTTCCAACTGGTTACTTGTTCATTCAGTCTTTTTTTTAAAGTCTTATCCAACTCTTTGTGAACCTATTTGGGGTTTTCTTGGCAAAGATACTGGAATGATTTGCCATTTCCTTCTCTAGCTCATTTGTACAAATATTAGTCTGTTGTGTGTATTTTAAAATGTTTTATTGACACTTTTTTGGCATAATGGTCATTATCCATTTATTCCTCCCCACCAAAAATATCACTCCCTTATGCAAGTAAATATAGTCAAGCAAAATCTATTTATGTACAAATATATTAATGTTCATATCTGTAAGTGTGTCTTTCCTTTTGAACCTCTAGGACATTATTTTTCTATCAAAAGAGATGGGAAGCATATTTCATCTACATCTTATGAAGTCATAATTTGCCATTGTTCTGAAGATCAGAATTCTACCTTTATGACATTGTCACCATTGCATATCTTGTTCACTCATCATTTCATGTCTTTACAAATTTCTGTAAATCCATTTATTTGATCATTTCTTATTCACAGTTACGTATCATTACTTTCATATACCTATATGAATGTGTTTTAGTCATTCTCCACTTGAGAAGCCATCATAATTCCCAGTTTTTTGCCACAACAAAAAGGTAATGCTATAAATATTTTCATACATATGGATGCTTTATTTTATAATATTGTTGGGCTATGTCTCTTTTGCTGGATTCAGGTCAAACCCACTAAACCTGGGTATTCCACATAGCTCTATATTGGACCTTCTTTTCTCCCACTGTACTTCTTCACTTGATCTCATCAACTCATGTGGATTTAATTACTATTTTTATGCTGATGATTCTCAGATTTGTTTATCCAGCCATAACCTCTCTGCTGACCTTCAGTCTTGCATCTTCAGCTACCTTTCAGACATCTTGAGCTGAGTATGTAGTAGACATCTTAAATCCAATACATTCAAAATGGAACTTACTATCTTTTGCCCTCATCCCTCTTATTCTAAATGCCTTTAATTACTCCTAAAAGTACTACCATTCTTTTTGACTCAAAACCTAAATCTTTCTCAACTCTTCAGTCTTATCTCATTTGCCATATACCTTTGTGACATCTCTGAAACACCCATTTCCCTCTTTACATTGCCACTACCCTGGTGTATGTAGGTTCTCACCACCTCATGACTGGATTATTGCAATTAGCCTTGTGGGTTGGTCTGCCTATCACAATTCTCTTCCCACTCTAGTCCATCCTCCATTTAGCCACTAAAGTGATTTTTCCTAAAGCACAGGTTTTGATTATGTTGCTGCTGCACTTGCTATTCAGTAATGCCATCCAGGATCTCCCTATCACTTACAGGATCAAATACAAAATTCTCTGTTTGGCTTTCTAAAGTCCCTCATAACCTGCCCCTGCCTCACTATAACACTTCACCTTTCTAGTCTTCTTAGATCTTGTGAATCTGGTTTCCTTGCTGTTCTTGGAACAGCCTATAACCTATTCCTGGAATACTTTCCTTCCTCCATGTTTCCCTGCTTTCTTCCAAATATTAGCTAAAATCTTAACTTCTGCAGGAAGTTTTTCTTCATCTCTTTAATCTTAACTAAACCTGTTGATTATTTCCAATTTATCCTGTATATAACTTATTTTTATGTAGCTATTTACATGTCTGCTTTAAGGGAAAGAGCCGTCTTTTGCATTTCTTTGTATCCCCAGAAGTTGGCATTAGTACCTGGCACATAGTAGACACTAATGAATGCTTATTGACTGATTATATATGACTAGCACATTGGAATCACTAGTTCAAAAGATGTATGTAAGTAAGTTTAGTGACTAATTGGATATACTTTCAAATTTCCAGCCCACCTTTTTATGTTTATTGTTCCCTATTATTCCCTGTTTTCATGGCTTTTTTGTTGTTCTCCAAACTTTGCATTCTGTCTGTGTCTTTGCACAGGTGTTGCCTATTCCTAGGATACATATCCATCACACTTTCCCTTGTTAGACTTTTTTCCTTTCTTCAGGTGCCACTTTATGTTGGAAATCTTCCTTAACGTCCCTATCACTTTTTTTTTTTAAACCCTTACCTTCTGTCTTGGAGCCAATTGGCTCCAAGGTAGAAGAGTGGTATGGGTTAGGCAATGGAGGTCAAGTGACTTGCCTAGGGTCACACAGCTGGGAAGTGTCTGAGGCCAGATTTGAACCTAGGACCTTCCATCTCTAGGTCTGACTCTCAATCCACTGAGTCACTGAGCTGCCTATCTCTTAGTGCCTTCTCACTACTTGAATTTTCTTGATTGGGTTCAAGGGGAAAGATAAGCATCCAAAAAAAAAGATTTATCTCTATGCTCTAATTTATTTTTTCCAGGATATTAATTTTACTTTGTTATTCTGATATAGACAGATTTTAGCAAACATCAACGTTCTTTATCCAGTTTGTCAGTCCAGCTCTCAAACTAGTGTCTTCCACAACTACTCCCTCATCTCTTACTATCCTTGCTGTTGCTAAGACTTATCTATTTCACACTGGCAATATTAGGTACCTCTCAAGTCTTTTGGAACCATTTTTGGTTATTGTTCTTAATATGAGTTCAGCTGCTTTTTTGTGTTGTTTTAATTCATGTATTAATCTTGGCTAATTTTATGGTCTTTTTTTCCCTCTGTGCATCTTTTATTTTTTAATTTCTTGCTCTCCATTGACAATTTAAGGTTCTCTTCCTACCTTCATTACTAAGTAACTTCTCTTCTTTGAGGTTTATGTAATCCATATCTACTCCCCAATCAGAATCCTGATAGTTTTTGTCTATAAACCTCCAAATCATCCCCCTTTCTTCCTGAATGAGTTCAGGTATATGGTGGCATTCAGGGAATAGTAACACCTCTGGTGTGAGGACTTGCCAAACCCTTTTTAGGGCCCTTCATTTATTTTGGTGTCCTTTTTCACTCACCTCTTACCTGTGACTCCAAGAAACTGTAACATGTAGCAGCCACACCTGGGGAAAACCACCTCAGCAGAGAGGCTAAATCAGGCTACCCTCAACCCTGTCATTGAATTTAGAGAATGTCTACCCCCCCAAGCATACAAAAGAATCCCCCTGGTGAAATGGACAGATGAAAACAATTTGTTCCTATGGCCATAAAAATCACTATGGAGAGCTTAGGACTTGGTGAGATATTGAAGATGTCAAGATCATCCACTTTGTCCTGGGCCATTGCTAGTCATTTTTAATTTTTTCTTGCCACTAGACCTGGATGACTCTGGAAGAGACAGTGAGGCTGATGATTTTTCAAAATTCTGCTCACTAAAATCTAATTCATATGCAACTCAAGACATCACTCATCATGGTGCTATTGACCATATTAAAAAAACAAACAATGACAACAGCCTGTCTCCTGTTTTTCCTCTCCTTTTTAACCTTCTGCCTAGGATACTTCAACATAGTGACTTTCTCTAAAATATTCTAACCAGTCATTTCCTTAACTCCTCATTTCACACGATCTACTTTTCCACTGTACCTCAGCCAGATACAAAGATGGTCATAATCTTAACCTTGTCATCAACCACAAATGTGCCACCTCCATATTTAATAATTCCCAAATCCCTTTATATAATCACAATCTATTAACTTTCCACTTCTCTTTCTGCCTTCTTTACCAATCCCACTTTCTGTCTACACTGTGACTTGCAGTTCCTGGACCCCTCAGTTTTCTCTCAGGTCATCACCTCTGTACTGGCTATTCTCTCTTTTCTTCATCACGATCCTTTGGTGAACCAGTTCAACTCTTCACTGTCCTCTTCTTTTGAGTCCCTATAGCCCCCTTATATTTCCGATTGTGCCCTACCAAACTCCAGCCCTGGATCACTCCCACTACTCCTACCATGGCTCCTACATATGTTTTGTTGAGCATAGTTGGATAGGATCCTGCTGTTGTTTCAACTGAGTTCATGATAGATTTATTTTACATAACTTAACTGTTGGGCTCTCATTGTTGCTAGGTAATCCTATATCTCCCTTAACAACTCACCATTTAGCTCTCTGTAGTTGCTCTTCCAAACCTCTTTGTCTCTCTTCAAACCTTCTATGGCCCCCCTCCCCCACTCTTCTCATCTTGAGAATCTTGCTTCATATTTTACAGAAATGGTTGAGGCCATTTACAGTAATCTCTGTCTTCTCTTTCTCATCTCATCCTATATTATTCAGATGCCTTCTGCAACAAGCTGCTCATCCTTTGTCTCCGAGGAACAGGTAGCCTTACTCCTTACCAGGGCAAACTCTTCTACCTTCATAAAAGATCCAGTTCCATCCTATCTCTTCTAAAAGGTTTCTTCTTCTGTCATCCTCATTCTATCACTTACCTTCAATGTTTCCTTGTCTCCTGGCACCTTCTCTACTGACTACAAACATGTTCATATGTCCTCATTCTCACAAAAATTCCCTTGATCTTTTCATCCCCACTATCTTCCTATATTTATTCTACCTTTTGTGACAAAACTGTTTGAGACAACTGTATATAGTAGGTGATTCTACTTTCTCTTCTTATTCTTAACATTTTACACCTCAGCTTCTGAATTTATTGCTATTTCCAAAGTTACCAGTAATTTCTTAATTGTCAAATCCAGTTGCCTTTGACACTGTTGATCAAACTCATCTCCCTCATTCTCTCTACTCTCTAGATTTTAGGGATACCACTCTTCCCTGACTCTTCTCTTAACCTAACTCACTAAACATATTGTGTCTCCTTTGCTAGATACTCTTCCAGATTCTGCTATCTGAAATGGAGGTTTCCTTCAGGCCCTCTTTTCTATTACTTCTCTTTTTCACTTGGTGATCTCATCAGCTCCCATGGCTTTAATTATCATATCTGTGCTGCTAATTCTCACATCTACCTATCCTACCCTTTTTACCTTCAGTTTCACATCTCCAGTCATCTTTCAGGTGTCCTGGACTAGATGTCTAATAGACATCTTAAATTCGGCTTGTGCAAGATGGAATTCGTTAGCTTTCCTCTTATACCTTCTGCCTTTCCAAATTCATTATTTCAGTTGAGGGTACCACTCAGTTTTCCAGGCTCATAGCCTAGGGTTTTTCTGTTCCCTTTCTATCAGCAGTACAAATAGCACACAATTAAACATTTTCCTCAAATTGCTATTACATGAAAATGAAGAAGAAAGGCATTTTTTACAAGATTTTTAATTTAGAGTAACCAAATTAGTAAGACATCACTAGTGATTTTGGGCCTCCTGAAAAGACAGGGTAGTCTGGTTCTATAGATAAGTTCAGTTTAAGATGCAAGCAGGACATCAAGTATAAGATATCTAATAGTCATTTGGAGATATGAGTTGGAGGTCAGGAGAGAGGTTAGGATTGGATAAAATATATCTGGGAGTCATCAGCATAGAGATGGTAACTGAAACCATATAATAATAATTATAATAGCATTTATATAGTGCTCATGTGCTAAGAGCTTCACCAGTATTATCTTATTTGGTCCTCACATTAACCCTGTGAGGTAGATGCTATTAACCTAATTTTTACAGTTGAGGAAACTGAGGCAAATAGCGGTTAAGTGGATTGCCTGGGGTCATACAATTAATAATTGTCTAAGGATAAATTTAAACTCAGGTCTTTCTGACTCCAGGTCCATCACTTTATCTACTGGTCACCTATTTTCACCAAGTGAAACAATATAGAGGGAAAAGGGACAAAGGTACAGAAAAAAGACTTGTTGGATATTCATGTTAGGCAAGTATGATCTGGATTAAGAGCCAGCAAAGGAGATTGAAGAGTAATCAGATAGGTAAGAGGAATATCAGGATAGAGTGGTGTCTTAGAGATCTAAAAATAAGAGAGTATCAGAGAAGAGGGTGTGTAGCAATGTTAGAGGTTTCAGAGATGTCAGTATTTAGGATTGAAAAAAGGTTATTAGATTTGGCAATCAGGAGATCACAGGTAACATTGGAGAGAGCAGTTTTCAGATGAATGATCAAGTTGGAAGCAAATTGTTAAGAGTAAGGGGAAAGGAAGGTAAGGTGATTATAGATTACTTTCTCAAGGAATTTAAGCCAAAAAAGGGAGAAAGAAATATGAAATGATAGCTTGCATAGTTGGATCAGTCAAATGAAGGTTTTTTGAGGATAGAGTATATACCTGGGGCAGCAATGAGGAAAGCATTAATAAAAAGAAATTGAAGACAAATGAGAGAATGGTAATGAATCTATTGGAGATGATGGGATGGAACACATCACTCCAGAGGTTTATTTTGGCAAGGAAGAAAGCCGAACATAGTGGCCGAAGACAGCTGTGATGTGAAAAGAGGTGGCAGGCAGAAGTTCTTGACCAGTGGCCTCAGTTTTTTCAGTGAAATATCAGGGAAGACCCTCACTGTCAAGTCACATATATTTTCTCATTTGTTCCTCAAAATAATACTGTGAAGTGGGTGCTGTTAACCATTTAAGACAGAGTGGTTAAGTGACTTGCCTAGGGTCATACAGGGTCCTGTCTGAGACAGGTCTTCTTTTAACCCATAAGCCCATTCATTGCTTATTGGAGTACATACAGAAAGATGCTAAGGAGAAATAGAAAAGAATTGGAGCATGTAAGTTAGATTAGGAATCTGTTATTGTAAAGGACAGCTGAGATGGAAATGGTTTAAAAAAATAGGAAAAATAAATATTTTTGAAAAGGAGAAATTGGATGTGTCTTGAGGATGGTGTGGTGAAAAGATTTTGAAATTAAGAATGCTCTTGTGGTCCTTTTCCTGTTCTAATTATTAGACAGTTCTTTTTGGGGGCTAATAAATGAACTGTTTAATATCCCTTTGAGGATGGAGTCAGTTTAATGAAGAGGATGAGAGGCTAAGGTCTGTAAATCTTTATTCCATCATGAAATCTATATCAATATGACCTTGAACCTTAGTTTCCTCATTTGTAAAATGGGAAAAATAATACTTTTAACTCTCAGGGATCAGATAAAATGTATGTGACAGTAAATTAACAGTTGGGATAGCCTACCAAGACAATTCTAATTAATTAATTAATTGATTTTAGTTAAGTCTTGTGAGAGAGTATTAGCAGTATGTAACCTTGTAAACATTTAATAAGCACCTACAATCTGCCAGATACTTGTGTTAAACTCTGTGGACACAAAAAGAGGCAAAAGACAGCCCTTGTTCTCAAGCATCTTAGAATAATGGAGACAACATGTAAGGATATACAGAACAAGCTATATACAGGATAAATAAGAGGGAAAGCACTGGAATTAGGAGGGATTAGGGAAGGAATTAAAGGAAGCTAGGAGGCCTGTAGTTAAATGTCCAGAAGAACCAAGAGGTACTGAGTGTTTTTTTGTTTGTGGAATAGCCAGGAAGCCAGTGCTATTGGATCAAATAGTATGTGTAAGGTGCAAAGATGGGAAGAAACTAGGTTTTATGGAGGGTTTTGAGTGCCAAACAAAGCATTTTGTATGTGCTCCTAGAGGCAGCTACCTAGAGTTTATTGAGGTGGTTGACATGATTAGACCTGTGCTTTAGAAAAATCATTTTAATGGCCGAGTGGAGGCTGGATTGGAATGGGGAGAGAGTAAATCAAGCCAGACCCACCAGCAGGGGTGATACGAGCCTGCATTAGAATGGTAGCAGTGTCAGAGGAGAGAAGGAAACATTTTACCAAGATGAATTTGATGAGCCTTGGCAGCAGACTGGATAATGAGAGATGAGATAGTGAAGAATTCAGGGTGACTCTGAGTTACTAGAACTTTATATTAAATATAATCTAAAAAAAAATTTTTTTTTGGCATGAAGGGTTCTTTTTTTTTGGTCCAATTTAAACATTATTTTATTTGGTTATTTTCAAACAATATTCCTTGGAAACAAAGATCCTTTTCTTATCCTCCCCTCCAGCCCCCCCACCGCCCCTCCCCTAGCCAACGCATGATTCCACTGGGTATCACATGTGTCCTTACTTCAAACCCATTTCCATGTTGTTGGTATTTGTATTAGGGTGTTCATTTAGAGTCTCTCCTCATTCATGTCCCTTCCACCCCTGTAGTCAAGCAGTTGCTTATCTTCGGTATTTTTACTCCCACCTTTTGTCCTTTGCTTGTGAATAGTGTTTTTTTTTTTCTCCTGGATCCCTGCAGAATGTTCAGGGACATTGTATTGACACTACTGGAGAAGTCCATTACGCTCTCTTGTACCACAGTGTGTCAGTCTCTGTGTACTCTGGTTCTGCTCCTTTCGCTCTGCATCATTTCCTGGAGATTGTTCCAGACTCCATGGAATTCCTCCACTTTATTATTCCTTTTAGCACAATAGTATTCCATCACCAACATATACCACAATTTGTTCAGCCATTCCCTAATTGAAGGGCATCCCCTCATTTTCCAATTTTTGGCCACCACAAAGAGCGCAGCTCTGAATATTCTTGTACAAGTCTTTTTCCTTATTATTTCTTTGGGGTACAAGCCCAGCTTTGCTATGGCGGGATCATAAGGCAGACATTCTTTTATCGCCCTTTGGGCATAGTTCCAAATTGCCCTCCAGAATGGTTGGATCAATTCACAGCTCCACCAGCAATGAATTAATGTCCTGACTTTGCCACATCCCCTCCAGCATTCATTACTTTCCTTTGCTGTCATATTACCAATCTGCTAGGTGTGAGGTGATACCTCAGAGTTGTTTTGATTTGCATCTCTCTGATTAAGAGATTTAGAACACTTTTTCATCTGCTTATTAATGGTTTTGATTTCTTTGAAAATTACCTGTTCATGTCCCTTGCCCATTTATCATTTGGAGAATGGCTTGATTTTTTGTACAATTGATTTAGTTAGCTCTTTATAAATTTGAGTAATTAGACCTTTGTCAGAGGATTTTGTTATGAAAATGGTTTCCCAATTTGTTGCTTCCCTTCTCAATTTGGTTGCATTGGTTTTGTTTGTACAAAACCTTTTTAATTTGATGTAGTCAAAATAACTTATTTTACATTTTGTGACTCTCAAGTCTTGCTTGGTTTTAAAGTCTTTCCCTTCCCACATGTCTGACATGTATATTATTCTGTGATCACCTAATTTACTTATAGTTTCCTTCTTTATGTTCAAGTCATTCACCCATTCAGAGTTTATCTTGGTGTAGGGTGTGAGGTGTTGATCCAAACCTAATCTCTCCCACACTGTCTTCCAGTTTTCCCAGCAGTTTTTGTCAAATAGTGGGTTTTTGTCCCAGAAGCTGGGATCTTTGGGTTTGTCATATACTGTCTTACTGGGGTCACTTACCCCAAGTCTATTCAACTGATACTCCTTTCTGTCTCTTAGCCAGTACCAAATTGTTTTGATGACCACTGCTTTATAATAGAGTTTGAGATCTGGGACTGCAAGGCCACCTTCCTTTGTATTTTTTTTTCCATTATTTCCCTGGATATCCTTGACCCTTTGTTCTTCCAGATGAACTTTGTTATGGTTTTTTCTAAGTCAGTAAAAATTTCTTTTGGAAGTTCAATGGGTATACCACTAAATAGATAATAAACTTGGGTAGGATGGTCATTTTTATTATATTGGCTCGTCCTACCCATGAGCAGTTAATATTTTTCTAATTGCTCAAGTCTAGTTTTATTTGCGTGGAGAATGTTTTGTAAGTTGTGTTCATATAGTTCCTGTGTTTGTCTCAAGAGATAGATTCCTAAGTATTTTATTTTGTCTAAGGTGATTTTGAATGATCTTTCTAATTCTTGCCTCTGAGCTGTGTTGGAAATATATAGAAATGCTGATGAGTTATGCAGGTTTATTTTGTAACCTGCAACTTTGCAAAAGTGGTTGATTATTTACACTAGCTTTTTGGTTGATTCTCTAGGATTCTTTAAGTAGACCATCATATCATCCTCTAAGAGTGATGGTCTCCTTGCCTATTTTGATGCCTTCAATTTCTTTTTCTTCTTTAATTGCTACTGTTAGTGTTTCTAGCACAATGTTAAATAATAGAGGTGATAATGGGCATCCTTGTTTCACTCCTGATCTTATTGGGAATGCATCTAGTTTATACCCATTGCAGATGATATTAGTTGATGGTTTTAGATATATACTGTTTATTATTTTTAGGAATAACCTTTCTATTCCTATGCTTTCTAGTGGTTTTAATAGGAATGGGTGTTGTATTTTATCAAAGGCTTTTTCTTCATCTGTTGAGATAATCATGTGATTTTTGTCTGTTTGTTTGTTGATATGGTCAATTATGTGGATGGTTTTCCTAATATTGAACCAGCCCTGCATTCCTGGTATAAATCCTACTTGATCATAGTGAATGATCCTCCTGATCACTTGCTGGAGTCTTTTTGCTAGTATCCTATTTAAGATTTTTGCATCTATATTCATTAGGGAGATTGGTCTATAGTTTTCTTTCTCCGTTTTTGACCTGCCTGGCTTTGGAATCAGTACCATGTTTGTGTCATAAAAGGAATTTGGTAGAACTCTCTCTTTGCTTATTATGTCAAATAGTTTGTATAGTATTGGGATTAGCTGTTCTGTGAAAGTTTGATAGAATTCACTTGTGAATCCATCAGGCGCTGGGGATTTTTTTCTTAGGGAGTTCTTTGATGGCCTGTTGGATTTCATTTTCTGATATGGGGGTATTTAAGAATTCTATTTCTTCTTCTGTTTGTCTAGGCAGTTTATATTTTTGTAAATGTTCATCCATATCACCTAGATTGGTATATTTATTGCCATAAAATTGGGCAAAGTAGTTTTTAATGATTGCCTTAATTTCCTCTTCATTGGAGGTGAGGTCTCCCTTTTTATCTTTGATGCTGGTAATTTGCCTTTCTTCTTTCTTTTTTTTAAATTAGATTGACCAGTACTTTGTCTATTTTGTATGTTTTTTCAAAGTACCAGCTTCTAGTTTTGTTTATTAGGTAAATAGTTCTATCACTTTCGATTTTATTAATTTCTCCCTTAATTTTTAGGATCTCTAGTTTGGTTTTCTTCTGGGGGTTTTTAATTTGTTCGCTTTCAAGTTTTTTTATTTGCATTTCCAATTCATTGATCTCTACCCTCCCTAATTTGTTAATATATGCACTCAAGGATATGGATTTTCCTCTGAGTACTGCTTTGGCTGCATCCCATAAGGTTTGAAAGGATGTCTCACTGTTGTCATTTTCCTCAATGAAATTATTAATTGTTTCTATTATTTCTTCTCTAACCTATTTTGGAGTATCATATTATTTATTTTCCAATTAATTTTTGATTTGGCTCTCCATGTACCCTTACTGATCATTATTTTTATTGCCTTATGATCTGAAAAGGTTGCATTTATTATTTCTGCTTTTGTATGCCATGTTTCTGTGACCTAGTGTATGATCTATCTTTGTGAATGTGCCATGTGGTGCTGAGAAGGTGTATTCCTTTTTGTCCCTATTTATTTTTCTCCATATATCTATTAACTCTAATTTTTCTAAGATTTCATTCACATCTTTTACCTCTTTCTTATTTATTTTTTGGTTTGATTTATCTAAATTTGATAGTGGTTGGTTCGAGTCTCCCATTAATATGGTTTTACTGTCTGTTTCCTCCTTCAATTCTTCTAGTTTTTCCATTAGAAATTTGGGTGCTATACTATTTGGTGCATATATGTTGATTAGTGATAATTCCTCATTGTCTATACTCCCTTTTAACAGAATATATTTACCTTCCCTATCCCTTTTGATCTGGTTTGTTTTTGCTTTGGATTTGTCAGATATCATGATTGCAACTCCTGCCTTCTTTCTATCAGTTGAGGCCCAGAAGGTCTTACTCTATCCTTTTATTCTAACCTTGTGAGTATCAACCCACCTCATATGTGTTTCTTGAAGACAACATATGGTAGGGTTTTGGATTCTAATCCATTCTGCTATTCGTCTATGTTTTATGGGTGAGTTCATCTCATTCATGTTCAAAGTTACAATTGTCACTTGTGAATTCCCTGGCATTTTGATATCCTCCCCTAATTCTGACCTTTCTCTTTTGGTTATAACCTTTTAAACCAGTGATTTACTTTAGATTAGTCCCCCTAGTCCCCTCCCTTGATATGCTTCCCTTTTTAGCCCCTCCCTGTTTGTTCCCTCCCCCCCTTTCCCTTCATTTTTATACTCTCTCCCCCAACCCCTCCTTAATTTCCCCTTCTCTCTTACCCCGTTGAATAAGATAAAGTTCAAGATCCCAATGGATCTAGATGTTCTAAGCTCTCAGAGTTGATTTCACTGAGAGTAAGGTTTAAGTAATACCAATTAGCACTTTCTTCCTCTCCTCCTTATAGGAAATTTATTCCCCTCCTCTTCCCATGTGTATCTTTGTGTGAGAAAGATTATTCTATTTAGTTTTTTTTCTATTTCTTGAAGTATATCTTAGTACCTTCAACGATTTACCCCCTCCCTTTTTCTTTCACCCCCCCTTTCTCCATATTGTCTTAATGCCCCAATCATCCCCTATGCGTTCTAACTACTCTAATGATGCATACAATTTTTGAGGGTTACACATTATATTTTCCCCACATATTAATATATATATATATATATAATTTGATATAAATGTCCTTATAGAAGAGAGTTTGAATAAAAGAAAAAAGATAACATTTTTCTCCTTTTCCCTTTCCTTCATATTTACCTTTTCAAGTTTTCCTTTTTGTGTTTGGATGTCAAACTTTCCACAGAGCTCTGGTCTTTTCTTTACAAAAACTTGGAAATCTTCTATTTTGTTGAATGCCCATACTTTCCCCTGGAAGTATATAGTCAGTTTTGATGGATAGCTGATTCTTGGTTGAAGACCCAGCTCCCTTGCCTTTCTGAAAATCATGTTCCATGCGTTATGGTTGTTCAGAGTGGAAATTGCAAGGTCTCATGTGACCCTGATCTTTTTCTGGCTTCTTGTACATTTTTTTCTTTTGCTTGAAAGCTTTGGAATTTTGCAGTTACGTTCGTGGGAGTTGTCTTTTGGGGATTTAGTGTAGAGGGTGTTTTGTGAACTCTTTCAATGCCTGTATCACCCCCTTGTTCTAGAATCTCTGGGTAATTTTCTTTGGTGATATCTTGTATTATGATGTTGAGATTACTATTTCTGGCTTTTCTGGTAGGCCAATTATTCTCAGATTGTCTCTCCTTGCTCTGTTTCCCAAGTCTGTCACCTTGTCAGTGAGATATTTTGTGTTATCTTCTAATTTCTTAGTCTTTTGATTTTGCTTCATTAATTCTTGCTCTTTTGCAAGATCATTTTCTTCCAGTTGCCTGATTCTGTCCTTTAAAGCCTGGTTTTCCTTTTCAGTTTGTTCTATCCTGCTATTTGAGGCTTCAAGTTGTTTCTGTAGTTGTGTTTTTTTGTGGTTCTGATTGCTGAGTTCCTTTTGCATTATTTCCCATTTTTCCTGCCAGAAGGCTTCCATCTTTTTGATAACTTCCAATTTAAATTCTTCAAGAGCTTGTGGATAATTTCCATTTCTTTTGGAAGGTTTTGGAGCATTTGTTTGCACTTCCTCTTCTGCTATATCCTCTGTTTTGTGTGTGTGTGTGTGTGTGTGTGTGTGTGTGTGTGTGTGTGTGTGTGTTTTCCCTCCATAAAATGTATCCAAACTCATTCTTCTTGCTTTCCTTGGTGTTGGGGTATTGGGGTTTTTGGGTACAGTTTGCCATCTCTGTGTTTTGTTTGTTTTTTTTCCTCCTTCCTCCCCTTTCCAGTCAGAAATCTTCAGGGCTTCGCCTTGTTGTGGGGTCTTTCTGTTCTTATGAGGATGGTTGTTTTTTATTTTGGGAGTGTCTTTTGCGATCATCTGTGTCGTTGGGTCTGAGGAGAGGAAGCAAGCTGCGTCTACTCTGCAGCCATGCTTACCTGGAAGTCCTAAAATATAAATGTTTTAAAAATTAGGGTCAATTTTGTCTTTGATTAGGACCTGGAACATTGCCAAGTTTTTGGGTCATTGCCAAGTTTTTGGGTTCTACCATTAAGATCCATTACCAAGTCTTTGCCATGATTTCTTACTTAATCCATGTCAGTTATTTTGCTATACTTCCGGTTCTTATAAGTACAACAATAAAATTTTAGATTTTAAATTAAAAACTGAACTAGAAATACAATTGAATTAACAGAGGAGCGTAGAAATTTATTTAATAAAAAAAGATTGCTTCAAATGAGAAAGACTTTTAAGATAGTTGAAATAATTTTAATTGTAAAATTTGCATATTACTCTATTGGAACTTATCTGATCTGGAATTGATATTAACATGAGTGCTCTATTAATATGTCAGTAGCTTGTTTGTGAAGGATATCTTGTACAGTGAACACCTTTTTAGTTGAGTAGTTTTGATATAAGATATGTGGATATCTTTCATTTGAAATTTTAAAGGGGAAATTAGTTTATTTTGTATAAATTTTTATTTCTTGCTCTTTCTCTATAATACACATTTACTCAATTTTTAGTTGCATCCCTTTCAGACTGACTTCATATAAATATGGGTCCAGTAAGGCTTGTCTGCATGGAGGGTACCATCTACTGGTTGTAATGGGAACTAGTTACAGGGAATTTTATAGCAGCACAGTGAATACCTTCAGACTAAAAACTTGAGAATGATTTGATTCTTATGACTATGAAATTATTACCTCATTTTGGATTTTTAGAGATAAGTATATGATAGATTTAAAAGAACATAGCTCTTCTTTTTAATTCTTTCATAGGAATTAATTGGACTGGAAGGAACCATATTGATCATACAATTTCAGACCACTTATTTTATAGAGGATGATCTGAAATGCAGAGAGGTTAAGTGACTAGAACCTTTCTATGTATCTTGGACCCTGTTAACACTGTCTTATAGGCATCTATAGTCACTAATAATACTAGGTCAAATAATCAGAGAGTAAAGAATGATGATTTCAGGGTTTTTTTTGGGGGGGGGAAGATGCTTTTTTATAAGTGCAGATACATATTAAAATGGCATTTTAAATCATTTTTGTAAAGCCATACTTTGATTGCACAGAGGTGACCCTATAATTTTATTGTACATTATTTCATTGGCCATTTGGTCATCTAATATTGAATTATATGCTCCTGATAAGTACAAAAAGACTATAAAATAAATTGCAGCTTTTTCACCAACAGCAGGTGATGAAATGGTAGGGAAATTCTGGAAAGATCTTGTGAAGACATTACAAATTAAAATAGCATACACTATGATCTGCAGTGACTTCAATGAAAAGAGGTTGACAAAAATGTTGAAAGATATAGATTAGGAATAAGGAATGAGAGGTCAACAGGAGCCCCATTTCATTTCATTTCTTCTTTGAGAGAACAAAGTCACATAGTGAACAACAAAGTTATAACAAAAAAGTGAAATGGGGTTATATTTTAGGATAAGAAACAACTGGTGTCAGTTTTTCCTGAATTGGCACTTGTGTATAGTCAGATCACTGACTTGTTAGAACAAATATCCAAATTAATATAAAGGTAAGAGAATGAACAAAGATGAGGGAACTATATAGTATGCAATTAAAATAATTCCAAACTCATTAAATGAATTTTTGATGCTAAAAGTGGGAAATGAATCATGAAAATATAGATCCTAATTATATCCATTTTAAATGGAAATTTAAATGAATTTAAATTTTTGATTTAAATCAAAATCTGTCCTATTACAATATAAAGTCATTTGAGTAAATAAAGATTGTGTTATTTTTGATCAGCTACATCTAGCATAGTTCTTGGCACAAAGTAGATTTTTAATAAATACTTATTAATTTTCTATGGTGAAAAAGATCAGAAGAATCTATAAAATAGCCCCAGTTGGAAAACAGCAAAACTCCTGCCAAGGGAAGAGGTATGACAGGGTGTTAAGAACTGTACCGATGTAGAATATAATTTTGCCTTGCAAATCTTAGGGAAAGAATGATGGAAGATTATGGATAATATTGCCTTAAAAAAAAAAAAGCAGTAGTGGAGACAGAAACATGAAACTTTGGCTAGAGTTCTAATTTAAACAAAACTATGAGGTTGGTCAACAAGTAGGTAAAAAATGGAAAACATAGAGATTTTGACAACAAACCCTTCTCAGCCTTGTAGGATGGTGAAACCACCATTTGAATTTTAAACTTAATAGTTATTTATGATATAGAGATGTTACAGAAGAAAATAAAGATGAAAAAGATAATCAGAGCAGATCAAGTCCATTGTGATTAGACCATTGAACCATTTTTGAAGGAATATGAAAGTATGGATTAAAAACTAAACCCAGACCTTTTTATTGCAAAAATAAAATTTAATATTTATTAAATGTATTTAATATACTTTATTAGATATGTATTATTAACTGTATTACTATTAAATATTTGTAAAGTTATTGCAAAATTAAGGGGGAAAAGGCATTTAGTAGTAATGATCTTGATTCCAACTTTTCCATTTATACAAAAATATCATGAGAATATAAATACATTTTGAATGTCTGTTTGGGGGCTTATAAGAAAGGAGCTGGCAGGGATTTTTAGAGCTCAGCTTAGGAGGGCTGAGAAATGGTCAGGTCTTAGGCAGAATTTTGAATTAGAATGACCCTTGCAAGGGTGACATGCACTTAAAAAACTTTTTTTTTTTGTTTTTGCTTCACAGACATTTCTGAATGTATCACCTTTCTATCACTTCTGAGAGAATGTATCTTTTTAACAAGGAATAATCATTAGGAAATAATTACTATTAATTAAGCTTAACTAACATATTGAACCATTCTGAAGTTATATGTAATGTGCTTCATGGACTATAATATTTTTTATGTCTTTGGAATCAATCTTGAGTCATCATACTTTCAGTATTCACTTTTGATTGGATATTGTTTTCTTGGTTCTGACACATCATTTTACATCAGTCATATATGCTTTTCTATGCTTTTGGATTCTTCATATTAATTGTTTCTTAATGTTAATGAATTTGTTTCACTGTTTTCCAGGCCTTGGGTTTATGCCTTGTTTCTGTTTCTTTGTTAACTACAAAAACTGCTAAAATGGTCAGCATTTTGGTGTTTATGGTACTTTTCTTTCTGTCTTTGACTTTTTTTGAGGTGAGAAGGCTATGCCAAAGTATATATAGTCTTTTTAGGTTTTTTTTTTTTAGCTTAGTTTCAGGTTCTCTAAAATGGCTTGACTAACTCAAAGTTCCATCAACAGTGTATTTTTCTTGTGCATCTTTCCACAACCTCTACAACACTGATTATTTCTATCTTTGGTCATTGCCAATTTTCTGGGAATGAGGTGAAACCTGCGTTGTCTTGTTTTTACATTTTTCTTACTAGTACCAATTTTGAGCGATATTTCCCATGTTAATGGCTTACAGTTTCTTTGGTTACACAGCTAATAAATGTTTGGAACTGGAATGTGAATCTAGGTATTTTGGTTATAAGTGCACTTTTCTTTTCATCATGCCCTTAGATGCTATTCTATTTTGAATTTTTTTGTTGTTGGGGAATACATATTGTTTTCACTAAGTGGTAGTCTCCCCACAACACTTTATCTCTACCTTATATTCCTTGAGAACTGTTAAGTATTTAAGTTTTCTTCCTCATTTTTGCCTCTTAATTTTTCGGAACTTGGCTCAGGTGTCATCTTTTTTCTCCAGTCTTTCCTTATCCCACCAATTTCTCTTTTCTTCTTATCTCAGTTTTCCTTGTAATATGCTTTATGTTATATTACCTCTATAGTAGTTGAGTAGAGTATAAGCTTCTTGAGGGCAAGAATGCTTTTAAAGTTTTATCTTTGTATCCCCAGGCTCTAGTACAGTGGCTTGCATATAGTATGTGCCTAATAAAATGATTGTTGAATTGAAGCAACATTTCTCATGGTGATAATGAGTGATAGTGGATATTAAGTCTATTCTTGTAGTTTATTATTTAACAGAAATAAAGGTTGTATGTTTTAGTAATTTTGCTACCAGCATTATCTTTTGTATTTGATAATATTTTGTTGCCTCTGGTGGTATATCTGTTTGCATTGTAGTCTTTGTTTATATTGCTGTTTTGACTTTGCTTCCTTTTCTCTTACTCATTTCATTTACTTCTTTCTAAGAATATGTTGAATTTTTAATGTCTGCTGGGACATGTAACTGGAGATTTAGTTCTGGAGCTTAGGTTTACAGCTAGAGCTAAAGGTTTTTGGGAACAACCTTGTAAAGCTGGTCAAGCCATTAAACAAAATCAGATGATCATGGGAGAAGAGTGAAGAGATGAAACCTGAGAACAGAAATTTGGGTAACACTTGGGGGGGAGGGGCAGCATCAAAATAAAATTAAGGAGTTGAATAAAATAATAAAGATGATAGGGAGGAAAGCCAACCATATCTTTGGAACTCTTATTAAAGAGAAAATATTTAGAAGATTAGGAGGGAAGTCAGTGATACCAAATATCAGAAATGTGGCGATAGGAATGAAAAAGGGGCTTTTGGACTTATGAGACATGTATTTTAAACCCCTTCATTTTGCAGATGAGGGAACTGAGGTAGAGTTAGAGTGAATTGCTTAAAGTACAAAAGATAATAAGAACCAAGATTTGAATCAAGATTTTCTGACTATAAATCCATTGCTTTATCTATTATGCTACATTGTCTTTCAAATAGGAGGTATTTGATAGTCTCTCCCACTTAAATTTCAGTGGAAGTGGTGTCTGAAGACGTTGCAAGGAATTTAGGAGAGTATTAGGGATGAGTATATAACCTTTAATACATTTTGCAATCTTTTATGTAGTTAAGCTTTTATGGAAAAGTACTTGGAGATATGTATATTCTTTAGACCAGTCACTAAATTTGTCTGGGAGAGTAAAGAAGTGAAGCTGTGTCCTTACCTATAAAAATGAGGCATTTGAACTAGATAATCCTTTAATTGCTTTTGCCCCTTTAAATTCTTTGACTGACCCTCTGGTATGGCAGTGATATGAGAAATTAGAGGAGTGGAGATTAACTTCTTGGAAGATGGTGGTACTTGTGGAATTCAGTAGGAGATTTGGTGAGGAATGCATTTCATGCATAGGCAACATACTTATATTTTAGTACAAGAATATAGAGGTGGAAAAAGGTTAGGTTAGGAATGGTGAATAGTCCAACTTATTACAAGCACATAGAATATTTGAAAAGATTTATTTGTGATGCAAGGTTAATAAAGGTAGTGGCAAAGAATTTTGTTCACAAAAGAAGGAGATTCAGGATAAGGTAGTCAGCTTGATGAAAATTCTGTTAGTTTTGGGTAAAACTTTATAAAGTAATAAAAAAATAACTTTAATTGAGGTCTTTTGTTTTTTATATCACCTGCATTTCCTCATATATCCCTTCCCCTTTCCCTCCTAGAAAACCAGCCTTTATAACAAAGGATGAAAAAGAGGGGGAAAAAAAGTTCAGCAAAACTCACCAGCATATTGAACAAGTCTGAAATTATATTCAGTGTCGCCCCACATCTACAACAAGGGTAGGGCTGGGGATGAAATACTTTCTCATATCTTTTTGGGGCCAAGCTTGGTCATTATAATTTTGCAGTCTTCAGTTTCAGTTGTTTTGTTCTTTCCATTTTCATTGTTACAGTCATTGTGTATATTGTTTTCCTGGTTCTACTTCATTTTGCACCAATTCATTTTAAGTCTTTCCATGCTTTGTATTTGTCATTAATTATTC
This sequence comes from Monodelphis domestica, assembly GCF_027887165.1. NCBI lineage: Eukaryota > Metazoa > Chordata > Mammalia > Didelphimorphia > Didelphidae > Monodelphis > Monodelphis domestica. The sequence continues at coordinate 305,284,973 of NC_077230.1, forward strand.
CTTATAGCATAGTAATATTCTATTACATTCATGTGTTCCAACTTCCTTAGCCATTCCTATAGATTACTTTTTATGCACTTCATTGTATCAGTAACAAATTTCAAATTAATTTAGGCAAGTTTTTATAACTTAAACAAAAGCTATACTTTAATTTGTTTCTGAATGTGTTTTCCTTGAGAGTATTTTATAGGCATACTATTATTCCCTGTTAATTTGTTTCATATAACTAGGACTGAAAAGGAGGGAGGGGGAAGTTAGGAGCAGGAATCTACTTGCTCAGAAGCTGGGGAATTACTGAAGTTACAGTAGGGTTGTGGTGGGGTATGGTTATGATACCTTAATATTATTAAAGTCCAATAATTATTTAGGGCAAAATTATATGGGGATGTGTCTATATTGATATTTCTGTCCTGTATCATCTAGTTAATAACTTACATTTGAATATATAAAATACCTTAATTTTTTTTCTTGTTTTAGGGTTGAAAATATTTCAATCATGGCTCATTCAAAGACAAGAGCCAATGATGGAAAAATTACTTATCCTCCTGGCGTCAAAGAAATCTCAGACAAAATATCTAAAGAAGAGATGGTGAGACGGTTAAAGGTTAGTAATACATGGCTATATTTCATATGTTGGTGCATCCAATTAGTAATTAGACACATTTAATGATAACTATTTAAAAAAGCCCAATACTTTTAAATTATTTTTTTGGAGGGGATTGGAACTATGTTATTTGTGTAAAGAACACTGTGGGCAGATTCCCCCTCTACCATTGCAGTTCAAAGCCTGCTCTGTTTCAGAGAATTGTTAGGAGTGTTGAGAGGTTAAATGACATAGCCAGTATCAGTTAGATGCAGGACTTGAACCTCAGCCCTTATTGTCTCCTGCCTCTTGGTGATTTCATCAACTCCATAGACATAATTATCATAGCTTCCATATCTATATATCCAGCCCCAATTTCTCTCCTGAGCTCCAGCTCTCTATCAAGAATTTTCTGTTCTGCATTAAAACTGGATATACATAAAGTACCTCAAACTCAGTATGTCCGAAATGGAACTCATCTTTTCAAACTACTTTATTTTTTAGGACACTACTGTCCTTACAGTAACCCAAGTTCCCACTCTTTCTTTCATCTTCAACTCCTCTCTCTTTCTTCACTTAAACAAGTAGCTGTCAGATCTTACAACCTCCTTTTGATATTTCACTCACACAGCTACCACTTTAATTCAGGCTCATATCACCTTTCATCTGGAATGTTGCAATAGCTGTTTGGTCTTTCTGCCTCCTGTCTTTTATTTTCCTAAAGTATAGATCAGATCATGTATTTCCCCATAATTTATTAAGTCTAGTGGCTACCTGTTCCTCTATTATCAAATATAAAGTCTTTTTAGTATTTAAGACCCATTGAAATTTGTCTTTTCCCTAACGTTTCAATTGACTTATTATTCTCTTCCATGCTTTCCTACAATTCATCCATTCTATCCTACTTAATGTTCTTTCTGCTGCTCCATTGTCCACCTTTCTGCCTTTTTATTGGCTATCTTCTGCCTGGAATACTGCCCTCCTCCCCCAAATCCCCCTTCTTGGTTTCCTTCATCCTCAGTGCAAGCATCAACTACTATTAGAAATCTTTTCTGGTCAACTGTTCTCCCCCCAACCCTCACATTTTTCCTTCACCTTGTATTTGATTAGTGTGTATACATCTTGAGTCTCCATATATGAAGATGTTGTCTACTCCACTAGAATGTAAGCTCTTTGAAAACAAAGATATTTATATCCCTAATGTTTAGTACAGAATTAGGCATGTGGCAAGTGCTTAATAAATTTTTGTTGATTGATTACTTCTCTCAATAACCATTTATTAAGCACCTTGTATGTGTAAAGCCCTGCTGTAAGCACCAGAAGGAGTATATGAAGAAGTAGATAGAATACTGACTTGAGGTCAGAAGACCCGAATTTGAATACCTCAGTCATTTCCTAGCTGTGTTGACTCTAGGTATGTCATTTAACCTTTCTAAGCTTTAGTTTCCTCAGCTGTAAAATGAGAATAATACTACCTGTTTCTTAGGGTGGTTGTGAGGATCAAATGATGAAATGTATATAAACTTTGTAATCCTCAAAGTATTCTATGAATGCTCACCACTACGACCACTAGTACTCTTGACTGCTACTATTATGACAACTGCTATCCCTACTACCACTGTTATTATCTTATTGCTGGAGCGTTTTTTCTTTAAAATTAGATCAATAATCAATTTATGGTCTGTTTGATAGTCTCTATCCATTATTACCACCACTTGATTCATGTTTACTGAAAACATGGAATTGAAAAGAAGAGAGCAGTGTTTTATGTCCTCATGGTATATTTTATAACCAGAAGTTAATATGGTATTGTATAGTTGCATACATTGTACATGCATTAGGGCAACTAGCAGCAGGTGGTCTTTCTAATCAAGTAAGAAAACATTGAGTAGATTTAACATGCTAACCCATTTAATTTACCAACATCTGTTGTTGGTATGTTTAAAAGGCATTTCTAAAATTATTATTTACATAGAACTAAATAGTGGAAACTTATTTATATCCCTTATGGTAATTTACATTTTCCTTCTAAGTAACACAAATCCAATCCATAGAAATTCTGTCTAAAAGTAGAGTTGCTGTGAAGTTCTAGATTTACTTTCCTGGTGATTTTATTCTTCAGAGTGAAGTGAAGGAGCAGGGATTACTATTTTGTACTTGATTTTGACCATTGAGTAGGAATGACAGAAACCTTAAGAGTAAATGACCATGCTGTCACAGAGTTTGGCAGATAGGGAAATACCAGATAAAGTTTGATGCCTTCCTCCCTAGGTTCTGATTGGACAGTTTTCTGAATCAAGAGAGAAAGGATAAGGTAGGATTCCATGCTCTAAGATTTAGATATGACAGGTCAGTTTAAAAGAGATGAGAAGATGCTTTCAAGAATAAAATTTTGATTACAGTAGTATGCATGGTTTTATTAAAGAAAAATTGAAGATTTATAAAGCTATTGATTCAATTGTCCAGGAAACTAACTTATTTCTCATATTTTAAAGAGATGTATATAGAAGACAAAGAGTTCTAACTTGGAATCAGGAAGATCTATGCTTGAATCATGCCTCAGATACTTACTAGCTTTGTGACCCCAGACAGGTCATTTAATTTTTCTGAGTTAGTATTTCTTCACTTGTAAAATGAAGGTGTTAAACCTAATGACCTCTGTAGTTCCTTCCAGATATAAATCTATCATCCATCCAGTGAATGTGAAAGCCTAATAAGGAAGCAACATCCAGTTACTAAGGATAGATACAAAGTAGCACATTGTTGTAGGAATAGTGTTGGTAGTATAAGCTGAGAATGAGATACCCCTGGATGACTAATGAATGCCAGTCAGCAAAAAGGATTTTTAAAGCTATTTTGGGCTCACTAGAAAGATCAAGTGGGATAGTTGCCTTGAAGGTTCAAAAATAAAGATTCTAAAGATAATAGAAAAAAGGCAAAATGGATCCCTTGGGTTTTTAGAGAGAATTATTTTGGCTCTCTTAATTATGTTTCTAGAAAATGAAAGTTGGGCAGGATAATCTTTAAAATCTTCCAACTTGACATTTTGGATCTTATGATCAAGCTTTGTTGTTTTCCCAGGGTGTGGATTATTTACAGTGAGACTCTATATTTATAATGTGCATTCTTGCCATATAGACATTAAAACTTGTGTACAAGGGTGGCACAAAATGAAAAGCCATAGGTGAGACTGTTTTTTGCCACTGTGATCATAGATCCATTCACATGATTAAGACTGACTTGTAATAACTTACTTATTTTGGTAACTTCCCATTATTTATCCTTTCCTACTATTTTGGCTAGCCATTTAGAAAAAAACTATAAATTTGTATTTTTTAGGTAAATACAGATATGTATTTAAATTCTTTAAAATTTTGTATTCAATTATTATTTGATGTTGGTAGATAGCATTGGAGGGATTATTCCTCTATTTGAGTAAGGTTCTAGGGGATAGCTAGATGGCCCAGTGGATAGACTGGCTGCCAGGTTTGAAGTCAGGAAGACAGTATCTTCCTGAGTTCAAATCCAGCTTCAGATAATTACTAGTCATGTGACTCTGGGTAAGTCACATAACCTATTTGCCTCAGGTCTTCTGTAAAATGAGCTGGAGAAGAAAATGACAAACCACTTCAATATTTTTGCCAAGAAAACCTAAAATGAAGTCATGAAGAGTATGAAATGATTGAAAAACAACTGAACTGAAAACCAGGCTTGGAAGGTTGTCTTATTATTTATGCCATTATCTCATATTTAAGCCCATATTACTCTGGAGCTTCCTGGGTGCCCTTCTGATGAATTTGTAAACTGCCAAACTACTTTTCATCTGAAGAACAACTCTGAAGTAGGATGGAAACACTACATATTTAGGCCACTTCTGCCCAGGCATGGAACCTCTTGATCTTGCACTTTGTCTTTTGTCTTTTGGTCTGAACCTATGATTTCATTGGTGAAGGGAATTTCATTGTGGAAATTTCTTCCCCTGATGAAGACTGGCAATTTCTTATTAATTTAGACTTGGAGAATTGCCTTGAACATAGAAATTTACTGACCATTGTTGCCCATGGTTACATATCTGGTATGTGACAGAAGCAGGGCTTTAACCTAGATCTTTTTGACCCCAAGACCAGCACTCTGTATTATACTATTCTTTGTTTTAAATTTGCTTATATACTTAATATGTGTTTGATGAATTTAAATGGGGGGAAAAAAAAGAGACCTGATATTACTTTTTGGTTTGCTTTTTGTAGCACCACCTAGTGGAAGCCAAAGTGGAATCCTTTCCCCTTTACCTAGATAACTTATTAGATAGATAGATAGATAGATAGATAGATAGATAGATAGATAGATAGATAGATGCACACACAGACAGACAGACCGATAAGATGGATGAATAGATGGATGGACGGACATACAGATGGATATATAGATACAGATATTTGAATATACAGTTCCTTCAGCTAGGAGGTTCTCTTGATTGTTTTCCATTAGACTTCAGGCTCCTTGAAAACAGGGACTGTATTTCTTTTCTTTGTATCCCTATGTTTTAGCATCGTCCCTCACACGTTATATAGCTGGTTGACTGACTCAATGTACCTTAAGACCATTCTGTCTACCATTGTTTTGATTTAGACCATTGTAAACAGTCATTCTGAGAATATATTAGATTCAATGTTCCTATGGCCATACCATTTTCTTGGGGTTCCTAATCCACTTATGTTATTGTGAGGTGATTATAGATAGAAGTTTAGTTTTGTGTAGCTTATTTGATTCCCTTTTTTTCTGCTGCATAAGACCTTAGGTGTCCTGGGCTGTATAAATAACAATGTGCTATCTTCATCATTGAGGTAGTATAGTATTTGGAATACCTAGCTTTTTCACAGGTGGATTTATTACCCATACATTTCTTTAGGTCCTTTTAGAAATTTAGCCTATTAACTTATTTGTTTATTTTGGACTTGACAATTCAAATGGGAGGCTAGATATCATATGATGTTTTATTTAACAGTGTATTCTTTCCCTCTCATTATTTAAGGAATAAAGAAACTAAGGTTAAAACGTTGTATTTTTTTGGAGTATGTGCTCAGCATCCACAAAAACAAAACAAAAAACTCTTGATTCTCAGAAGCATAAAAGGTTATGAGTTCTTCCCTCAGTAACCAGTTCATGAATCTTAAATCTTTCAAACTAACACAAATCTTGTTAATGAATTTGAAAGAACTTCCTGAAACTTTACTCAGGAGTTGAATAATCTTGTATACTGCTCCTTCAGTTCCAAATACATTTAATGATTTCTAGTTTTTTGAATAAAAAGGGAATGACATGAATTGCTTATAAAAGAATATAATCAATGTTTTCATAGCTAAATTGCATTTTATATGAAGAAAAGTCTCTTATTTGAGATTTTGTTCTTATCTAGATGGTTGTAAAAACTTTCATGGATATGGATCAAGATTCTGAAGAAGAAAAGGAGCTGTATTTAAACCTTGCTTTACACCTTGCTTCAGATTTTTTCCTCAAGCATCCAGATAAAGATGTTCGCTTACTGGTGGCATGTTGTCTTGCTGATATTTTTCGGATTTATGCTCCTGAAGCACCTTATACTTCACCAGACAAACTGAAGGCAAGTATGATGTATTTAAAAACTTCTTCCAAGATTGATGCCATGTTACAGCTTTTCATAGGCAAATTGTTTCTGTCAGAAGTTGAGTTGACTTTTAATTAAAGAAATGTCAGTATTAGTAGAACTAAGTGGTTTTGGGCCCCCAAGTTGTTTTTATTTATGGTATGATAGTAACTACCAAAGTAGGCACTAAAGAATTTGGTGTTTCTTAGAGTACTGTTATACTTATAAAAGCCCTTTTAATTCTTTTGAAAAGCTTTTCTTGGAACCCTAAAGATAAAAGCGATGTTAGTATATTGCATTACTTCTAGTACTTATTGTTAACTATGTCATAACATCTTTTATTATGAAATAGAAAATCACCAATAAACTCGAGCATTTTTATATGAAAAGGTGACCAGAAAATGGAGATTATAGCTGAAATTCTGAATTTGTTAGCTTATTTTGAAAATGGGCAGTAAGTATGAAACTTATGATTTCATTAGAATAGGAAACTCCCTCTACTAATGCAGAATAGTACCTTCTTTGCAATTTGTAGTGTTTGTCTAGAGCAGAAGTGTCATATGACCAACTTGTGGTAGTACACTCCTGATTACAACCTGAACCTCACTGAAATGTAATAGAGAAATAGTTAACAAAATTAAAAAAAAATACACTAGAACATAGATAATGTGGATAAGGTATTTTTGTAAGTCAATGTGCCACCAGCATGGATCCTTATGTATGTTTGGTTTAGTGGCCTCATTTCCATTTGAGTTTGACACCACTGGTCCAGAGCACCAAGAGGTCAAGCAATTTGTTCACTCACACAACCTGTAGAGGTTTTTGGGACTAGAATCTAGATATTCCTGACCCCAAGACTGTCTCTTTTGAAAAATAGGTAGATATTTCTGTGTGTGTGTCTCTGTGTGTATGTAAATATAATAACAACATTTCCCTATTTATCTTTGTCCCCTTCTTAATTTTCTTCTGCTTAGTTCTTTATTTTAAAAATATTTTATTGATGCTCTTCTTTTTTCCTTGGTTATTACTCTACCTCATTCTCTTGCCCTTCTAAATAAAACCCATTTGTAACAAAAGTATAGTTAAGCAAATGTTTCTGCTGTCATGTAGGCATCATTCTGCAGAGAAGGGGAAAGCACATCCACTTCTAAGTCTTGATTATTCATGGCATTGATCAGATTTTTTTGTCTTTCAACATTGTAGTCACTTTATAAAGAGTTTTGGTTTTTCTTTCTTTCTTCCCAGGTTTCTCTAAATTCATTCCTTTTGTCATCACAGCACAATAATTTTCTATTACTTGCTATAATTTGTTGCATCATTCTCCAGTTAAATGGGTACCCACTTGTTTTTAATTGTTTCCTATAACAGTAAGTGATGCTAGAAATATATATATATATATATATTTTTTTTTTAATTAAACCCTTACCTTCTGTCTTGGAGCCAATACTGTGTATTGGTTCCAAGGCAGAAGAGTGGTAAGGGCTAGGCAATGGGGGTCAAGTGACTTGCCCAGGGTCACACAGCTGGGAAGTGTCTGAGGCCAGATTTGAACCTAGGACCTCCCATCTCTAGGCTTGGCTCTCAATCCACTGAGCTAACCAGCTGCCCCCTAGAAATAGTTTTTTGAAACAGGTCCTTTGTTTCATTTTTTTGAGGTATATGCCCAAGAGTGGTATTTATTGTTGGGATAAAAGGTATTTATAGTTTAGTGTTTTTAGGGGTAAAGTTCCAAATGGCTTTCTAGACTTATTGTAATAATTCATATCACAAACATTAGTATTGTTGTCATGCCATAGTTACTCCAGTAATTGTCATTTTCCCTTTTTGCACTGTGCCAACCTGATGAATATATGTCAGAACCTCAGAGATGTTCTTATTTGCGTTTCTCTAGTTTTGGATCTTTTTTTCATGTTGTTCTTGATAGTTTTCATTTTTTTCTCTTACGAGCTTCCTATTAGTATCCTTTGACTATCTATTGGGGAATGACTCATATATTAAATAAATCTGTTTTGAAGATTTTTTTCCCTAGTTAATTTTCTCCTTCTAGTTCTAAATACATTGCCTTTTCTTGTACACAATAGGCATGTTTTATATTTTGTTCACTTGAATTGAATGAGACATTTAAGAGAAAGTTGAAATATCCAGATAAGCTTACTGAGAAATAATTGAGAGAGAATTTTATGAGAAATTAAAACTATTATAGAATGAAGAAATATTTTTAGTGATGATAATTAAAGCTGTGTGAGGAGACAATTCCTGAAGATGGAGTTGAGCTTAAGTGATCAAATAGGGCTGGCAAAAATAATTGAAGGATTTGATAGACAAGCTAGAAATAAAATGAAGATGAAAGAACTTTGAAAACTAAGGGCATTAACTGACATTTATAAAAATGTTTCAGGATATTAAAACATTAAAAAAAAACTTTTACCTTCTAAGAATCAATACTTGTTTCAAGGTGGAAAAGCAGCAAGGACTAGCAATTGAGGTTTATTGAGTTGTTTGGAGTCACGGCTAGGAAGTGTTTGAGGCCAAAATTGAGCTTAGGACCTCCCATTTCCAGGCCTGGCTCTCAACCATAGAGCCACCTAGTGGGCTCTCTTCCCCCCAATCTCTTAATTTTTCAACTGTAATGGCCTTTTCTCAGTCTTCATCCTTCTTGACTCTAAATCCTTTGCTGTATTGCACATCACTTATCACCCTCTTCTCCAAAATGTTCCCTTCTCTAGGATTTTATAATATTGCTGTCTCCTGGTTCTCTTCCTATATGTTAGACCACTTCTTCTGTCTCCTTCACTGAATCTTTATCTTGGTCATAACTGTTAAGGTGGGTGCCTCTCAGCACTTTGTCCAGAGCCTCTTCTCATTTTATTATTTAGTTTGGTGATCTCATCAGCTTTCATGAATTCAACTATTATCTTTATGCCGATGATGCTCAGATCTCTTTATTTAGTCCAAATTTCTCTTCTGACCCTTTGTCTGACATTGTCAAGGGCCTATTGGCTTTCTTGGATGCCTTCAGCATACTCAGAACTAAATTCATTTCCTTTCACCCCACTCTTCCCTCTTCTTTTCTTTCTTATTACTGTTGAGGGCAACACTATCCTCCCAGTTACTGAGGGTCAAAATCTTGGCATTCACAGCTCCTCACTCTCCTCACATCCAATCAGTTGCCAAGTACTTTTAATGCTACCTTAATTACATCTCTTGTAACTCTTCCTCTCCAAATCTACCTTCCCTCACCCCTGTCCTTCCATTTTGGTGCAGGCCTTTATTACCTTAAAACAGACTATTTCAGTAGCCTTCTGTTAGAAGTCTGTTCCCTTTCTAGTTCATTCTTATTTAACCGAAAGTGCTTCTTAAAAATTATTTTATTTACTTCTTTTGAAAGTGCTTTTTGTAAAGCATAGGTCTAATTTTGTAACAACTCTCAAAAAACTTCAGTGGCTCCCTTTTGATTAAATATACAATCTTCTGTTAGGCTGTTAAAGCTCCATATAAGTTAGTTCCTTCCTATCTATCTAGTTTTCTTATACTTTACTTCCCGCCATTTACTCTTACTGTTCAGCAACACCAACCTCCTTTCTATTCCATGGGGTAGGATGGGTAGTGGTGGACTGGATACATAAAACACTCTTTGTCTTGACTCAGTATTTTCACCATCTGTTTCCCAAGCCCTTCATCTTTTACAAAACTTTTTCTCAATGATCTGGTTTTCCTGGCTTCCTTCAAGTCTTAGCTAAAATTCCTATAACATACTACTTCTACAAGAAGACTTTACATGTTCTCCTGAATGTCAGTGGTCTTTCACTTTAGTTTATCCTGTGTCTTGTTTTGTACATAGTTTTCATGTTGTTGCCCCTATTTGATTGTGAACTCCTTGAGAACAGGACTGTCTTTTTTCTTTGAATCCTTAGCACTTAAGCACAGTATTGAACACAGTAAAATAGGTACTTAATGAATGTTTGATTTGACAAATCAAGAGGGATCTATTTGTAATTTAGATACATCTTCATTCAAAAAATTAGGAAATTGAAAATTAGAAAGATTACATAGCTTATCCAGTGTCCATTGTTAGAACTGAGATTTAAGTGAATTAAATCAAGTAAGGGATTCTTTGAGCCAGAGATAAATAGGGTGTGTATTTTAGGCATGGGGCATCACTAATGGAAAGCACAGAAATGGAGAGAGAATACCTTGTATGAGGAGCAGAGAAATGGCCATTTTGGCTAGACAGTAGAGTCTAGAGAAGAAGAATAATTCATAATGAGGTTGGAAAGGATAGACTGGGGCCAAGTTGTGAAGGGATTTGAAAGTCAAATGGAAGAATTGATATTTTGTCTAAAGGTAATAAAGCACAACTGTGGCTTATTGAATAGATGAAACGTGTGGTCAGATCCTCTTTATTTAAGAAAAATCATTGTTGCATCTGTGTGGAAGGTGAATTGAAGTTGGGAGAGGTATCAGTTAGCTATTAAAATAGTGGAGGTGAGAGGTAATAGGCCCTGAGTGAATAATGAAAGAGAGGGAGATATGGAAATATAAATGGCAAGGTTTGGCAACATAATGCTTATATGCTTTTGATAAATTGTCCAATGGGAAGTAATGAGATATAATAGTCAGTGAGAGATAGCATAAGAAATTAGAGGAGGGCAGAAGACACAAACCTGTGGTTCCCATCAGAGTCAAGGGGCATGATATAGATGATGAATGTAAAATTTATAACCTGTAGTTAAGGTTTCTCTCAAATTGATTATGTTCTTATAGTAATCCAGGATAAATTCTCTGATGTTATTAAACTTTAGGATATTGTAATCAGCCTTCCCATCTTTATTAATTTTATGAGTTTCTTTTAGGTATGCATTACTTGATTTTGTATGAATTACTTAGCCTGTTTTTTTTGCTTTTCCACATTTATAATATTTGTTATATGAATACAGCATTAGAAATTCTGTTTTGCTCTATAAAGGTGTTAAGAATTCTTTCATATGTAAGTAAATTCCTTATTCGTTGTCTTTGCCCAAGTTCTTATTTGTTGCCACTTACTGTGTCATAGCCCTGATTTTTTATTTCTCTTCATATTATGTAGGTAAAAAGTGAACAGTGAGTCTTATTTTTTTATTTGGTGTATGATTATCTGAACTGTTGTTCATGTTATTTTTTAAAGGATATATTTATGTTCATAACAAGACAATTGAAAGGATTAGAAGACACAAAAAGTCCACAATTCAATAGATATTTTTATTTACTTGAGGTGAGTAATATTTCATATCTGTCACTTTGACTGTTAAAACATTTTTTCTGAGTAGATATTTTTATCTTGAATTTTTATAATTAAATTTTCTCTTTCATGTTTCCTACTCTTAATTTTAGAACATTGCATGGGTCAAGTCCTATAACATATGCTTTGAATTAGAAGATAGCAATGAAATTTTCACACAACTTTATAGGACCTTATTTTCAGTCATAAAGTAAGTTAATTTTATATAATGTCTATTTTTATTTCAAGATGTGATTTTCATTAGTTTACTTGGATGCTCTGTTTTAGTTTGAAAGCAAAAGTTATAAAATTCAAATTCTGCAGGTTATATGTTTATGTAATTTTGGATAATAAAGTAGAAGGAAAATTCTTCAACTGTGTCGATTAAACATAATAGGTATGGAAGAATTGTAAATTTCTTTTAGTGCTCTAAAAATGTGTAATAAAGTAAAATTATTCTATTGCCTAATTTAATGAAGGAGGAGCTTCAGAGTAAATGAGTTAAGAGTTTTCTTCTCTGTAACTGCCAACATGATGGTGGTAGTTGTAATAGAAGATGACCAGAGAAAGCAAATGAGGAATGAAAAAGGTAGCTTTAAGTGTGCTGTTGAAGGACATAGGTAAATTCTATATGCTCCATTGATTCCAGGTTCCTTAGTCTGTCTTGTTGTTTGTTCCAGAACCCATATCAGTTTACTATATTGAAGTTTTATTATAATGATGGTTTTAGAATCCACACTATAAGCTTAGAGTTGAGGCTACCAATGCCCAAGTTCATCTGGTACTTGTTTTTAGTACTTCAGGCATTAAACATTTCTGAATGGAATCCATGCTGTTCCTCCCAAACTGAATCCCACTTCATAGTAAATAATTTATGTATTAGGTTAAATGAAGTCTTAATTTTTTTCAGTATAATATAATATAAATTTATAAATATAATATAAATTTATAATGCATTCTAAAGCCAATGTAAATAATTTTGTATTATTTATTAGTTTAAGTTATTTCTCATTTTCCTTGAGTGTGGTTAGTTGAGGGTTGAATGTATTTGAAAAATTGTTTTTATCTGAAAAATTATTTTTATCAGAAATAACTTATTAGGCTGAATTTCGTCAAAACTGCCTTCTAAATTTTAAAATTGGTATACAGAATATTTGGTCATAATTAATATAAGTTGATAAGAAATTGACTACTCTCTTGGTAGTTCTTCAAAATGTTAGGAGGTATATAAAAAATCTTAATAGAAGCTACTGTTGGTTTTGCTATTGTTTTATTTTATTTTAAAAAGCCCTTACCTTCTGTCTTAAAATCAGTACTAAGAATTAGTTCCAGGGCAGAAGAATGGTAAGGACTAGGTAGTTGGGGTTAAGTAACTTGCCCAGGGTCAGACAGCCTGGAAGTTTCTTAAAGCCACATTTGAACCCAGGATCTCCTAGCTTCCCTGTCTCTCACTCCCCACTGAGTCATCTAGCTGCTCTATTTGCTATTTTTTAAAAAAAATGTACAGTGCTTTTCAGTACTCTTGTGATTAGATTATTGCCTGATGTAATTCACTAAAAAAATATTAACTATCTTTCTCTAATTTTAGCAATGGTCACAATCAGAAAGTTCATATGCACATGGTGGACCTGATGAGCTCTATTATTTGTGAGGGAGATACTGTTTCTCAGGAGCTTTTGGATACAGTTCTAGTAAATCTGGTCCCTGCCCACAAGGTAAATTGGAATATATTTTTTATTCAACTTACCAAACATTTGTTAAACATGCATTATTATGAAAGCATTGTGTTAAGAGAAGGGTTTACAAAGATAAGAGATATTTATGGTCTCACAGAGTTAACATTATAATGAAATTATGAATATAATTTTAATTCTTTATCACATTTGTGCCCAGAATTTGATATCTTAAAAAGATGACATGGCTTCATATGAATTAATTCATGGTTTATAATATAAGAACTAAAAATCACAATTTTATAGAAGCAGTATGGTTTTAATATTCCTTAAATAATAGATAATCAAATAGTAACTAAAATTTTAGTATGTATTTTATTTGCCCCAAATATACCTAATTTTTCATTAATAGTATTGGCATTCTTAGTTAAGAAACTAAAAATTTTATTTCAAGACTTTGTGACTTCGAAACTGGCCTCATAGGTATGCGCGGGTTTTGAAGTTGGGTATGTGATTTCTTAATATAGGGAATCTTGTGAATCAGGCAACTGCCTCTACCACTTCATACCTTTCTGTACCCTTTCTGTAACTTTTAGTCTTAGAGAGTAGCCTCAATAAATGATAGTTGAAGTGAATTATCCAGCCACACAACTGATATATCAGAAGGACAAAATATTTAAGGATAAAAGGAAACTTTTTTTGTAGAGAAGGAGAAGATTGAAGGGAAGAGTCTCTAGGAGGAATTCCTATATATATGTTATAAAGACTTAAGCTTCTATGGAATATAATTTTTAATACTTATTACATTTTTATTATACTTTTATTTTTTCTAAATATTTCCCAGTGACATCCATCTTTATAAATTTTTTATTTTAATTTTTACAAATTTTGAGTCTCAAATTTTTTTTCAGCATGAAATATATTGATTATACATGTGAAATAAAGTCAATGAAAATCATATTTCCATATTATCTAGAACATAGTTTAAAAAATACTCTGTGAATAGGCAGTATAAAATATTTTGTTTTATCATCCATTCCAACATAAAGGCAGCTTCTCTTGATTTGATAGTTAACCTTGGTATTTCAAGGAGATGCCTTCACTGAAAGTTGATTCCTTTTTTTGGACTGAGCCATAGTTTAATCTTTCCTTTTGCAAGCCCTTACCTTCTGTCTTAGAATCAATACTGTGTATTGGTTGCAAGGCAAAAGAGCTATAAGGGCTAGGTAATGGGGATTAAGTGACTTTCTCAGAGTCACACAGCTAGGATGTGTCTTGAGGCCATATTTGAACCCAAGATCTTCCATCTCTAGGCCTGGCTCTCAGTCCACTGAGCCACCTAGCTGCCCCCAGATTAGGTGATTTTTAAGGCCCTGTGTGTCTGTGTGTCTGTATGTGTCTGTGTCTTTCTTTTCCTCCCCTTCTCCCTCTCCCCTTGTCCTCCCATCCTGTTTTAGTATCAAGTCTAAGACAGAAGAGTGGTATAAGGCTAGGTAATTATGGTTAAGTGACTTTTCCTGGGTCATATAGCTGGGAAGTATCTGAAATTACATTTGAACCCATATCCTCTGTACTTCAGGCCTGGTGCTCCATCTACTCTGATACTTAGCTGCTATGTGTCCAATTCTAAATCTATGATTCTTTCTGTCTCTAGTTTATTCCTTAGTATTAGGTTCTAGGTCTAGAAAGGTTAAAGAGAAGCCAATGTTGTTTCTGGGAGTGGAAGAATCATGAAAAAAGGGTAAAAAATATATATGGCTGAAGCATCTAGTCACTTTTTACAGGAATTTGGGCTTTGAGTAAGTAAAGTAGGAAAGTTTGTGAAAAGTTTATTAATAGTGGAATTTGAAGACCGAAATTTTCATTCCACCGAAGACACCATCTTTATGAACAAGTTATTCTGTTAGTCAGTTTTTCATTTATAAAATGGATTTTTAGTGTCAGATGAAGTACATGTAAAAGGACTTTGGAAATTCGTTTTATACAAATAGCTATTATGGAGGAGGAATTCAACAATATACAGACACTAAATGCCTATGAAATGAATAACAATATAAGTGCTGGGAAGAGGAAGACAAAAAGAGTCCTTTCTCTGAAGGAGTTTAGCACCGAAGTAGAGTGATAGAGAAGTGTCACAAAATAATGTTATTTTGTCTTTGAAGTAAACTCATCTCAGTATGCTTATTTCATAAATTCCTTATTAGCATTTAAATTCAGGAACCTAATCTATATACAATCTTTCTTAAAATTCTATGGGTCTTGCCTTTTACTTAAGTTTCCACATAAATAAAATCTTGTAGTTATCACTTTACCACTTGCCTCTAAGTCTCTTGATATATCTGAATACTTCTGTTCAATGTTTTTATTATTTCATTATTTATCTTATTAAATCTGAAATTACTTTGCCTTGAGCCCCTTTCCCTCATCTTTATGTGATTTCAGTGTTGATCTAGGTATTCTGTGAAGAAGCCTTAGAACACAGCTAATTTCATCTGTGTCCTGAAGTTGGATCTAGTTCTCTGTAGCTAGTTATAAGACTGTAGCTGATATCCCTAGGGCTTTTTAGTTTGATAATATTTCTGGTATTCTACATACAGAAATGGCAGTTTACTTGCATCTCTTAAAGTTTATCTAAGCAGGTTTGACTTCTGAGAATGGAACGTGAGACAAGACCACACTTAAAAAAAACAAACAACCCTTATTTTCTGTCTTGGTAACAATTCAAGACAGAAGGTCAAGGTCTAGGCAGATGAGGTTAAGTGACTTGTCCAGTGTCACACAGGATTGAGTTCAGATTTGAACTCAGGTCCCTCCAACTCCAGACCTAGAGCTTTGTCCACTATGCCACCTAGCTACCTCAGGACAAGATAACACATAACCTATTCAGTTATACTTATCTTCCCTTGTGTTAGGACAGCTATCATCCCTCAAATAAGAGGACTAAACTGTCAAATATTACCTTTTTCTGTTTTGGAATATTTTTTTTTGCTAGTTGGTTAGCTTTTTGATATAAGTCAGAACAAAATATAGTTAGTGTCAAAGTCTATATTAGTAGTTGTGGAGAGTATAACAGGCCTTCAAAAATTTTACCATCTAAATATTTTTACAAATTTCTTGGAGTCTTCTACCCTCTATATGTTCCCAATTGTGGAAAGTGGTGTTAAACAGTATATAGTTTTTTGACATTAAAAAAACATGGTTGTATCTCTCCAGTTGCTTTGATTAATGGAGTTTCTATTATATTTAGTAAATATTCTAGCCTAGCATAGGAACTCTTAAAAAAGCCAACACCCTAACCTTCAATTTTAGAACCAGCACTGTTTTGGGTCCAAGGCAGAAGAGTGATAAGTGGAGTTTTGACTTGCCCAGTCACAAAGCTAGAAAGTGTCTTTGGTCAGATTTCAATCCAGGATTTTCCATTTCTAGACCTGGCTCTCTATCCATTGAGTCACTTAGCTGCCTCTGAAATACTTCTAAAGAAAAGAGATAAATACTTATACAACCTCAAAAACTGGAGGCAATAGTAGAAATTACATAATAGTGAATGATAGCTATATTCTGCCTATCCACAGGTAGTTTTATCTTTTCTGTCAACAAATACTTAAGTAACATAGTGAATTGAGTGTTTGACCTAGATTCAGATCTGCTGCAGACACTTATTAGTCACCTGACCCTGAGCAAGTAGCTCCTTTGTGCCTCAATTTATTTGTAAAATGGGAATAATAGTACCTACCTCCTAGGGTTGTTGTGAGGCTAAAACAAACATGTTTGTAAAGTACTTGACAAACCTTGTGTATTATATAAATTCTGTTGCTAGTATGACTACTACTAAATTTAGTTATTTTCTTAGACATATGGCTCTTTTTTTTCCCTAAAGAAATTTAGAGTTAAAAGGTGGTTTACTTAAATTTACTTTGTTGGGGGTCCTTCTTTCAATAAATATTCATTGAGTTTTCTCAGTGTGCTAGCAACTTAATATGCTGTGGAGGTTATAAAGAAGGATAAGAAAGTCTTTGTCCCTCCATGAGCATCTCATCTAATAAACTGTTGCCAAAGGATTTAGATAGAAGGGAGAAATGGTTGAGACTGACTAGAGTAGTTTGAAAGAGGGTGTTCCTAGGATAGAATCTGAACTCTTGTATAAAGATCTGGAATCTTTTAGTAGACAGTATCAAAAGAGGTTATGTGAACTATTAGAGACTTAATGATTTTGCAGTGACATTTCCCCAAGCTTTTATTTTAAATCATGACTTAAAGGTGGAAGGATCATGATAGAAGAAAGGGAACCACACAGACTTTTTACTTGCAATTGGGTTTTCTAAGATATTTGAAATTAGTCATTAGATATGTATTGCATCCTTTGTGTCAGGCACTGTGCCAGGTCTTGGGCATATATAAAAAAGGTTAAAAGGACCCTATCCTTGAAGAATTCCTAATTGGGACAACAGGCAAACAAACACATTATGTACAAACTATTAATAGTTATTTAGGAAGGATTATAGAAATGTGAGATGGGCAAACAGAATAGTTTTTACATGCCCAGAGTTGGGAAAGTGTAATTGAGGATAATTTAGGAAACAACCCAGGTTACTTTTCCCCTTTTCTGTATTTCAGATACTTTTTAAAATGAAAGTTGATAGTATTTCTTGACATTTGGTCTTCATTGATACAACTGCTTGATTGATTTTTTTTTTATGTTAAATAATTAGAGGTGTTGGTGTGTTTATATGTTTTAGAATTTAAACAAACAAGCATATGACCTGGCCAAAGCTTTGCTGAAGAGGACGGCTCAAGCTATTGAACCCTATATTACTAATGTAAGTTCTGATTATAATTTGTCATCAGTTGATATAGGCAAAAGTATTGGAATTTTAGTAAATAGCATATACTATGCTGAAACACATATTTACTTTTGTCCCCTATTTAAGCATATAATTATTTGGTTTTATCAAATCTTTATAAGATATAGCACCTTGTTCCTCTTATTACCTATGATTTTGATGATTTGTATTGTGTGTATTTTTTCCCCTTGGTTATTAGAACTAGAGTTAATTGAATTTAGGAAACATTTATTAAGATCTTGCCTTCTGTAAAGTACTGTGCAGCAATTGCTGCCATCTAGGAATTTATATTCTCTTTAGGAGTTTTAACACATACAGAAGTGAGCTTTAGTTCTAACCTCAAATCAGACAGAATAATCTATTCTTTTTTACCAAGAGAGCCTTTTGGGTACTTGAAGATAGATTATCATGTTCCTCTTGATTTGTTTCCTTCTCTGGGCTAAATATTCCTACTTTCTTCAACTGAATTGGTTTCCTTAAGACATTTTATAGCTTATCATTATTCTTTCTAAAACTACAGTGTCTAGAACTGAACATAGTGCTCCAAATTGGGTTTGATCTGGTCAGAGTCACTCCTGGTTGCTCTACCCATATTATTCTATGGTATGACCATCAAAATCTCTCAGTAATTGCCAAATAAATTGATATCTAACTATGTTGTGAAATTTATGTTTTTGAACCCGTGTTAAATGCTTTATTTATCTCTATTAAATTTCATCTTCGTAGATTTCAGCCCAATTTTCTAGCCTGTTAAGATAACCTTGGATCCATATTCCACCATTCATTATGTTATTTCCCACTTACCCTTAGTTTTGTGTCATCTGTATATTTAATGAGCAATGCCTTCCATAAACGTTGAGTGTCTCTATACTTAATGTACAAAGTACTGTTCATAAGTTATTAAGGGAATATAAAGATAGCTAGACACAATCCCTACTTTTAAGAAATTTACAAGCTTGCATGCCAAGTATAAGAGAAGTACATGAATTACTATTGTATTTCAGTGTTTCAACGATCTTGGGTGTGAAGCAGGTTGTAGCCCATCCATAACGTTGTAGGTGTTCTCAGAAAATTGCATAGGGCTCACAGCCATGCAACAGTTACTAGTTTTTAAGAGGCAGGATGTGAATTCAAGTCTTCTTCATTCCAAGTCCAATGCTATCCATGATCTCTTTGTGTCTTTATAATGCTATATATTGATAATATAGAATATATATGTTATTATAGTATATAGCAATATATATTATAGTTGACATCTCATCACATTATGTATTTACAAAATACTTTACATCCATTTTCTCATAAGAGATAGTACATTTGTCATTACTGAGTTCTTGGATGAGGAAAAGAACATTTTGAGTTGTAGCCAAATAGGGAGGAGATAAAATATCATTGTACAGTGGAAAAATACTAGTCTGGAACTTGGGAGAATAGAGTTTGGATCCTAGCTCTAATACTTATGAGGCATGTAACCTGTGGTGTATTATAATCTTCCTGAGCCTCAGTTTCCCATAAAATGAAGGAGCAGATAATTTGTAAGATCCTTTCCAGCTACCATTTATGCCTTTATTCAAGTCATTGGTAAAAATGTTAAAACAGTGTAAAGTCAAGCAGAGCATTTCACTGAAGATATATTTCCAAGTTGGCTTGGAACCATTAATGACTACTACTTGAGTCAGATCATTTAACCATTTCCAAATTTATCTAATTGCATTTTTATTTAATTCATGTCTCTCTTTTCTCAAAGAATCATGCTACTTCATTTAAAACTTTGCTAAAATATAATATTTATCATTTTTCCTTCTTCTGGTAATTAATGTTTCAAAAAAAGTAATTTTGTCTTCTATACCTTGTTTTTAGTCGACCTATGCTGGCTTGTGACCATTGTTTCCTTTCCTAGATATTTTCTGGTCATCTCTGTAATAATATGTATTAGATTTTTTTCTGAGAATCAGTTTATAATCACTGGCCAACTAATGGGACATGTGTTGCTGTTCAGTTGTTTTACTCGTGTCTGGCTGTCACCCCATTTTGGAGTTTTCTTACCAAGGATATTGGAGTAGTTTGCCATTTCTTCCTCCAATTCATTTTGCATGTGAAGAACTGAGGCAAATAGGATTAAGTGATTTTTCCAGGGTCACACATAAAGTTCTGCCATTTCCTTGCTGTGACTTAGGACCAATTAATTATTTTCCTTTTTCTGATCATCAATTTCCTTATGTGTAACATGAAGATAATAACACTACTGATATTTTCTAAATTGCTTATGAGAATCAAATGAAATGTAAAGTATATTCTAATTAAATAGTAATGCTATATAAAGTCAGATATGAATTAATTGATAAAAATAAACTTTTCTTATAAGTATGGATCTTCAATACTTTCAGAAGATTTTCTTTAGTTGACTAGGCTCATTTTATAGGCAGATAGTGGATGTCATCTCTTCTTAGAGCTTACCATCAAATATGTATGTAGACACAATTTAGAGTAATTCATTACAACAAACAATGAATTAATCACTTATTGTATGCAGAGTATTGTGCTAGGTTCTGGATAGATGAAGAGAAAACCAAAACTTTCTCTGCTTTTAAGGAACTTACATTCTGCTGGGGAAAAGGAGCTATAAAATAGCTCATATTTTTCTATAACATTTATGGTTTATCAAACACTGCCCTTAAAGTCAAGTAGGTCAAGTAGGTATTATTTATACACTGCCCTTGCCTTGTCAAGAAAGTATTAATGGGGGAGAGGGGAGCACCTGGGTTGCTCAGTGGATTGAGAGACAGGCCTAGAGATGGGAGGTCCTAGGTTCAGATCTGGCTTCAGACACTTCCTAGCTGTGTGACCCTGGGCAAGTCACTTAACCCCCATTGCCTAGCCCTTACCACTCTTCTGCCTTGGAACCAATACACAGTATTGATTCCAAGATGGAATGTAAGGGTTTAAAAAAAAGTATTTATGGGATATATGGTACTTTATTTCAAATATTTTCCAAGATCCTCCACCTCTGAATAATTTTTCTAGGAATTATTGTGTCTGTCTAGGTATATATGCTTTATATGCATGCATGCAGACACACACGCGTGCGTGCACACACACACACACATATTCATATACAAGCTGTATGCCACTCATTCTTTTTTCTCAGTTTTCATGCCGAGTTTCTCCTTCAGATTATTTTTCTGTTAATTGAATATGATGAAGGAATTAAATACAACTTCTCTGACTCATCCCTTTTGGATACACCATTACTCATTTCTATTTTGTTTTTAAAAGTAAAGATCTTAAAATTTTTTAATATATGTATACTAATGATGATAGTGTAGTCTTTTTTAATTCTTTCTGGAAGCATTTAAGAAAATAATATAATTTTCTTTAGTTTTATGTCTCTTTATAATATAATGTGCATAATTTGGGAAATAAGTTTAGTTTGTAAGGAAGAAGCATCTGGGTAATGTGACCTTTTAGACTTATTACATTTTGACTGTGAATTCAAATTCTGTAGTGAATCTAAATGGTTTCCATCAGAGAATTTTGAATATGGGTTCTAGATTTTTGGTGACTCTTACAGATTGAATATGATTTGTTGCCCTGTCTGAAAGATTTTTGTTTTTGTTTTTTGCCCAGTTCCAATTTGCTCTGAGTAGAAACACATTTATCTGTGTTTTCTCATTTCTTAACTAATTTTGATTAGCCTTTGAATCACTAATTTTCTATTTCAGTGGTCCACTAAAGCACAACGGTTGATCTCCCCCTTGTGGCTATTGACCTAAATAAAAATTTCTTTTACAAAGTTATTAATTCTTGATAATTGTTGTTGGTGCAAATACAAAAAAGGAAAAATCATATAGTCCGTTTCTTTTGACTTGGAGAATAAAAAGGGAAAGTATGTTCTTTTCTATAAAGGCATAAAATCCAAGAAAGTTTCTAAGAAGCTGTTTCTGAATGGAATGAAAAATGAAAAATTATAAGATTTTCCCAGTCACAAGTGCCCTATAGTAACTAACATCCATTAAACTTTTGCCATCATAAAAAGAGAATATACTCTTTTCATTCATATTCTTTCTGCCATCTTTTTTTCCAGAATCTTAAGGTGGGAAAGAGAAACATTAGATGAAAATTTCATTGATGTAGACAGTCTCTTCAATTGTTCCTTCCCACTCCCCTCATTTTGGGTGTTTGCCAGTCTTATCAGTTCCTTACTAGAGTTAACTTTTTTCTTTCTTGTGAGGCATATGGGTGGCCTGGTAGAAAAATTGCTGGGTTTGGAATCAGAATTGGAAAGATCTGAGTTTGAATCTAGTCTCAGACACTCAACAGTGTAACCCATACCAAGACATTGAACTTCTCAGCTTCAGTTTCTTCATTTATAATGTAGGGATGATGGTGGCACTTTATTTTGTGTTGTCTCCCTCAATTAGTATATAAATTCTTTGAAAGCAAGGATTAGCTTCATTTTTCTACTTGTGTCTTCAGCAGCTCTTAGTATATAGCAAGCACCCTAATAAATGCATTTTCATTCATATAAAAATTGGTAAAGCATCTTAAATCTTATAAGTTACACAGCTTATCTATTCTGCTTTGAAATTGCACAAATAGTTAAAATAAACTTTATTTTATAAAATGCAATAGAGCATTTAGATAATGCTTTAAATTTTTCAAAATGCTTCACATATATTATCTCATTGATTCTCTGAACTAGATCTAGTATAACATACTGTTGCCCCTTTTTTTTTTCTTTTTTAAACCCTTACCTTCCGTCTTGGAGTCAATACTGTGTATTAGCTCCAAGGCAGAAGAGTGGTAAGGGCTAGGCAATGGGGGTCAAGCGACTTGCCCAGGGTCACACAGCTAGGAAGTGTCTGAGGCCAGATTTGAACCTAGGACCTCCCGTCTCTAGGTATGGTTCTCAATCCACTGAGCTACCCAGCTGCCCCCTGTTGCCTCTTTTTAAAAACAGATATGGACCCTGAGGCTGAGAAGTTAAATGACTTGTTCAGGGTTACAGGAATAGGTTATCAGAATTCAGATTCATATTTTTCTGTCTTTTAAAATATAAATTTTTATCCATCTAGCTGCATAGATTAAAACATTATTAACCACAATGAAGACGTGTACCCAAAAAGTGGCAAAATTTTATTTGAAACCCTTATAAAAAGGTAAAAATAAAAGTAAGGAGTTAGAAAACAAATCATTTTGTGATCCGTTTCCATATTATCTGAACTTTTATTATCTGTGACCTTTTCCTTTCTTTATGTAGTTGTTATGTTAGAGTATTTGTGTAGATCACTCTTGCACTCTCATGATTTTGCTTTATACCTCTTCATAAAGATGTCTGTCTTTGCTTATATTCATTGCATTTATCTTTTTATGAAAAATTAACACAATTTATCTTTTCTTTAGTTGAACACTTTGTTTCTTTTTAAAATTAAAACTTTTTAAATTCCTTTTTTTTATTTTTAAGTCATCTTTAATTCAAATCCCAATTTATCTTTGACTACAAGGGTTCATAGAGTTCTCTTGATCTTTCAGATATAGCTGAGGCACACTTTTCTTCATGAAAACTTTTCAAAGTTTTCAATTCTTCTTACCAAACTACCCTTTGGTTTTCATTAATTTTATAGTTATGCTTTAAATATGTATAATTTAAACATATTTGCTTATACATATTTGATTCTCCCTTTAGAATGTAAATTCATTGTAGGTAGACATCACTTCATTTTTTTGTACTTGTGTCCCAAGTTCAATTAAATTCGATTCAGTAAACATTTATTAAGGTTCTATTGCTAAGCATGAGAAAAAAAAAGATAATCTCCACCCTCATAGAACTTAAAAGAGGCACCTCATAAATACTTGTATATTGAATTATATATTCTTACCCTTTTCTTTACTCAATGAGACATCTATTGTAATTAAAAAAAAAAAGTTCAGCAAAAGTAACCAGTGATATCTTCCCAGTCTGACATTTTACACTATGTTTCATATTCATAGTCTCCCACCTCTCCAAAGAAGGAAGGAAAGTAGTGCTTTGATGTTTATAAAGCATTTGATACCACCTTCCAAGCTTCTGCTTTGCTGGTGTAGTGTTTGAAAACCAGGGTTACTTCCAGAACACAATGAAGCATTGAAGTTGGACAGATTTGGCATTCATCTTCTGTTATTGGCCCTCATCTCCATATATAATACGTGTTTTTTAAAAATCTGTTGATAATATTTTCTTTTTTTTTTTTTACTACAAATAGAATAACTACCAATATTTTGGCAGGATAAAGTTTGGATGTTTTCTAAACTCTTTATGCCCAAATCTAATGTTTTCTCCTACTTCTCCCTATGTTGAAACTGACTTTTTTTGTCTTTTTTTTGTTTGTTTTTAAAGATGAGAGGTTTTTACCTATGCTTCTTTCATTCCTTTTTGCCTATAACTCTCACCAGTGCCTACAGATAGCTCTGACTCTTTATGTTGACCTGGACGAGAAAAAAATAAACTTGCTTTTCCTTGCATTTCTTAATCACAAGTCAAATTTGGGGCTCTTTCTAGGTCTTTGTTGGAATAGTTATGTGTATTAGGAGGCTTAGGAGTAGGGTTGAGGTTGGAGAAGTTGGACTCTACTGCTTCTTGCTCTGCCATCTTATTCATCTCCCCATTCTCCATATCTTTGTTGGTTTTTGGTTCTATTCTGTAATAGCATAGCAAGTACCCAAATTGATGAAATAGATTAATGGACGTATCAAAAAAAGTTTATAGTCAATTTATAGAAAAACAGCTATGTAGGTCAGTGGGTAAGAGTGCTGGACTTAATGTCAAGAAGGCATGAGTTCAAGTCCCACCCTAAGCACTAGCTGTGTGTTCCTGGGCAAGTCACTTAACTTCTCTCAGCCTCAGTTCTCTATAAAATGATGTTAATATAACCCTAACTCAGCAGGTTTTTGCAAATATCAAGGGAGATAACATGTATTGTGCTTTGTAAATCTTTAAGCTTTAATACTAGTTTTTATTATTTTTTGCATCATTATTGTGGATGTACTGTTATGTAGAGTTATTTGTCACCAGATAAAGCATCAACAACGTACATTTGTATAGATAAAATAAAACCTGATGAGGAAGGTAGTCCAGTTATTATTTTCCCTTATAAATGAGGAAATTGAAGTTTATACTGATTAAGTGCTTTTATATTCTATCACATCTCAGTTAAGACTCAGGTGGTAAGTCTGACTCAAAACTGTTTGTTCTTTATTCTTCACTAGCTTGTATTCTTCACGTACACTACCTTGTATGGTTTCTGGGAGCCTTTTATTACATAGAAGTAACTTTAGGGATGTTATTCTCTGAGGACTTCATAAAATTATTTGGTTGAACTGAAATATATCAGATATTTCTTATAATATTACTTTAGAGTTGGGTTTAATGATCTCTTTCTAAAACTAAGCTGTATTCCATATAATAGGAATCAGGTAATATATAATAGGTTATATTATCAGAATTAGATTGGTTATAACAAACTAGCATGATATGGTTAGGAGCAAAAAGATCTGTTCTTTACTTAAAAACCCCACCTATTTGTGTAGTTCTTTCATTAATATTTACAGTTATGGTAGCATAAGGTAAAAGTTCTTATTTTATGCTATTCTTGCCTCTGCCATATAGCAAAAACTGAATTTATATAAAATAAATGAGAAGTTTTCTGTTTTACAAATTAATTCCTATTTTTTAAGTCTTTTGAATTTGTTTCAATATTTCTTGTCTTATAGAGACAATTCTAATTTATAAATATAGTTGTTTTGCTATAACTTGACATATTGGCTCCCAAAAAGCACCATGCTATTCAAAGTCCCAGGTCATATAGGGAAAATGGGGTGGGGCACACCAAGCTCATAAACGTTTATCAATAACACATATAAAAAAAGATAAGAACCTAATAAAAATGTCAACTTTTTAAATATATGTCAGATGGTTAAGAAATACATAAATACTATAATAAATGGTTTTCAGCTGTTGCTTAGACAATGTCATGGACTACTGTTGAACCAAGAAGTTGGACAGGCTATAGATACCCCAGAGGCCATGGTCTAAAGGAAAGAGAGGGAATGAGGATGGTGTGGACCAGCTTTTCCCTTCTCATAACTCCTTTGAAGATATACAAGAAATATGGCACTTTCCTTTGACAACGACTTAAAAATTTACTAGTGAAAGTGTATAGCAGAAGAGTTGAAGCTTGTGAGTTATTGTGAAATAGTACATTTTTCTGAATTCTCTATTTCTTATAGAAAAAAATCACTTGAAAACAAACTTGAAATTCGAGTTCTGCTTGCAGTGCTCCCTACTAATTGTTACATTGGAACAAATTTGCATTTTTTGAAATGTGTTATAGAATTGACTGTATTCTGTTAATTAGGTTAGATTTTGTATCTCTTGTACTAAGCTTGCTAATTCTTTCTCCACCTATGTCTTTTTTGACTCTCATTTCTTTTCTGATTCTTTTCTCTAATGTTCTCATTTCATTTAATTAAAAACTCATTTAAATATATGTTTTTATAGAAATTCCAGAGTACCTTATGGCCAGTCTTTGCTTTTCTTTGAGGCTTTGACTGTTAATGTTTTAGAGGCATGTTCTTTTGAATTTATATTATTGGTGTCCTTGGCAATCATAATAGCTTTTTTCATAGAGGCTTTTTGTTTTGTTATCCTTGCAGTCTAATTTCCTGAATTAGAATTTTGTGTTAGGACCACCAAGCTCTAGGTTCTATTGGAAGGAGTGGCTAGGGCTTTGAATGGTTCTAATTTCTGTTATCTGTAGGGCTTCCATGGCATTGAAAGCCGTGTCTTTCAAGAATCAGAGAGAGGGAGGTAGCTGAAGAGGGCAAGGAGGGAAGTTCAGCTATGGCAGAGGCTATGTTGACCTGACAGTAGCCCTGGGCTGGCTCTAGGGCATGTCCAAGCACTGTCCTCCTCCTGCCCTTCATGTCCTGGGAAGGATGATGCTGCAGGGGCACTGGTGCTACCACCTCCCACCCAGCATCCATGGAAGTGATGGATGGGCTCCTGAACCTGGCTCATCAGCTGAGCAGGAATGCAAACCAAAGATTAACTGCAGGGAAATATGAATAGGTTGTTTTGTGTCACCAAAAGGCAGCTAAATTATCTTTCTGAAGCCATGAAACTGACACAGTCTGAGCAGGCTTAGAAACAACTCTTGCTTAATCAGGAAAGATGGAAAAGCAAAAGCCCGAGGACATGTGGAAAAACCAAGCCAACCCCTGATGGAACCCCTCATCATCTAAAATCATGTAAGCTATCTGCTGCAGATGGGTCTGAGGGCCAAAGTAGGCCTTACCTGTTGAGTCCTGCCCCCTGGAAAGCTCTCACCAGTGGTGCCAGGGTTCTTTGATAGGGATCCCAGACACTCTACTTTTTCTCCTTCAGAAGGAAGACCCAATAGAGCCATGTATTGTTAGCAAAGTCCCAAAAGATAAAACTATAATAGAAGAGCAGGCAATCAAGATTGCTAATCTGAGGTGTCATAAAGAGCTTCTAATGGCTCAGAATCGAAAATTGAGAAGAGAAAACAAATAGCTCCTACCTGATAGGACCAGATTTCTAATTGCTCCCCTCCAAAAGGAATTGGATGTCCATGTTGACTTTGTAGAAAAGTCTGAATTAGGAGCCTGCTTCCCCATCAGAGACTGTTTCAATCTCTTCCACCTGGCCAGAGTTTGCCACAAATGCAGGGAAAGCCAAAGACATTCCTCCCCCCAACCATCCTCCATCTCCAGTGTTCCTGCTTCTGGAGCTCCCCAAAGATATTCTGAAAGGACTTTTGAATAGCTCAATATAGAAGGTCACATGGAGTTTAGATAGTGGTGGTAAGGGAGAGGAAATCATACAATAAATACAGCAAAAAGGGAAAACATGGAGCTAGGGATGGTCCTGGCTATGTGAAATATTATCTGGTGGGCCACTGGAAGAGAAGAAGCCTGGCAGTGCCTTAGAGAATGGTCACTATGGAACAGAGACCTTGATCAGTCCCTTAGCTGGGGGGCATCAGGTAGTAAGCACTAACCCTTATCTTGGAAATGTCTCTCTCCTGAATCAAACCAAATGGTGACCTGGAATGACTTTTTTCAAGCAACAGTTATTTTTCTTCTCTTAACATAAGGGTTATTCTATATATAGTAATTAATTTATAAAGCCATAAAGGATAATGTGAAATTGAATTAACACAGGAGCATGTTTTCTGTCTATCGTGCATTGACTGCACACATTTTGTTATGCACAATTGATTAATTCCAATGAAGCATGTGAGTTCCATCCTAAGATCACTCTCAGTATGCCACACTTTGCATTTCTCCTAAAGGGATGATAACTTCAAGACTAATCAGGAGAAATGTTTAAATTTCCACTTCATGAAAAAAGGAACCAAGTTCTGCTTAAAAAAAAAAAAGTCAGTTTACATAATTAATCAGGTTGCATCATAAGTTTTAACTTTGTTTGCTGTATTAAAATGTGCTAACCAAAGAATTTGAAAACTAAGCGGTTAATTAACCCTTTTTTTTGGGAATGGTTCATGAATGAAAGTAATGCAGATTGGCAATGTTTGATTTCAAGAAATCAATAAAATAATTTTTTTATTAAAAAAAAGAATCAGGGGTTCAGAACAAGGTTAAACTTTTAAAAACTTTGTTGGAATATAAAGTCTGTTTTAGGATAAAGTCTTATTGCTGCTTTCCTAGAGGGAACTTTCTAGCCTCCAGAACCTGATTTGCATGTAGACAGTGTTGCTGTAGATTTGAGCATAAAAAAAGAAATTATTGGTGCCAGATAATGTTAGTTAGAAGGAGAGTGAGAGTGGGAGAGAGGAGATTGATTGATTCAGCACTGGTTATGAATTTGTCATCATGGACTTAGAAAAATTGACCCCCTCTGGTTTTTTTCTTTTGATTTTGTAATCATGACAAGGTCTGGCATTTTTCATAGTTACTGTAGTAGAGGTGAGGTGACTGAGTTGTATGTGTTAGACATCTTTTGAAAACTAGGAATGAAGTAGCAAGCTGCCTATATACATTTGAAATAAAAATTTCAGTTTTTCTTTTGAGGGAGATGGCATATACACTGAAATAATACAAAATAATACAAAAGCATATTTAACGACGGTGCAGAATATTTTGTGAGGTCAGATGGTATAAGGGAAAATTTGCCAGAGATGAGATTTCACTTGGGCTTGAAAGGATGGATAACTGAGGAAGGACATTCCAGACATGGGGAATATCCTGATTAATGGCAATGGAGATATCAAATTAAATTTGTGTGTATAGTGAATACAAAGTACATCAGTTTCCATATTAGAATATAGAGGAGAAAGCAAGGAGAAGGAAATAACATGGGAATTGATTGTTGATAAATATATATTTGTAAATTATATATACATTTTATGTAAATATCTACATGAACACATCTGTATGTAGACGTTGGTAAAGAATTTTAGTCATCTCTAGACTTTTTTTAAGAAAGTACTTTGAAACACTAAGTACTTATAAATTTTGAATAGGATTTTGTAATAAAATACATATTTAGAAAATGTAATTTCCTTTTGGCATGTGTAATGCTGACTTTTAAAATTTTCTTTCAAGTTCTTTAATCAGGTTCTTATGCTTGGAAAAACATCTATCAGTGATCTATCAGAGCACGTCTTTGACTTGATACTGGAACTCTACAATATCGACAGTCATTTATTGCTATCTGTTTTACCACAGCTTGAATTTAAACTAAAGGTAACTATATTCTAAAAATTGTATTTGAATTAGTTAAAACAATATGTATTTGGTCCTGTTGAGTTTTTTCCTATAAAAATGTCTTAATATTGAATACTTTTTTCTTTAGATTTAAACTTTATAACAATTAGCTGATAAAATTATATTTTTTGAAAGTTTCTTTAGATAAAACATCACTTTTATTTTGGGAATATAATTACACTTCACACTCCAACTAAATAAAAATCAAAATAATTATATGAACATTTCTTTGTGTTAAGGTAGGATTTGGGGTAAGGGAAAAACAAGAGGAACAACATATAAATTCTGTTTTATTTGGGAAGGGTAGGAAAGGAATAAGGGTTTAGGCATATACTTATTCTTTAACTTAATTTAAAAGATTACAACTAAGCTATATAAACTATGTTACTAAACTTAAAACCTTAACCTCTCAAATATCCCAATCTCACACCAGGAGTCAAAATCCAATAGAGCCCCAGGATCGTTTGTTGTTAGATGTCCAAGTAAGTACAGACTGATGCTGCCAGAAGCCAGAAGCCAGAAAAAACTCCTTCCTCTGTTGGTTGCAGGCAAACTCCTCTTCAAAATCTTCCTGGAGAGCAGACTAGGTCATTCGGGGAGATCAGACACACTCAGAAGACCAACTGTTGGCATAGAATCTTCCCAGATCCCCAGGCTCAGGCTCCCATGTAACCTTTGGTCACATGCTACTGTCAATCATTCCTAAGGTTTGCATTTCTCAGTTTTTGCAACAGTTTTGCAAATTGCAAGCCTTTTCAAATTGCAAACCTTTTCATCCTTTATCACACTTGTAAGCAAGACATTTAAGCAAAACCCAAGCCCAAGTAGTGCTGCATCTAAAAGTGATTGCAACATTTTGCACTTTATTAATACCCCAAACTCTGTTGAAAGAAAGCTAATGCTTTCTTATCTTTTTTCAATGGACAAGGAAGGGAGGGAAGATTGGTCAGTGGTGTTGAATGTTATGGTCAAGGAAGATCAGAATTGTGAAAAGGCTATTAGTTTTACCCATAAAATGCACACTGGCAAACTTAGAACAGTTTCAGTGACTTGATTGGGGGTGGGGAATGAAAGGGTTTAAGAAGTGAGTTCGAGTTGGGAAAATGGAAGTAAAAATACAAAAAAGGAGAAAATGAAGATAAAATCATAAACCCTCATTTAAGAAATGGACTCCTGAAAACTAGCATGGACTAAACCAATCAATGATTTTGAGACAGTAGGAATTTTTTATACCAAATGAGAAGACTGAAAAAAATAGAATAAAATAAAACACATAAAATACAAGTGATCTGGAAAATAAAGATCAAGGAGAGAATATTTAAAAATCAGCACTCTATTAATGCCAAGAGATTACCGATACTCAAGCAAAAACTGGACACTTTCCCAATAAATTATAAGCCACAATTGCCTAGATCTATTAAAATCAAAGGTCTAAAAAGTAGACAGAAAAAAATCTGCTAATCAGCTTTTGAAAGAAACCTCAAAAGGAAAAGTCTCAAGAATGCCAAAATCCCAGTTCAGAGCTTATGTCTCAAAGAGAACTATTATAAATCTCTAGAGAGTTCAAGTATGAAAAAAATCACAGTCAGCATTGCAAAAGACATGTCAGCTAGTACTTTAAGTTAGGTGATATCTTCTACTTAACTTTTCAGGTAAGATTTTATTTTGTATCATCCTCTTAATGTCTTTATTTACCTTTGTATAGGCATTCATTTACCCTATTTTGGAATGTATTTTCTCCTCAAATGGAGACTTCTGGAATCATGGCATGCTTTTAATTGTTGCTTCCTACTAGAGATCTCTCCTGAGTTACCTCTTGCCTCTTAGTGGTCAGTTCTTGCTTCTTCCTAATAGTTCTTTACATATACTTATTCATATTTATGATTTCTAGTTCCTAATGCTGCTTTCCTCTTGAAATAAATTAATATATATTTATTTAGGAATATATGCTACCAATACAAGGTAACCTCGTTTAATTCAATGGTTCTTTAGTTTTTATCCTTATTTCTCTAGAACCTAACATAACTGCATGTATAAATTCTTAAAAATTGACTATTGATGGAAAATGTTAGTTGAAGAACCAATATTGGTTTCAGAAGACAGAAGGTGAAACACACTTTGTTTTTGATAGAGAGGAACAGATCTACAGGTGCCAAACTATGCTTATGTCTCCGAAATTGATTGCTGTCAATTGTTTTTGTTTAAATGTTTTCCTTTGTCAGATAAGATAGTAGGATTCTTTGGGGAGTGAGTCGGTTTAGGGTATGGTAGGGACTGATATATTGGGAAATGAAGGAAAAACAAAAGATGGGATGGGAATAAGCATTTATATAAAGCACAATAATGGTGAACCTATGGCACAGGTGCCAAATATGGCACGTAGAGTACTCATTGTGGGTACTTCTCCAGTACATTACTAATGTAAAAATTAAAATTAGATCTCAATAATGAAATATTACATTTTAAAGGATTTATTAATGATCATTAGAAATAAAGGAATAAAAGGAATACAGAATTAAAAACAAAAACAAAAACATGACCATGTGCCCATGGCTGATCAGCCAGTTCAGATGCTCATCTTACCACCACCAAGCTTGCTGTCATCAAGCCAAAGAGGTGGGACTCTCCACATCCCTGCCTAATATCCCTGTCTACAGGAAGTACATAATGACAGGAAATCAGTGGGCTCCCGGGAAATGTAGTTCTTTTTTAGGGTAACAAATTTTTAATTATACATTCCCCACCTAATGATCGATTTAGGGGGCTAATCTCCCCAATTTGATCATTTAACAATCAACTTTTAAATTATAGTAATTTGGAAATAAAAGGGAAAAGAACAAAACCAATGATTTCTAGGTGCATTGACAAAAAACCAGTTAGGGGGCAGTCCCCTTTAGAATAAGAGTATACATACAAAACAAATGCATTCAACCCCACACAATTCAAATCGCCACATCCCAAAGTTCACTCTGGATATTCTGGTGTAGTGTGTGGTCTGTGGAGGCATCTTCATGGTGCCTTCTCCAAACAGTTCACTTTCTGGATTCAGAGAGGTAGCATGTTTCTTATCCTAAAATTATTCTCAAAAAAAAAAATTAAACTTTGCATTTTAGAATAATTATACATTCCCCCATGAAGAGGGTATTGAAAAACACAGGAATCACTCAGGAATGCATGGTGCCCACTCAATATTTATTCCCTGTCTACAGGAAGTACGTAATGACAGGAAGTCAGTAGGCTCCTGGGAAATGTAGTTCTTTTTTGGGGAGGGGGGTAACAGATTTCAGTTATACTCTAAGAAGGCAGAGGGTCTCGAACAGAGCTGCTCCCCTCCACCTCTCCTGATGATATTTTTTCATATTACCCACCCCTCTGCCCAGAAGCCCAATAGGAAGGATTTCTCCCTCCCCTGTGTGGGGTAAAGGTGGGGGCAGGGTGCATCCAGCACTCATTGGCAGGGAGCGGCATGGCACTAGCTCTGGGGGTGGAGTGGGGCCCAACACTTTCATCTCTAAAAGGCTCACCATTACTGATAGAGTGCTTACTATATGGCAGAAACAATGCTAAGTACTTTTTGCAAATATTATCTCAATTTATCCTGCTAGTAAGTCAGTGCTAGCTGCTGCTATTTTCCTTATTTTATAGTTGAGTAAATTGCGGCAATCAGAGGTTAAATAGCTTGCCGAGGATAATGGAGCTAGTAAGCATCTGAGGCTGGATTTGATTTCAGACCTTGCTTACTCCAGGCCCAGTGCGTTGTGTACCCAACTGCTTCTTTAAGGCATCAATAAAAAAAGGAAATTAAAGCTTTGTAATTGCCCCTTAAGGTCAGATGCTTCTTTCTTGGCTAGAGTTCTTTGGATTACCCTAAGGATTTTTATCCCTAATTCCATAGTTCTACCATTAGCTTGAGTCTAGTAGAGTAGCAGAACTGATTGAATGTGGTTGCATCTCTGTGTGTACTCATTTCTTTGGTGATTCTATAGCTATACTTTTCTGTTTAAACCCCATTATTTGAGACTGAATTCATTATTTCTGTTTATGTAGACACTCTTGCTACTTCATATTTACCTAGCATGTAAGTTTACAAAGTACTTAAAAGAAGAGAATTTAGAGAAGTTGAGGAACTTGCCCAGATTAGAATGAATTTTTTTTGGAGATGACTTGAATCTGTGTCATCATTTAAAAAAATATCTTTCGTCCTCAATTACATGAGAAAACAATTTTTTGACTTTTTATCTTTTAAAAGTTTGAACCAAATTCTCACTTTCCTTCCCCTTAGCCCTTCCTGAGATGGCAGGTAGTCTTGATATAGATTTTACATGTGTAATAGTATAAAATATCTTTTTTAGTTATTTTGTGAAAGAGAACTTGAACCAACAAGAAAAAGTGAAGAAATAAAGTGAAAACTTAGTATGTTGTGATCTGCATTTAGACTACATCATTTCTTGCTCTGGAGGCAGATGACGTTTTTCATCATGAGTTCTTGGAGATTATTGTGGATTATTATTATTATTGTATTATCAAGAATAGTTAGGTCATTTATAAATGTTCATCATAATATAGTACTGCTCTTAGTATGTACAATGTTTTCCTGTTTCTGCTCATTTCACTGTGCATCAGTTTATATAGGTATTTCCAGAATCTGGGTCTTTGAAGACCAGTATTATTTTAAAAAAATTGTCATTACTTATATTTTAAAAAGTGGCTGTTATTTAGCAAAACAAACAAATGCATTGAAGTTGTTTGTTAGCTCTAGTACACATCTTGTATACTACTCCTCTACCTGAAAAAAGGGAACTATGCCTCATCAATGAGTCAGTCACTCAGTCAGTGGGGTCAATAAACATTGAATATTTCTCAGCAATCAATATTGGTCAATGCATTGACTTGAGTCCTGTTGGTTTCTGGTGGTGTTTTACTCGAATGTTTTCACATATATGTTCTCATGTTCTTTAACTGGAGGCAGCTAGGTGGTGCAGTGAATGGAGCATCAGATCTGGAGTCAGATAGTTACTGGCTGTGAGACTGGGCAAGTCCCTTGACCTTTGTTTTCTTATCTGTAAAGTGAGCTGGAGAAGAAAATGATAAGACACTATAGTTTCTCTACCAAGAAAAACCACAAATGGGGTCATAAAGAGTTGGACATGAATGAAATGACTGGGTAACAAAAAGCATGCCTTTGACTGGTCAAAGAGGAAAAGTTATATGCATATAAGAAAGTAATTGAGAAATTAAAATACTTTTTAGATAATGCTTCTTGGTTATCAATTATTATTTATTTAAAACTTCCCTTTCCTTTTTTATAAAAACCCTTACCTTCTGTCTTAGAATCATTTTTTTTAAACCTTGCCTTCCATCCTAGAATCAATAGTGTGTATTAGTTCCAAGGCAAAAGAGTGGTAAAAGCTAGGCAATGGGGGTTAAGTGATTTGCCCAGGGTCACACAGCTAGGAAGTGTATGAGGTCACATTTGAACCTAGGACCTCCCATCTCTAGGCCTGGCTCTCAATCCACGGAGCCACCCATCTGCCTCCTTAATGCCAAGTTTATAACCATTACTAAAGATTTCTCATTAAGAGTATTTTTTTCCCCTTCAACCTCATTGCTCACTCGAGATTTTGTAAAGGGTAAATTTTTTTTTCTCCCCATGAACATTTAAAAACCCAATTTAAATAACAAAACATGTTTCTCAATGGTTTTCACAAATAAGCACAAATAATGCTTGGAAGTTTACAATATGCCTTACTTCTTCCCAGTGATTAAATCTAGACACTTGCTTTGTGTGCATTAGGGACTTTTTCACTTTGTTTTATTTAAATACTGTCCAGAAAAGAAATTTTTAGGTAGGTATACAACTTAAATATCTTTAACATTGGGGAACTTAATATAAGTATATAGATGTATGCCTACACATAAAAAAAATGGGAAATTTTAATGTCCTTATCTCAAAAAGACAAGACAAAACATTATTTCAAGATTCTATGGTCAAGAAGACAAACTTAGAATTACTGAAAGGAAGAGGATTTATTAACCATTTAATATATGCCAGGAATTGTACTAAATGCTTTACAAATATTTTATTTGATTCCCCCTAACAACCCTGTGAGGCAGATACTATTATTAATATCTCCAGTTTACAGTTGAGAAAACTGAAGCAGACAGATTGTGACTTTCCTTAGGTTATACAGGTATTAGATGTTTGAAAAAGGATTTGAACTGAAATCTTCCTGACTCCAGGGCTGTAACACTAACCTGCTTTTAGGTGGCTTAAATATAGTAGAAAAGTATGTTCTTGATGTACACCTGAGTTAATTTTTTTATGAGCTAGTTGTTGGCTACTTTATTGCCTCTTAGAAAACAACTGATTTAGGAATGGATTACTTTTTTAGTTCATATCCATGTAAGTTTAGATTCTTTATCCCATTTTATTATGCAGTCTACTTATTCAGACTTTCATGTTTCTGATGTATATATTGGTATAAACATGTTATTTCAAATAATTTTTAATTTTTAAATGTTTTTATTTTCCAGAGTAATGACAATGAAGAACGCCTACAAGTTGTTAAACTCCTAGCAAAAATGTTTGGAGCAAAGGATTCAGAATTGGCATCTCAAAATAAACCACTTTGGCAGTGCTATTTGGGAAGGTATGCACTATTTGAGTGTTCCCTTTAAATAAAGGAAAATGTAAAAGTATGCTAAGAATTCATACATCTTTCCTTTTAAATAATATTAAGTACTAAGTCTGAGTTCATATATATATATAGCATGAGACTATAATGATGAGAGTAGTATTTTATATATGATTCTTGAGAGATGATTATAATTGGCAGCTTTTTCCTATTTCCTTTAATTTGACTTTAGAGGTAAACTTCATAGCCAGTTGGTAATGTGCCATAATTTAGGTGTTTTTTTCTTTCACATTTACAAAACTATACAAATATCTCGTGAATATTTAGGGCAGTGTTGGCAAACCTTTTAGAGATTATGTGCCCAAACCATCCTCATGCTGTGT
The DNA here is from genome assembly GCF_027887165.1 of Monodelphis domestica. Lineage (NCBI taxonomy): Eukaryota > Metazoa > Chordata > Mammalia > Didelphimorphia > Didelphidae > Monodelphis > Monodelphis domestica. The sequence continues at coordinate 305,321,755 of NC_077230.1, forward strand.
GTGAGCCCTCGCATCACCCCCAGACAGGGGAGGGGTGCTCATTGGGCTGCTGAACAGAGGGGCGCAGAGCATGTGAAAAATGTCCTCAGGCACAGTGGAGAGAGGGAACACAACAAACCCACCTTTGCCATTGGCTTGCCAACATGAATTTTGGGTATTGTGGACAGATAATTTATATAAAGATTGAGATTCTTGTATTAAATATTTCATTTTAATATATTTCAACTTACTGATTAGTAATCATGGCTAAAATTGGTATGTTTCATGCAATTGACTTTAAAGTGAAGTATAAAGGCAATTAAATGAAAGGACTCTTGCAGTTTTACTGTAAATTGCAATTGTTAAAAATATAAAAAGTAGTTTTATATAGAAGTCTTAATGCCTTAGTTTTCCCATTTGTCACATAATTTCTAAAGATCTTGGATCTAAAACTGAAGCTTTATTATTTTCTGATTTATACTGTGTATAAAAATTTAACATGGCATATCAGAATGATTGCCACTTTTCACATTTTGGTTATTGATATAAAAGCCAAGTGTTACAGCTTCTCAACTAAAAAAGATAAAAAAATACTTAAAAAAGAGTAGAATAGACATCTAGGTGGCTCAGTGACTTGGGAACCAGGCCTAGAGATGGGAGAACCTGGATTCAGATTTGGTCCCAGACCTGTGATCTTGGACAAGTCACTTAATCCCAATTGCCTATTCATCTTTACCACTCTTCTATCTTGGACCCAATACTTATTAAAAAAAAGGTTAAAATAAACTTTCGGAAATAGAGTAGCAGAATATTCTCATCCTTAGTTAATGCTTTAAAAGTGGTTTATTAGACAATAATAAACAGTAATATTGACAATGGCATTAAAGTCAATTAGAAATTTTAGTATATAAAATTTCAGCTTTTCATTTATTTTCTCTAAATCTCTATTCTTTGTCTATTTATTCCTTTTCACTCTTCTGCCTAATATGTACTCTGTTCTTTTGGCTTTGATTTTTTTCTTGCTTTGTATTGTTTCTTGACAGTCTATGTTATCTTTTATTTATATTCCATTTTATTACAGTAGTACTACCATATTTTACTTACTCTTATCTTAGTTTGGAAATTTTATAGTTCTTTTGATTCCCTCAACTAATTGGAACCAAAAAGAACCTTTAAGTACAAAACAATAAATAATCCTAAAGTAATTTCTTTGCCTTTGGGATGCAGTAAGAATCTACAATAGAGCTCAGATCAACAGTATTCTGCATAAGAGTCAACTTGGATTTTGTTAATAGAGGTAGCTTAATTTCAGAGTATTCATCAATAATTCACATGTGGACAATGAAAATTTCCTGACTTTAGAATCCATTATTATTGTTAAGAATTATACAAGATTTAACATTTGGAGCTTGATATTGTAAAAATATTTTACTGGAATATTTATCAAACTATTTAGGGTTCTTTGTAATAACCATTTATTATTTAAATAAATATTTTGATTTGATTATAGAATATCTGTTTTTTTTTTTAGTGTTGGTAATGTAGATTTTTGGACTAAATGGTTTCTTTCATTTCAAATTTCTTAGTCGATATCTTTTCCCAGTGCTAAAATTTTAGACTATGAATTTCTTCAATGGGATTTAAAAATTATTTGGTTGAAGTAACTGCTTTCTGGCTGTGTGAACATAAGCAAATACCCAATGTAAAGTTATACATTGATTTGAAAAGATTAGTCAATGATTTAACTTACAGAGCCCCTGATCCAATGATAATGGTAAAATAAAATTAAGAAGTTTATGTAATAAAAATAAACCATGAAACATTTTAATGTTTTGAAATAAAACCATACTTTAAAATTACATTTTAATGCTAGTTCTCAAATATACTAATTTGTACTTTAAGAAGCTTTTAGAGAGTTTTGTGAAATTATATTTTGTTTTAATAATTTTATTTGTATTAACTATGTCATTATGCACAGGTACTTTTTAGATATGAGAATCTTGCTACAATTACTTGTTAGATGTGACATTTTTATTATCGTCTTATAAATTGGGAAATTGAAAGTGTTAATAGGACAAAGCTTATATGGAACTGTGGTCTAAAATCCAAATTTGAGACTCCTACTTATTGTATGCTAAATCTCATAAATTGTTTGATGTAAATAAATATCTGTGGTTAAATTTGGTACTTTATGGTTGAACTTTTTTTTCCCACTTTTATGTTCCTCTCTGTATATATGGAATATTTAAAGGCATTAAGACATAGTATATAAAGAATGTCAAAAGGGGGCAGCTGGGTAGCTCAGTGGATTTTGAGCCAGGCTTAGAGATGGGAGGTCCTAGGTTCAAATGTGACCCCAGACACGTCCCAGCTGTGTGACTCTGGACAAGTCACTGAATCACCATTGCCTCTAGCCCTTATCACTCTTCTGCCTTGGAACCAATGCACAGTTTTGATTCCAAGGCAGAAGGTAAGGGTTTAAAAAAAATATCAAAGTTAGGAAGAACTAGTTTTATGTGATCTTTGTGAGTATTGTCAACTCACTTTGGGGCTCACTGCCCCAAACATATAATGTTACAAATGAGTTGAGCTCATTTTTATCAGTGATGAAGAGAATTTCTGTAACAGCAATATTTGGACTGATGAAATCACTGATTTAGACCCCCCCCCCCCCAAAAAAAAAAAGTTGGAGGAAAGGCTATTTCAGGAATTGCCTCAAAATTATGATCTTTGAAATTATTGATTATGAAATACTGGTTCAAATTTAAATATTTAGTTTTTGATACTTCTAATTTTTTATTCAGATTAGTAAACATTTAATGATCTTGAGGGAAATTCTTATTAAATTGGGTTAATGAGTGTCAATTTATAAAACAATTGATGCTTACAAAGCACTTTAGTTAAGGAAATGGGCTTCAAGACATCAAGGGTTATTAGTACTTAGTGAATTGGCAGAAAAGAACCTGAAAACCAATTCTAAAATTTTGATTTTCTTTCTACTGTACTCCTTTATATTAGTTTTTTTTTTAAGGAAAGTCAGTTTTATATGAATTATTTTGTTTTAACTTAGAGATTCTAAACATTTTGTTGCAAAGTAAAATCAAGTACAGTTTTCCTGTTGTTTTTTAAGAGTTGTGTTTATTTTCACCATGTTCTTAATAAAATTGGTCTTACATAGTTTTATATTTAAACTATTTTAATTTTGTTGCTTTAGTGCTCCACATTCTGCTCCTTTCCAAAAACCACCTCTCCCTAAACAAGTGATTCTTCCATAAAAGTTTGCTTGGTTTTGTTAAAAAAGAAAAAGAATAGAGGTAATTTCATCTGAAAAATGATTATTTCCTTACAACATTCAAGTAACAAACAAAATCAACAACCAAATTTTTTAGAATTTTCGATTTAAGAAAATAGAAATTAGTAGTTCTAAACTACATATTTTGTGGAAGTGACTGCTTAAATTAAATAATGCATGTCTTTGGTGTAAGAATTTAGTTCATATTAATTTTACTATTTGTTTTAAACATATTTTTTCCTTTTCCATTTTTAACAGGTTTAATGATATCCATGTACCTATACGGCTTGAATGTGTGAAATTTGCTAGCCATTGCCTTATGAACCATCCTGATTTGGCAAAGGATTTGACAGGTACTAAGGATTTTAAGTAAAATTATTTTTAAAAATGAGGAATAGCTCATTTTATATTTTAACTTACACTGGAGAGTATCAGAAGGTAAATTTCATTTTTTCCTCTTTTGGTAAAGCCACATTTTTTTTTGTCATTAATGAAACTAGCCCCCCTCCCCCCTTTTTTTTTTGCATGCTAAAATACCTTTATAATAGGATTTTGAAGACATCCAAAGAAACTAAAAATCTTTGGTAGGGCAAAGATTTAGGATTTTTTGAGCCTTGAGTAGATTCAACAGTGAATTATTGATTATTTCAAAAGGTTTTTCTTTTACAAATTGACCCAGTGTTTTTAGAGAACCATGTTTAAAGGTAAATAATTGTCATTCCTAACATCTTTATGGGAAAATAGAAATTCAGAATTTGATAGATATACTTTACATTTAAGTAGCATAAAAAATTTATAACTTAAGTAAAATGATATTTGTAATTGTTACTTTTAAAGTAAACCTTCTAATTATAATGACCAAACTTAATGGGATATATGTTAGGAAATTTAGGGAAGTAGTTGAAATTAAAGCTGAAACTCAAAATGTTTAAAGTAATTTTGTATATTGTTTATTAGTTCTGTCTTATTCTTTAGTAAAAATGCTTTAAATCCATGAAAATAAATAATAGAATCTTTTTAGTCTTTTCATGGAACTTAACCTTTTTTTTCTGTATTTCTATTTTTGTCTGTTTTTTTCTAAGTAACTGTTTATTCTTTTTGTTTCTCACTTAACTAATGTCACTGTTTGATCAAAGCTTTTGTAAATTAACAGTATTAGAAACAAGACAAATTTTATATTTGCCTTCAGAACATTTTAAACTAATTTTCTTAGGGACATTCAGATTTTCATTGCTATTTAATAGCTATATGACTGAGCATATCACTAACAAAATTAATTTGCTAGTCACAGAAAAGGAAATTCTCCTTTTCTCCCAGAACTTATGTTATAGTTGAGTTGGGGAGCCACAGATAAGTCACAAGATAAGTAAACATAAAGTAAGGTGAAAAGTGATCAGAAGAGGAAAACTTTGCCAAAGATGGTTTCTTGAGGGTAATGACTGAGTCTACTTTGTTTCTATATGTAAAACACTTTGTTAACTATAAAGCACTATGTAAACAATCTGTTCTTTGTGCATATAATATGAACCTTCTATTTGCCCAAGGGATATCTAGGCCTCTTTGGAGATTTTGTTGGTTTTTCAGAGAAGGTCTTGAGCAGGCTCAAGTCTTTGGACCTTTTAAAGTTAAAATTATTTAGGGTTTCAGTGTCCTGTATAAAATGAAGGGATTAAACTAACTGATGGACTCTTAAGATACATTTCAGCTCTAAATTCTATAGTCCTATGAGATTTGATAGTTATATTTAAGATTTTTTAAAGTGATCGAACACCTAACTCAGGAAAAGATAATAAATTATTCAGTTCTCTTTGTTTTCCTGGATAGCTTTTCACTTCAGTTAGTGATCCTGGTGGCTGTTATCTCTCAAGCCTTAGGACATTCTCCTTCCCAAATCCTTGTTTTACTTAGTTCTCAAGCCCTGCACTTATGTTCTACATCAGCTACACACAGAGATGATCAAATCTTTGATCTAGACATTACCCACAGCTAAGATACTTCCATGTTGATGAACATTGAAATCCTTTGTTCTGATGATAATCTTTTATCATTCTGTCTTTTCCAATGAATTATGCCTTCTAACTCTTTCCAGTTTTCTTGTACTTTACTCTTCTTCACTCTACACTCCAGCTCTACAGACCTATTTGATTTTCCCAGCATCTGGTACTCCCTTTCCTCTGTGCCTCTGTTCTCATTGTCTGTCTCCCATTGTACCTCTGTCTCTTAGGTTTCTTGGATTCCTTCCATATTGTCTAAATCCTACTTTCTGAAGGAGTTCTTTCTCCATCTACTCTCCAGTCTATCCCCAATCCCATTCTATAGTGACTTCCTGATAAGTCGATCTTTCATCCAATCTTTATATGTCTTGTGTATATATATAGTTATTTATATTTTGTCTCCTTGATATATTTTTGAGCTCTTTGAGGGTTTAAATATTGTTTTTACTTTTCTTTGAATTCCCACAGTACCTGGTACATAGTAGTTGTTTAGTTTTTTAGTTTTATCTGACTCTGTGATCTTATGAACCATTGCTATCCTTTGTTGCTAACTTTTGTTGATAGAGCTTAACATTATGCCAGCTGATAAATATTTTAATAATACCGTAATTATTTTTATCTCTTTATCCTGTATTTCAGTGTTTATAAGTCATGAATTTATAAACTGAAGACCTAAAGGGATCTTGGATATTACTTAGCATAAACCTTTAATTTTACAAATGAAGAAATTGAGGCCAAGCAAGTTAAAAAATTTGATGAAAATCACTCAGCTAGTAAATGGCAGAGCTATCTTATAGATTCATGATTTTCCTCTTCCCCCCTTTACCCCACCCCAACTACATTGCTATCATAAAACTGTCTTCTTGACTCTTGGTTTTCTAAATAGAAGCATATGTTCATTTTCATGGTTGGCTGAATGAGAGCAATAAATCTTAGAATACCAATGAACTGAGTAGTATAAAATTTCTTTAGAATCTTCATCTAGGTTGTTTGATCATTTTTGTTTTAGTTTTAGCTTTTTTTACACATGGATTTTTCTCCTTTATACTTTCAAAGCTCTCTAGTCTGTGCTGTTAATCATGTCATATTTTTTCATTAGAAATAATAAATAAAATCCTTTCTGTGTAATTTTTAGTATCTAATATTTTCCAGTTTCTATTTTTCATTTCTCTCTTTTTCTTTTAGATATTCTTTAAAATTTGGAGTTTCTTTTTTTCTTTACCTCTCATTCTTTCCCAGAATTGTCAGTATTTAATAATTTTAAATCTTCATGGATAGTTTTTTCTATTTCTTTTACTAATAATGATTTATCTTCTTTTTTTGGTTCTCTCTCTTAAATGAAATTTATTGATTTTTCCATCCTCTTAGATGAATTAAAACCTAAAATCAAAATATTCAGTTGCTACCCCTTTCCCTGACATATAAATGTCATCCTTTCATGAATTCTGATACATTTTTTTTTTTAAACACACTTTGGTTTCAAGGTTTGGTGCTTTTTGTTTTGGAGACGTAGTAACCTAATTGTTGTTCTTCAAACTTTTCTGGAAGTTTCTTAAATGCAAATGATTCTTATTGGTAAAGTCTTTTCATTAACTCTTATTGTAATAACTTTGAATTTTTATTCTGTTTATTTCCTGTAATGGTGGTTTAAATGACCTAACTATATTTTTCCCCATTGAATCAAACTATTAACTTTTCCTCTACATAATCAGATTTAAACATGAAGTATTTTTCTTTGCATTATTCATTCATATCATGATTAACTTGTGAATACAAATTAATATATATAAACCCCAAACTACCTAATGTTGAATAAAAGTATAAAGATCAAGACTGTGATAGTATAGGACTATTCTATGGTCCAAAAAGTATTATGGAAATCAGCAATAAAAACTTGATTAACATATTGGGGTGAGAAAAGCTGTCTTTTTGGCAGTTGGCCATGATATTGGAAAATAGGGCAATTCAGCTCTGGTAATTGTTAGTAAGAAGCAGAAGAGAAAAGGCAAAATGAGTGAAGTTTAGAAGTAATGATAAATCCTAACCCGATCAGCCTTAGAACCAAGTTGCAAGAAGTTGAGTTACAAAAATGTGGAACTATATCATATGATCTTTTTAAAAATTGTGACGTTAAAGATTAGACTATAACTGGGTAGTACTGAAAAGCCAAGAGAAAGATACTTTAGGATTGAGGAAAATAAAGTATCTTTATAAGGCAAATGGGAAGGAGTTATTGACAAGGGATGACAAATTAGATTGAATGATAGCTGGAACAAAGAGGACAAAACTTGGATTCAAGATATAGATATAGATATAGAGAGAGGGATATTAGGCTTGGAAAAACTCTTCTGTTGTACCTAGAAAAACAGAAAATTAGTTGTACTATGAACTTTTGAAACCTGAATAAAAGATTTGAGGGATCCACTGTGGAATGGGTTCAGTATTTTTGTTGAAGACTTACATTTGCAACAGTTGTGAATATCTAGTTTAAGAGCTCAAAATATCACTGCTGAATTGTTTCATCTACTAATTTAAAATGACCTATTTCTATCTTCTGTATTAAGATCAACTCATTCTTGACTTTAAGACCTTCAGTAATATCAATTCACATTTGTTAAATCAGTTGCATCTCTCCCTGTCACTTTCATTTTTTCAGTTAAGTTCTTTTTGTCTTCCATCTCCCCTCAATTTAACTGTACTTTCTCCTAAATATTGATCCTTTCATAAAACTTTCATTAAGAGACCATAATATAAATATTCTGATCTTTCCCTGAAAGTACAAATGTACTTTAACATTATGATTAATTCTAACCTTCTTCCCATTCCCCACCCCCAATTCATAAAGCATGTACTTTCACTTTTATGTGTATTAGCAGAGGTCAGGAAATAGCCATTAAAAAAAAAAAATTCTACCACCTATGTCCATTAAATTAATATAAATAAAAATTATTTCAGACTTTGGTGACAGTTTTCTTTAAACTTTACTAATTCCTTTTCTCTTTTTGAAGGCATGTTTTCACTAATGTAATTTCTTAAAAGAGTTTAAACTATAAAATTATTCTCATTATAAAAATTTCTTTCTTTCAGAATATCTTAAAGTAAGATCACATGATCCTGAAGAAGCCATTAGACATGATGTTATTGTATCTATAGTTACAGCAGCTAAAAAGGATATTCTCCTTGTTAATGATCACTTACTTAATTTTGTGAGAGAGCGAACATTAGACAAACGGGTAAGTAGTCATGAATGATAATTTGTAGTTTGAACTGTTAAATATTTCAGATTTAAATATGCTTCAACTTTCTCTTTTTAAAATACTTTGATAAGCTTGGTAATACATTTACTGGAGAAAAAGGGATAGGAACTACAACTATGATTTTACTTATAGGGAATTCCTGGTTGAGGAAAGTCCCTACATTTATAGAGGTCCAAATTTCTTTTGTAACTTAAAAGTTTTGGAGTTGCCTAGAGCATGGAGACTGGAAGTGACTTGCTAATGGTCACATAGATCGTATGTTTGTGTTAGAGATGGGATTTGAACTTGGTTTTCCTAGCTTTAAGGCAGATTATCTTTTTTATATGAGACTGCTTCTCCGCTAAATTTTAATGACATTTTAATATTTTTAATGACATTCCCAAAACATGGAACATAATGTCTCACTTCTTTAATGTCTAAAAAATTAGAAATTAAACTGTTTATAGTAGTAGTAAATTCAGGAACATAAACTATTCTCTCATCTCCATGCTTTTACTCTCTATGGTGAACATAAATTTTCATCATTTTAAAAGAACCTTTGGGGCTCATACTCTTATTGCATTTCTTTATAATCTTTTTTCAGTGCAATATTTACGTAAATTCATTCAGATCAATGTATGTTTTAATGTAGTGATTGTGGTATCATTACCTCACATTTATATCCAGTAAAAAAGCCAACCTTACCAGAGCAACATGTGATTAGTTCTAGCTTACAGTTTCTTGCTTAGAACCTTTCTGCTTGGAATGGCATATGTGTTCTTATCCAGCACTGGATTATCTTTCCTAAATTGACTAGCACTTAACTAAGTACTTACTGGCATATGGTTGCTTCCAAGTGACCCTTCCACCCTGAGTAGCATGGATTACTAGTCAATTGTTGTTTAAATTTATTTGATGAGTCATTGGGTTTAGTTATGTACTCAGCAAGCAAAGTTAGGAAACAGCCATTAAAATTATCTACCAAATTTAGGAAGCATCTTTGTCTGTTTATCAGTAGTTAAAAATATTCAGAACATAACCTTCATTCCAATTATGTCAATATATAAATTTTCTAGGATTTTTAAACTTTGGTAATATGGGATATTATAATATATATTATATGATATAATAATATAACAGGGATAACAATATTAATTAATATTAATGAAATCCAAAGAAAATCTTGAAACCAACTCTGTAGTTTTGCCAAATAAATTGATAAATATTTATTAAGCCTATGTTGTTAAACACTGGGGTTTGAGAAAGGGGCAAAACACAGTCCTTGTTGACCAGGAGTTTACCATATAGTCATGGAGACAACTTGTAAACAAATATATACAAAGTAAGTTATATATAGAATAGATAGGACAAAAATAATTGAGTTTAGAGGGGTTGTGGAAGAGTTCCTATAGAAGGCAGTATTTTAGTTGGAATGTAAAGGAAACCAGGGAGGTCAGTAGTTGGAGCTGAACATTGAGAAGTGTTCCAGGCCTTGGGGATGGCCAGAGAAGCTGCCTGCAGCACAGAGATATAGAGTGGTTTGTTTTTGGAAGAACCAGAGGCTAGATCAAAGATTTTGAATTGGGGAATAAAGTATGAGAAGATTGAAAAGGTAAGAGAGAGCTAGGATATTAAGAACTCTAAATACCAAACTGAGCATTTTGTATTTGAAGCCATTGGAGTTTTCTGAATTGGAGAGAGGAGGGGTGACAAAACCAAATGTGCATTTTAGGACAATCACTTTAGTGGAAGAATGGAGGATGGATCAGAGCAGGCAGAGACTTGAAGTAGGCATTTCTAATAGCATATTATTGTAGTAGTCTAGGTGTGAGGTGGTTAGAGTCTGTATCAGAGTGATGGCAGTCTCAGAGGAGAGAAGGGGGTTTTGTAGCAAAAGTGAAATCCACAAACCTTGGCAGTAGACTGAATATGGGGGCTGAGAGAGAGGAGAAATCCAGGATGTGACTCCTAAGTTTCATCTGAGACAAGAGAAGATAGTGTTGCCCATGACTATAATAAGGGAAGGTAGGAAGTTGCAGAGGGTTTAAAGGGAAATATAATATTTATTTTAGACATGATCTATTGGTCACTTAGTTCAAGATTTCTGAAAGGCAATTGGAAAGATTAGATTGGAGGTTAGCAGAGAGATTAGGGAAGAAAAAGTAGATTTGATAATCATTAGAATGGAAATAGTAATTAAATCCACGGGAGCTGATGAGATCACCAAGTGAAGCATTATATATAGAAAAAAGGGCACAGATTAGAACCATAAGGGACACCTACAGTTATTGGGCTTACTCTGGGTGATCATCCAACAAAGGAAACATAAGGAATTATCAGATAGGTAAGAGAAGGAACCAAGAGAGAGTGATCTCTTGAAAACCTGGGAGAAAAGAGAATGTCAAGGAAAAGAAAGTGATCAATGGTGTCAAAAGCTGCACAGAAGTCAAGGAAAGTTTTGATTGAGAAAAGGATATTGAATTTGGCAACGAAGATATTCTGATGATTTAGGGAGAGCAGTTTTAAGTGTAATGATAATGCCAAAAAATGCTAAAATGCAGAAGGAAAGAGGAAGAACGATAATGGGAGGAAATGGAGATTTTTTTATATCATAAAATGTAGAAGATTAAAGGTCATGGGGACCTTAAAGGTTACCTGCCTGCTCTGTGTTCCTATTCTAGCTTCCTCATTTTACAAATGAGGAAAATGAATCTCAGAGTAGTTGTGAATTACTCAGGGTTATGCAGCTAGATAATAATTAGGTGCTTTAAAGATTAAAAAATTACTTTCTTAAAAAAATATTTCTTCAAAGTGAATAGTATATGTACTTCCTTATTTTTATAGATGGAGTAACTGAGACTCCAAAGAAGCTTGTATTTGAAGTGAGATTTAACTGTTACCTAAGGTCCAGTACTCTTTCCACTCTACTATGTAGTCTCCCTTGTTTAATGGTAGACATGGGTCAGCTCCCAGGTCTTTGAATTGCTCCTCCTTCCTTTCACAAGTCAAACTACTACCACCTCTTCTCAGACCCTGATGGATACCACCCAGGACCTTGAATCCCTAAGAGCATGGGGAATAGCATTGTGCCCAGTCCTCCACTTCAGACTTCTCAGGCCTCACAGCCATTATTGAGAGAAAAAAATCACTGTGGCGAGTGGGCCCACCTTCATGACCAGAAAGAACCAATTGTTGGCCAGATGCTGTCACCAGTCAGGTGCAAGAACTCTGATTGACAGCATTTCCCAGACTACCAGTCTTGTTTCCAGATCAGCACTCATAGTTCTTGTCCAAGATAACAACTTCTCTGATGAAAGGGCAGCCATCCCTACCAGCTACAACTCAGAAGGCAGGCAAGATAACCTTCCTGAAGCAGCAAGGAAACCTGAATGACAAATAGGAGTCAAACCATCCACCTTGATTACCAGCTTTCCTCAGACCCATATACAGTTCTGGATCCTGAACCTGAGTCTTGAAAGGAACAGTGCTTATAGCCTAGTGCCACCACCCATCATCCTAGGAATCAATGCTTGTGGAGATAGTCTGACAACTGTAAAAGAAAGTTCTTACCAACAAAATCCATGGCATGACAAAATGATGTGATTTTCTTTTTCCCCATTGGAAATGATATTAAAGAAGAGGAATTAAATCTTCTGTGTGCTGCTCTCCAATTAGAATGTGAATTCTTTGGGACCAAAGAGTTGTGGTTTCTTTATTTTAAAGTTCTATTCATGTGTTGAGTACTTAGCACTGTTTTGTAAATAGTAAGTGTTTAAGGAAAACGTTATTCATTATTTTTTTTTTACTAAAAAAGTCATTTAGGTTTTCTAACTAATGGTTTAAGAAGTCACTGTAACTCCTTGGAGGTAAGAATATTAGAACTTTAGTCTGGGTGAGACAATCAGCTTAGCCAAATTTAAAAAAAATAAATAGTATCTTGGTGATTTCTTTCATTATTTCCCTCAAATTGGTATTTTTCTATTGATTAATAATGCACCAAACAAGCATTTAAGTATCTACTATGGAGATAGAAAAATACAATTATTCCTGACTTAACAAAGCTCACATTCTAAGGAGAAATAACTTTTACACATGTAACTAAATACAACTTACATACAGAGTAACCATAAGATAATTTTGGGGTACACGAGACAAAGTTAACTTCAGATAGTCAATTTAGTTAGTTTAAATGGTTTTCTAAGACACATGAGTATTAGGTTATGTACCATATGCTAAAGAGAATAGATCAACAAATTCTGTGAAGAATGTGGCAAGAATCTTTTAAGTTTTCATATAAATTACTTTTTGTTGTCTTCACTGCAATTGTGTTCATAGAAGATGATGAAGAATTTGTTGTAATTCGTGGCTCAGCATTAAGAAATTTAAGAAACCTAACCATTCTAGTTTACTTCAAAGCTTTATATCTGCCACAAAAAGAATTAGACAACACTGGACATGGTGAGAGCTCTGAACAAGATAAAAAGAATGAAATTGAAATTTTTGATTCCTCATGTGGGAGTTATCAAAATTGCTTCACAGTATGTTAACAATAAGTGTTGATAATAATGACTAGCTTTTACATAGTACTTTAAGTTTTACAAAGCACTTTAACATTTTTTTATTATTTTTTATCCTCACAACAACTTCAAGTGATATTATTGCCCATTTTACAGAGAGGAAAATGAAGCAACCAGACACTGACTTGCTTAGGATCACACAGCTACTAAGTGTCTGTGTCCATATTTGAATTCAGATCTTCTTTACTCCAGATTCAGTTTTCTGTCTGTGGTACCACTTAGCTATCAGATCACTATAATCATATTATCAACTTACTAATATAAATATCAAATTTAATGACAAAATTAGAAGACTCAAAATGAAAAGATATGATACTGAGATTTGTCTCTTTGTCTTTCTCTGGCTATCTGTCTCTATCTCTGTCCCCTCACCTCCTATACCCTCCTCTGTCTTAGAATCAATACTGGGTATGGATTCCAAGGCAGAAGAGCTATGAGGATCAGGCAGTGGTACTTAAGTGGATACTGAGATATATTTCAGTAGCTTCAACCAGAACTATTTTTAAAAAATCTATTGTTACAAAAAATTGGAAATAGATATAAAGAAAACACTGTTAAGATTCTTTTCACTTCCTATAAATATTTAGAGTAATTACAAAAAGGAGGCCAAAACAACTCACAAATGTCTCAGCCAACAAATATATGACCTACTTATAGGAGAGACTTGGCAGCCAATGTGAAGATTGATTTAGATTATAAACTCATTTACAGATGGCTGTTGAGAATACAGTGGAAATAATCCGATCAATTTTATTAAATATGTTTTGGATAGGTAATAAAGGTGACCAATGACTAAGAGGAAGAATAATTGAGGAACTCCTAGCTCTCTTAATTATTTTATGTTCCTCTGCGAAAGATATTTATTTTTAAAATATCAATATTTTCTTAGTTTGTGCTTTATAGATGCATATTAAGGAAAACACAATGTTTGGTTTGCCAAAAGACAATGAAGACATGCTTAGTTGATCTAATAGATAATAGATGTTATTATCAGTGGTAACTGCAGCATAAAAAGTAGTATAAAATATAATCCAGAAAATTTATGGTTTCATTTCAGTTCAGTTTTTAAAATATTATGTGCCTACTGTATGCAAGATACTTTGCTGAGTATACAAAGAAAAAAGAAAACAATCCCTTGACTCAAGCAGTCTATATTGTACTGAGGAATCAAGTGAAGAATAAATAAGGAAATAATTTAAAAAGAGGGCATTAATAACTGAGAAGGGAAAGGAGAGAAGAGTAAAGACCCCATGTAGAAGGAAACCCTGAAGTTGTTACTTGAAAGAAGCTTGAAATTTTTTGGGACAGAAGTCAAGAAGCAGAGCTTTCTTGAGATGGAAGTTTGTTTGTATAAAGACATTAAGGTGGAAAATGAAATGTCACAAATAGGGAGCCATTAGCAATCCAGGTTGACTATAATAATGCTTAAAGGAGAATAAATATAAAAGAGAATTAGAAAAATTGGTAAGAGCTATACTATGTAGGACACTATGCCAATGTCAGATGTTTGTGTTTTATTTTAGAGACAATAAGTAGCAACTGAAGATTTCTAAATCAGGACACCTGATGGTCAGATTTATGTTTGAGAAATATCAGTTTGGCAGTTATGTGAGAGACATTTTGGAGACAGGAGAGATTCAAAATGGGGAGACCAATTTGGAAATTGTTGCAGTAGTACCAGACCTGGAAAGAAGATGGACTAGTCATGATAACAGCATTTGGCACAATGCATGACACATAATAGGTGCTTAATAAATGTTTATTAACGATGAGGATGAAAATGATGGTGATTAATTTAGAAAAGCTAATGAACCCACTTCCCTAAGGTCATTTGTAACTTGGGCAAGTTACCTATCCTCTTGGGTTTGAATTTTCTCTTTTCCAAAATTGAAGGGATTGGACTAGTTGATTTAAAGTTCCTTGTCATCCGGAAATCCTGTCATCTCCATTATTTTACCTCTCCATGGATTAATGTAATCTCTTGAGTTCATAAAAGCTATGTCATAGTAATATAAATTTGCATAGTTCCTACTGATTTGGAAAGATTTCCAAAGTATGGTTCAAAGGATGGATGGTGTATCTATCTTCCAAGGACCAGTCAAGCTAAGTTTAGAAACTTTCCTGTTTGAGAAGTTAGCTCCTAGGCAGACAATATTTTTCTGTCAACAGAAATACATTTAAGGTCATGGGATGCTTTGGCGGGGTTATTTATATTCTTGGAATTACAGATATTTTTGAAGTATGGAATTAAACCTATCAACTTGAGCTTAAGTTGCTTTTAGTTGTCAGGAAAATATATAGTTTATGGCATGGGAGTTTTATAAAATGGTTTTCCTAAATTCATTATTTGTCCATTTATTTGAATTCTTAATTTTTGTATCTTTAAATCATGGTAGGTATTCAGAAACTCAAGCCTCCCACATTAAAAATTTTTAAATTCAGAGTATAAATTTGTGGCAGACATTTTATTGGGTAGTATTTTCTTAAAGAGAAAGTATATTCATAAGTATATTTGGTTGTTTAGAAAGTTGATATAGAATCTGATCTTAGAGGATTTACATATCACAAGATACTTTTCTAATAAAGTGAAGGAAAGATAATTTTTAAATGACCTCTTCTAAATTTATTTCATAGAAATGACATTTTAAAAATAAGAATATTTTTTTTTTAAGTGGCGAGTAAGAAAAGAAGCCATGATGGGACTTGCCCAAATTTACAAGAAATATTCGTTACAGTCAGAGGCTGGAAAGGAAGCTGCAAAACAAATTTCATGGATCAAGGACAAATTGCTACATATATATTATCAAAACAGTATTGACGACCGGTATGTTTGAATTATTTGAATATTATCAATTTTATTTTCTGATTCATTATAAAGTTACTTTGAAAATAACTATTGATCTTAATATCACTTGAAAAAATCACATATGTATTGTGTATAAATTTAAGTTTATTTTTTTATCATGTTTATAGAGAGAAAACCCTAACCAATTAATCAAGCCCACATTCTGTGAGATTTTAAGTTTAAGGCCCCAATTTTACTTTTCAGAGCATCAGTTTTTGTTAAGGATTAATTGGAAAGTTGTTATGTGGAAAGCAAAGATTTAAGATTTTCTTCAAGCACTTGATAATCTGCTCATATGACAGATTTCCTTTAGACTCAAAAGTCTGAAATGAAAAAATATATACAGATTAGGAACAAGGAATCCACCTGGAAAGATTTAAACTAAATCTAGAAGTATTCATATTCTACATAGTCATCATTTCTTGACATTTCTAAAATCCTTAGGTGATCTCTAAGATAATAGAGATCTATAGAGAAAGGAGTGAGAACCTTCTGTTCTGAAGAGTATCTGATACAGTTCAGCATAAGGACGTTATCTAAAAGCTATAGTCATTCTTGTGTACTTATTCCTAATGGTTAGAATCTTGGATTGCATGAACATTAGCCCATATAGGTATTGTTTCAATGTCATTCAAGTAATTTGAAAAAGCAAATGTACCTGAAAAAAAAAATGTCTTTTAGGTTGTTCATTTTGTCTCCTTGACTACAGTTGCAACTTTCCCAACCCTTAGATTAGTGTAGAACAAAGATCACTGCTGATAGGCCTTTCTAATGCTGCTGTAATTTAAAATAGTTTCCTCTCCACTATTTTAACTAATAAAATTATGCCTCATTTCTTAACAGAATAATTTTTGAAACAAAAGTGTATGTAGTCTCTTTTTTAAAAGTTATTATTTTTTTTGGTTAAGTTTTGCTTTATAAGGATCTTAAATATTTTCTTTTCATCTTATTGTTTCCCCTTTATCATGTGAGGTTCAGTAGAGAAAAAGAATCTTTGGTTTTCTAAATATTTCATCTCAGTAAGAATTCATATCATCTTATTTGCTATGAATTTGTCTTTAAAATTAAGTTTGGGCTGTGCTAATGACAGACTTAATTATTTGAAACCAATAATAATACTCAAAAAGAATCCTGTTAGTAACCTGATTGGTTTTTATTAATTAAAAACCCTTTCTACCTTAGAATCAATACTGTTTATTGGTTCTAAGGCAGAAGAATGGTAAGGACTAGGCAGTAGGGGTTAAGTGACTTCCCCAGGGTCACATAGCTAGGAAGTGTCTTGAGGCCAGATTTGAACCTAGGCCCTCATGGCTCTAGGCCTGGCTCTCAATCCACTGAGCTACCCAGCTGCCCCCAATCTGATTGGTTTTAGCAAAAACTTTTGAATTTTGTGAAAGTACTACTTACACTTTGTTATATGTTAAGTGTTTCCTTAACACGTTTTGCAGTTTTTTGTATGTTTAAAAAAACAGTTGAAAGTCTTCAGGCTTTGTAGACTTTCTCATGCTACTGCATAGTAATTTTTAATGATTTGTAGCATTTTTTGCCTCCTGCCAGAATTTTACTCACAATGGAAACAAATATGAAATTAACTCCATAATTTGTTAGCATTTATTTATAACATTTAGTGTACAGTTTCTACTACCTTTTTAAAAATGCCACATGCAAACTTATCTGGCTATTCCTTTTTTGTCAGTAAAATCTTTTCTTGATATTCCCTTACAGGTTGCTTGTTGAACGCATCTTTGCTCAGTACATGGTCCCTCACAATTTGGAAACTACAGAGCGAATGAAATGCTTATATTACCTGTATGCAACATTGGACTTAAATGCTGTGAAGTAGGTTTCTATGATGTTCACATTAGTCTTTGTCTTTGGCAGTGTTATTACATTTAATAAAAGGAACATAAGGAACAAAAATATTTTAATCAGAAAATTCAAATTTAGTTGAGCAAGCATGCCCCAGGCTTGGAGTCTGAAGACCTGAATTGAAATCTGGCCTCAGACATTTGTTGGTTTTGTGACCTAAGCAAGTGACTTGGCTTCTGTCTTCCTTAATATCCTCAAATGCAAAATGGGGATAATCACACTTCCTGCTTCCCAGAGTTGTTGGGAGGATCAAATGAGATAGAACTTAAAAAGCACTTTGTAAACTCTTAAGCTCCATATAAATGCCAACTATTATCTGTGGATAGCCACAATATGTTCATAGAAAAGTGAATGCAGAATTTATACCGAGTAATTTTGAGGTAAGAGGAGATTGACATGCCAACAATTATAGGAATCAGAGAAGGCCTTTTTTAGAAAGTGGCACCTGAGTCAGTCCTTCCTTGCAGAACATAGTTAAGTTGTGTGAATGTGAATAGTCTACTTTTGTTGTTGAGTTTGATTAGTTGTGTCCAACTGCAGGTAATTCTATTTGAGGTTTTATTGGCAAAAATCCTGGAGGAGTTTGCCATGTCCTTCTCCAGCTCATTTTACAGATGAGGAAACTGAGCCTGGGGTCACACAGGTAATATATGTCAGAGGTGAAATTTGAACTCGAGTCCCCCCAACTCCATGGCCAACACTAACTACCCAGCTTCCTGGAAGCCCTATTCTCTATATTATAGAAGTTATAAACATGTTACGAGTTTTTAGAGCTAAAAATTCCTTATTTAAAAAGACCTGATTTATATTGAAAAAAATAAGGGAAATCTGATTCTTTCTTCCTTTTCCCATGGAACAATTCCTCCCATCATTTCTTACTGCACATTAGTAGTTCATCACTTTGTGTCTCTCTCTCGCCCTCTCTCTCTCTCTCTCTCTTGCCCATTCCCTGAAAGATGTTGTTTCCAATATTTGCCATTGCAGAGAGAGCTGTTATAAATATTTTTGTGCATATGGGTCCTTTTTCTTTGATTTTCTTTTTGTGTTACTATGTGGTGTTATGTGTAATCTAATAATTTATTGGATGGAATTATAATTTTCAGAATGGTTGGATTAGATCCCAGTTCCTACCAACAGTAGATTAATATATCTCTTTTCTGATAGCCCTTCCAACATTTGTCATGTCTATTTTTTTTTTGGTCAGTTTTGCCAGTCTAATGTGTGAAATAGAACTTTAGGGTTGTGTTTTTTTATTTTTTTATTTTTTTTATTTCTCATCAGTTTTTAATACACATATTTAAAATATACTCATCAGAAATTATATTACTCTTGCTTTTTCACTCCCTTTCAATATTAATTTTACTTTCAAATTCTCTCTATCCTTCTAAAACCTTTGAGAAGGCAAGAAAAACAAAATTCGTTACAGATATTGGCAGCAATGCAAAATAAATTCTTTCATTAGAGATGTTGAAAAAAAGAAAAGAATATGCTTCTATCTTCCCTTTGAGTTCAACAGTTCTATGTGGAAGTAGACAGCAAGTTTTATTGAGCTCTTTGTATTTGTGGTTGGTCATTTTGTTAATCATAGTTGCTAATTTTTTCAGAGTTCATTATTTACAGTATTGTTATTGTATAAATTGTGCTCCTATTTCTACTCACATTACTTTGTATCAGTTCATACAAGTTGTCCTAGGTTTTTGTGAAACTATCTTCATGATTCCTTTAGAACAATAGTATTTCATAATCTTAACATAATTCAGCTATTCCTTAGTAAATTGGCTCCCCCATAGCTTCCAGTTCTTTGCCACCACAAAAAGAGCTACCATAGATATTTTTGTTTCTATAGGTCCTTTCTCCCCTTTCTTTGATCTTTTTTTTTTACTCTAAAATTTTTATTTAATTAATTTAGAATATTTTTCCATAGTTACATGATTCTTTTTCTTTCTCTCCCTTCTTACTGCTCCCCCTCCTCCCCAGCCTACATGCAATTCCACTGGGTTTTACTTGTGTCATTGATCAAGACCTATTTCCACATTATTGCTAATTGCACTAGGGTTATCGTTTAGAGTCTACATCCCCAGTCATATCTCCATTTGATCTCTTTTTGGATATAGACCTAGTAGCAATATTGCTGAGTCAAAAGGGTATACACAATTTAATAGCTTTTGGAGCATGGTTCCAATTATTATTTTTTTTTTTTCCGAGAATGGATGGATCAGTTCATAGATCCACCATCTGCATTTATATGTTGTTTACCCATAGCCTTATATATCATTTTCCTTTTTTGTTTTTTGTCATCTTAATTAATCTGATGGATGTAAAGTAGAATCTCAGAATTTTGAAGTGTATATTTATTTAATTAATGATTAATGTAATTTTTTCATATTGAGTTTGATAACTTAGATTGTTTTACTCTGAAAATGTTTGTATTTTTTGATCACTTAATAATTTGGGAATTTATTTTACAAATTTGAATTAATCTTATATATCTTAAAAAGGAAATCTTTATTAAAGAAATTTACTACAAAGATTTAAACAATTTCTCTGCTCATAATTTTAGCTGAATTGGGTTTTTTTTTTTACGAAAACTTATTATACAATAAAATTAGCCCATTTTGCTTTGTGATCTTCATCCTTTTTTTTTTGTCAATTATTGATATAGATATAGACAGATATAGAGTGAGTTAAGAGAGGTAATTAATCTTTTATGCTAGTCTTTATTTCTGAGGTATAGACTTGTTTTGAAAGCTTATTATTTAAAAAAAAAACCTCTTTTAAAAAATTATTTAGTCAGTTTAGAACATTATTCCTTGGTTACAAGAATCATATTCTATACCTCCCTCCCCTAACCTCACCCTTCCCGTAGCTCATGCTTAGTTCCACTGGGCATTACATATAAAATAGGTCAGAACCTATTTCCATGTTGTTGATTTTACACTTGTTACAGATAAAAGAGTAGTTGCCTTAAACTGTGACCGCAAAAATATGGTTTCAAATAAAAAATATAGTGGTCGCCATGGGAAAATTCCCAAATATTAAATATACCCAAGTCAACTGGGTTTTATAGCGATTTTAATTAATACAAATTAAGGAATTAATTAAGGAGCCCTCCAATTCAGCTTTGGCAAGCTCCACCTCTTCAGAGTCCTTTCTGACCTCCTTTTAAAGAGAATTTTCTCCTATGTCACCTCCATCACAGTAGACATTTGCACAGGACTGACCATTCTTAATTCACATCTTCTTTAGTTCTCAACTTCTCTGGGTAGACTAAAACTTCTGAGTAAGTTCACACCTCTTTGCCCCTTGCAAGTTTGCAAGTTGCTTGACCTTTTAGTGATTAATTTGACCTTCATAGGTAGTTAGCACCCTTTTGTATTAGATCTAAAAAATAGACTTAGCTTAAGGACTTTTGCCTCACTATAAGTATGAGTTAAGTACTTTTTCATTGTTCAGTAAGGAGTTTACAACTTTATCTTCCACTAAAGTATGCTTAAGTATGAGTGGAGTAAGGTTAGAGTTCTCACATTCCTGATCAAGTACCTTCATTGTTTAAAATGGGGAATGGTCTTAAACAAATGTTCTAAGGTAGAGTCTGAGAATTTTTAACATTCACAAGTCTGAGAAATTTTAAGATTCACACACTGGAATGTACATTTAGAGTCTATATCCCCAATCATGTCCCCCTCGACCCATGTAGTCATGTAGTTGTTTTTTTCTTCTGTGTTTCTACTTCCACAGTTTTTCCTCTGAATGTGGATAGTGTTCTTTCTCAAAAATCCCTTCGGGTTATTCAGGATCACTGCATTGCCACTAATGGAGAAGTTCATTACATTCGATTTTACCACAGTGCATCAGTCTCTGTGTATAATGTTCTCCTGGTTCTGCTCCTTTCGCTCTGCATCAATTCCTGGAGGTCATTCCAGTTCACATGGAATTCTTCCAGTTTATTATTTCTTTGCGCACAATATTATTCCGTCACCAACATATACCATAATTTGTTCAGCCATTCCCCAATTGAAGGGCATCCCCTCATTTTCCAATTTTTTGCCACCTCAAAGAGTGTAGCTATCAATATTCTTATACTTGTATTATCTCTTTGGGGCATAAACCCATCAGTGCTATGGCTGCATCAAAGGACAGACAGTCTTTTAGTGCCCTTTGGGCATAGTTCCAAATTGCCTTCCAGAATGGTTGGATCAATTCACAACTCTACCAGCAATGCATTAATGTTCTAACTTTGCCACATCCCCTCCAGCATTCATTACTTTCTCTTTCTGCATGTTAGCCAATCTGCTAGGTGTGAGGTGGTACCTCAGAGTTTTGATTTGCATCTCTCTGATTATACGAGATTTAGAACACTTTTTCATGTGCTTATTAATGGTTTTGATTTCTTTGTCTGAAAATTGCCTATTCATGTCCCTTGCCCATTTATCAATTGGAGAATGGCTAAATTTTTTGTACAATTGATTTAGCTCTTTATAAATTTGAGTAATTAGACCGTTGTCAGAGGTTTTTGTTATGAAGATTGTTTCTCAGTTTGTTGCTTCCCCTCTAATTTTGGTTGCATTTGGTTTTGTTTGTAGAAAACCTTTTATATTTGATTTAATCAAAATTATTTATTTTACATTTTGTGATTTTCTCTAACTCTTGCATGGTTTTAAAATCTTTCTTTTCCTAAAGATCTGACAAGTATACTACTCTGTGTTCACCTAATTTATTCATAGTTCCCTTCTTTATGTTCACGTCATTCACCCATTCTGAGTTTATCTTGGTGTAGGGTGTGAGATGTTGATACAAACCTAATCTCTCCCATACTGTCTTCTAATTTTCCCAGCAGTTTTTATCAAATAGTGGATTTTGGTCCCCAAAGCTGGGATCTTTGGGCTTATCATAGATTGTCTTGCTGAAGTTACTTACCCCAAGTCTATTCTTCCTTTGTGTCTCTTAGCCAGTACTGTATTGTTTTGATGACCACTGCTTTATAGTATAGTTTGAGATCTGGTACTGTAAGGCCACCTTCCTTTGCATTTTTTTTCCCATGATTTCCCTGGATATCCTTAATCTTTTGTTCTTCCAAATAAACTTTGTTAATGTTTTTTTCTAATTCAGTAAAAAAGTTTTTTGGTACTTCAGTGAGTAGGGCACTAAATAAGGAAATAAATTTGAGTAGGATGATTATTATGTTAGCTCGTCCTACCCATGAGCAGTTAATGTTTGTCCAATTGTTTAGATCTAGTTTTAATTGTGTAGAAAGTCATTTGTAGTTGTGTTCATATAGTTCCTGTGTTTGTCTTGACAGATAGATTCCCAAGTATTTTATATTGTCTAGGGTGATTTTAAATGGAATTTCTCTTTCTAATTCTTGCTGCTGAATTGGGTTGGAGATATATAGAGATGCTGGTGACTAATGTGGGTTTATTTTGTATCCTACTACTTTGCTAAAGTTGTTGATTATTTCCACTAGCTTTTTAGTTGATTTTCTAGGATTTTTTAAGTAGACCATAATATCATCTGCAAAGAGTGATAGCTTGGTCTCCTCATTGCCAATTTTAATACCTTCAATTTCTTCTCTAATTGCTACTGCTAGTGTTTCTAGTACAATGTTAAATAATAGAGGTGATGATGGGCATCCTTGTTTCACTCCTGATCTTATTAGGAGGGCTTCTTGTTTATCCCTATTGCATAGGATGTTTGCTGATGGTTTTAGATATACATTGTTTATTATTTTGAGGAAAGACCCTCCTATTCCTATGCTTTCTAAAGTGTTTTCAATAGGAATGGGTGTTGTATTTTATGAAAGGCCTTTTCTGCATCTATTGAGATAATCATGTGATTTTTGTTGATTTGCTTGTTTATATGGTCAGTTATGTGGATGGTTTTCCTAATATTGAACCACCCTTGCATATAAATCCTACCTTGTCACAGTGAATAACCTTTATGATCGCTTGCTGGAGTCTTTTTGCTCGTATTCTATTTAAGATTTTTGCATCCATATTCATTAAGAAGATTAGTCTGTAGTTTTCTTTCTCTGTTTTTGACCTATCTGGCTTCGGAATCAGTACCATACTTGTGTTGTAAAAGGAATTTGGTAGAACTCCTTCTTTGCTTATTCTGTCAAATAGTTTGTATAATATTGGAATTAGTTGTTCTTTGAATGTTTGATAGAATTCACTTGTGAATCCATGAGGCCCTGGGGATTTTTTCTTAGAGTGTTCTTTGATGGCTTGTTCAATTTTTTTTCTGATATGGGATTATTTAAGTATTTTATTTCTTCTTTGTTTAATCTAGGCAATTTGTATTTTTGTAAATATTCATCCATATCACCTAGATTGCCATATAATTGAGCAAAATAGTTTTTAATGATTGCCTTAATTTCCTCTTCATTGGAGGTGAGGTCTCCCTTTTCATTTATGATACTGTTAATTTGGTTTTCTTCTTTCCTTTTTTTATTAGATTGACCAGTACTTTGACTATTTTGTTTGTTTGTTTTTTTCAAAATACCAGCTTCTGGGTTTATTTATTATTAGTTCAATAGTGAAAGAAACTTTTGATTAATTTCTCCCTTGATTTTTAGAATCTCTAATTTAGTTTTTATGTGGAGATTTTTGATTTGTTTAGCTTTCAAATTTTTTGATTTGCATTTCCAATTCATTGACCTCTGCCCTTCTTAATTTGATAATATATGAATTCAAGGATATAAATTTCCCCCTGAGTACTGCTTCGGCTGCATCCCATCAATTTTGGCAGTTTGTCTCATCATTGTCATTTTCTTCAATGAAATTATTGTTTCTATTATTTTTTTCTCTAATTAACCGATTTTGGAGAATCCTATTATTTAATTTCCAATTAATTTTTTATTCGCCTCTCCATGTACCCTTGCTGATTTATTTTTATTGCGTTATGATCTGAAAAGGTTGCATTTATCATTTCTGCATCTGTTTGCCATGTTTTTATGCCCTAGTACATGGTCAGTCTTTGTGAATGTACCATGTGCTGCTGAAAAGGTGTATTACTTTTTTGTCCCTATTCATTTTTCTCTATATATCTATTAACTCTTAAATTTTCCAAGATTTCATTCACATCTCTTATATTTCTTATTTATTTTTTGATTTGATTTATCTAAATTTGATAGTATTACGTTCAGTTCTCCCCCCTAGTATAGTTTTACTTTCTCTTTCCTCCTTCAACACCACTAGTTTCTCCTTTAGAAATTTGGATGCTATACCATTTGGTGCATACATGTTGATTAGTGATATTTCCTCATTGTCTATACTCCCTTTTATGTATTTACCTTCCCTATCCCTTTTAATCAGATCTATTTTTACTTTGACTTTGTCAGCTATCATGATTGGAACTCCTGCCTTCTTTCCATCAGTTGAGTTCCAATAGGTTTTGCTCCAACTTTTCATTCTAACCTTGTGAGTGTCTACCCACCTCAAGTGTGTTTCTTGCCGACAACATATAGTAGGATCTTGATTTCTAATCCACTCTTCTATTTGTTTTCATTTTATCGGTGAGTTCATCCCATTCACGTTCAAAGTTATGATTGCCACTTTTGTTATTCCCCAGCATTTTGATATCCTTTCCTAGTTTTGTCTTTTCTTCTCTTGCTATATGCTTTTAAACCAATGGTTTGTTTTTAATCAGTCCCCCTAATTCTCACTCTTAATTTTAACTTCCTTTTCTGCCCCCTCACTTTTTGTTCCCTTCTTAATTTTTTAGGGTCTCTTAAGTTCCCTCCCCCTTTTCCTTCCCTCCCTTTTTGTACTCCCTGTCCCCCTAACCCTGCTTAATTTTCTCTTCTTACTTTCCCCATAGGGTTAGATAGAATTCAATACCCCAATAGATCTAGATGCTCTTCCCTCTCAGAATTGATTTCACTGAGAGTAAGGTTTAAGTATTATCTATTAGCACTCTCTTCCTCTCCTCATAAGAGTATTCTTCCCCTTCCCTTCCCTTGTGTGATAAAGATTATCCTATTTATTTTATATTTCTTCAAATATCTCTTGGTTCCATCTTCGATTCCCCAATCCCTTTTTCTTTTTTTTTGCATATCATCTTATAGCACTTTTTTAAACCCTTATCTTCAGTCTTGGGTTCCAAGGCTGAAGAGTGGTAAGGGATAGGCAATGGGGGTAAAGTGATTTGCCCAGGGTCACACAGCTGGGAAGTGTCTCAGGTCAGATTTGAACCTAGGACCTCTTGTCTCTGGGCCTGGATCTCACTCCACTGAACTACCCAGCTGCCCCCCTGAGCTACCCAGCTGCCCCCATTTAACACTTATTTCTTCACTCTCTTCCTGTGAATGATTCCCCTAATGACTATAATAGTGAATATAATTTTTGAGAATTACAGATAACATTTTCCCCATATACTAATATAAATAATTGAAGCCCTTAAAGAAGAAAGTTTAA
Organism: Monodelphis domestica; assembly: GCF_027887165.1. Taxonomy (NCBI): domain Eukaryota; kingdom Metazoa; phylum Chordata; class Mammalia; order Didelphimorphia; family Didelphidae; genus Monodelphis; species Monodelphis domestica. The sequence continues at coordinate 305,347,961 of NC_077230.1, forward strand.
AAAAAAAACACATTTTCCCCCTTTTCCATCTCTTTCTTATTTACCTTTTCATGTTTCTCTTGATCTTTGTGTTTGGATATCAAAATTTCCACTTAGTTCTGGTCTTTTCTTTACAAATACTTGGAAATATTCCATATTGTTGAGTGCCCATACTTTCCCCAGGAAGTATATAGTCAGTTTTGATGGATAGGTATTCCTTGACTGCAGAATCAATTCATATTTGAAGCCTTGATGTCCCTTAGTGAGGAAGCTGCCAGATCTTGTGTAATCTTGATTGGAGCTCCTTAATATCTGAATTGTCTGGTTTTGGTCTTTTTGTAAAAATTTCTCCTTAACTTTGAAGCTCTTGAATTTGGCAATTACATTCCTGGGAGTTGTCCTTTGAGGATTTAGTGTAGCAGGTGTTCTATGAACTCTTTCACTTAATGTTTTGCCTCCTTGTTCAAGAACATCCGGGAAGTTTTCTTGGATAATTTCTTGTATTATGATGTCATGTTTTCTGTTTATTTTGGGTTTTCAGGCAGAACAATTTCTCATTGTCTCTTTGTGCTCTGTTTTCTTGATCAGTCATCTTTTCAGTGAGATATTTTATGTTTTCTTCTTTTTTGTTTGTCTTTTGACTTTGCTTTATTAATTTTTGCTGTTTTGTAAGATTATTGGTTCTCAGTTGCCCAATTCTGGTCCTTAAAGCTTGGTTTTCTGTTTTAATCTTTTTATTTTCTGCTATAATCTTTTGATTTTCCTTTTCGGTTTGGTCTATCCTGCTTTTTGTGGCTTCCCACTGTTGTTTCTCCAATTGGGAGTTCTTGTCCTTTAAACTGTTATTTTCTCTTTGAATTATTTCCCACTTTTCTTGCCAGAAGGCTTCTGTCTTTTTTATAAGCTCCTATTTAAATTCTTCAAGAGCTTGTGGGCAATTTCCATTTTATTTAAGGTTTTGGTGCATTTATTTGTATTTCCTTTTATATTCCCTCTGTAGCCCGAGTTTATCCTTTTAAAAAATTATCCAGGGTCCATCTGTTCTTGTTTTTCTTGGTGTTGGGAAGTTGTTGTTCCTGGGCATTATTTGCCATTACTGTGGTGATTTTTCTTTCCCTTTTCAGTCAGAAATCTGAGAGAGATGGGCAGGCTCTCTGTATATCGAGCAAAGGAGCAAGAATTTTGGCTGAGATCAGCTCTCAAGTCTCTGCAGCTTCTGCTGTTTGCTGCTCCTCTCTGTGCTCTCTAACTGTGCACGCTCCCATAGTGTGCGCTCCTCAGCCTGCTGGGGCCTCAGGTATAGCTGCTCTCAGGGGTAGATTCTTGGTGGTCTCAATCAGGTCTCAAGGACCCAAAGGTGCCCCTTACTCGCTCTGGAGGTGCCCCTTGCTCACGCACTGGCTCTGTCTCTGTCTCCATAGGTGGGGTGTGGGAGGGTGAACCAAATTGCATTTTGTGGAAGCTTTTTCACCCTTTAATGGTGTGGAAATGCCCAAATCCCATGTACCTTCGTTCATATGAATATATATATATATTTTTTTTATTTTTTATTTTTTATTTTTTTTTGGCTTTTTGAGGTAGTCTGTATTGGTTGGTGGTGAGGAGAGGAAGAGTCCTGTGTCTAGAGCTGCTGCCATGTTTACCTGGAAGTCCCTACAAAGAACTCTTGAACATAATACTTAATGTATGGTTTAAATAGACTACTATGAAGTATATACTAATCAGTACCTTCTTCTTTCTGGACATTTTGCTTTTAGCAAGTAATCTTAATTTTTTTCAGTAAAATAATGAGATATTAATTGCTCTCAGGTGATGTGTGATTGGAGGGAATAAGCTTGAGGAAGGATGAAAAGGTTAGAAAAAGATATTTTGGTTAATGAATTAGTAAATTAATTTGGATGTGCAAAATAATTGCCTTGCTACAGTTAAGGGCATGATTTTGTGATTTTTGACAGTTAGATTAGAAAGCATATACACACACACACACACACACACACACACACACACACACACACACACATATAGGAATGAAGAAATGTTAGTGGTGGGAGTAAAGGAAAGTTGAGTAAAACATAGGTAAAGTTAATTTGTTTTCTAAGTCAAGATACCACTATTTGGTATTGCTATTTATACTAATGCACATTATCTTCCTCTTCTTACCTCATCTTAAAAAACAAAACAAAACAGATTTGTTTAGTGGAAAGGCCTCTGAGTTTCTTATCTTATTACTTCTATAAGCCTGCAAGTCACTAACCTTTATGGCCTTCATTATCCTCATCTATGAAATGAGGATATTGAATAAGAAGACTTCTAAGATTCTTCCAGCTGAAATCTGTGATCCTTTGATCTAATCTTTCCTTTTCTATGCTTGTGTACGAACTTTAAGCAATTAAGTAATTCCTTTGACTTGAATTACTTTTCTTCTCTAGACCAGTGCTATAGAACTCAAATATAAAGGGATCTCTGCAAACATTACCTATAGGCCATTAGTTTGGCAATTTGCCCTAGATCTCATCTCTCAGGTAATCAATATTTCTCAGAATGTATTATGTCAATCACCATTGTCACAAGGGGGCTTTTTGATATCTGAAAAGTCCTCCAAGTTTTTTTTAATCACTTAAACACTTTATAAAGTACATTTTGCAACTTTTTTTTTTTAATCCTTCTGTCTTAGAATCAATAGTTTGTATTGGTTCAAAGGTAGAAGAGTAGTAAAGAACTAGGCAATGGGGGTTAAGTGACTTGCCCAGGGTCACATAGTATAGGATTTAAATTAATATCCAACACTCCAAGAATTATATTTTATAGAGTATATTAATAATCACTTGAAGTAGAAGGAATAAAAAGGAAATAGAAGTAAAAAAAACCTAATTATCTAACAAAATTAAGACCATGTGAACAATAGTCTCCTGGCTTTCACTTCACGCCACCTCCACCAAACCGATCAGATCAAGAGTGTGAGAGGTGGGGCTACACAAAATTTATAACCTCCCTACATTAGCACGTAAGTTGAGAAGGAGAGTGGGGTGCTGGGAATTGTATTTTTTTGGGTAACAGATTCTTATTACACAACAGCTTGGAAGTGTCTGAGGCCAAATTTGAACCTAGAACAAAAAAATATTAAGTCTTGAAAAGGACCAGATTTAAATTTTTTTTGGTGGGGGGTGACACTATATATATATATATATATAAGCAATCACATGTGAAAAAAAGAACTTGTATAGATATATTTACATGTATAAAATATGTATCCAAATAATTTCATTTATGTATTTCAGTATTTCTTTTAAGATTTATAATTTTGGAGATACTCTATCTTCATTGATGGTTGATTACACAGATATGTATATACACGTAATTGTCAGCAAAATGAACCAAATATTGGTACAATGTTTTTCTTTACTTTTAATTCTAGAATTTTGTATTTGGTTAACTGAAGGACGTGATTTTTTGTGGGGATTGGGCACTATATTTTGATTCTTGTACACATTTATATAGGTCTGATTTCCTCTTTAAGTCAATGTTGCTGCCTTTCATGTCATAGCTTAAATATTTTTACCATTATTTCAATCATATTTCTTAATTTTTTTGTCAGTACTCTATTATTATAACTACTGTTTGCTTATTGTCTTACATAATTGCTCATAATGCAGTTGTTGACCTTTTTAGGAAAGTTGTAGTAGAGTGCTTAGATGGAAAATAGCTATAGTTTTAAATAAAATAAGTTGATGTAAATTTGGAATTATTTATGAATGCTACATATTTAAAACATGTTAATATTTTGGAATATTATTAAGGTAGTTCTCTCTTGGAATTTATATTTATCTGTTGATATTTTTCAGAGCATTGAATGAAATGTGGAAATGTCAAAACCTTCTCCGTCATCAAGTAAAGGATTTGTTAGATTTAATCAAACAACCCAAAGTAAGTGTAATTTTTTTTTGTTGTTGTTGCTTAAATTATTTTTGGTGTTGAATGAATCCATTATTTTCTCAATTTGAGCATGGAGGGGGATAAGAGGTCCAGAGTTGCAGTTTGGAAGACTTGTATCCTTGTCCTACATCCCATATGTGCCCTTTTGAGGACTTGGGATAGCCCACTTAACCTTTCATTTTCATAGGCAGATATTTGAGACTAGAGTTAGAGATAGTCAGCTTGTCATTATTTGAGAGAGTTTCATTTAGTAATTCCTTAGGCTGATTAAATCATTGCAGTGATGGTTAACCTTTTAGGGACCTCTGCCTAGCCCTCAGACTGTGTGGCAGTGGTACCCCCTCTGCTTGCAGTGCCCTGTCCCTCTGCCTTGGAGGGGGCAGGCCAGGGCTAGGCGCCCAGCCCTGTCTAACCTGGGGAAGCCTCTTCCTGTAGCCATGGAGCCCCACCCCTCCATCTAGTTGCCCCAAGGACTGACCAAGAGAGGGACCTGCTTCTGGGCTTCAATGGGCAGGGAAGATGGGGCAAGGTTATGGTATAGTCAGCTCAAAGACCCAGTGCCCCCAACTCTGCATTTGTGGGTGGGGTGAGCCAGCTCCCAGCCAGCTGATACCTGAGAAGATACCTCCTGTGGCCATGGGGACTCTCCCCTGCACCCAGTTCTGCATGCTTATTGGCCTACAACCCATGTGGGGATGGGAGCAGGAGCCAGAGGGAGCACAATTAACCTTTGGGGGTTGGGGTCACCCCCAAACTCTCACCTGGCCAGGAAGGAAGTGGAGATCTTTTAGGGGGTGGGGTCCGCACTGGTGTTGGGAAAGGAGACCCCCCAACCCCCCAATCCTCCTTCAGCCTCTAGTCTCAGACAGGGGCAGGATAAAGGGAGGGGCGTGAACTGCGCACTCTGCTCAGGGGAGGGAGTAAGCGCAGGGGCACAGTGGAGGGGGGAAAGAGCAACTCTGCAAGGGGCAGCCCTGTGTGCCCACTCTGCATGCTGTCTTTGGTGTGTGTATCATAGATTCTCCATCATGGGCCTAGATTTTATCCCACCACCAACTTTCTCCTTAACATTTTCAAATTCTCTCTCTCCTTCCCCACTTTCCCTCTTTCAATTTTGCTTACTATTTATTGATTCTGTTTGCATAATATGGTACTACATATTGTGGTGTAAGACATATCTCTTCTTTTAAGAATTTTATATTTTGAAAGTAGCCCAAAAAGCCATATTTGTAATTTAATTGGTAGAGGAAATTTCTAGGTTAGGAATTTTTTCTACTAGTTTAAGTCAGCATCTTCTCTGCAATTTACAGTCTCAGAGCATCACCTGTGATGGTGATGGGCTAACTGACTTAACCCAGAATTATATGGCTATTATATGTCAGTGGATGGAGTTGAACTCAGATCTTTCTGGATTTAAATCACTTCCTAGTGACTATAACAGGATGCCTCTTAGGTGATAATTGGGAAAAGATGACATCTAATCATGAGGGATAAGTATCCTTGTGTTTCTTGTCCTTTCAGATCCAGAACACTTTTACAATGTCTTAAAACTCCTTTTATATAGTAGAAAAAATACTGGACCTGAGATTTTAAAGGTCTGGTTTGATGTTTTAACTTTCTAGCTTTGTGACAATGGCCAAATTGCATAATCTTTTGAGTCTCCATTTCATCATTTGTAAAAGAATTATAATAACAATAGTACTTTTTTGGTTTTGAGACTCAGATGAAAGATTTTGATTTTATTTTAAGATGCTATAAAAATGTCACCTATATTTTTTCATCTAATTTAAAAGCATATTTTAGTGGCCTCTTGTTCTTGCTAAAAAAAAATAGCTTAATGGTAATGGTTTGAGGGGAAGGAAAATGAAGGGATATCATGGGGAAAATAAAATTACTATAACATGAAATTATTTCATCTGAAGTTCTGTGTTCTATGATTCTGGTTTCTAACTTGTACAAATAATTTCTCTGTACCTGGTTTTTGAGCATTTCCTGCCACTATTCATGAAAAGATAATTGCATTAATTGTAGAAACAATGAACAGGACGTGATTAATGCTGAGTGAAGGGAATAGAACCTGGAGAATAATTTATATAACGACAACAATATTGTAAAGATAAAACTTTGAAAGACTTAGAAACTCTGATCAGCATAATGATTCCAATGGCTTATAAGTTCATGAAACATGTTTTCAAACATTGCCATCCTTTACTCTGCTTTTAGGAAAGCTCTCTAGTAATCTTATTTATATTATTTGCCATTTGGGATGTGATGGAACAAATTTTTTCACCCACTCTACATCAGTTTTTGTAGATCTTTCCATGTTTCTCTGATTTTATTATAGTTATAATTTCATATAATAGAGCAATATTCCATTATGATAATGAGTCACAATTTCTTTAGCCCTTTTCCATTTGATGGGCATCTACTTTGTTGCTAATATTTTACTGTTACACAAATTGCTGCTATAAATATTCTGGCATATATGAAGACTTTTTACAGTCAGGAGCTTCCTTATGATATAAACCAGGTAATGAAATTTCTTGATCAGCATATGGACATTTTCTTCACTTTGTTTCTTAACACCTATATTCCAACTGCTCCATCAGTATTTAATTATTGCCATTTTGTGTCATCTTTGCATATTTTCTGAATGTGATATGAAACTTGGTTGTTTTCATTTGCATTATTATATTTTTATTGATAATTTGAAGCATTTCATGTGGTTATTAATATTTTGCATTCTAAAAAGTTTATTGTCATGGTTTTAGCATTGTAATTGATCATCTGTATAAAAGTGAGAGATGGCAAATGAGATTTATGTGTGTATGTATGTATGTATGTATACATGCAGATATTGGAAATTGTAAAACGATAATGAATTAATAAAAACCAAATATGAATAGGATAAAAATGCCTCTAGAGTAGAGTTGTTGGAGTCCAACTCATAGTACACTAGTTATTTAGCATTGAAAATGTACATACCCCAAAGAATAATAATGAGCCTCATTGTAGGTATGACCTGTCCTAGCACTTGTCAAATAGAGAATTAAGGCATAGAGGACAAAAAGATACCATCAAAGAAATATATGCTAAAAAGACAAATATACCAGGTTGATATATCAGGTTGTCTTGCAAGAGGGAGTGTAAACCTCAAAATTTCTTAGACTTATAAATGTTGGAAATTTCACCATTGGGAAATTTCATACTTGAAAAATTTCCTATTGATAGTGGGTCTTGGCTATTGGAATGTGAACCCCATTGGCATGAGAGTTTCCCCCTCCTCCCTTCTTAAGATTAGTTTAGGACAGAAACCTTTTGCTGAACAATGGAAAGGACTTTGACCTATGCTTAAGCATAGAACAGGAATTTCTTTGAGTCATGATTGATTTTGGAATTGATACAATGGAGATACTTGGAATCAATCTCCACCCTACTCAGTCCTAACAGGATTTAGGAAGGGCTGTAGCAAAGGATCAAAGATTTAATTATTTGAAAATATGACCTTCAACAGACATGTGCAAAGCCAGAGACCTCTGGGCAGTCCTGGGTTAAGCTAGAGCCTCCATTGGCACAGGGAAATTGATGGACAGGTGATTGGTAGATGTGAGAACTGAGGGGAGGGAACTTGGATGGTGTCCTTAAGGATAGGGGGGTCTGAAGACGGGGGGGGGGGGGGGTGTTTTTAGGAGTTTGTTGGAGTGGTTGCAGTGGGCTCGGAGAAGCTTGCTCTGAAGGAAGCTGAAGGTGGGGGCTCTGAGACTGTTTATCCATTTTGGTCACGTGAGTAATAGGGACTGATCTCCTTTCTTTGCCCCAGCTATCTAAGGGCTTGGGCCTTTTGGCCCAGCCTAAACAGAAGGGGTATTTAAGCCCTATTCCCTTCTCTCCCCTTTCTCTCTACCTCTATCTCTCTATCTCTAATTCCTTTCTTCCTCCTGTTTGTAATTAAAACTCCATAAAAGGTTGAAGGCTGACTTGAGTTTTCATTTAGGAATTACATAGCTGAATTCCTTGGCGACCTTAAATTAATATATATCAGCCTTTTAAAAGTGATTTCCTTGTCACAGGAGGGTTAATTGCATATATATTTCAATTGAATGGTCTTCGTGCTACCTGTGATGAGAGGGCCTCAGCAGTTCAGATGAATCTGCTGTTACTCACTTAGGGGAATATGGGCACAAGTTGTACACCATGGATAAGTTTAGATAGGTTTCAGAGAAAATTTTGCAGTTAATACTTCCACTAATGAGATCACAGATCCATTTGAGTATCTTTTTTTTTTTTGTTGGGTACACAATTTTTGTTTCTTTAAGTTATTTTTTTTCCAATAAGCAAAAATCTGCCCCTTTTCTCCCCCCAACCCCTAAGAAAGCAAGAAAGATTAAAAAAAAAACCCTGTTATAAGTAAAGGAAAACAAATAATTGGCCATGTAAAAACATATGTCTCATTCTGTTTTCTTGAGTCTTTCATGTTTGGACTAGTGAGAAATTAGAATTGTAGTTATTGATTGTGCTGATCAGTGTTCCTAGGACTTTCAAAGTTCTTTGTCTTTGCATTATTATTAATATTATATGGATGGTTCTCCTGATTCTGTTTATTTCACTCTGTATCATTTCATAGAAATTTTTCATTTTTATCTGAAACCATCCCCTTCATCATTTCTAATAGCACATTAATATTCCATCACACTTACATACTTTAACTGGTTCAGCCATTCTCTAATGATGGATGCCCCTTTAAATTCCCATTTTTTGTTACCCCATAAAGAGCTATAAATATATTTATACATGCTTAGAATGTTTCCCCCAGGAGTGATCCCTACTTTAATCTACCATCCCTCCTACTGTAAAAAAAAAAAATAGTGAGCTACACAAATAGTTAGGAAAACTGTTCCAAAATAGATTCAAAACATTTCAAAACTGTTTAACTCGCCAATCAGGTTCAAACTGTTTGGATACTTTTGATAGAGGTAATCAAAAGTATCCTCAATGATGAAGTGAAGCTCAAATGTGAACTCTTCCCTTCAGGGCTAGGCCCAAGGATGTTAAAGAGACTCTTATTGTAAACTTAGAATGTTTATTGAAATATATAAGTACAAATAAAAGATTTCTAATTCTAAGGGATTTTAAATCCACCCAAATAAACTCCCAGGTTCTGCAAGGAACCACTTCTCCTGTGTTTCACAGGCTACACTAATCCTCCATGATCTGACAAACCCAAATTTATCCTATCTGAATATCAACTACTGCTATTATCCTTATAAATCTTAACTTTGCCTTCAAATTATAAAATAGCAAAGACTAGCTGGTTGAGTCTCATCAAGAATCCAGTTAGGACTTTGAGTCTTAAGAGACTCAGAGTCCAAACCAAAGTCCAGGTTTTTCTTTGGTCTTCTCAGAGTTAAACAATTTATAAAAACCACAATAGATAGTCAGTAGTGTTTCCCAAGTTGGGAAAGGAAAACACTGAGCTCCTTCAGATCTTTCCCTCAGACAGAGAGAGAGAGGCAAAGATGTTACTTCCTCCAGCCCTGAGAGAGAGTCTCTGAGAGTGTGTCTCTGCCAACTGCCAGAGAGAGTAATTGACATAGAAATCTGGTTATAATGGTCACATCTGAAATTAACATGCTCTCAGCTCTACTTCAAACTCCAGTTCCTTTCTCAAGCAGCCACTTTACTTCTTATCCCTAAACTAATAAATAAAACAATACTTATTTTCCAACATCATCCTTACACTACCCACCTTGTTGTTCCTCCCCCTTCTTTATTCTCTTCTGAGTGGAATGTTTCTGCACCAGATTCTATGTGTATATTATTCCTTCCTTGGACCAGTTCAGTTGAAAAGTCCAATTGTCAGCCACTGTACCTGCCCCACCCCTTAGTGGCACCCCTTTTCCCCCTTCATGATGTGGTTCAGAGGGAACACAAATCATCTCTCCAAATTAGATTTTAAGGAATTTATTCTTACTTAATCTTTTAATTACTGATTTGTTGTCTTTTTTAAAAAAATAACTGTTTGACTTTCAGAGTTTCTCTGAAGTTTTGATCTTTTCTTCATAGAAATCTTGGAAGTCCTCTATTTCTATAAAAGGTCCCTCCCCCCCACCCCCCGGAGGATTACATTATTTTGCTTTGTAAATTATTCTTGACTATAAATAAGCCTATACCTTTGCCTTCTGGAATATTGTATTCTAAACTCTCTGCTTCTATTGGCATCTAAATCATATGTGATGTGTAGCCATGGCTCCTTAGTACTTGAATTCTTTCTTTTTGACTGCTTGAAGTAAAAATAAAGAAAAATTTTAATCTTGAAACTAACAATTTTCACCATAATTCTCTTAAAAAGATTTCATTTTAAGGTTTCTTTTCAGTAAGTTACCTGTGGATTCTTTCATTTTCCACCTTCCTTTATGATTCTAAGAGCTTTGGGCAATTTAAAAATTTCTTGAAATTTAGAATTTAGGCTCTTGTTTTGATCATGGCATGCAGGTAGACCAGTAATACTTTTTTCCCTTGATTTTTTTTCGTCAATTTTTTGTTTTTTGGTTTGATTGTGAGATCACTGAAATGTTCTCCTATTTTTTTAGTCTTTTGATTTTGTTTTAGCATTTCATGTTTTTCCATGTCGAGTCACTGTGTTCTGTTTGGTCTATTCTTAGTTTCAGAGAATTTGTTGTTTAGACAAATTCCTTTTCCTGTTCTTTCTTCATAAATGGCATTTCTTTGACATTTTTTCCTATAATATCATTTCCTTGATAAAAATAATTGTTTTAACTTAAAAAAAACTTGCTTTATAAAAATTGTTCCAAAATTCTAATTGTCATAAAAACAATCTGGTACTGGCTAAGAAATAGAATGGTGGATCATTGTAATAGATTATATGTACAATATATTGAAGTAAATGACTGTAACAATCTATTGTTTCATCTAGCTTTCCAGATAAGAACTCAGTATATGACAAAATACTTTTGGAAAAGCTGGAAAATAGTATGGCAGAAAATAGGTATAGACCAATATTTGTTACCCAATGCCCAACATAAGGTCAAAATAAGTATATGATTTAGACATAAAAGGTGATACCATAATTAGAGAAACATAGCATAGTTTACTTGTCACTTCTATGGAGAAGGGAAGAATTTATGACCAAAATTCTAGTTAAATTTATTTCCTACCTATGTTTTTCCTTGAAGCTTTGCTTGTAGATGTTTTGGAGTCATTCATTTGTAGGTCTAAATTTTGAGTGCTCCTGTCACTGAAGCAAATTTTTATCATGAGATGCTTTTTTTTTTTCATTCTTTCAGCCTACTTCCTATCTTTCACCTATATTGGAGCAAGGTTCTGTATATTTCTTGGGGGAATGCCTGGGCTTTTAAGCTTTCAGTGCTACCCAGATGGTTGGTATCAAGGTAATATAGGATTCCTCTTCTTCTGGCTTGAACTCTGTCAGTTCCTGACCTGAGTTTGGGTTGTAACAACTGTAGACTGCTTCTGGGCTTAGCCATTATCATCTAGTGAAGAAGCTCTTATTGGTTCAGAATAATAGAATTGCAGAGTCTTGCTTCGCGATTTCTGCCCTTGTTATTTTTATCACTTTATGTTACTCTGCCATTTTGGCTCCTCCCCCATTTGAATATTATTTCAAAGGGAATTCAGCTTTACCCTGTTCTACCAACTTAAATATAGATAATTTCTTTTTTCTTTGCACTTTTAAAGCTAAGGCCTTTTTAAGTTGGGATTTTTGTGTTGCTGTGGCATAAATAAATAAATGAAAACTTGTCAGTGAGTTATATATATATAGATCACATCTGGTAACTACATATAATATATTGAAAAAGTATTAGGAAAATTTTAAGACCTTATGGCCCTGCATGTAGTAGAATGATGAGGGAAATTGGCTTATAGTTGACCTAGGATTACTTTGTGAAAATCTGCTATAATCTTAATTGGCAAGCATTTTTTTTTTCAGAATAGGAAATATGCTAGTAAGGTGAAGATGTTTTTGGAATTTTGGTTGTTTTTGTTTTAAATATTATTTCAGGAGATGAATACTGACATGTTATCAACGCATATCAACAGAAAACATTTACTTGTCATTTTATCAATGGCCCCAAGTCTTTTGGATTGAAAACATCAACAAATCATGCTTTTAGAAATTATGTGTAATGAAAAGTTAACTTTTTAGTGAAATTTTAGTTTATAATGAAAATTATACAGGCATCATGGTATAGAGCAGTGGTTCAACTTGTAATCAAAATTATGTGGGTTTATATCATTGTTGACTCTTACGTAGTTTGCAGTCCTTGGCAAGTCAGTTAAACTCTATGAGCCTCTGTACACTAACTCCCTTTGGACTTATTTATTAAATTGGAGTATTTATCTAACCATGTAGAGCAGAAAAGTCTTCAATCTCATGAAATTAAAAAAAATTCTTTTATATATTCACACATAATGAAAATTATTTGCAGTGATTTACAATTTTATATATTTTTTGTGACTTACAGACAGATGCCAGTGGTAAAGCCATATTTTCAAAGGTGATGATAATTACAAGTAAGTCATTAAAGTTTTTTTCATATAATTCTGAACATTGAATTTAAATAACCCTTTTGGATGTGAATTTTAAGCATTTTGTGTAGTTGCATGCAAATGATAATATAGGAAAAGTAGATAACCTCTCATTTTCACTATCTTTCTTGCTAGTTTTTACAGTTTGCAATTTTTTAATGTTCTTTTTCTATGTGTAATACTTTGGATATTTTAGGAGAGAAGCTATGAGGATAGTAGCATGTTCATGCCTCCTCAAAAACTTTTACAACCTTCCCTCTCTCCCCACCGTTCTTGTGTACACAACTCCCTTTTCTACCAACTTCAATCCACCTCAACCACATATGGGAATGGTCATACCATTGATGAAAACATTATCCATAATTTTTCCAGAATATTGAAATCCCTCTACATTATTATAACCTCATATTCTTACATCTCACCTTCTTCCTCATACTTGTCCTTGTAAACCTTAAAATTTCTTAGACTTATAAATGTTGGAAATTTCACCATTGGGAAATTTCATACTTGAAAAATTTCAGTATTTATCATGACTTGATATTCTTTATTCCCTCTATCCCCCTCTGTACTTCCAGTCTATCACCCTTGTTCTGGTCTCTTTTTCTTCATTCATCCATACAATATTAACTATACTTGGATAGTTTACCCTTCTGTTTTATCATTAGTTGTCCCTTTTTTTAACTCAAATCCCATCACCCATTCTATTCATATTCCTGGAGAAAATCAAGTAACCCATGCAACAGACCTTACTATAAATTTGTTACATAATCTAAACTAGGCCTTCATGTGGTACATGGCAGTCCTTCATTATTTTATTGCATATCTCATTTCTAACATGGGTTTTTCAAAATCTTATCCTCTTTTTCTTAGACTTCCTAAACTACCTCTTTCTACCTTATCTCATTGGAGGTCCTTGCCTCCTACCTTCCTGAGAAATAGAAGACATCTATTATGAACTCACTCTTCCTCACTTTATATCTCAAGGCCTATCTTCATCATTCTTCATTCTCTCCACTTTTGCTCAAGTCTCTTAGAGAGTTGAGAGTCTCTTTTCCAAATCTCACTCTTCTACACATACTCTTTTATTTTTTTAAAAATCTTTATTTTCTGCCTCAGAATCAATACTAGGTATTGGTTCCAAAGCAGAGAAGTTGTAAGGGCTAGAGGTTGAGGTTAAGTGATTTGCCCAGGGTGTCATAACTAGGAAGTGTCTAAGGACTGCTTTGGACCTCAGACCTCCCATCTGTAGGCCTGGTTCTCTATCCACTAAGCCACCTATCTTCCCCTTATACAAACCTTTAAATCCTATTTATTTTATTATTCCTTTTAAGTCTCAGTCCCTGTTTAGGCAGTAGAGTAATACAGTGGAGAAAATGATGTTTTTTTGGAGTTAGAGACCCCAGATTAAAATCCTGCCTCTACCATTTACTAAGAGTTTTACCTGGGGCAAGTGACTTCTCCAGTCATCAGTTTCCTTATCTGCAAAATGAAGGGATTTATTCCAGCTCTGTGTTTAGTTTCTGCTGTAGGCATATATACTCTTCTTAGTAATGAAAGGTCACTAAAACATGGAGAACTGCCCAAGGAGTCAAGATAAAAGTGGGGAATGGAGCTAGAGGATTTCAGAGAGGAAGGCGAATTTTGAGTTAAGACTCCTAAATCACAGAACCTGTGATCTGCAAGTTACCTCCGGTATTAGGTAGTCCAACAAAGATCAGAACAGGAATATTCTCCTACCATATTCCTGACAAATAAGCCTCTGAAGAATTCCTATAAGGAGAGAAAATTCACTAGCTCAAGGACAATCTGTTCCATTTGTGGGTACCTCAAATGGTCTGGGATTTTTTTTTTTCTGTTATCTAGAAACCAAGTCTGTCTTTTTGCAGTTTCTACCCATGGTTTTCCAGTTCTGGACTTTGGAGTGAAATATGACATTGAATCCTTCTCTTTCACATGATAACCTTCAAATATTTTAAAAAACCTATTGTATGGAGCCAAGATCTTTTCTTTGGGGTAAACCCCAGATCCTTCAACAGATTTTCCCTGTACCTGGTTCCCAGTCCCTATCACCATCCTTGTTGCTAGCTTTTGGTATCATCTCAAATTTAGTCATGTCCTCCTTAAAATATAACCCCCAGAATGTAAATGACATTGCTTCTCAGAGCAGGGTGTGGATTTTGTGGTTATGTTGACTACAACCTCATTAGGAGTTAGGATGTTGAGCTATTCAAGAGTTTCATGATCTCACTTTTTCATCTGAAGCAGATCAGGAAGAGATTTTATCCTCATTTTGTGGATTGGGTAGTAAGCACAAAGCATCTAAGTTAATTGCCTGAGGTCATAAGAATTGTTGCATTGTAGACCGGAGTAGGAAGTAGGCCTGCTGAATCCTCATCTAGCGTTTCTTGAAGCAAGTATCCTCCTCCTTCAAAGCCCATGCCTTTTACAGAGCTTCTCTATTTCTTTTGGTACTACCACCATTCTGTCAGTTATCCAAGCTTGTAAATTTGTTGTCATCTGATTTTTTTCTTCTTTTTCAACCCTACATCTCTTTAATCCTTTTCTAGTTCCTATTTTCATCATCTTTTTCCTGGACTATAATAACCTCTCAACAATTGTATTCCATATAGCTGCCAAATTGATATTACTAAAGCATAGGTCTCACCAAGTTATTTCTTTACTAAAATATCCTCAGTGATTTCCACTGCCTCTAGGGTATGAAATATGAATTCTTTATCATAACATTTTATATATATTCTCTTTGCCTTAGATAAGTAATCTCCCATGTCTGGAATGTATCCATTCCTCACCTCTGCTTCATTGAATCCCTTCCTTTAAAGCATAGTTCAAGTACTTATGTTTCTATAAGATCTTCTTTAATTCATATCAATTATTCATGCTTTCTCCCTACTGAAATTACTCAGTAAATTTTGTATTTTCTTGTGTACATATTGTATCACATCCCTGGAATGACAGTTCCTAGAAAGCAAAGATTGTTACGTGGTTTATTTTTATTTCCTAAGCACCTAATTGATAAATATTTGTTGAACAGTTGATAGTAAAAGGGTTGGTATATATTATAAGAATTTATAAAACTATCTTATTACCCATATTTCCATTCTTTCTTTTTAGGAATTATGTTTTCTGTAAAAAATAATACCTCTATAGGTTTGTTGGATATACCAGCTGTGGTTGCACTATCTGGAGCTGCTTGCTCTCTCTTTGCTCTTTCTAAATGATAATGAAAATCTCTGTGTTAGACTTTTCTACTTTGACAAAATGTTCAAAACTAAACACAAAACTGATTTAAGCAAAACATCATTTAAATAACTATTAAGAGATTAATTGTTGTTACTAGTCTCAAGGGCTGAATTTGTCTAATGATCTTAAAGTCAAAATTACTTTGGAAAGTTAACATCTATGAGTTTGACATTTAACATATTCTATAAAAAACTATCTAGAATTAATCATTTTATTCATTTCCAATTTAGTTTTTACATCTTAATGATTATTTCTAATATGCATTTCAGTTCCATAAACTTTTAATTGACTATAAACAAATTAACCTTCTTCATATGAAACTTGGCTCTTAGACAGTTTACTGGCTTTTTGACAATTTACTGGCCTTGTTCTCAAAATCACGCTTATTTTAGGATATGTAATCCCAAAATTGACATAAAAGATAATATAAAATATTTATAATATCAGATTTTGAGAATGTCTTTTTCAAAGTTTAATTTTATTTCCATTATTTGTTTAAAGGAAATTTGCCTGATCCTGGTAAGGCTCAGGATTTTATGAAAAAATTTACACAAGTTTTAGAAGATGATGAGAAAATAAGAAACCAATTAGAAATGCTTGTTAGTCCAACATGTTCCTGCAAACAGGCTGAAGGATGTGTGGTAAGGACAATATTTCAAATATCTAATATTTTATTTATCTAAAATGTTTTATTGATCTATTTTTATATCAGCTTTTTGCTGTTTACTCTTGCACTCTTAAATATACCCTTAAAACAAAGAAATAATGAAACAAAAGAAAGCAAAAAACTGAATGATCACATTTTAAGCAGAATCTCTATTCCTCATAACTAATCAGAAAGTGTTGTCATCATCTACCTTTTGAGATCAATTTTAACTTAATTTAATCTGAATTCTGAAGTTTTTTTAGTGTACTTTTCATTTAAATAATGGTAGTCATTTTGTATCATGTACTCTATTTTCTCTACTCTTATCAAGTCATTCAAGTCTTCCAGATGTGTTTCTAAATCCATCATATTCATCATATCCTAAAGCATAGTAATAATCCTTTAAATATGTGGAATCCAATTTGTTCATTCACCAGGTGATAGTTATTTTTTTCACCATACTTTTCTATAGAGAAATGTGCTACTCTGAATATTTTGGTATTTATAGAATTTTTCCTTCGGGTACTAACTTCTTTGGAATAAATCTTCCTTAGTGGGATCACTAGGTTAAAAATTATGAAATGTTTAGAAATTTTCTTACATTTTAAATTTGATAGATGAGAGAACATAACTAAAAATTATGATAACTTAAAAATTTTTCACATAGATGACAGTTATTTTTCTTCTGATAGCTTGATATTTTTTATTTTTAATGATTTTTAAAAATTATGTTATTAATATTGTAAAATATTTGTTACAGCGTGAAATTACCAAGAAGTTGGGCAATCCCAAACAGCCTACAAATCCTTTTCTGGAAATGATTAAGTTCCTCCTGGAGAGGATAGCTCCAGTGCATATAGATACTGAATCTATAAGGTATTTGCAAATATGAATGTCTCTTATTGTGTGAACTCGCTCATACCTATGTATGTTATTTCATTGCCATTGCCATTTCTATTAATTCCTTATAGTAATCTTTTACAATTATATTTTTAATAGAATTAATGGAATATGACTGTCATATTACTTTGGGTTAGCTTTTGCTTGTCATTTAACACATATTTGCATCACATCTCCTTATCAAAAGACAAAGCTCAAGTGATAAAAATCAGTTTTATTACTACCTTAAGCAAACTGTAATTAGAACAATTCTATTGCAGAACCATACATACCATTTAGCACAGATGTTTCAGTCGACTTATTTTAAAGAATATCGAATAAAAAATTGTACAAAAATTACTTTTAAAAAATTCTAATTTCAAAAATTGGCTAGCTAGGTGTTTTATCTATTTTATATACCAACTTTTATCCCATACTCCTTGAAGGAAAGATATTTAAGAGCTCAATTCTGTTCGTTTTTCACTTCCTTTTTCTTTTAAAAATGTGTTTGTTACATTAAAATTCCTAGATATTTCCTTTCCTATCCTACACTAGAGAAGTCATCATTTGGCAAATATATGTGTACAGTGATCCCATACCTATCGCAGGAGTTATATTCCAGAGACCCCTGTGATAGGTGAAAATCTATAAAGTAGTGGCGTTATATTTATTTTATTATTTATATATAAAGGCTTTATAAACCCTTCCCACTCTCCTATAAAACTTTCTACACATTCTTATTAACTTATAGTCACTGAGCCAATCCACATCCAGAATACAGAACCACAGTACTGTGGTTGGTCACCTTTCATTCCATCAGCAAATAGTGTGCTGTGTGACAAGGGAATCACTTTAAAAGACTGATATATATTAATTTAAGGTCGCCAAGGAATTCAGCTATGTAATTCCTAAATGAAAAACTCAAGCCAGCCTTCAGCCTTTTTTTGGAGTTTAATTACAATAGGAGCAAGAAAGGAATTAGAGATAGAGAGAGAGAAAAAGGGAGAGAAGGGAATAGGGCTTAAATACCCCTTCTGTTTAGGCTGGGCCAAAAAGGCCCAAGCCCTTAGATAGCTGGGGCAAAGAAAAGAGATCAGTCCCTATCACTCACGTGACCAAAATGGAGAAACAGTCTCAGAGGCCCCCACCTTCAGCTTCCTTCAGCGCAAGCTTCTCCGAGTCCACCGCAATCACCCCGACCAAACTCCTCAACTCCCCCTCCAGTCTCCAGACCCTCCTATCTTTAAGGAAACCCTCCAAGTTCCTCCTCTCAGTTCTCCCATCTACCAATCACTGTTCATCAATTTCCCTGTGCCAATGGAGGCTCTAGCTTAACCCAGGACCGCCCAGAGGTTTCTGGCTTTTGCACATGTCTGTTGAAGGTCTATTTTCAAATGATTAAATCTTTGATCTAGGCTGCAGCCCTTACTCAATCCTGTTAGGACTGAATAGGGTGGAGATTTATTCCAAGTATCTCCATTGTATCAATTCTAAAATCAATCATGATTCAAAGAAATTCCTGTTCTATGCTTAAGCATAGGTCAAAGTCCTTTCCATTGTTCAGCAAAAGGTTTCTGTCCTAAAGTAATCTTAAGAAGGGAAGAGAAGGAACCTCCCATGCCAATGGGGTTCCCATTCCAATAGACTATCAGTAAGAAATTTTCTAAGTATGAAATATCCCATTGGTGAAATTTCCAACATTTATAAGTCTAAGGAATTTTGAGGTTTACAGCTGTAGACAATCTCATGTTGGCAAACTTGAGCAAGCTGCAGTGGCATACTGCATTTCCATTGTGTACAGTATGGTATTCATCCACAAAATACCATGATATAGCAAAAACTTTGTGATACAGTGAAGCCATGATAAGTGAACTGCAATATAGCGAGGGACCACTGTATATACAAAACTGTGTCATGATTCTTTCTATTTATCAGTTCTTTCTCTGGAGGTGGGCATACACAAATCATTCTTCAGACAGTATTTCTGTTGCTGTATGTTAATGTTTTCTTGGTTCTGCTCATTTCATTCTTCATTACTGTGGTTTTCTCATGTTTGTTTGTTTTAAAAACCATTACCTTTTGATTAGAAATCAATTCTGCATATTGATTCCAAGGCAGAAGAGTGGTAAGGGATAGGCAATGATGGTTTTAATGTCTTGCCCAGGGTCACCCAAGTAGGAAGTATCTGAGGTTTAAACCCAGTACCTCCCAGGACTAGGCCTGGTTCTGAAGCCTCTGAGCCACCTAGCTGTTCCCCCCCAATGTTTTGTTTTGTTTTTTAAATTAACCTGCTTGTCATTTCTTATGAAGCAGTAGTATTCTATCACAGTCATAACACAACTTGTTTAGCCATTCCTCATTTGATGGACATGCCCTCAGTTTTTTCTTCTTTGCCACCATAAGTTGAACTGTTATAAATGTTATAGAATAAAAAGGCTCTTTTCCTCTTTCTCTCCCCCCCTTGAGAAATAAACTTAATAGTGGTGTTTCTGAGTTAAAATACAATTTAATAACTTTTTGAGTATAATTTCAGATTTCTCTCCAAAATAGTTAGATTTTTACTTTCTTTTTCAATGGAATTGAAATTATTTCATGATCCTAGAAATTTTGTATTAAATGATCCTAAAATGAATTTGCCTAAAGTCTGAAATATTTTCATTGTGCAAAGGTATTGTGATGGTGTTTATGATGAGATTTCCTGTGTTAAAGACTTGTTAGGGTTTTTTTTTTACCTTTTTCATTTCAGGCACTTCTTTGTGTTATACTTTTGATTCTCCCTACCCAAATTCCATTTAAAATAAATTGATGTTCTTTCTCTTATTAATTAGGGTATATGCCTTTCTTTTCCTAATTAAGGTATGAAATATGCTTTTTTTAATGTCATTTCTAAAATAGAGATTTATTATCTTCTAAATTACCTTAAAGCTCTCAGAATTTCTTTGGTTATTCATCAGAAATGTCAGTTTTGTTAGCAATATGGCCTTGGGCAAGTAACTGGACTTTCTTGGACCCTTGTTCACTCATTTGTAGATTAAAGGGATTCAACTGAAAGGCCTCTGAGCATCCTTCCCTCTTTAGATCTGTGACCCTATGAATTTTCTTTTGAGTTCATATTGCCTACTAACACTTTGATAAATCCTTAATAAGATGTCAGTCTATGGCATGGACCCTCTGACTTAGATCCTAGCTGTAAAGCTCCCTGCTGTACCCTGAACTCTATTTAAGTGTAAAGGAAATATAAAATACAGTATAATATGGATAGTGTTAACTTGTGGTTTTCTATGTCAATATGTTCAGGGTTCTTGCTTTGATTTTGAGACCACTATAAGGACCAAACTGATTTAGTGAAAAAGAGGGAATAGAGAGAAGAGATATTAAATGGGAAGAAGTGACAGTCATGGCAACTTAGAGGTGAATGGAAGGAAGAGACAAAGGTGACATCATGGTGTTGACCATTGAAGACTGTGTAATTGCTGCCACTAAAGATTTTTTTTAAGCTTTCAGGAATACTTTCAGACATTCACAGCTTTTTACCCTCTCAACAATGTCCTTAGGGCCTAACCTTAGTAATGAGATTTTTAGGTCAATGATCATGTACAATTTTAGAGGTCTTAATGTATCTTTCCGTTTTGTTTTGTAAAGGGTGAAAATTATGGTTGAGACTGAAAAAAATCTAAATTTAAATGGTCGCCAAGGGAAATCCTAAATAATAAAATACCCAAGTCAGCTGCCAAATTTTTATGGTGATTTAATTACAACAGGAGGCAGAAAATATTGGAGAGAGAGAGAGAGAGGGAGAGAAGGAAAGAAGGGGAGAAGGAAAGGAGTTTAACTCAGAACCACTCTGGCTCGGGCTGAGCCAAAGCAGGTGTTAAGGCCTTGGAGATCCAAGGCAGGGTCAGTCCTTATCACTCATGTGACCGGTCTGAAGGAAAGCTGTCTGCAGGGCTCCTTCAAGCTCAAGCTCTAGGATCGAACTGCACTCTAGCCCTCCTCACAGGAAGTCCCGAGAACTCCTGAGGCTGTTCTCTATCTCACTTCCTGCGTCTCACATGTGCCAATGGTGGCTCAAGCTTGACTTAGAACCACGCAGAGGTCTGTCCTTTTTTTTGCACATGTCTGTTGAAGGCCATTTTCTCAAATAATTAAATCTTGAGTTTGATGTAGCCCTTCCTAATCTTGTTACACTGAGTAGGGTGGAGAATGTGGGTTTCCAAGACCTGATTCTGTTATTCCAAGTATCTCTATTATTATTGATCAGAAAATAGCTAAATTGGATCTTCTAAAGAATAGTCTGATTAGGGTGGAATAGTTTTGAAATTCACAGTTAAAAAAAAAATCATACCTGCTCTAGTAATGTAATATTAGACATGTCTCTATACATTTAATTAAATCATCTTAGCCCATCTGGTTCTCAATTAACATATATTACCAGGACCATATTTTGCGAGTTTGGTCCTAAAGCAGCAGCAGCTGTCTGTTTCTAAGACAATACTGTGAATTTTAAAACAATTCTAAATTCATCTTTACATACTCTTTCCAAAACAAGTCTTTCCGGCTTGGTAATATCCAGTGGAACTTTTGTTCTAGTGCCACAACCCTCCAGGGATGTCGATTACCTCCATAGTGTGATAAGTGTTGAAATAAGACTCTTGCAGGATATTTATGCTCTCTAAGCCATTGTCCCACCAGAAATGATATTTGGATTATGTGTATACTCAGGCTTATATCTGCCATTAACTCGCATGCAGGTGTGTGGGGCCTCTTCAGATATCTATACCATTTAATTTATCTAAGGTTCTATTCATCTCCTTAACTTCTTTTTTTATTCATTTTTGGTTAGATTTATCTACCTCCGAGAGGAAAAAATTAAAAATATTCATGGAAGCTTTGTTGTGACAAGATAACTGGAACATAGATGCAATGAATAGGAGAAATGGCTGAATATATTGTGATATTTGAATGTACTGGATTGTATTATGTTATCAGAAATGACTAATATTGAATATATAAAGGGAAACATATGAAGAATCAAAAAGAGAAAAAGAATGATACACACCATGATTAAATAAAAAAAATAACAGCTATAAAATCATAAGAAAAAAATTCAAGTACAACAAATTCAAAGAGAACTCAAAAGCTGAAGATATTATCATGCTTATAATTTATATATTTTTAAACAAATTGTAAACAATGTATAGTTTGTAGTTTTGCAGATGATTTTTTCAAAAGCATTTGTTTAATTGAATGTTTTTTGGTGGTGGTTACTAAGTTTTCAATAAAAGGGAAGGGGAAAAAAAGAATTCAATGGCAAAAAAATGATGTCCTAGTTTTACAGGCTGTACATACATTTCATACATGGCAGGAAGGGGGGGGGGGGGTTCATGACCATAGGGAGGGAGAGAACCCTGTCAGAAAGTGAAATTAGGTTAGTCTGTCATAATTTATTCTTTTTTTTAAACCCATATCTTTCCCTCTTAGAATCAATACTGTATATTTAGTATACTATATTGGTTCCAAGCAGAAGAATGGTAAGGGCTAGGCAATGGGGTTTAAGTTACTTGCCCAGGGTCACAGAGCTGGGAAGTGTCTGAGGTCAGATTTGAACACAGGACCTCCTGTCTCTAGGCCTAGCTCTCAATCCACTGAGCCACCCAGCTGTCTCCTGTCATGATTTATTCTTGAAGCTTTTGGTGGTCCACTTAGCCATTACCTCTGACATCCCTTCCCCCAATAGTTTCCTAGTGTGATTCCTTCTAGAATTTTGGCAATTATTAACATAGATTCCTTTGGTTGAGAAATCCAGATACTCATTTTCTTCCCTTTTTGGGGGGATGTTTTCTAGTATTACAAGTTTTCCTACTTGCCTTTTTTCCTCAAAGTTTAAACAATTAAAAGTTCATTCAGTACTCTAATTAGGTGTAATCTCTTCATGCTTCCCCCCATAACCACTTTATGTTCATTTCACTAGAAAGCCTTTAATATGGTGCATAATATGTATTTCAAAACTATAGTTCACAAAACTGTAGTTCAGTATCTGAATTAAATGCTTTTTCTGTAAATGTTGAAATTGTCACCATTATATAGCTTCTTTTCCTTCCCCTTTATTCCTATCCAAATGTTCCCCATTATGCTTAATGGGATCAAGAATATATGTGGAACTGTTAGTCTGAGAAAGGAAGGACCTCCTTTCCTTAGGAGGGAGACAGAAAAGTTTAAGACTAGAAACATATATCATTAAGCTGAATAGGAAAGAAAATTTAGAATTATTTATGGCCTTATTCAGTTAGAAAGGTGACAAAATTAGTTATAGAAAGCAAAGGAGATGTTCTGAGACTTAAAAGAATAGAATAGAGGCATTGAAGAAAAGTGAGGGGAGCCATCAAGAAATGAATTAAAAGAATTTCTTAGCACCTAGGAGAACCCAGTAGAAGTTAAATTTGTACTGGACCTAGTTAACCTACTAAAGGCTATGGGAGGCACCCAGGGAGGCACTTTTTTTCCTTCAGTCTTTTCCTTTGTCTCTTTAATTTCTTCCTTTCTACTATCCTTTTACATTCTGCTCAAAAACAAGTCTCTTCCATCCTCAAAAAGAAGTCTTCCTAGTGTTTTCAGTGTTCTTCAAAAGAGGAGCAATGGTAAATTGATTTGGAAGTAACAATGATAATCTGCTCCCCTATTTCTGAGTTGAAGTAAATGTTCTTTGTACTCACAGACATTTCTGTGTTTTCAGAAAAACAAGTTTTGATCAAAGATAAAGCAGTGAATATATTATTGATTGAAAAGTTCCATGTTAGGGTGATAGGTAAGGAATGACAGGATCTTGGGGAGAGGGAATCCACTTACTAAGGAGACCAGCTCTTAAGGAGAAAGAGTGAGACAAGGAGGAGGACAGGAAAGATAATGGCCAACATGTTTGTAAAAGGGCAAGTGGAAGAAGCACAGCACCATATGACTGATGACTATTATCTTCATTTATTACGACAAAGAGGAAAGATTTTAGTGAAAGCAGAGTAAAAGCATTGTATCATTCTTACGGGTGTAACTTTCTCACAGAAAATTGTGTATGAAAAGACTTTAAACAAAACATTTCTAAGGCACTTATACAAACCCAAGCAACTGAGGAATATTGACAATAACTGGGTGATTTACAGGAATCTAGGTAAAAGAGAGTCTAGGTCATTTGGTCATGACATTAAAGAAGCTTCTTTAATCAGCAAAATAATGAAAACTAAAGGATTATCATAAAGGAAACTTTCAAGAGATATTTTATTTTGGTTATAGCTAGACAATACTTTTTGAGCTGCTATTTTGAGATGTTGGCCCTGCCATGAAATTACAGGCAAATTCATAAATATGTCTTTATGGCTGCTTTTCCTCAGTGGGTCTAATTTTGTCTTTAAGTTTATTCACATATCCTTAAAGTTCCATTAGTAATAATTATTAGTATTCTAGGGAAGTTCATTAATGTCATCTCTAAATTTCTTCCAGACTTCTTTTAGCTACCGTAATTAAATACATTGACAAGCTCCCTGTCTTAGGTAGATATTGTTTCATTATCCTCTAAAAGCTAAGGGTCATGGTATGATTCTCTGGAAGGATGGAGGGAAATCTAAATAGTAAATAGACTATTCCATCCCTTTATTCCAAATTTCATGTGCAAGTCACAGTAACATGCTGCAAACCTGTTTATGTTGTTGAGAGTTGGTTGATATAGTAATTGCTTTTTATTGAAGTACATTTTCTTTTTTTAGTATTAAGGAGGATTATGAATGTGAAAATTGTTTGGAAAGCAGATATATCAGGAAATGATATAAAAAGAAAAGATTTAGCAATTAAAAAAATTCTGCAGTCCATTTGAATTCACCATGTAATGATTGCTATGTTTTATCACATTTGAAATTTTATTATTTATTTTAAACTTAGATTCTCAAATTTTTAGGCATATATTTGTGGATAAATATTTCATTACTTTATTAAATCTGAGATCACCCTTTAATGGTTCAGGTTGTGTTCAGTACACACCTTGGTGTTGCTTGTCCTTGAACTACTATAAAAATTCGTTATGGAAGATTCATTCAATATGAGGTATTTCCTCTTAGACTAATGTATTTGAATAAAATATCATTAATGAGATCCTGCTTACTTACTCATATATAGCAATGTTAATTATTTTATGTCTTTTGAGCACCATTTCATGGTTTTAATATCATCCACTATTTTGCCCAGTGTTTCTATATCATTTTTCTTTTGCATAGCTTTAAAATTGATCTCAGTATCCGAGAAATTGTGGTCACCTTCACCCCCTACCCCTGACCTCCCCCAGCACAGATCTCAATGACTCTTTTTTTAACTTCTTCAGTTCCATCTCTTCTTCCTCAAGTATCACTTTGGGTACCAAAATAATAGAGTCTCTTTATGGCATCTTTACTGTCATAGAGGAATATTATGTTATAAAAATGTTGACATATGCTTTAAAAATTGGATGATATTTGCCTTTGCCTTTTCTCTCTAAATACTCCTGAATTGATTTTTGCTGAATTAGGTTTCACATCCAGTTTTTTTCTGTACTTTTTCTTGCGCGCATGTTCACACGCGTGTTTGTGTGTGGTGCTCTTTTTGCTTTGTTATTTGGCACACCTTCAATCCTTTTCTGTGATATTTTAAAAAGTCATTTTATTTTCTAAACTGACATTGTTCCTGACTGACAAATTTCCTGTAGCATTTTGTGATTCTTTTTGGTCTGTCAAGTACCTACTGTATGGTCAGACACTGCTAAATCTTGAAGCTTCAAAGAAGGGTCTTTGTCTAGTATTCATTTTCAGGAAGCTCATAGTCTAAGAGGGAGACAACATTGAAACAATTATGTACTAATTTTATATATATATATATATATATATATATATATATATATATATATGATGAATTCGATATAATAAACAGAGGGAAGGCACTAGCATTACTGGGTATTTTGGGAAAAAGCTTCCTCTATACAGTAGGATTTTGGCTGGGAGTTAAAGAAAGCCAGAGTGATGATGATGAAACAATATTCATGAAGTGAAAAGTAGGGAACACATTTCTGGGGATGCTCAGAGAAAATGCTCAGTTGGGAGATGGATTATCTTTATTATAGGAAGAATAGCAAGGAAGCCAGTAACATTGGATTGCAGCTTACCCAGGAGTGAGTAAAATATAAGGAGTCTGAAAATGTAGGAGAGAGTTGGTTTATAAAGGATGTTGAATGCCAAACAGAATTTTATATTTGATTCTGGAGGTGAGAGGCAGTTTGGTTAAGGATATGTGATATTCTCTGTTTTTGTTCTTTTATTCATTTCTCATTATTCTATGTAAATAACTTATTTGATTAGCTCAGATTTGATATATTTTAATTATACATTTTACTTTTGTGTCCTTCTTATCTAATAGTACTGGACTTGGAATTAAGAGTGTTGATACCTGAGATACTGACTGTGGTCCCCTTGGTAAACCAGTTCTTGTCTCAATATCTTATCATCTGTAATAAAATAATTAACAGGATATTTCTGAAAATCAAATAAGATAATATATGAAGCTCTTTGAAAACTTTAAAAAGTGCCCTGCAAATTTTTAATACTGCTTTCATCTAGTGATGATTTTGATCTTTGTTCTAACTTATCATTCTGAATATAAGGAGGTGATTCTTTTTTTTTAACATTACTTTTTTAATTGGTCAAATTCAAACATTATTCTTTGGTTACAAAAATAATTTTCTATTCTGCCCTCCCCTCCCCCAACCCCTCCCATTGCCGACATGCAATTCCACTGGGTATTACATGTGTCCTTGATCAGAACCCATTTCCATGTTCTTGGTGTTTGCATTAGGATGTTCATTTAGAGTCTACATCCCCAATCATATCCCCATTGACCCATGTAATCAAGCAATTGTTTTTCTTCTATGTTTCTATTCCCACAGTTTTTCCTCTGAATGTGGATAGTGTTCTTTTTCGTAGATCCCTCCACATTGATCAGGATCACTGCATTGCCACTGATGGAGAAGTCCATTACATTTGATTGTTCCTTAGTGTATCGGTCTCTGTGTACAATTTTCTCCTGGTTCTGCTCCTTTCGCTCTGCATCACTTCCTGGAGGTCATTCCAGTTCACATGGAATTCCTCCTGTTTATTATTTCTTTGAGCACAATATTATTCCGTCACCAACATATATCACAATTTGTTCAGCCATTCCCCAAGGGCATCCTCTCATTTTCCCACCACATTTTTGCCACCACAAAGAGCGCAGCGATGAATATTCTTGTACATGTATTTTTCCTTATTATCTCTTTGGGGTACAAACCCAGCAGTGCTATGGCTGGGTCAAAAGGCCAACAGTCTTTTAGTGTCCTTTGGGCATAGTTCCAAATTGCCCTCCAGAATGGTTGGATCAATTCACAACTCCACCAGGAATGAATTAATGTCCTGACTTTGCCACATACCCTCCCAGCATTCATTACTTTCCTTTGCTGTCATCTTAACCATTCTGCTAGGTGTGAGGTGATACCTCAGAGTTGTTTTGATTTGCATCTCT
This sequence comes from Monodelphis domestica, assembly GCF_027887165.1. NCBI lineage: Eukaryota > Metazoa > Chordata > Mammalia > Didelphimorphia > Didelphidae > Monodelphis > Monodelphis domestica. Next base: position 305,375,790 of record NC_077230.1, read on the forward strand.
CTGATTATAAGAGATTTAGAACACTTTTTCATGTGCTTATTAAGAGTTTTGATTTCTTTATCTGAAAACTGCTTATTTATGTCCCTTGCCCATTTATCAATTGGAGAATGCCTTGATTTTTTGTACAATTGATTTAGCTCTTTGTAAATTTGAGTAATTAGACCATTGTCAGAGGTTTTTGTTATGAAGATTATTTCCCAGTTTATTTACCTTCTAATTTTGGTTACATTGGTTTTGTTTGTACAAAATCTTTTTAATTTGATGTAGTCAAAATTATTTATTTTACATTTTGTGACTCTAAGTCTTGCTTGGTTTTAAAATCTTCCCCTTCCCAAAGGCCTGACATGTATACTATTCTGTGTTCACCTAATTTACTTTTAGTTTCCTTCTTTATGTTCAAATCATTCACCCATTCTGAGTTTATCTTGGTGTAGGGTGTGAGGTGTTGATCCAAACCTAATCTTTCCCACACTGTCTTCCAATTTTCCCAGCAGTTTTTATCAAATAGTGGATATTTGTCCCAAAATTTGGGATCTTTGGGCTTGTCATAGACTGTCTTGCTGGGTTCACTTACCCCAAGTCTATTCCACTGATCCTCCTTTGTGTCTCTTAGCCAGTACCAAATTGTTTTGATGACCACTGCTTTATAGTATAGTTTGAGATCTGGTACTGCAAGGCCACCTTTCTTCACATTTTTTTTTTCATTATTTCCCTGGATATTCTTGATTTTTGTTTTTCCAAATGAACTTTGTTATGGTTTTTTTCTAATTCAGCAAAAAAGTTTTTTTAAAGTTCGATGGGTATGTCGCTAAATAAATAGATAAGTTTGCGTAGGATGTTCATTTTTATTATGTTAGCTTGTCCTACCCATGAGCAGTTGATGTTTTTCCAATTGCTCAGATCTAGTTTTAGTTGTGTGGAAAGTGTTTTGTAGTTGTGTTCATATAGTTCCTGTGTTTGTCTCAAGAGATAGATTCCTAAGTATTTTATATTGTCTAGGGTTATTTTGAATGGAATTTCTCTTTCTAATTCCTGCTGCTGAGATGTGTTGGAGATATATAGAAGTGCTGATGACTTATATGGGCTTATTTTGTATCCTGCGACTTTGCTAAAGTTGTTGATTATTTCCACTAGCTTTTTAGTTGATTCTCTGGGATTCTTTAAGTAGACATCTTTAAGTATCATCCGTAAAGAGTGATAGCTTGGTCTCTTCATTGCCAATTTTAATATCTTCAATTTCTTTTTCTTCTCTAATTGCTACTGCTAGTGTTTCTAGTACAATGTTAAATAATAGAGGTGATAATGAGCATCCTTGTTTCACTCCTGATCTTATTGGGAAGGCATCTAGTTTATCCCCATTGCAGATGATGTTGGCTGATGGTTTTAGATAGATACTGTTTATTTTTTTAGGAATGACTCTTCTATTCCTATACTTTCTAGTGTTCTTAATAGGAATGAGTGTTGTTTATTGTCAAAGGTTTTTTTCTGCATCTATTGAGATAATCATGTGATTTTTGTTGGATTGCTTGTTGATATGGACAATTATGTGGATGGTTTTCCTGATGTTGAACCATCCTTGCATTCCTGGTGTAAATTTCACTTGATCATAGTGAATAAACCGGCCTAATCTCTTGCTGGAGTCGTTTTGCTCGTATCCTATTTAAGATTTTTGCATTTATGTTCATTAAAGAGATTGGTCTGTCGTTTTCTTTCTCCGTTTTTGACCTGCCTGGCTTTTGAATCAGTACCATATTTGTGTCATAAAAGGAATTTGCTAGAATTCCTTCTTTGCTCATTCTGTCAAATAGTTTGTATAATATTGGGATTAGCTGTTCTTTGAATGTTTGATAGAATTCACTTGTGAATCCATGAGGCCCTGGGGATTTTTTCTTAGGGAGTTCTTTGATGGCCTGTTCAATTTCTTTTTCTGATATGGGGTTATTTAAGAATTCTATTTTTATTCTATTAATCTAGGCAATTTATATTTGTTTCAGTATTCATCCATATCACCTAAATTGGCATATTTATTGCCATATAATTGGGCAAAATAGTTTTTAATGATTGCATGTTAATTTCCTCTTCATTGGAGGTGAGTTCTCCCTCTTCAGCTCTGATACTGTCAATTTGGTTTTCTCCTTTCCTTTTTTTTTTAATTAGATTGATCAGTACTTTGTCTATTTTGTTTGTTTTTTCAAAATACAGGTTTCTAGTCTTTTATTAGTTCAATAGTTCGATAACATTCGATTTTATTAATTTCTCCCTTAATTTTTAGGATCTCTAATTTAGTTTTTTTCTGGGGGTTTTTAATTTGTTCACTTTTACGTTTTTCTGATTTGCATGTCCAATTCATTGACCTGTGCCCCTCATAAATTGTTAATATATGAACTCAAGGATATAAATTTTCTCCTGAGTACTGCTTTGGCTGCATCCCATAGATTTTGAAAGGATGTCTCATCATTATCATTTTCTTCAATGAAATTATTGTTTCTATGATTTGTTCTCTCACTAACCGATTTTAGAGAATCGTATTATTTAATTTCCAATAAATTTTTGAATTGACTCTCCTTGTACCCTTACTGATCATTATTTTTATTGCCTTATGATCTAAAAAGATTGTATTTATTACTTCTGCTTTTCTGAATTTGTTTGCCATATTTTTAGGACAAAGTGTCTGGTCAATCTTTGTGAATGTACCATGTGCTGCTGAAAAGAAGATGTATTACTTTTTGTCCTTGTTTATTTTTCTATATCTATTACATATATATCTATTAACTCTAATTTTTCTAAGATTTCATTCATATCTCTTATGTCTTATTTCTTTTTTTATTTGATTTATCTAAATTTGATAGTGGTAGGTTTGGATCTCCAACATATAGTTTTACTATGTATTTCCTCCTTCATTTATACTAGTTTCTGCTTTAGAAATTTGGATGCTATACCATTTTGTGCATACATGTTGATTAGTGAAATTTCCTCATTGCCTATACTCCCTTTTATCAGGATGTATTTACCTTCCCTATCCCTTTTATTCAGGTCTATTTTTACTTTGGCCTTGTCATATATCATGATTGCAACTCCTGCCTTTTTTCTATCAGTTGAGGTTCAACAGGTCTTGCTCCAACCTTTAATTCTGACCTTGTGGGTATCTACCTGCCTCAGGTGTGTTTCTTGTAGGCAACATACAGTAGGATTTTGGATTCTAATATTTGTTTACATTTTATGGGCGAGTTCCTCCCATTCACGTTCAATGTTATGATTGTCATTTGTGAATTCCCTAGTATTTTGATATCCTCTCCTAGTTCTGCCCTTTCTTCTTTTGCTATATCCTTTCAATACAGTGGTTTGCTCTTAATCAATCCCCCTAATCCCCTCCCTTGATATGCTTCCCTTTCTGGTTCCTCCCTTTTTGTTCCCTTCTTTTTTTATTTTTTAGGGTCTGTTATGTTCCCTTACCCCTCTCCTTCCGTCCATTTTTGTACTTCACACCAACCCCCCCCCCTTAGTTTTCCCTTCTCATTTACCCTGAAGGATAAGATAGAATTCAAGATCCCAATGGATCTAGATGCTCTTCTCTCTCTTAATTGATTTCACTGAGAGTAAGGTTTAAGTATTACATATTAGCACTCTCTTCCTCTCCTTCTTATATAAATGTATTTTTCCCCTCCCCTTCCCATGTGTATCCTTGTGTGATAAAGATTATCGTATTTATTTTTATTTCTTCAAGTATCTCTTGGTACCATCTTCGATCTCCCCCCATATTTTTCTTTTTATGCATATCATCTAATAGCTCTTAATGCCCCAATTTTTTCCTACGAGTGATTCTTCTCATTACTATAATAATGAATGCAATTTTTGAGAGTTACAGATAACATTTTCCCCATATATTAATATATATAATTTGTTCTAGTTGTAGCCCTTAAAGAAGTGAATTTGATTAAAAAAGAAAAACATTTTCCCCCTTTTCCCTCTCTTATTTACCTTTTCATGTTTCTCTTGATCTTTGTGCTTGAATATCAAACTTTCCACTTAGTTCTCGTCTTTTCTTTACAAATACTTGGAAATCTTCTATTTTGTTGAATGGCCATACTTTCCCCTGGAAGTATATAGTCAGTTTTGATGGATAGGTGATTCTTGGTTGAAGACCCAGTTCTTTTGCCTTTCTGAATATTGTGTTCCAGAACTTGTGATCTTTTAGTGTGGAAGCTGCCAGGTCTTGTGTGATCCTTATTGGTGCTCTTTTGTATCTGAATCGTTTCTTTTTGGCTTCTTATAGGATTTTCTCCCTAGCTTAAAAGCTCTGGAATTTGCCAATTACATTCCTGGGAGGTGTTTTTTGGGGATTTAATGTAGAGGGTGGTCTATGAACCCTTTCATTGTCTATTTTGCCCCCTTGTTCAGGAACATCAGGGCAGTTTTCTTGGATGATTTCTTGTAGTATGATGTCAAGATTTTTGTTTATTTCTGGGTTTTCAGGTAGACTAATGAATCTAAAAATTGTCTGTCCTTCCTCTTTTTTTCCTGATCTGTCACCTTGTCAGTGAGATATTTTATATTTTCTCCTATTGTCAGTCTTTTGATTTTGCTTGATTAATTCTTGCTGTTTTGCAAGATCATTGATTTCCATATCCTCAATTCTGTTTCTTAAGGCTTGGTTTTTCTGTTTTAATCTTTTGATGTTTCTGCTATAATCTTTTGGTTTTCTCTTTGAACCATTTCCCACTTCTCTTGCCAGAAGGTTTCCATCTTTTTGGTAAGCTCCAATTTAAGTTCTTCCAGTGTTTCTGGATAATTTTCATTTTTTTTTTAGAAGGTTGTGTCTTTGTTTGAATTTCCTCCAGTATTTCCTCTGTAGCCTGGGTTTTTTCTCCATAAAAATTTTTCGAGTGTCACTGCCTTTTTTTTTCTTGGAGGTTGTTTATTGGTCCTTTTTATAATTTGCCATCACTATGGGGGGTTTTCCTTCCCTTTTTAGTCAGAAATCTGAGTGAGATGGGCAGGCTCTCTGTGTATGGAGTTAAGGAGCAAGGATTTTGCCTGAGGTAATCTCTTGTATCACTGCAGCTTCATCTGTTCACTGCCCTTCTTTGCACTACCTTCCTGGAAGCACCCATGGTCTGCGCTCCCCCACCCACCAGGGTTTCAGGTGTAGCTGTTCTTTGGGATAGGTCTTTGGTGGTCTTAGTCAGCTCCCAAGGACCTAGAGGTGCCCCTTGCTTGATCTAGAGGTGCCCGTCATTCACTCGCTGATTCTGGGAGGTGCTGACTCTGACTCTGGTTCCATAGGTGGGGCTGGGGGAGGGTAGATTAGCTCACCTTTCGGTGGGAGTTTTTTCACCCCCTTATAGTGTGGAAATACCCAAATCCCACATACCTTTAATGCTGCGTCCTACTATAGAATCCCTCTGTACTCATGAAAAAAAATATATTTTTTTTTGGCTTTTGAGTTAGTCTATATCAGTGGGTGCTGAGGAGAGGATTCTTGCTGAAAGTAGAGTTTTAGTTAGGACCTGAAGGAAGCCAGGGAAACCCAGGAGATAGAAATAAGGGGAGGATTCCTATGATGGAGAGAAAAGCCAGTGAAAATACCAAGAGTGAAGTTGGAGTGATTTATGCTAGAAAGAGCCAGAAGATCAGGGTACCTAGATTGAAGAGCATGTGCAGGAGAGTATGATGAGAAGAATGGTAAAGTATGAAGGAGTGAGTTTATATACGGCTTTAAAAGCCACTTAGAGAATTTCATATTTGATCTGGATAAAATGCTGAGTTGTGTTTTAGACATGCTGAATTTGAGATAACCATAAGAGAGATATCCAAGAAGAGATGTACAATAGTAATTTAGAGCTCAGAAGAATATATAGAAAGATCTGAACATCTTCTGCACAGTAATGTAGAAAACTAAATAAGAGGTGGTACCATCATCTTTATAAAATATTTATCAGCATCCTCTACTTATTAACATTAATTACATGGCACATGCTATCCCTCTGGCCTGGAATACATTCTCTATTCACCTGTGCCTCAGAATCACTGACTTTGGACTCATTTTAACTACCAACTTCTACTTAAAGTATTTCTTCTCCCAACTGCCAGCCCCCTCCCTCTCTTCCTTATTTTGCAAACACTTGTATTTGTAATCTCCCCCATAAAAGGAAAATTCTTTGAAAGTAGGGACTATCTAATTTTTAAATTTACATCACCATCACCAAGCACAGTGCTCAGCATATAACAGGCAGTTTTTTGCAAATAATATGTAATAGCAGACAAAATCTTCATAGTTACAGATAAAAGAATGTCAAGATTTTTCTGTACTTACTGTTTAATTACTACAGCATTTTACTTAGTAAGGAAAATCAGTTACAAAGTCACTCCTTCAACAAAATGTCTGCCCTACAAGTCATGAAGACACTCTAATAGATACAAACAGATACAGCTTCATTCAATCCTCTGAAGATCACTATAAATCACAGCAGATATGTGTTCTTTACGTATTCAGCAGTCATAGAAACTGTCCTATACATAAATCCAACTTAAAGACTGATCTCACTGTACAGAAGAGAAAGATAGATTATAGTTCCAGATTATTTTATACTGATTTTCATCAATCCCTAGTATATAACTGAACTTCATCAATGAGTTCCATGGCCACTCAAGAAATTAGACTGTAAATCCAAAGAGGATAAAAACAAGTAAATGAAGTACTATTCCTCTGTTGATTACTTTCAGTTTATTTTGTATTTGTTTGCACATAGTTTGAATATTGTATCTCCTGTTATATTGTGAGTTCTGTGAGTGTAAGGGCTGTCTTTTGTCTTCACTTGCTCAATACTTTGCAGTGTCTAGCATAAAATAGGTGCTCAATAGCTTCTTGATGCTGCTGCAACTTCAACAGTTCTTCTAGGAATATTGTGTAAGACTCTCTTTTAGGTATTTGGGACAGAAATACAAGAACAAAACTGTCCATATCCATAAGCTTATATTTTACTTTGGCATACGTGTATACCACAAAGTATTATATAAGGTAATTGAGGAGGCAGAGCTTGGGAAGATCACAAGATCTTGGCTTTTGAGTTGGAAGGGGCTTCTGCAGCTGACAGCCTGGGCCAAGTATCTCCCTCTTTCTTCTCTTTGATAAGTGATGAACCCAAGTTCACAGAAGGATTAAGTATTAGAGACAGGAATAATTCGAACCCTGGTCCTTTTTATTAAGTACTGTTAAGTGTTTGGGAAACACAAAGACAAAAATCAGATTCTCTCAGCCTTCAAAGAGCTTACTTTCTATCAGGGAAAGCATCAGAATCAGGGAAGACTTCCTAGGGTAAGGTGGCACATTATCATGGCTTTGAGGGAAAATGTAATAATTTGATCCAGTAATGCTATTTAAACACTTAGAATCAGAAAAAAAAATTATTAGAGTATTTATAAGGGCAAAAAATTATTTATGGTGTTTTTAATGAACATAGTCATAATTATTTTTTTTCTTTCAAAAGAGAACAAAAATAACCAGGTGTTACTAGAACAACTGTTTTCATGGATTATAAAAATTTTGTTAGTAAGGATTGCTGTAGCTTTTCCTAGGTGACGGTTTAAAACAAAATTAAAACAAAATGCTGTCTATTTAAAAGACTACAATAAGGCACGGATGGCATACTCATCGAATTTATAGATGACACAAGCTGAGAAGTCAAGCCAACACATTGGGTAATAGCATTCAAAAAGATTTTGACAGACTGAGATATTTAGTCCAGTCTAATTAAATTAAATTAGACTAGGTCTCAGGCCCATGCCTATAAACTTTTTTATTGAGGAGGCAGAGGCTGTTGGGATCACTTGAACTTTGGGATTCTTAGCCAGTGGTGTGCCAAGCTAATCAGGTGTCCAAACTACGTGTGGCACCTATATGAAGAAACCTTAAGATAGGGAGTATAGTAGACTTGCCTTGGGGTATTAATTTTAGGGATAATTGGATGAAGGAATGGGAATGTTTTGACCTGAAGGTTTGGGGGAGAGGGGTAGTGTGGTGGTTGGGAATGGAGGATATGATAGTTGAGTTTTAAGATTTGAGGGGCTGCTAGGAGGAGCAGGTAGAACCTGGAACATGGATAGGAAGTTGTAAAGCGAAAAAAATTGCTTAGCAATTATTGTCTTTAAGTGAAATAGGCTGCCTTTCTAGATGGCCATTTTGTTGAGCATGTTTTGGATGGGGTTCCTTCAGGACATGGCTTTGATAGAGGGCTTATAAGGTCTTTACACCTCTAAATTTCTCTAATTCTTTGTACAACTCTTTTAATATCCTGAGCTTCTACTGTGATAATTTTCCATATTTTTATTTTATATGAAAGTATTTTAAAATGGAATAGGAATAGATCATTTATATCCTTGATTGCCCTCAAAACTAACCAGCTTACTGAACTAATAGTTAGAGGTGATTTTATTTTGACTACTATTTGCCTCTATAATGTTGGTAGACTTTAAGAAGCATATCATCAAATCATTTTAATAAAGTTTTATTTTTCTAATATTCTCATAGTACTAATTAGTAAATATTATTAGGTTATTTCTGTGAAAAAATCAATACCCTTTTAAACTCTTCTTCCTTTTAAAGTAAATATAAAAGAAGTGGTATTTCTAAAAATGTGCTTGTATTTTTGAATTTCTTCTTTATGGTATTTTTCCATATGAAATTGTATGGAATTCTAATTTGAATGTATATTAGGTATATAATTTGAAGATTTTTTTTTCCCTTTGTACTCTGGTAGGAAGTGGCAACTTTTTTTTTTTTTTAGTGCTCTTATTAAACAAGTGAACAAGTCAATAGATGGAACAGCGGATGATGAAGATGAGGGTGTTCCAACTGATCAGGCGATTAGGGCAGGCCTTGAATTGCTTAAGGTAAAGTAGACTTTTGGCATTGAGTGCATTTTTATGTCTTCCCCATTGGTGAGTTGGGGCTATTTCATTATTTTTACTTTATCCTTGGCACTTGTTAACATAAATCCTTAATATGTTGACTGGTAAAACATTTAATATATCCTTAATATGATTTATATATATAATGGAAAATATACATTTCTTCCTTTAAACTTATTTATAATTGTACTCTTTCCACTTTGGAGTTGCATATACTATGTAGCACTATTATGCAACAGAGTAATTCTCATTTTTATCTATCTTAATCCCATGAAGTTAAATTGGGCTATTTTTAATATTTCTATCAGAACAACATTTTTAAAAAGTTAATGCATATTTAAATATGAATTATCTTAAATTATACTTGTGATACCCCATGTCCTATTTAATTTATCAGTGGGAATGAGAATGGGAAATGTTGCCACAATCTGTGACCCTTAATTCACCCATCAGATTCTTAATTGTTTTTTCTAACTTCAAAAAGAAAGAGATGGGGATGGCTCTACATAAATCTATTACCTTTAGTGGTGGGAGGGGTTAGGGTTAGTTCTGAACTTTTTATGACCGCACTCTCTAGATTATACCTTTTGTGCCTGAGCTTTTATTTTAGCCCTGTACTCAGGAATTTATAAATATATAGGGAACTTAATTAAAGTGGGTGACATAATGCAAAGAGCACTAGATTTGTACCCAAGAGAGCTGGGTTTGAATCCCCATCAACATTATCATGACAAGTCATTTAACTCTGGGCATCTCGATTTTTTATAGAGGAGGAATTGACAGAATCTTATAGCCAATTGGAAGTAGGGGTAGGAATTGTTTGAAAATGGGTAGAAGGAACATTTGGAGGGTAGGGAAGGAATCAAAGAAAACTTTTCTTTAGCTATTAGCTTGTCAATAAGTTTTTCAGGGAATGGCAGTGCCATAGATGATGCAAGTTGGAAACAAAGTATAAAGTCCATTTAAATCATATAATAATAGTAGTTTATGTAGTGCTTTAAATTATAAAAAAGCCCTTTTGCCTATGTTATATCAGCTGTTCTCAGATTGACTCTGTGAGGAAATTGCTATTATTATCAATCCCACTTTACACACGAGTAAACTGAGGCTGAGAGAAGTAACTTGCCCAGGGAAATATAACTAGTGATCATTTGAGGAAGGATTTGCACTCAGGTCTTCTTGAGGACCAGGATTCTATGCACTATATCATTTACCTTTCTATATCTGAGGTAATAACTTGGCATCCAATCTCTTATAGACAGCTGAAGTTATTGGATTGAGTGAAAAATTGTGACTGAAAATGTCATTTGGGAGCATTAGCCAGCATGTTAGGTAGGAGACAAAATATAGGCCATGCATTGTCACTTTCTTGTCTGATTTGAGGTGCATCATTTAACATTTTTGGACATCAGTTTTCTTGTTTTTAAAATGAGGTTGGATGAGACGATATAACAGCAACAGCTAACATTTATATAATGCTTTAAAATTTTCTTAGTCCTTTGCATTATCTCATTTTATCCTCACAAAAATCACATGAGATAAGCACATAGATAATAATTATGAAGTTATTTTCCATATTTTATAGATGAGGAAATAGGATTAGAAAAGTTAAGTGATTTTGTTTATGGTTCACAATTTGTCAGAGGTGGGATCTGAAGCTAGAATATTTATTTCAAAACCAATATTTGATTTGCAGCCTGTTTCATATTCTGGATTCTCTTAAAGTGTGAAAGTGTTTGAAATTTACAAAAAGTTTTTACTCTTTAGTGAAAAACTAAGCCTTGGAGAGTGGCTAGAATTAAAAGGAATAGCTATTAAAATAGAGAAGAAAGAACAATCAAGAAGATGTGAAGAGAAACAGGCAACTAGATTTTATCAAGGTTACAATTTGAGTATGGATTATTTATCAGAAATTGAGACAGGAAAGATAAGAGTAAGTAAGAAGTGGACAGTATAATAGTTTCATTTAAAGAAAAGCCTGAAATGATCATGTGAAGAATTTTTATGTAGTTTTTTTCTGGATGATAGCATTGTTGAACTCCTAAATGACTTAATAGAAGTAAGATTCTAAAATTTTTCCTTGACTTTTTGAAAAGTAAGATCAGTTCTTTCCTGTCTAAGCCAGTTTAGTTACAGTACCCCTGGAAGGAAGAGTTACAAGTTAAAGTTAACAATGTGTTTTCTAATAAATCTATAATTGGTAGTAGAATCACTGAATGTTAGAGTTGGAAGGGAACTCTATCAAGTCCAACCACTTCATTTTACAGATGAAAGAACAGATTCAGAGTTTTAAAACAAGCCCATGGTTACACATCAAATTATTTGTTAATATGTCTGTTATGTGATATTTCTGATTTTATAAAAAGTAAAATTTAAACATTTATGAAGATATAAATATGTAAACCTTTAAAAATCATTTTTTCTCTTTAAAAGGTACTCTCATTTACACATCCTATCTCATTTCATTCGGCTGAAACTTTTGAATCTCTTCTGGCTTGCCTAAAAATGGATGATGAAAAGGTAGCAGAAGCTGCATTACAAATTTTTAAAAACACAGGAAGCAAAATTGAAGAAGATTTCCCACATATCAGATCGTGAGTTGAATTTGCTCTATTTGTATTTACTTCTTAAGCAAATAGATTCTCATTGGACCAGTTTTTTCTAATATTTTGCTTTTTTGTAGAAAATTCAATCATAAGCAGTCTCAGAACTATTGTTTAGAGAAATACTATGATTTAAAATGTAAAATGTATTTTCTATTTGGATGGAATTTGAAAAAGCCCAGAAAATTCCTGATGATATTTTCTTGTAATGAGGATCAAAAAATCTTTTGCCAGACTGACTCTTTATTTCAAACTGACAATGGCAAAATACTATGTGGGATGATATTGAGTTCAGAAAGATAATTTATTACTTTGGTATTCTCTTGTCGTTGATCCCTTCCAAGAGTTCAGGAATTTAGGGTTTCATAAGTTTTAAAAAGAGTTATAAAAGTTTTTATAAGAGCAATAGATGGCTTTAAATGGTAGAGTACATTCTTTCTTGAAGGCTTTAAAAAATCATGAAGATTTTCTTTGCTTCTTATGATAGAATATTTCCATTAATATGAGAGAGAGAGAGAGAGAGAAGGAGAGGGGGAGGGGGAGGGGAAGGGGGAGGGAGAGAGATGGGGGTAGAGAGGAGGAGGAGAGAGAGGGAGGGAGGAGAGGCAGAAACAATTTGAGAGTTTTTTAAAATGTAAGAGATTTTTATGAGAGATTGTAAATCGATAGGTTCACATTTAACTTTTCCAAGTCAGGTTTTGAACTTGTCATTCTAATTATATATCCTGCTCATAATTTCATAGAAAAGTATACCTTTGTTTGAAATGTAAAATAAAAATTGTGGAAATAGACTCAGGGAAGCTCTTTCTTAATACATTTCAGTTTGGTACAGCAAATATTTTTTTTTATGCCTTTATTTTATGAGAAGTACTTTAAATAGAATTTAAAACAAAAAAAGCCCTCCTGCTCAAGGAGTGCAGATGAGAGAACAAGACATTTCACAAGTAACTAAAATATAATTGGATAGTTATTAAATGTGTAGAAGAAGTGAAATTGACTTCAAGATATTTATGGAAGGGAAGAGATCATCTTTTGGTAGATGAATCAGAAAGATTTATAAGAAAGAGGCATCTGAGATAGGTCTTGAAAGGGGCAACTTTGGAGGTGAATTAGGAATGAAGAAGACTTTTCCAGACTTGTGAACAGAGAATAGAATGGGAAAGATGAAGAATGGGGAGGGACAAAGGAAATGCCAAATTTTAGTTGAGCATAGAGTCTGAAAAGAAAAATAAAGCTGAAAAGGTAGGTTGAATCTAAATTATTCAGGACCATGAATATACCAGACTAAAGACTTTGTGTTTTTTATTGGCAATAAAGAGACCCTAACAATTATTTGAGTGGAGAAATTGTGATTAGATCTTTGCATTTAACATGTGTGGCAAAGATGGTTTGGAGAGAGCAGAAGCAGTGATGTGGGTTAGGAGAATTATAGGCAGAAGGTGACTGAGTGAGCTAGTATATTAGGTTGGTAAGAAGGAGAGATTCTAGACCTAGAATATCAGTTGAAAAGTCAGAACTTAACAACAGTTTGAATGTGGAAGCAATGAAGGATTCAAGTCTGATTTAACTTAGATTATATTGTTATAATTAACAAAAATGAGCATAGGTGGATAGGCAGGTTCTAGTGAGAAGTAAAGAAGAAAGAAAACCGACATTTATTAAGTGAAATACTTGAGCTTATACAGTGCTAAATAATTGAAAAATTGAGGGATAACATTTAGAGTTATATCTTTTGAAAAATTATTTTTCACTTATATGATCATTGATACTTTTCACTTAATTTTTTTTTAAACCCTACCTTCTTAGTATCAGTTCTTCTTCCTCTTTTTTTTTTTTGACCCTTACCTTTCATCTCAGAATCAATACTTTGTATTGGTTCCAAGGTAAAAGAGTGAAAAGATCTAGGCAATGGGATTTGCCCAGGGTCACACAACTAGGAAGTATCTGAGGTCAAATTTGAACTCAGGACCTCCTGTCTCCAAACCCAATGCTCTATCCACTGTGGTACCTAACTTGCCTTGTCAGTGACTTGGTAGGGAAAAAAATTCTGGAGTTGTATTCTAGTAAGATTTTTTTTATAAGGAAGTCAGTGATAGAGAGACCGGGGTTTTATTTCTATCCAAAACAATCAGATGTCACCTTTCTGTAGTTAAATTTCAGGTCATGCTCTAATTTTTCATACATTCAGTTATTTTCTAACATGTTATTACTTATGAATATATTTTTCTTCTTAGTAGACAATTTGTACCAAAAGACATTCTATGGCAGGTAAATCCAAGGGGCTTATTTATACCAAAAGGCACTTTGTTTCTAAACAATTACTATAGTATGTATTCCCAAGAATAGATCCTGAGACCTTCATACCATCAATTATCATACAATCAGAGATGATAATTGTCTCTCTAAGTGTCATTTAAGATATGCTAATGAGAGACAGACAGAGACTCTTACTGACCCTTGAGGTTTGCTAGGAGGCTCTTTTAAAAAAAAAGACTATTTGGCCTTACCTGTACACTTATTTATCTAAGGGATATTATATGTGTTATAATCCAAGCAGGCCATAATTACACAGACTTACATGAAAATATAAATCTTATACAAAAGAATAGTAAATTGTTGAATATTTGATTTGAGTAGGCTGATTTGTGATTGGAATAAACTATACTTCTAAAATAATTTAAGACCTGTAATCAATCAGCAAAATTTTATTTAATGACTCCAATAAATCTGGTTACATGGTAGGTGCTAAATCTTAACGAAACCTATTTTATGACAATTTACTCTCCTGTTCCAATAGAGGTTACCTTTTGACATAGGCTTCACATGTAAAAGAATATTGCTCTAAAAAGAAAAAGAAATGTAGACACTTAAGTAATTATATAAATACTTTTTTTTAACCCTTACCTTTCATCTTAGAATCAATGTTATTTATTGGTTCCAAATCAGAAGAGCAGTAAAAGCTAGGCAATGGAGGGGTGGGGGTGTGAAGTGACTTGCCCAGCTTCACATAGCTAAGAAGTTTCTGAAGCCAGATTTGAACCCAGTAACTCTCATTTCTAGGCCTGACTGTCAATCCATTGAGCCGCCTAGCTTCCTCCATAGAAAAGACTTTTAAATATATTTCTTACAATTTAAATTAAGGTGTTTGCATTACCCTAGTCTTCTACAATGTGCTATTTTTGTTACCCTCAGTTGAGAGTAACAGAATGACTAAGCTGCACTTAGGTTTTGTATAGCTAAAATGCATAGACTCATATCCTGACTGACCTATGTATATGACCAAGGGAAGATTCTTCAGCTTCTCTTGGTTTCTACAACTGTGTTTCTGCAAGCAAGAAGGAATTGGACTTAATGGAAGAATTCAGTAAGGATCTCAATCTTTTTTTTTTTTCCATTAGAAGTTTTAAAATTAGTAGACATTTAATTTTTTTTCCTCCTTTCTATCTACTCCTGCAAAGAAAACAAAAACAAAGCAAAGAGTTGTAGGCTTATGGAGAAATAATGAATTGCTTTTAGTTGGCATGGTCACAAAATTATTTTTTTGTGGAAGGACAAAAGTATTTTTATGAAGGATAAGAAAAGAATTTGGTACTTAAAGTGGCTGGAAAAAATTCCAAACAGAACTTTACAGTGCAGAAGTTTAAGTACAATTTACATTGGAGTACAATTGCCTTCCAAATTGATCACAAAGTTCAGGTTGAGGATTAGTAGGTGATTTGTAATAGAAAGGTAAATTAGGGCAAACAAGATAGTGGAGACCCTCAAATGAAGAATTTTAGACTGCATTGTGTGAATAGTTTAATTTGATAGAAACTGAGCTGTGGTAGGAGGAACAGGACTATACAGATCAAGGAAACAGTGGGCTACAGATGTTATATTTATTATTGCTTCTCATTTAATTAAAAATCCATTCTTTTTTCATCTATAAAGATTTGAGGAAAAAGGTAAAAATTTATTCCCTTTAACCTTAGTGTTTACTACAAATGAATATATACTAAAATTTATTCTAAGTAGATCATTGGGAAATGTGTCTAGGATACTTTTGTCTATTTTTCATTCTTTTTTCCTATTTCCTATTTCTTAATTTTATTTTAGGGCATTGCTTCCAGTTCTACATCATAAAGCTAAAAAAGGACCTCCACGCCAAGCCAAATATGCAATTCACTGTATCCATGCAATATTCTCCAGTAAAGAGACACAATTTGCACAGATATTTGAGGTAAATTAAAAAAAAAATTTTTTTTTTAAGTCTGTTTCCTACATTTTAATTCTATACAAATGTGTGATTTTGCTATATGGGCAAGATTAGGGATATGTTGTCCTATTGAATGTTTTCTAGTATTTTTCGAATGCATATGTTTGGAAAATGTATAGATCTCAATGCAAAAGTTATATAAATAGATTTTATTTGTTTATGAAGAGCTTTTAAAATTGATTTTAACAATTCAAAGTGACTAGATTTTATGGGAAGAAATTTGGTTGTGCTTTCTAATCTCTATCTGTTATTGTAGATGACAGTTATTTAGAAAGTTACACACTCATATATACACATACTCCTAAATGCTTAATTATGTGAATTAATTGCAGAAATTCACTCAATCAACAAATATTTTTAAGTACCATTTATATTTTAATCTAGAAGCAGTAGGGAACTACTGCAGTTATATTTATTGTTCATGGTTACATCTGCTATTAAATGAATGAGTAAAGTTTGTTGGAGCACATTTTTGAACCCTGGGTTTTATTGAGTTATATTTTAACACCAATGACTTAATCAATAAACAAGTAAGTTTTTGACAGTAGTTTATTTTGTATTATTAAGTGGCAAATATGAAGTTATCAAATGAGCTGAATCTAGGTCTTTCAAAATACTCATTAAGTTAGTATGATGATTCCATTCACAAAATGGCACTTAACTGCTTCTGAGGTAGCTCCCTAACATTCCAAATTGTAGGGTAATAACTATTATGCATCAATAGAAAGAATTACTTTAAGCAGAAGTTCCCTATATTGATGAAGTCACAGGAATTTAAAAAAAGTTGGAATATATTCAAAATGAAGACCATGTAAAATATTATATAAAATAAAATATTTCATTAATTTCTTTATGGTTGAGAATAATATTTAGTCCTCTTGTGTGATTTAATTTCATTATACAAATAGAAGCTACTTTCTGGTACCTTGCCAACTGAAGATATTTGGGAAAACCAGTATTTATAATTTCCAAATAAATATTTTTAATGAGTATGTTAAATTTCATCCAAATCATTGTGATATAAATAGTTTATGGTGCTCTGGTATGCCTTTTCTAGAACCATCCTAATCTGTTTTTCCTTTTAACTGTTTCTTCCTTGCTCGTATTTTCACCTCATTATCCCTCTACTTACCTCTGTCTATCTTCTTAGAGCTGTAGGACAGTTCTCTTTGTTTAACTTGTAAACTTGACTTTAGAACCATTAATTATAACTAGCAAATATTATACTTCTTGCTTTCAATGTTTTGTTGTTGAGGAGTAGTGTTATTTTTTATTCAGCTTAATTTTTCTGTGTAATGGTTTCAGATTAAGACGATTCTTACTGAAAGTTTTTTTTTTAACTTATTAACATTTCCTATTGGTCTAACTGGCTAGATAATAGAACTTTTTACTTTGTTGACATCTCACTGGCTAATTATTCTCTTACCTACATTTTAATGATTTTAATAGGAATCAGAATGGCCATATTTATTTAAGTAAAATGTTTCTAGTATGCCTAATCAGTTACTAAGGTTTGTACTAATCTTTCTTCTGAACACTAAATTAAAATTAACAGCATAATCTTTATTATTAACATCTTTAATATGAGATTACTGTAAAAATATCCTATGTCTGATGTACTTCTTGAATTTTTTTTTGTTTTCAGAGCTAGCATAAATATTAAATTCAGTTATTACATGAACAATAAACTTTTGCGTTGAATTTTCAAAGTACAGAACATACTGTTTTTTTTAAGAATAAAAATTTATAAATATGTGATAAAATGTTTCTTATTTCAGCCACTGCATAAAAGCCTAGATCCAAGCAACCTTGAACATCTCATAACACCATTGGTTTCTATTGGTCACATAGCTCTCCTTGCACCAGATCAATTTGCTGCTCCTCTGAAATCTTTGGTAGCTACTTTCATCGTTAAAGATCTTCTCATGAATGACCGGGTAAAAGTTTATTTGTGTTTTTCCCCATTTAGACTTGTGTTTCATAGATTTTTCAATCCTTAACAATATTTTGCAATAATTAGAAAAATCAAATAAAAATGAGAGTAGTATATTTTAAATTGTAATTTGCGTATAGTAGGTTTATATCTCTCTATATCTCTCTATATAGATTTATATATCTTTATATATACACACACGTACAAGTATGTGTGTGTGTGAGTGTGTGTATATATAGTGAGATTTAAAATGGTGAAGCCCATAAACTGTAATGAGTTAAAATGGTGGAAGATATAAATTGTGATAGATATAAGAGAGGGTGAGTAAATTTGACCGCAAAAAATATGTTTCACTACAGTGTCTTGGTTTTAAATCAAATATAAGGTGGTCGCCAGGGAAATATTCCCAATTATTCAAATACCCAAGTCAACTGGGTTTTATAAAGATTTTTAATTAATAATATAATGAGGAATTAGAGAAAGAGTAGGAAAGAAATAATTATGACGGGCCTCAAGCCAATATGGCCTAGACCTGAGTCTTAAGAGAGAGAATCAGCCAGTCAGT
This sequence comes from Monodelphis domestica, assembly GCF_027887165.1. NCBI lineage: Eukaryota > Metazoa > Chordata > Mammalia > Didelphimorphia > Didelphidae > Monodelphis > Monodelphis domestica. The sequence goes on from NC_077230.1 coordinate 305,394,053, forward strand.
CTTTTAACACTCACCACTCGCCTGAACAAGGATTCTAGTGACACCAGGCCAGCTCCATCTCAGCTGACTTCACCAGAGAGCCTTCCAGCTAGAGACTGTTCCAAAGGACCTCTCTCCAGAGCCTCCAGAGGGACAGAGTCCCCTTAGAGGAGTTCCAGCGAGACCTCCTTAGAGATTGTCTTCCAAGAGCTTCCCTTCTCCAGAGCCTCTCTCAAGAGATTCTTCCCAAGTGGTCCTCATCAGAGATCCTCCAAAAGGATTTCTCCAAAAGGATATCTATCCTCAAGAGATTCTGCTTTTTCTTATATAGGAGTTTTTCTCCCATGTCACCTCCCCTAAGTCCCTACATCTACCAATCACTGTAGATGTTTTCCAAAAGACAGCCCATTTTGAATTCACAGCTGAGTAGATTAATCTCTTTAGTAAGTCAGAAAAAATGCTGCTGTGTCGACTAATTTCATTAAGAGAAAACCTGAGTAAGTTTTCACCTTTTAGGTCTAAGTAGTTTACAAGTTGCCCCACCTTTATAGGCACTTAGCATCCCATTGTATCAATTCATGGCTCAAAGAACTCCTTTCCTTTATAAGTATGGTTTTCAAGTACTTTCATTGTTTAGCAAGGAGTTTTCTGCCCTAAAGCATTCTTAAGTATGGGTGGAATAGAGGTCCTCCCATAGCAAGGAGTTTTCTCCCCTAAAGCAGTCCCAAGTAGGGATGGGGTAGAGATCCTCCCATAGCAAGGAGTTTTCACATTCAAGTAGAGTTCTCACTATCTGGTAGGGAATTATTTCAAGTAGGGAATTGGAGGATTCCTCAATGTGGAGTAAAATTTTTAACATTCATAAGTCTGTGAAATTTTAAGGTTTTATATATATATATACACACACACACACATATATATATATATATACATATACATATATATACATACACATATACATATACACATATACATATACATATATATACATACACATATACATATATATACATACACATATACATATACAAATATATATATACATACACATATATATACATACACATATACATATACAAATATATATATATATATATATACATACACATATACATATACAAATATATATATATATATCGTATATGGAATATCCCAAAATGTTAATGTAGTTTTAAGCTGTTAAAATTTAGGATTTTGGGGACCCTTGGAGTGTATAAAAGAACCGTGACCAAAGCATTTAGTTAAATAAATAACCTATTGTGAGAGTACATATGTCAAACTAGGCACAATCAGATTTATCACTAAACCCTATGCCCTATCTTATTCCAAAGGTGAATTTGGTTTTTAACATTCTCTACTGCCTAGATTTAACATGTTCTAGTTCTGTCTCATATCACTGCGCTTTTCAATCTGTCTCCACCCCAGTATTTCCATATATCTTGCCACAATGACATTTTTCACTCTTGTGCCTTCTGCCCTTCCACTCCTGGTTTGCTTATTGAATTACAGGCCATCCTTTCAGTATTAATTTAAATTCTCCTTTCTTCATGAAGGGGGAATGCTTAATTCCCTATCCATAACTTTTTTCACACATGACTTTGTTTTACAACTCTCTGATGTACTTATCATATAATATTTATATATTACTCTTTCCTTTGAGGTTCGTGTGTGTGTGTGTGTGTGTGTGTGTGTGTGTGTCCTAGTCCTATCTTCTATCAGAAGTTCTTAACAAGACTCCAGGTTAAGAACCCCTGCTTTAGATTGTAAATCCACATAATATATTCTTTAATTTTTTATTTTCCCTCATCAATGGATAAGAGACAGTCCAGCCAGATAACTTAAACTTTCACACAAGGGGACTGAGAAAAAAAATTCTTGAAGAATCTTGAGAAATATTGCTGCTGCTCCAATTGTCATTTTTTTATTAGACATTTGCAGTATACTTTGGGAGAGAGAGTGGAGTATGGGAACTAGGAATAGGAGATGACCTAGAACATAAAAAGCCATTCATTCATTATGGAAGGTTAGGAAAGTCCTATGAGAAGACATTGGTCAGTAAGGAGCAACTATGGGGAGAAATGACAGAAGTAGTTCAAGTAGTTATAATATATGAAGTCTTTCCCTCAGTCTTATAACCACAGTACAAATAATTTAATAACTTTATAGATTTTAATGGTTTAAGCATGCTCTTCAAAATGATCATAACCCTTCTGTTCATGAATTTCTGTGGTCTCCTGTGTTTAGCCCTTTTTAAGTCTATCTTGTACTTCATAAGATGGAGTTGCTGGGGGCTATACCCGGAGCCTTTGCATATTGATGGGACTTCAAAAGGACCTTTAGGAATCACTAAAGGAATCACCTCCAACTCCTTCAGTTTACAAACAAGGAAACTAAAATTCAGAGATGTTATGTGATTCTGCTTAATGCATGTATTTATATATGTATGTTTGCACTGATGATTTGGTTCAGGCATTTCAGTTGTATCTGATTCTTTGTGACCTCATTTGGGGTTTTCTTGCCAAAGATACTGGAGTGGTTTACCATTTCCTTCTCCAGTTCATTTTATGGATGAGGAAATTGAGGCAAATGGGGTGACCTAGCTAGTGAGTGTTTGTGGCCAGATTTGAACCTAGGAAGATGATGAGTCTTTCTGACTCCAGGCCTTGGCATTCTGTCTATCATGCCGTAGTTGCTGCCTCATATATACAAATAGGTATACTTTATTCAGAAGCCTTAATTTTTTTTTTTTTAAAGCTTCCAGGGAAAAAGACAACCAAACTCTGGGTTCCAGATGAAGAAGTTTCTCCTGAGACATTAGTTAAAGTGAGTATTGTATGTCCATTTGGTAACTTAAATTTTATCCTCCTGTTGTCATATAAGATTATCTTAATGCTTAAAATATGATATTTTATATTTATTGAGGTTATAGAAAATAGGCAAAATATATTTAATTTATTAACTACAGATATGAAGGTCCCACTCCTTCCACAAAACCACACAGCTTTTTGGCTATGTTTTATCATGAACTTTCCATTGTTTTGGCCTTTAAAAAGTTTTTTTGGAACCCTTACCTTCTGTCTTAGAACCAGTATTGGGGTGAAGTGACCTATCCAGGGTCACATAGCTAGAAGGTATCTGAGACTACATTTGAACCCAGGACCTCCTGTCTCTGGGCCTGGCTCTCAATCTGCTGAGCCACCCAGCTGCCCTCATCCCTAAAATTTTTAAACACTGAGCTACATATTTCCTTTTTATTTGTCATTAGCTGCCAGTTTTATAATTAGTCCTAATTTGCCTAGAACTATTATCTCGACTATCTTCTTCCTTTACTGCAAGATCTTTAAAATTCCTGGTATAATAAAAAGTAACACATCTTAATTCTCCCTGGAGTTAAAGGTTAGAGTCTTAGCTTTTGAGTCCTTAGAGAAAATAGTTGTTCCCTAGGTTTGGGAGAGGGTGTTGAGTTAATTATCTTTTGAGTCCTTATGCAAACTTATGATGTAACTTCTAGTGCTTTGAAGTGGATTATCCTTGGCTTAGAAATTTATAGTGAATTTACTATAACCTGAAAAGAAAAATTGTTATTCTGATAGAAATATCATCTATCTTTGAAGAATTTTATGATTTTCTTAGGTGTTTTGAAAATTCGTTTTAAAAAACAGCCATTTTTCATTACCTATTTTTGCTTTTTGTTTTTTAAGATTCAGGCCATTAAAATGATGGTGCGATGGCTGCTTGGAATGAAAAATAATCACAGCAAATCAGGAACTTCTACACTGAGATTATTAACAACAATATTGCATAGTGATGGAGACTTAACAGAGCAGGGAAAAATTAGGTAGGTAATCAGTCATTCAAAAGTATACAAACTACACAACTATTTAATTACTTAACTCCCAAATAACTAGTGTTGAACAGTTCTTTCTGTGTTTAAAAAATGTTAGAGTATAGGTATCTCTAGTTATATGGTTTTGTATAGAGGAATGATATGGGCATATCTGTGTTGTTTTAAAATAGAAAGTACATTTCAAATGAAGAGCACAGAAGAGTATGTCATTTAAAAGCATTAGCCTAATATTATTGGCTACTAGTCAAAAAAAAATATGTATATAGAATAAATAATACTTGTGATTATTTTCTTTTGTGATTGCTACTCTCCACCTCCGTTCCAGAATTTCACCATTTAACTTACACATTTTGTTTTACTGTAAAACAAAATGTGTAAGTTAAATGGTACTCAAACATTTTCACATTAGTAATTTATTGAAATATTTACTTATTGCTGTATAATAGAATTCAGTTAGTACCCTTCCCTAAAAATTTTTAAATGCACTAACCAACTCAAGATGAGAAGATTTAGTTGTACTGTGAATTTGAGGGAAACTCTAGGAAGTCAGTAATTCAGTCCACAAAATGAGTAATGATCCTTTCCCTAATACTATTATATGATTTGAGGTCATTGAAGCTTTTAGAAAGCACTAAACAAAAATAGATAAAAATTGATCTTCATCAAGTGAGGTTCCTAATTCAGTGACCCTGGATTCTGTAAGTTAAGGCAAGTCTCCATAACATTTTGGAAATTATTATGTCTTTCAGAGATTGGACCTGCTTTTATACAATTAGGAGTAGAATTGTCAGGAATGGTTGGAGAAATAACCTTATTTTCTAGAAATACATTGCTCCAAATTAATAATAAGAATGAAGGTAGAAGATTACCATTATCTTAAATCTTTAGGATTTAATTTTTTATTTAGTTCCACATTATCCAAAAAAAAAGTATAATGGTAAGCTAGAGGTTTATCATGTCAATTTACTCTGTCCCTATTGATGCCTACAGATTTTGTTATTGCATTAGACATTTGAGAATCTGGATCTGAATCTTGGTTCTGATAGGACTTGTTTGTATTACTTTGCTTCTTAGGACTTGTTTGTATTACTTTGCTTCTAGATTGCCATGTTCTCATTTGTAAAAGGGATTAAAAGACCTCAAATATCTCTATTATCCTATGAACTGACAATAGAATCTTAGAATTGGTGTACTCAACCAACTCAATAAATGTTTATTAATCATTTTCTGCTTGCTAGTTGTGCTAATCATTGGAAAGAACAAAAAGTCTGTAGCCTTTTGAAACTTATTTTCTCCTAGTGAATATGGCAGGTTCACAGATAAGCAAATAAAAAATAATGGATAGGACACTAACAACAAAAAGAAATTGGCAAGGTTTTCCTATAGCAGATGGTAATTGAGACTTTTACAGCAAGCTAAGGAATCTGTGAAAGAGGTAAGGAGGGATACATTGATTCAAGCCCTTTGGCACAGCATGGTAGTGGAAGATGGAATACTAATATGGAGAAAGGGCAAGTAATTTGACTAGCAGGGAGAATTTGTGAAGGGGGGAATAATGTCATTTAAATCAAAATATATATTGGAGTCAAATTGTAAAAGGTGTTAGAGTTCGTATTTTATCCTAAAGGTTGGTCATTTTACGCCACATAAACTTTATTACTAGGGGAATGATATGAGCAGATCTGTGTTGTAGAAAGATTTTTCTACCTACCAAAGTCACCTTTCTAAAGCACAGTAGCCCATCCTTAGGAAAACAAAAGATGAATGAGCAAATTTCCCTGTGCTTTGGGCAGGGGGTGGTGTGGTTTTCTTAGTTTAAAAAAAAATACATTATTATCATTTCTCAGTTTACTCATCCCAACAGAACCTTCTCTCAGAGTGAAATATTGTTCAGCAAAACTAACCAGTTCATTGGCACTGTCTGTGCTAAGTGCTTTACACAATTATCTCATTTGATAGTGGAATCACTATGTCTACAAAAATAATATACGCCCGTATTTCAGGAATATATTTATTTTATAAAGATAGATTCGCTTTAATTTTTACCTCTGACACCAGTACAAGTTATATTCCCATTATATGTTTTTTCTTCTGAAAATAGGCAAGAGTTTTATGTCCCACCCCCTTTTTTTTTTTACTTATTTTATTTCCCAGGGCAATATTATTTGAGGGACATTGGATAAAAGAATTGAACATGATCAAATATTTGCCTTTACTGACCTGTGCTAAAATTGACTTGATTTTCAAGACTCTTAAGAAATCATAGAATCTTAAAGGGGAAAGCCCCTTAGAGGCCATGGAGCTTAATTTTTATATGAATAAGATTCTTTTCTGCAGCATACCCAATGTAGCATTTTCTTAAAAGCCTCATGCACACCCACATTTTATTTCCGAATAATGCTTTCTGCTTTGGTATACCTTGTTCTTTAAAAAAATTTTTTTTCTTCTATCAAAACCTAAATTTCCTTCTTGGTAATTTGTACTCACTGCGAGTTCACCGTCTCCAGGTTTAATCTAATCTCTGGAGCAATCTTCAGATCATTGAAAGCAACTATCATGTTTTCTTTTCTCCTGGTTAAATATACTCAATTTTTAAAAACTTATTCTTCTCCAGCATGAATTTAAGGCTTTTTGTTATCCTGATTGTTCTTTTCTAGTCCCTTTCCATCACATCAGTGGCTTTCCTAATGTCTTTGTCCAGAAGTGAGCACAGATATGACTTGATCAGAACAGAATACAACAAGAATATTAACTCTGTTCCTGGAAACTATGCTTTTAAGGCAGTTTTAAGATCTCATTAGGGGTCAACTATGTGGCCCAGTGGCTAGAAATCCAGGCCTGGACTTGGTTGATCCTGGGTTCAATCTGGCCATATTTTAGCTGTGTGATCCTGGGCAAGTCACTTAATGCCTAGCCCTTGCTATACTTAGTATCTAATTATGCTACCTATACTTAGCATCTATTCTAAACCAGAAAGTAAGAGTTTAAAAAAGTGTTAGTTTTTGGTTATCATATCAAATGGTTAATTCATATTTACATTGTAGCTCATCACATTATTTTTTAGATGAACTGATTAGCCTTTCCCCTATCCTCTTGTATTTATAAAGTTATTTTTTGGCCCCAGGTTCATCTTTACATTTTATTCCTGTTATATTTTCATTTTATTAGGATTATCCCTTGTTCAAGCCCATAAGGATCTTTTTAAATTCTGCTTTTGCCTCTTTTTGTATCTCCAGAGTTTAGCTCAGTACCTGTAATAGTAGATGCTTAATAAATGTTTATTGAGCCCACCATTTTTGCATTATGTCTTGCAGATTTATTCAACTTGAATAAGATGTCATCTATAGGCTAGTCAGTTATAAAAGTGTTAAAATAGTGTAGGACCACACACAGGCCCCTTTTCAGTTTTCATTAAATCATTATTAATCCATCTGTCATCTAATTTTGCATTCAGGGGTATACTGGAACCAGTTCTTACCAACTTTCAGAAACTGATTGTTAAATTTATATTGTAATCATTTATATCCTGGAAGCTGATGAACATTAGAAATTGGAACATTCTTTATTCTTTTGTTGATTCTCTTGACTTAAAGTGATGGGGAAAATGGAACATGTTAATAATAATGTAGATGAAATGTGAAAGAGTGTCACATACACATTCCCCCCACCCCTTCACTAGTTGTTAAACATCGATATTCCTGTACATTGTTCCATTTTCTCCCCAAAAAGAATGAGAAACTTTGCTAAATGCTATATGAAAGGACATCTGTGTGATTCAGGTGATAAAGAGCCAGGCCTGAAGGCAGGAGGAGTTAAATTAAAATGTGCCTACAGATGCTTCCTAGCTGTGTGACCCAGGGTAAGTCACTTAACCTCAGTTGCCCAGCCCCCCCCCCCCTCCTTTTTTTATTTGGTCAATTTCAAACATTATTCCATGGTTACAAAAATAATTTTCTATTCCTCCCTCCCCTCACCCTCCCATAGCCGATGCACAATTCCACTGGGTATTACATGTGTTCTTGATCAGAACCCATTTCCATGTTGTTGGTGTTTGCACTAGGATGTTCATGTAGAGTCTACATCCCCAATCATGTCCCCTCGACCCATGGAATCAAGCGGTTCTTTTCTTCTATGTTTCTACTCTCACAGTTTTTCCTCCAAGTTGTTCAGGAACACTGCATTGCCACTGATGGAGAAGTCCATTACATTCGATTGTAACACAGTGTATTAGTCTCTGTACAATGTTCTCCTGGTTCTGCTTCTTTTGCTCTGCCTCACTTCCTGGAGGTTGTTCCAGTTCCCATGGAATTCCTCCACTTTATTATTCCTTTGAGCACAATAGTATTCCATCAGCAACAGATACCACAATTTGTTCAGCCATTCCCCACTTGAAGGGCATCCCATCATTTTCCAATATTTTGCCACCACAAAGAGTGAATATTTTTATACATGTCTTTTCCCTTATCTTTGGAGTACAAACTCAGCAGTGCTATGGCTGGGTCAAAGGGCAGACAGTCTTTTAGTGCCCTTTGGGCATAGTTCCAAATTGCCCTCCAGAATGGTTGTATCAATTCACAACTCTACCAGCAATGCATTAATGTCCCAACTTTGCCACATCCCCTCCAGCATTCATTACTTTCCATAGCTGTCATGTTAGCCAATCTGCTAGGTATGAAGTAATACCTCAGACTTGTTTTGATATGCATCTCTGATTATAAGAGATTTAGAACATTTTTTCATGTGCTTGTTAATGGTTTTTATTTCTTTGATTGAAAATTGCCTATTCGTGCCCCTTGCCCATTTATCAATTGGAGAATGACTTGATTTTTTGTACAATTGATTTAGCTCTTTGTAAATTTGAGTAATTAGACCATTGTCAGAGGTTTTTGTTATGAAGATTGTTTCCCAGTTTATTATTTCCCTTCTATTTTGATTACATTGGTTTTGTTTGTACAAAATCTTTTTAATTTGATATAGTCAAAATTATTTATTTTACATTTTGTGACTCTAAGTCTTGCTTGGTTTTAAAATCTTATTTAAAATTTTAAATTCCCAAAGGTCTGACATGTATACTATTCTGTGTTCACCTAATTTACTTTTAGTTTCCTTCTTTATGTTCAAATCATTCACCCATTCTGAGTTTATCTTGGTGTAGGGTGTGAGGTGTTGATCCAAACCTAATCTTTCCCACACTGTCTTCCAATTTTCCCAGCAGTTTTTATCAAATAGTGGATATTTGTCCCAAAATTTGGGATCTTTGGGCTTGTCATAGACTGTCTTGCTGGGTTCACTTACCCCAAGTCTATTCCACTGATCCTCCTTTGTGTCTCTTAGCCAGTACCAAATTGTTTTGATGACCACTGCTTTATAGTATAGTTTGAGATCTGGTACTGCAAGGCCACCTTTCTTCACATTTTTTTTTTCATTATTTCCCTGGATATTCTTGATTTTTGTTTTTCCAAATGAACTTTGTTATGGTTTTTTTCTAATTCAGCAAAAAAGTTTTTTTAAAGTTCGATGGGTATGTCGCTAAATAAATAGATAAGTTTGCGTAGGATGTTCATTTTTATTATGTTAGCTTGTCCTACCCATGAGCAGTTGATGTTTTTCCAATTGCTCAGATCTAGTTTTAGTTGTGTGGAAAGTGTTTTGTAGTTGTGTTCATATAGTTCCTGTGTTTGTCTCAAGAGATAGATTCCTAAGTATTTTATATTGTCTAGGGTTATTTTGAATGGAATTTCTCTTTCTAATTCCTGCTGCTGAGATGTGTTGGAGATATATAGAAGTGCTGATGACTTATATGGGCTTATTTTGTATCCTGCGACTTTGCTAAAGTTGTTGATTATTTCCACTAGCTTTTTAGTTGATTCTCTGGGATTCTTTAAGTAGACATCTTTAAGTATCATCCGTAAAGAGTGATAGCTTGGTCTCTTCATTGCCAATTTTAATATCTTCAATTTCTTTTTCTTCTCTAATTGCTACTGCTAGTGTTTCTAGTACAATGTTAAATAATAGAGGTGATAATGAGCATCCTTATTTCACTCCTGATCTTATTGGGAAGGCATCTAGTTTATCCCCATTGCAGATGATGTTGGCTGATGGTTTTAGATAGATACTGTTTTGGAATGACTCTCCTATTCCTATATTTTCTAGTGTTTTTAATAGGAATGAGTGTTGTATTTTGTCAAAGGCTTTTTCTGCATCTATTGAGATAATCATGTGAGGTTTGCTTGTTGATATGGACAATTATGTGGATGGTTTTCCTGATGTTGAACCATCCTTGCATTCCTGGTGTAAATTTCACTTGATCATAGTGAATAAACCGGCCTGATCTCTTGCTGGAGTCGTTTTGCTCGTATCCTATTTAAGCTTTTTGCATCTATGTTCATTAAGGAGATTGGTCTGCAGTTTTCTTTCTCTGTTTTTGACCTGCCTGGCTTTCGTATCAGTACCATATTTGTGTCATAAAAGGAATTTGGTAGAACTCCCTCTTGGCTTTCAAGTTTTTTGATTTGCATGTCTAAATCATTGACCTCTGCCCTCCCTAAATTGTTAATATATTTTCCCCTGAGTACTGTTTTGCCTGCATCCCATAGATTTTGAAAGGATGTCTCATCATTGTCATTTTCTTCAATGAAATTATTAATTGTTTCTATGATTTGTTCTAACCAATTTTGGAGAATTATATTATTGAATTTCCAGTTTTTGAATTGGCTCTCCTCGTACCCTTACTGATCATTATTTTTTATTGCCTTATGATCTGAAAAGGTTGCATTTATTATTTCTGCTTTTCTGCATCTGTTTGATAAGTTTGCCCTAGTACATGGTCAGTCTTTGTGAATGTACCATGTGCTGCTGAAAAAAAGGTGTATTACTTTTTGTCCCTATTTATTTTTCTCTATATAGCTATTAACTCTAAATTTTCTAAGATTTCATTCACATCTCATGTCTTTCTTGTTTATTTTTTTTATTTGATTTATCTAAATTTGATAGTGTTAAGTTCAAGTCTCCCCCAGTATAGTTTTACTATCTGTTTCCTCCTTCAACACCACTAGTTTCTCCTTTAGAAATTTGGATGCTATACCATTTGGTGCATACATATTGATTAGTGATATTTCCTCATTGTCTATACTCCCTTTTATCATGATGTAGTTACCTTCCCTATCCCTTTCAATCAGACTTGTTTTTACTTTGGCTTTGTCAGATATCATGATTGCAACTCTTGCCTTCTTTCTATCAGTTGAGGGCCCAATAAGTCTTTAATTCTGACCTTGTGAGTATCTACCAGCCTCAGGTGTGTTTCTTGTAGACAACATATGGTAGGATTTTGGATTCTAATCCACTCTCTTATTCGTTTCCCAGCCCTTACTTTGTCTTTGCCTTGAAACCAAAACCTTGTATCTGTACTGTACCAAGGCAGAAAGTAACAGTTTAAAAAAATTCTTTATTAAAATCTATTCGACTATATCTAAAGAATTGTTCTCATCTTTAAGTATTTTAATCCTTTAAAAAATGTAAATCATTAGCCCATCATAGCCTGTTTTTGATGGCTAAAGGCCTTTGTGATTATTGCTTCCTTTTGTAGATGTCCACTTATGAATCCTAAAATTTTGCTAGGAATCAAGTCTGGCTTGAGTTTTTAGACTCTTATTTTTTCTCCTTTCTTAAAAAAAAAAAATTTAAGACGCAGTTGAGTCTGGCAGGGCTCCTCCATAATCTCCCAGATTAAGGATGCTTGGTTAGGCATCACATTTACCGAGTCTTTTTGCACAGAGGTACTTCATTTGGGCATGATGACTTGAGTACAACAAATGAAACATTTTCTTTAAAACTTCCTTGGCCCCCTTCCCCATGCCCATACACCTTCCTTTTAATTGGGTCTAATTTTCAATTTTCTCAGGCTTGAAAATAGGTATTATATATTTTTTTCATACGATTACTTAATAGGATTATGTAGTTACCTTCAACATTTCTTTGGTAGTGGAAAACCATTTTGTGTGTAGTAGATAGATCAGAATAATTTAGGTTACTGTTTTTGGTGTCACTGCCTCTGGGTCCAGATCTCATGCATATATAGAATTTCTTCCTCTCCTTCCCCCTCCCTTTCTCTATCTCTTATCCTTTTTCCTTATCTGTTCTTCCTCTTTCCTGTCTTTCTCTTGACTTCTCCACATACATTGGAATATTGTGTTTGGTCTCATCAATTTCATACAGCTTCTCCTTGATCCTGATGCTTTTTTTGGCCTTGACATCTGATTCATATAGGTAATAATTTCTCCAGTTTTCATAACTGATACCATGGTCAAGAAGAATTGGATAACTTAATGAACAAGATTGTTCTTCCTAGGCCTCCCTCCTTCCCTTTCTACTTTCTTCCTCAAAATATGTATTTCCGTATACTTAATAAGAGCACATAAGGCAAATTTTTCATGAAAGGAAAGATCTTCATTTAATACTGCTGTTTTTAAAAAAGAAATACATAATAAATTCTGCTTTTTACTTTCAAAACTGTCACACTTTTCTAACTTTACTTCTAATTTCTTCTAATTTTAACATTGTTACAGTGACCCAAATGGGGAAAGGGACACCTTCTTCAATTAAAAACAAAGAGAAAGTACTCTCTTACTCCTTCCTACCCACTCAAAAAAGGGTTGGGGATTTTTAGCAAAAAAGCAGGCACTCTAAAAATGTATGTCTGTGTACTTTTTGCCCATCATTTCTTAGTAGGTGAGTACTGTCCTTCATCCTCTGTCAGGTATACACATAACTGCTTATTGCTTTGATCTTTGGTCTTAAGAACCTAAAGATTTAAAGATTCTCAGAGTTCTTTTTCTTTATAATGTTGCTATCCTTGTGTAAATTGTTCTCGTTTGTTAACTGCATTTATTTCTTATAACATTTCTTACTCCAACTAAGTAATATTCTGTTAAATTCATATTTACATATTGCAGTTTGTTCAGCTATTCTTGTTGAAAGGCAATTTAAGAAGCCTTCTAAAATTTTACTTCTTCACCCTCACCTCTGATTCCTGCTTTTTAATATTTCTCTTTTCCTTCTGGATCAGGAAGATTACTTTGCTTGTCATTATCCCCCCTCTTAACCCTAACCTCATCCGAACTTGCTTCCTTGTTGTATTAGATGTGTTTCTGTATGTGAGTATTTATATGTGTGCATATATCCTTAGAGGATATTTGGTTTTTTTGTAGAGCTGTACTATATTAGGTCACTTTTTTACCTTCCCCATTGCCTTCATGGCTTTTGACTTGACCTCTTGTGCAGGGAAGATAAACAGTCTTTTCCTTTGGTGTGACATCTTGAGGAAAAGCCAGAGAAGCTTTCTAGCTACTCTTCCTTTTTTCCCCTTGCTTTCCTCTTGTATACTCCTATTATTCTATCACACTCCAACTCCAAAAGCTTTTATTGCTTCCCATTGCATGCAAGATAAAGTCCAATAAACTTCTAAGATTGATTTCAGGGCCTTCTTTAATCTAGTGCTATCAAGTCAAAATTATCTTCTGTTATTTGCTTCTGCAAACTTAACAGTTTAATCAAATCTTAGAAAATTCTTTGTTCATCTTCACCTATGTCCCTTTCTTTACTCATGTTATTTCCCCCAAATGCCCATCTCATTTCTCTCCATCTTTCTAAATTTTAGGTGTTATTAAAGAGACTTATTTAAATATTTTTTTGAATAAAGCTGTTCTGAAGCTTTCTGACCTATTTTTTTTTTATCTTTGATCTTTTAGTCTACTTTTCTACTTCTTAGTATTTTCAGTTTTCAGTCTCATGGCTTACATGGATTCATTTAATCTAATTTGAGTGTATGATCACTCTACTAACCCTGATCACTTAAGAAAACACAAAAATGATTCAGTTTAACTGAGTTAAACAAATACTCCCAGTATATGAATGCCAGACAGAAAATCCAAGATTGTCCAATTACATGTATTTGTTAAATTGAAATAAAAAATTTTAATAACTGGTAACAATAAAAGAATTATGTTAATGATTCTCAGATCTACCTCTCCATCCCTAACTTCTTAACCACTATATTTCATCCTTAAATGTTCATTAGACACCTGAAACGTAGGTGCCCCACTTTAATACTCAACACATCCAAAGATAATTAATCTTTGCAAATTGTCTCCCCTTCTCAATTCCCCTATATAAGGAACCATGTAGGGCACCATCATTTTATTCTAATCACCTAGGCTTAAAACTTAGTTATTTTCCTTTACTCATTCTCTTCCACCTCCCTCCTTCCTGTATTGGTAAGTGTTATCATTTTTTCTTTCATAACATCTCTTCTATAAGTTCCCATCTCTCTCTTACTGCCACTGCCTTCATAAATCTCTTCATTACTTTTCTGTTGTAGTAGCCTGCTGGTTTGTCTCTTCTCACTCCATCCAGTATAATGAGGAGCTAATGAGAAAATTTCTGGCTAATACTGCAGTACAACATTCTTGATAAATTAATTGGTCCTATTCATGTATCTTCATGTCAGCATAACCACTTTCAAGAATCACTTTTTTATTAAGATTATTATTGCTATCAGGCAATAAAATATTTGACTTAAAAATTCACAAACATATATGAATTGTAGAAGCTTTAATTTTTTTGTCACCGTTTCATAAATAGACTAAAATTATTTCTTTTACCCAGGTGTTAAATAGAATGTTTTTCATGTTTTCATAAGTGATAAAGGTGAGTAGAATGATAATTTATCCAAATTGAGGATTTCAGCATTTGAGGAAGAGAAATCTTTGCTAATATTCTTAAGTTATTAATTTTTAAGAACTTTATGTATTTATGTGTTTGCATTCTATTTTCTATTGATTCCTTAGGTAGTTTCTACAAGTTGCTATAATACAAAGAGAGACCAAGTAATTTTGTGTGCCTAGATCCTTTTTGTAATTTACATATATGACTGAAGAATTGGAGGGAGGGCCTTAAGGAATTTTAGAATTATATCCCATTAGCACATTGGTACAATTAATTTATTGAATTAGTTAATTGTCACTTGGGAAGGAAATGAATATCTGGCCCTAGGGAAAGAAATATAGGGCAATAGTAAGTTAAAGTAGGAATATATAGCATCTTAAGGCAGCTAGGCTAGGCATTTCTAGGAAGAACCAAACATGCCTTACATGATTGTATTTTTTAATCTGTTTCAGTGCTTTTAGCAAAATGCTTATGTACAAAGTAGGTGTTCAATAAACAGTTCATTTATTAATATTGATTGATACACTTTTACAATAAAACTATAATAATGATCTTAATTTATGAATTTTCTTTCATTAATACTTTTTATAACACGTTGTATATTGTATATG
This sequence comes from Monodelphis domestica, assembly GCF_027887165.1. NCBI lineage: Eukaryota > Metazoa > Chordata > Mammalia > Didelphimorphia > Didelphidae > Monodelphis > Monodelphis domestica. Next base: position 305,409,212 of record NC_077230.1, read on the forward strand.
TATTCCATATTTTATAAAACATTGTTTGAAGGGCTGTTTGATAAATACTAAATTCACCACGAAAAGTGTGATATAAAATAATTAACATAGGCATACAAATAAGCAAATATATAAAATATAATATTATGGTAGTGTAGTTCTTATGCATATATTTATATTTAAACTGCTACAAGGGAGCTTACAAATAATTTTTGAAATTAAAACATTTAGGAATGTTGATTATTTGGCCATTATTATGCCGTCTTTCATTATTCTCTTTTAAAAACTGTTATTTAATGAAAAGTATCAAAGGTATAGGAAAGAATGTTGGAGTTGGTGCCATAAGATCTAGTCCTTATCATTAAGTATATGATCTTGACAAATCCCAACTTTCAGAGCCTGAATTTCTCATCTATAACGAAGGGATAGTTATGCTAAAGCAGGCTCTTGTGAGAAAAGCAAATTATAAGGCTTAATAGAAATAGGAATTAATATTAGAGTGCTTGCCATATCAGTCTCAACTAATGTTTGATTTTTTTTAAAGTCACTTTTTTTTAGACCTCATATTTGGGATTTTGTCCTAATATTGACAAAATCCCATTTTGTCCTAATATTGACAAAATCCCAAATGGATGGACATCTGCAAGATCTGGGGCCAGTGTCAGTCCCTGTCTCATACTGGTTATATGACCCTGAGCAAATTCCCAGATTTCTCAGTGGAAATTATTAAAAGCAACACTTTAAAACCATTTTAATAGATTTCATTTTTTTCAAATTACATGTAATTACCATAAATTTTTTTTTTAATTTTTAAGTTCCCAGTTCTTTCCTTCTTCCTTGTCCCCTGCAACACCTGGCCATAACCCCACTCCCCAATCCCCTTTTTCCCCCAGCCCTAAGCAATTTCATTTAGATTCTACATGTGAAAGTATTTCCATAATGGTCATATTGTGGAAGAAGATTCCTATAAAACAGAAAGAAGATGAAATGAAAGATAATATACTTCCATCTGCATTCAGACTCCATCAGTTCTTTCTTTGGAGTTGGATTTCATTTTTTATTTAAAACCCACTTTTTAAAGAAATCGTATTTAGGAGTTTGGAATTATCTTGGATCATTGTATTACTGAGACTAAGTTATTAATGGCTAGTCATTGTGCAGTGTTGCTTTTACTTTGTATAATGTTCTGGTTCTTTTCGCTTGACTTTACATCTGTTCATATAATTTTTTCTAGGTTTTTCTGAAATCATTGCATATCATTTCTTATAAACTAATAGTGTTCCATTGCAATCATATACTATAGCTTGTTCAACCGTTTCCCATTTGATGGACATCTTCTCAGTTTCCAATTCATTGCCACTGCAAAAAGAGCTGCAATGAATATTTTTGTACAAATATTTTGTACAAATTTTTGTACAAATATGTCCAGCCCACCCCTCCATTATTTAAATATTTTTGTGATATAGCCCTACTATTGGTATTGCTAAATCAGAGGTTATGCAGTTTTACAGCCCTTTGAGCATACTTTAAATTGCTCTCCAGAATGGATGAATCATAAATTTTATTTTTTATTGATTAATTTTTGTTTGACATAAATGACACTTTCCAACAAACATCTAAACAATTGTTACTTCCAATCCAAAGAATATTTCTTGGAAAGTTGCATAAAACCACATATGATTATGACTCATTATTTGTCACTTTTGACTTTTGCTTTACTGATTATTTAGTATGAAGGATATTTACTTAAACTTGGATAATTTGGTGTGAAAGCCAGACCTCTGGTTTTATTTTTGTGAGTGAATGCCCGACATAGAAACAGTTTCCAGTGATGTTGATCAGCAAAGGATGTGTTACTTATAATCATAGAGAATTAGATGCTTTATGTTTTGTTCATGATCATGGAGCCAGGATGGGTTACAGGTAGGACTTGATTTCATAGTTCTGTTGATTCCATATCAGTTCTTTTATGAGTGCCTCTGTTTGGATCACTGTAGGTATTTTATAAATATTTACTCTTGGCATATTAGGGATTTATATTTATTTTCCATTCCTCTGCCTCATTTTCAGATGATGAAAATGAGACTACAAAAAAGTAAAAACAATATTCTACATGCCTATATTAAAAAAAAATTATTCTGACCAGACCTAGTTTCCTGATCGCCAGCCCATTGTTTTTCACACTATTACATATTTGTGCTTGTTGATAAATTGACTGATTAGACATTGAAACTTACTTATTTACTGTACATAAAACACAGACACACAAATTCAGCTTAGCATGTAACTCAGTATTGAAAGCCAAATGACATGTCTGCAGATTTATTTTAAGTTTGGCAGAAAACTATTTCTTAAAGGGAAAACCAAAAGATTGTTAGCTTAAAATTAACATGCATGTATAATTATTAGAGAGAGGCGGTGATAGTGAAGATTTGTAGAATCTGATTTTTGCAGATAAATGTTACATATGTTTATAAAGCAATATCCAGGAAGTAGTAATACCATATTAAAAAAAAAAAAGCTGATTTGTTTCTTCTTTCTTATTTTTCAGTAAACCTGATATGTCCCGTCTGAGACTGGCTGCTGGAAGTGCAATTGTGAAGCTGGCTCAAGAACCCTGTTACCATGAAATTATCACATTAGAACAATACCAGTTATGTGCTTTAGCTATTAACGTAAGGAAAATGGCTACATATTATAGTCTATGGATTTCAGTAAGAAAGGGTCTACCTAAAGATATTTTTAAAACTTAGTAAAGTTTTAGTTTAATTAACTGTCATAATTTTTAAATTTGTGTTAACTGTCATCTCAGATCATTCTATAGTGGATCTAGAACTGAAAGAATCTTAGGGGCTCTCACATGCAGTCCACTCAATTATAGACAGGGAAGTAGATGCCCTGGGAAGTTAAATGACTTAAACAAAGCCATACAGGTAGCAAATGTCAGAGGCAAGTTTTGAACCCAGTTCCTCTTAAATCTTTGCTGTTTCCACTGTACTAAGTCATTTCCATGGCTATCTCTTAGGCTACTCACTTTATTTGTTGCGAAAGAAGTCCACTGAATGGAAATAATTAGAAATCTATAATTTGTCACTAAAATGGCATGACAGTTATCTCCTCATTAGTCCTATTCTGATGCCATATTTTTGATTTCTTAGTAAGATTTTTTAAAAAATCTACAACAGCTCATCAAACCATCTAATATAGCTTAGAATTATTTCTATGTGGATTCAGGAAAGAATATCCAAAATAATGATATTAAAAAGTCCTTAATCTGAAATGTGACACATACAATCTGGAGTATAACTTATTACTTTGACTTTAGTATAATGAACTTAACTAATTATCTGCATTAATTACTTGGATTCTATACTTGAGCATTATTTATTTGAATTTTTGATTAGTATAATATTTGATTTATCATTTTAGAATTAAAAAAAAAAACTCTTACCTTCTGTCCTAGAAACAAGCTTAAGACAGAAAGGAAAGGACTAGGCAAATGAGGTTAAATGACTCACCCAGGGTCACACAGCTAGGAAGTGTCCGCAATTAGATTTGAACCCAGACCCTCCTGATTTGAGACCTGGTGCCCTAATGATACTGTGCCATCTAGATGCCCCTAGGATGTTTTTTAAATGAAAATGTAAAAAAGAAGTTGACTTTGAAATTTATAAAAAAGATACTGTCTTCCAATATTTTAGAGAACTAGTAAGTTCCCATCTATTTTTCTATCAGTTTGATACCTATTTTTTCTTCCTGTGAGTACAATCTTAAAATTCTGTTTATTGTTAAGAGAGTATTTTGCTTAATTTTTATTAGAACAACTTTGATTCCTTTCTTTGTTTCAAAGTTTGGGAATGGATTGGAAAAATGATATTTGGGGTAAATTGCAACTACCTAATAATATCTGATAATTGGGACAATAATGCATTCTTTATTTCATGGGAACAAAGTAAGAAAATAAGTGCTTCAAAAATTATGAAATTAAACAATAAGAACTGTTAAAAATGTAGCTCTAATTGATATTATTTTGAAATAACACCAAACTTTACTATAATTTCCTATAATTCTGCATTAGTTCAAATCAGAATATTTTAAGATTCAACTAATGTTATCATTGTAAAGCCAATTGATGATATTAAATGGGATGTCCTTATATACATATGATTGGGGGAGGGGCTGGGTGAGCAATATTGTTTTGCTGGAATCAAGCATATATATAACTCCCAAATGCGTGATTGGCATTTTTGAGCACCCTCTTCCATTTTTGGAATGCAGCTTGAAGAACAGAAATATATAAGCAGTGATAGAATTAGTATAAAAATAGATTATTCCAGTCTATAATGTCATAAAAGTTATTTTAATGCTTAGTAGAATAGGAGTTACTCAGCTGCTGCTTTGTAGAAATGTTAACACATTAAACAATCAGACAGATGCGTTTATTGTACTATTCTAATCAGTAGTGGGGTAATAGGGGCTAGAAGGTTCCCTAGATGCCATGTGGTCTAATCTCTTCATTTTATAGATGAGGAAACAGATCCAGAGAAGTTGTGGTCTGGCCTTGACCAAAGTCACATAGATTACCAAACCAGGATTCAAATGCTGGGTTGTTTTGAATTTGTTCTTTCTACCTTGCCATATTGGATTTTTAGTTAGGAGTCCTAAGACTGAAGAATAGTAACTTTGTTTCCTCAAGTTTTTGAGTAGCTTTGGAAATCTACAGAACATTCTAGGTAATGGAACATATTTTAATAGAATATAGAACATATAAATTAAAGCAGAAAGCACTTTAGCAGAAGAGGCACTAGAAGAGATTTTACTTTAATACTTAAGAAAATCTATAATTTCATTACTTAGGACGTCCTTCTACTAGTTCAAATCACATTCTAGGGAATGTAGGCATGCCTGGTTAGTTTCATGAGTTGTTAAGGGGTGAAATTAAGTACTTTGTTTCAAGCCATTTAGTGGATTTTTATTAATTAGACTGATCCTCAAACTACTGTCTGTTTCTGGGCTCATACTTGTAGCCTTTCCCTTGTGATAGAGCCATTATTATCTTGTACTCTTTTGGAATATAAATAGCCTGTAGGAATACAGTGTGTTCTCCCTATATACTGTGATAAGTCTGATCAGCCAGACCTTAGTGGGAAATTACAGAAACTAACAGCATGTAATTATTTCCTATTTATTTAATAGTATATCTATTTTAAATGAAAATGAGTAAATTCAAATGATACTTATTCTTACCTAAGAAATTTGAGAGAAAATATTTTCCTTTCTGTTTTAAAATAATCATTTCATGTGATTTGTTTTTCTATTTTGGCACTTAACAGCTTTAGTTCCTTATACGTAATAATTCTGCTGTGTACATTATATACTCAGTAAATATTTATTGAATGAATGAACTACTCCTTTAATTTCAGTATATTGCTATCACATAGTTTTGAGCAACAAAACATTTGATTTCTTTAAAATTCAGATCAGCAGTTCTGCAGTTGAGTTTGCTCTAGTTTTATAAGAATTTTCTGATTCTTATTTCTCAGATTTAAAAACTAAATAATTTGTTCCAGTGAAACACCAAACTGAAAAATGAAACTCCCTTAGAACAACTTTTGAAAAAATTTACTTAGCTATATATCTTTCAGACCTTAGGGTCATAGAATCTCTCTTCTTCCTGTCTTTTACAGATAGGGAATTAGAGATATCGAGAAGTCAAGTGGTTTACTGAAAAATATTTAGTATAGTAGAGTTAGGTCTTCTGAGTACAAATCTTTTTTCACTAAACCATGTTCTCTAGGATACTGGGATGTCCTACCTCCTTTCCCCCCATCCCTCATACACATACTCCTGGGGGAGCTTGAGTTTTCTTCTTGATTTTTGTAATAATTCAGGTAATATCCTGTAGCTATTATTGATCTTTTGTCTTAAGTATTCTTCATTCAGTCTGTTCCACAGTCTGGAAAATCTGGAACTTCTCTGTCTTCCAGTTAATTCAGAAAAATCTATTTTCATATTGAAATGAATATTGCCTGGATAAATCTTTTAAGTAAGAGATTCTTAACCATTTTGTGTCAAAGATCCCTTTGTCAGCCTAATGAAGCCCTTCCAAAAATAATATTTTAAGTGACTTAAAGTGCATAGCTTTAGAAAGGAAATTAAAAACACTGTCTTGATTTTTCAGAAATGTGGAAAACGCTTTGCATTTAAAAATAAATCGGTGTCTCTTATAAGAAAGAATAAAGTACAGTAACCATTTTATTTCCTCTAAATTTATGTTCATTAGTTTAGCATAGATTTCATTTTGGCCATAGTTTACTTATAGCTATAAGGACTTGATAATAAGGTACTCATCACTTTCCAATAGGTTCTAACTTTATGAGATAGAGTCAAGTATAACTCCTATTTTCCTGATAAGGAAACATAGTTGAGAAGTTAAATGACTTAAACCAAGTTCCTGCAGTGCCAAGATCTTGGACAAAAACTATGTGTTAGGTCTTATGAATTAAAACTTAGAAGAGAAATGAAGTATTTTAATTGCCTTTAATATACTTGGTGAATAAATGGAATAATTAATATGGTATTCTAAATTAGTATTCTATCTTTTAAAAAGTTTTGCCTCTTATTTGTCAAAAAAGAAATTCATCCCAGATGAATTATCAAGAAGCAGGAATCTGCTTGAAGAGATAATAATAAAGTTTTTATTGAACTATTTTATCACATGAGCTTTAGAAATCCCCTATATGTTTTTCTATGTTAATAGCTTTAGCATTTTTATTTTTACTAACTATATTAAGACTTTATGATTAGTATTATTTTATGTCTAAGCTGAACACTGTTGTGCGATCAGCGTAAGAAGATAAGTTACTACTTTTCTTCTTAAATTGTTAAAACCTAAAAACAGCACATAACTCTGCACACAGGCTTTGGCACAACACAGAGAAACATATTTTGTCCCAAAAGTCTTAGGACAGTTTTAAGCTTTAATAACTTTAGAAGTCTAAATGCTATAAATTTGCAAAAACATTTGAATTTTTAAAAACATTTTATTTTAAAAATATATTGGCATTTCTTATTAAAATTTAGTATAACCACCATCTTGTTTTCTGTATTGCTTTAGTCAATTTTTGAATTTTTTGAAACTTTCATCAGCTACTACTCAGTAACTAAATCAATTTCATTTGTAATCATTGCCTCGAGATCACCCAAATAATGAGGTTTTGATGCTTTCACTGGACAGTTTTGACCTGACCACCAGAAAGGTAGAGAGGATCTTCTTTACCAATCTTTTGTACTGAGAAAGTGTCGCCTGGAAAATTAAATTAAAACTATATTATTTGAAAACTGCAAAACTAAAGAAGTATAAAAATAAACTTAAAATGATTTTATAATCATTATGGTATTTATACTTCTGAAATTATTTAAGCTTTAAACTGTACTGACTTTTCAAACACCCTATATAAAAATGTATGGGTGTGTGTTTATATATTTGTTTACTAAAACAAATGCTTTCCTTCAAATGACTATTTGTATGATATATACAAAAAGGATGTTACTTTTTTTTCCCATAGGATGAATGCTACCAAGTAAGACAAGTGTTTGCTCAGAAACTTCACAAGGGCCTTTCCAGATTACGATTACCACTTGAATACATGGCAATCTGTGCACTATGTGCAAAAGACCCAGTGAAAGAAAGAAGAGCACATGCCAGGCAGTGTCTGGTGAAAAATATAAATGTGAGACGAGAATATCTGAAGCAGCATGCAGCAGTTAGTGGTAAGAATATGGGGAATGTATTTCAGAATTAAAAGACAAACTTCAAACTTGCATAACTTGAGAGCTGCTTAAACACAAACCTATGATATGTTAAAATTTTTGAATTGTTAACATAAATTTAAATTTTTTTCAATACTTAATTTCGTAAACAGTCAGCTTACAAAAGTGACACAAATATTTCAATGTCAGGCTTTTATTCATTATCTCTTTATATGGAAGATGAGACGAGAAAAAAGGCCAGGAAGAAAAAGCAGGATATTGAGAACTACTATTGCTAGGTGGGTATATCTTTTAGGTTTATAGATTATCTAAGAATTATCAGTTGAAAGAAAGTGTAAAGTGAGAGGCGTTGATCTCTGTTGATCATAGTTTTCATCTGACTAATTGAGAACAGGTATTTCTTTGTTCCTGTCTATATACTCATATCTTTCAATTATGGTATTTGTATTATGGTATGAACTACCATTTCTCAGCTTCTTCTGCTGCCAAGAAATGATGGGGAGGGGGAGAAATTATACTACTTATATAGATTGCTATTGTCTATATATCATTCTTTTCAAATCTTCTCCATTCTTAAAAATAAAGAAAATATTTGGAGCTTTTATCATATCGTCACTTAAACCTAATCCACATATTTGGTTCTTGAATTGTACAGGGAGTTTCTGAGTTCGGTGGGAATTAATACTTTATTAAGTTAAGATTGTAATTGTTCAGGGGAAGCTAAATGACAGTAGATAGAGTGCCAGGCTTTGGAGTCATGAAGTTTTGAATTCAAATCTGACCTCACTTGTTAGCTTTGTGACCTTGAGCAAGTCACTTCACCCTGTTTGCCTCAATTTCCTTGTCTGTAAAATGAACAAGAGAAGGAAATGACAAAAATTATTCAAGATCCTTTAAAAAAAAAACCAACAACTAAATTTTGTACAGAAATGTACTGATTTTATGAAATTTCATTGGTGTGATTTAGTGATGCCCTTAAACTGTCCTGGGACTTAGTATTTGGCAAAAGAGGCATTTTTTGATGGACTTTGTTGACTGAAAAGATGCAGCTATAGGCAGACCTGAATAAAGAGTGTGGTGTCCAAAAGAGCCAGACTGGAGTTTGAAAAAAGTTTCTTGGTTCTGAAGCTTCATCTAGGGAAGATTAATGGACTTTTAAAAAATCTTCAACTTTTCCTGGTAATCTATACCCTATTCCTTAAAATCTTCTAAACCAGTGTAGGAAAAAGATTTTAGGCATCATACAAACACAGTTTTTAAGGTAAAGGGGTGACGTGAAATATGAGCTGCAGAATGAAAATGTTTCAGGAAATTTGCTTTTTAAAATTCCTGTAGACTCAAGGAACTGTCCATGGTTATGTAGTAACTTTGTGACTGAGTCACGATTTGAACTAACTCCAGAATCTATGCTCTTGCCTGGGCACAAGATAGTATTTCATGAAATATTTTGAATTCAGATAAAAATACAGTTTAAAATGAAAAAAAAAATTTTTTTTTTGGATCCTAGAACTGGAAGAAATTTGAAATGATAGAATTTTGGAGCCGGAAAGATATATTTGAGGCTATCCCTAGTACATTCACTGTATTGTTTATAATTGAAGAAACTAAGCCTAAGGGATTACCTTGCCCAAGGGTAACATAGCAGAACTGAGTTTTGAATTCAAATTTCTTGACTTTCATTTTCTTTGTTTTAAACCATGTTATCTTTCAATTGATACAATTGTAATTAAGAAACAATTTTTTTCTGAGCAACCTTGAATGTTAGGGAAATAAAATAGCACTTATTCTTATGGCATTTCCTATAATGTATGGACAGAATATATCTCAGTCACATATACTGATTCCTACATGATTTTAAGTTTCATAGGGCTAGTGCTAATTTGGCTCCTGTGATTTGTTTAACTGCCAAATTTAAGAGTTGAAATTCAGGTAGAATTCCACCTGTTGTCTTTCTGCAATTTAATTCTGACCCAAGTTCATTGCCATCCACAATATCTTCTAAGATGCACACTTATGGACTGGCTGTAGAAGTAGTTTATTAAGCTGCATTTTTGTAGCATTGACAACAAGTATTTTTCTTCCATTTGGTATTTCTTTGTGACTAGTAAGATATTTTTGAGTGATTATTTAGGAAGTTCTACAGTAAAGCCATCCTCCTCTGGAGGATCTGGACATCACCAGGGAGTCTCTCTTGAATTTCAACTCAATATTAAAAGTTCTGTGATGCTTTGGTAGATATTTAATTAATACTTATTATCATCTGACTTGTGGCAAATACTCTTGACTGATTCACTGTGAAAATCTTTAAAAATTAAAAAGAAAATGTACAACTTCACATATATATATATATATATATATATATATATATATATATATATCACACATATATAATCTATATTAAACTACTTTTCTTTCTTTCTTTTTTTTTTAAAGCCCTTACCTTCTGCCTTGGAACCAACATTGGTTAAGTGACTTGCTCAGGGTCATACAGCTTGGCGGTATCTGAGACCAAATTTGAACCTATGACCTCCCGTCTCTAGGCCTGGCTCTCAATCCACTGAGCTACCCAGCTGCCCCCAATTATTTTACTTTTTCAGAATGGGGGAAGAGAATTTGGAACTAAAATTTTTTTGTAAAATGTTTAAAATTAAAAAAATTTTTTTAGATGTAATTAAGAAAAAAATAAAATAAGATGCAACGTCCCTCCTCCCCTGACCCAACAACAAAAGTCTCGATATTAATAGTCTTCTGAGAGGTGTTATAAACCAATTGAAAAGTTGGAAGCCTAGGGTGCTGGCTCTGCTGGAATCCTCTCACATCATGGTACAATCAGAAAGTGGAGTCAAAGGAAGAGTTTAAATCCAACCTCTCTTACTAACTGCATAAGTTTTTTCAAGTTATTTAACCCATCTGAACCTCAATTTATCTGTAAAATGAAGGAGGTGGATTAGAAAAGAGAATCTGGAATCTTTTATTTACAGAGCAATGGCCCTATGATTAAGAAGTATCACCTGTCCATCCCTTTTGCCTCACCAAAAATAGTAGGAGGGGGGGAAAATAAACCAATCATCTATGGTAGGGGGGAAGTTAAGATTACTAACAGACTTCACCTATGGAGCCATGTTGTACTTTTTTATTTAGTTTTAAAACTATATTGACCCTTACCTTAAAACTTAGACTTGTCACCCCAAAACAGGAGCCATCTACTACTTTTTGTCTCTCTACCTACTTGGAATAAGGATATCTAAGACCGTTTCCCATTCTAGTTCCATTGTAGCCCTCATTTTAGCTCAGATAGACAAGTCCCAGCATATTTAAGCCAAAAAGTTCTGTAGAGTATTGCTACCCACCTAAAGTCTGAGGTGCTAGAAATAATTGTGTTGAAGAAATCCCTTCTTATCCTCTTCCCCAGAAAGTAGTCTAGTACTGGGAGTCTTTACTATTATTCATCCCTGTTACCCTTTTCTTTCACTCTGACTAGATCAGCTCTAGATACTGAAGCCTCCATTCTTTGAGCCCTGGTCCTAGCCTTATCACTGAGAGTACTGGAGTTCACTGTTGTACTATTAAGGAATGATAAAGAAGATGGTGTATTCTTCTCTCCTTTGATCAGTTTAGATTAGTCAGATTCAAGTTTTAAGCATTTCCCTCCACCATATTCCTTCTTTGTATAGATTTCTACAGGTATTAGATAATTTTCCCTAGCCCCTTCCTCCCTATCCAATTATGTGTTCTTTTCCACTTCTCTTTCCATTTTTCTCTTAACACGGGTTTCATCTCCTAGGATTAGAATGTAACCAGTTCATCCTTGTGTAGTTCCTTATTACTGTTCATTTAGTCTTAGATGCTGTACTGACCTTTACCTTGTGTTTCTCTCAACTCCTCTATTTATACTTCAAAGTTTCTGGTCTTTTCATCAGAAATGCCTGAAAGTTTTAATTTTCTTCTGTAGAATTATGGTGAGTTTTGTTGCCTGTTATTCTTGATTTTAAACTTACAAAGACTTTACTTTCTGGAATATACTTTCTTCCAAACTTTCCACTTCTTTATAGCAGTGGCTGCTGAAATCTGTGTGATCTTTGGTGTTTAGATTCTTTCTTTCTGGATACTCAATATTTTTTTTTCTTTGACCTCAAGGCCATTTGGTTGCTATGTTTCTTAAATATAGTTTGAGTTTCCATTGTGGGTGTGGATCTTTTGTTTTTTTTTCCCCCCCAGGAGGTGAGCAGTAGGTTATTTTTTTTATTTCACCCTCTGGTTTTAAGAAATCTGGACAGTTTTCTTTTATAATTTCTTTGGTCATACTTTTCAATTAGGCCATTGATTCTTAAATTATCTCTCTTTGATCTATTTTCTGGGTAAGTAGTTTAAAAATTTTTTTTAAATGATTTTCAGTGTTATAACTTAAAAAAAATTGTTTTCTCATAGTTACTAAATATTTTTTGATCCATTTTAATTTTTAAGATTTTTGTTTCTTGGATAAGATTGACAGTCCTTGTTCCAAACTGATGATTTTCTTAATAATTCCTTCTTCCTTAGCACTAATTTTTTTTCTTTTTCCTTGACTTATTTCCTCCCAGTTTTTTTTTTATCTAGTGTTCTCATAAAATTGTTAGCCCTCCCGTCCCCTATCCCCCCCCCCCCAAAAAAAAAACCAACAAAAAATAAAAGCCTCTTCATCTTTTTGGGAAGTTTTATTTGAATTTCTACTTAAATTATGCTTTTCTTTTGAGTCTTTGCTTATAGATATTAAGTATCATTATCTTGATAACTCTTTATGATAATATTCCTTTTTTTGTTTGCTCATTCTTCCATCCTTCCTGATTTCAGATTCTGTATTTAGGGCCATTCTCTGTACACATATAGGGTAGATATGTCTGTGCTGTGCCCTACCCTGTTTAAACCCTCTTGAATCCTAATGCTACTTGCTCAGGATATTGAGTATTATGTTATTCTAGAGCAGTGATGGTGAACATTAAGTGTCCAAACTACATCTCTCACACCTCATGTGAGCCCCCACCCCTAACCCCAAATAGGAGAGAGAGGAAGAGCTTCCATTGTGCTGCATGGCAGAGGGGCAGGTCATGTGAGAAATGTCCTCAGATGTGTGTGGAGAGGGGAGGGAAGCAGCTCCCTATGGCATGTGTGCCAACACAGTTCTAGGGTCTCAGAGACAAGTAAGGTTTTGAACTGTAAGCTTTCAATATCCAAAATAGTCTAATCCAGTATGAAGTCTGATCACTGTCCTCTTGGTCTGAGTTTTGCAAATTTCTGTCCAGGGTTTGAATTTGAGCAACATGACTGTAGACTTATCCTTTTTGGTATTCCAGTTGACTGCTACTGGCCTCAGCCACTATTTGCCAGCTTGAAAGCTCTGTTGATTCACAGTGATAGAACTGCAGGATTCCCTTTGAGTTTGGCTTCCTCCCATGGTTATTCTTCTATAGACTACTGACTGGTTTAAAGTTAGAACAAAGACTGCTTCACTCCCAGAGCCATATAGCTGCTGCTGCTGCTTTCTGTACTTCTTACTCAGCACATAGACTAGGGTCTGTTACTGCTTCTCTTTAGTCCTCCCTGGATCTGTGACCTCAAGAGTGGATAATGACTACTATTGCCAAATAGAACTGCTTATGGCACCTGTTCTTGCTCCCTAGCCAAGATCAATCTTCTATACCCGATTTTTGATATCTTTGTGCACTGGTGCAAGGCATAGGCAGGCCCTACATCTATCCAGTTAGGTTGCAGTTATACATAATTGAAAATTGACTAAATAGCAAATATCCATTCCTTTGCTGAAAGGCCCTGTATTGCATGTTCTTGACCAGTCTCCATCTCTGTCTATAGAGTTCTTAGCCTGTATCCTTATGCAAACCTGACCCATAAAATTTTCCAGTCAGGACTTAATTTGGTACACATTCTAGATCTTTATATAGGAGATGTGCTGAAAAACTGGATGTACTTCTTGCTATTCCATATTGGCTATATCTACCTTTGTACAATTTAATATCTTACTTGTTTCATTACACTTCAAATTATTTCAAGAACAAAGAGCTTCTTTTCAAATAGTTCATTAAAAAGGAAGACACAAAGGGGCAGCTAGGTGGCTTAGTAGATTGAGAGCCAGGTCTAAAGACAAGAGGTCTTATATTCAAATGTGGCCTCAGACACTTCCCAGCTTTGTGATCCTGCACAAATCCTTTCATTGCCTAGTTCTTGCCATTCTTCTGCCTTAGAACCAATACACAACATTGAGTTCTAAGATGGAACTTAAAAAAGGGGGGGGGGGGGGGAAGGAGGCAAAGACTTAGAGATCTATGGCTTGTAAGATTGTTCACTTTCTCTGAATTGCTTCATAACCACCCAATCTTTCATAAAAAGAATTATCTTCCAAATGTAGAATGATTACAATTAAATCCATTGAAGACAGTTTATAAAAATACAAAATGCTCATGAATTAATACTAGATAATTCTGGTACTTAAAGTGCTTTCCAAGTTTTCCCCCCACTAGCACACATCAAATGTAATAAACTTTGGTACTAATAGCAATGCAATGATCCAGGACAATCCTGAGAGACTTATGAGAAAGAATGCTGTCCACATCAAGAAAAAGAACTGTGGGTGTAGAAATGCAGAAGAAAAACATGATTCATCACTTGTTTATATGAGTATAGGATTTGGGGTTTTGATTTTAAAAGACAACTATTATAGAAAAGAATAATATAAAAATAGGTATTGAGTGATGGTACATGTATAACCCAGTGGAATTGCTTGTCAACTTCTGGGTGGGTGGGAGAGAAAACATGAATAATGGACTATGGGAAACTACTTAAAAATAAATAAATTAAAAACCAAAAAAAGAAGGAAATAGTAGGTCCAGGCTGTCTAACCTTATGGTAAAGGCTTCTTGCTGTTGGAGTGACTATTATGAATACCCCTTCCTTATTAAGTATATGAAGACTATTCAGTCCCTAGAGGGTAATAAATCCTGAGGGTAAAACTTGGAGGGATACCAAGAACAATAACAAGGTCAGAATTTGGGTGCTCCTTTCCCCCTCTTTATTCAAAACCCAGACTGAGGGCATCAAACTTTATACTCTATAATATGAGAAAGCTTTGACAGTATTGCAGCCTAAGCTTCATTATCTGCCCAACAGCAAAAAGAGTAATGAAAAAATACATTTAAAAAAAAAGCTAAAACACCATAGATATATAAAAAAAAAAATCCTCAGAACCTCCACATTAGTTAGTCAGTCAGTAGAAAATATTCTCAAACCAGAAGAAAGACTGAACAATTATCTCAAATAGGAAGATCTTGGGTTATGTAAAAGAAATTGAACCAGTTTGTGCTTGTTGAGAAAAAATAATAGCGTGAATTTAGCAGATGTCATGGATCAACAAGAAGCACCTCCTGAATAGTTAAAAAAAATAACTAAAATCAATAAATGCAGAAATTAGAAGTGAATGTTAGTCAGAAATTAAAACTCTCCATGCATATTTTAAAAATTATAAATTAGAAAAAAATCAGTGTGTGAGGGAGTATCTCTAAAGAAGTGAAAGATTAAATTATTTGGAACACAAATGTTGAGGTAGAGGAAAGTTTGGCAGAAGTAAAGCAAAAGACAACAGGGTTAAAAGAATACATGTTTTTTCAACTAATTAAGCTAAAACAATTCTTGACATAATTTGCAGAGATCACTTAAGAAAACATTTTAAAGGGAATTTCTTACTTAGATTGGACCAGGACCTCTTGAAGTCTCTTCTAGGTCTGAGATTTAATTATCTTCATTTCTAACTTTGAAATGATATAGAATGCTTTAAACATATACATCGATTCCAGCAGAATAAAAAGGTCCTTGAGTGAAAGGACAATTTTGCTTCTTTCATATTCTTAGTCTTTTTCAAAATGGCTTAGTATAAAGTCTTTGAATTTTATCGATTTGCTTAGATATTTGATAGCCATATTTTAATTAAAACAGGAATATTTCCTCCTTTACAATAGATTTAAATAATATTTTATATTGTATTCTTAATAGACACTAAGTCAGTGTTTTCAGTGAAATTGGTCATTTTTGTTTATTTTCCTAAAATCATGAAACATGGACAGTTGGCATTTCAGACTGATTTTTGATATTTCTTTCTATACAACAAATAAAACCTTCCTTATTTGGCATCTTTAGGCACTTTTTAATTAACCACACAGATCTATATGTTCTGTCCCCAGGCTATCAGAGATTGGGGTATTTTTTCTTCCTATGGGCTTAGGAGCCCCTTCTGGCTGTTTTTTTCCTCTATTTCCTTAGGAAGCCAACAATTAACACCTCCTGGTCTATTTTAGTCCTTAACCTCATATTATTTAATTATTACTTAATCTTCATCAACCTCTGTCTCTCTCCCCCTGTACATACATATTTACATATCCATCCATATATTTTTCTATATCCTGAACTTCCTTTTGTTCTTTAGAATCTCATCATCCTGAAAGATTACATCAATCTTGAATCTCACACCTCCTTAGTAATTCCCTGCTTCTGGCATACCCTTCCTGGACAATGGTGAGCAGCTTCCTTTGACCCTGCATCTAGGAAGAGGCATCTATCTCAGTTTTCAATCCTGCTGTACTTGTTCCAAACTGGTTATCCTTCCTTGTATCCACTGTTACTCTGTCCTCAGGGAGCTTATAGCTTAATGGAGGAGATAACATAAAATAAAAATACAAAAGATAGATAGAAGGTAGGCTCTAGCTATTGGACCATCAGGAAGGGCTTCCTTAATAAGAGGTGGCATTTTCACTAGGTTTTGAAGGGAACCAGGGATTTTAAAGGAGTGCAGAAAGAGACAGAAAAGCATGGGGAATAGCCAATGTAAAGGTACAGAGATAGGTGACAAAGTATTGTGAGGATCAGCAAGTAAGCCAATATTGTAGAGTGCTTGGAGGGGGAGCAAATGGGTAGAGACCAGAAAGATAGGAAGAGACTAGGATGTGAAGAACATTAAATGACAAAGGAATTTATATTTGATCCTAGGAACCACAGGAGCCAATTGAGTGAAGAAGCTGATATGGTTTAACCCTCAATCATTTTTGGTAGCTGGCAGAGAATGAGTTGGAGTGCTAAGAAATATGAGGCAGGGAAACCAAAGCATTACTCTTTTAATTTTATTCTAGACAAGAGATGAAGAGGGCATAAACTAGAATTGTGACTGAGAGCAGAAAGAAGGGACAATATTCAAGGCATGTTTGTGAGCAGGATAGCAAAGGAACAAAATCAAAAGAAGGAAAGGGAAAGAAAGCCAAATGAGACGGAAAGAAAAGGGTAGAAATGCAGTGTTAGAACTGTAGAGGGAGGAATCTCAAATAGGAAAAGTGATATAGAAAAGGGAAGTAGAAGTATAGGAAAATTAAAACATTTGACTGTCAGTTTAATTGTTATATTAGTGTATTTCATAGTGGATAAAGAGCACTAAATTCCTTAGAGTGTAAGTGTGAGAAGGAAGGAAACATATTAAGTGCCTGGTATGTGGTAAATACTAGTCAGAGGTTTCATTTGATCTCATAACTCTGTGAGATAGGTGCTCTTAAACCCCCATTCTATAGTTGAGATAACTTGGAAAGCACACAGTGACTTGACCAGGATCACACAGTTAGTGTATCCGAGGTCAAATTTGAACTCAAATTATCTTCCTAACTCCAGATCCAGTGCTTGATCCATTGTGCCAACGTCATGTATGAAGGCAAGGTCTGGCTTGATTTTTAAAAAAAATTTGTAACCTTATCAATTGATGAGTGGGTGGATATGTATGCTCATGTTAGCTTATGTGCCAAAGACCTGGGATCTTGTTCTGAGATTTATTTGTTTGTTTGTTTGTTTTTGTGGGGAAATTGAATAATTTGTCCTTCATTTTCTTTAAAAATGGAGATAATACTTTACTAGCTTCCATTTAAACCTTTTTTTAGGAAAGTGCTGTGTGAATTCTTATATGATAGAAACCATGTAAATATGTTACTATACTAATATCCACAAAATATAAAGGAGAGGAAAAAGCAGAACAAATTTCGGGAATAATGGTCGATAGATATGACTTAGAAATTTTAGCATTCTAAAATTAGCTTAACAGCTAACTTAACCTTGGTAATGTCTTCTGGATAATTGGATCCAGACATTGAGGAGATACCCATTCCTGTTTGAACCAGAAGTTACTGTTCTAATATTCCTAGATTGGACAATTTTCTGCATCATGAATCTCCCTGAATTTTCTTTGAATGAGAATGCAGACATAGCACCAAAACTCGCCTTTCCTCCTACTCTGGGCTCCTCCTACCTGCCACCTGCTTGGTGGTTAAAATGCTTGTTTCAACTAATGATCCTTCCCCTGCCTCTTTAAATTTTTTCAGTTGCAAGATAAAGGTTTTAATAAATTTGAAACAATGTTTAGTTGTATAGTTCAGTGATTGGTTATATGAAACAAAATAGTATACATAATACTGTAAGGATAAATTGGAATCAACTTATGGAGTGCTTTGAATGCCAGACTATGAAGTTACTATTTTTTTCTTAGAAAATAATTTAATATTAATATTTCATTTCATTAGAGGAACCATTTTATAGAGTGATGTTATCAGATTACTTTCACACTGGAATTAGAGAGGGTAGAAAGCATATCAGTTAAGAGGTTATATAATTGACTAGTCAAACTCAAATAGAAATAGGGCCCCTAAAACTATACATAATGATACCTGCAGTAGCATATTTCTTAGAAAATCATATTATTCTATTCTACTATTCTATGGTATTTTTATTTGTTTTGTTGAATATTTCCCAATTACAATTTAATGTGGTTGGAGCTTGTTGAGGACTGGGGTAAGTAATAGTATGATGAGCCTCTAATTTAGATGATTAGGTCTTTAGTAGGATAGAAAACAAGGTGTAAAAAAAATGCAAAGAAAGAGTCAACATTTCTTGACAGCTTATGGAGGGGTGTTGATAAAGGAAAGAATGAAAGAAAACACATTTTGACGCTGGCTGGTTGGAAAAGTTATACCACCAACAAGAAACAGTAAGTGAGAAATAAGTGCTAGCATAGGAGAGTCTTTTTGAATTCATTTTTCTTTAGTGCAAAGAATGCTGGATTTGGAGTCATAAAATGAGGTGGTATTTGGGTTGTTTTTCCTCTGAGATGACTTCTTCATCTTTAAAATGAGAGGATTAGGCTAGATCACTGATCTCCAGTATGGAATGCATACTCCTTAGAGGATTTACATGAAGAGCAAAAGGAAAATATTTTAAGAATTTCTTTTGTTTTTATTCTTTAATCCAAATAATCAAGCCTCATTAATAGCCATCTGCAGGTTGACATTGGTAGTCCTCACTTGGTCTGTATGTGAGATGATCTTCTGTCACTTATTGTAGCTTAGGCATTCTAAAAATAATGAGTATTGGTGACTGCCCTCATTTACTTACTTTCATGTATAATTGTTTAACTATTCCTGATTAAGTGTATTATATTGTCTAGCTTAGTCCTTGTATAATAGACAGGTAGCTTAAAAGAAATAAAGGAGTTGATGGGTTGATGATAATGATTAATATGAGCAGAAATAAACAAAAAAATTGCAGAGCTGATACTTGTACTTCTAGTCTGAGCTCTTCATTGGTCACTTACGGTGAAAGTAGTCATCATTTAATTATATTTGAAAACATCAACCACAAATTATCAAGATTATTTGAAAGGTGGATTCACATCTACTATCATTAATTATGAAATTCACTCTAAATGGAAATTGGGCCTTGAGAAATAATTTTATGTTAGGTATTTTGAAGTCAGACATCCCCCTGCCCAAATATAGAGTAGATTTTTTAAAAATCCAGCCAAGCACAAAGGGCTCACATTGAACTCATAAGCCAAAACAACTCTCTTTTCTGTTTACATTAGCCCTATCTCCTTGGACCTCAAATAATCTTCCAGATTTAGAAAACTACCCTGGAACTGAGACCATTCCCAATAAGGAGAAAACACTTAAAGAAATGGTTGAGAATTGAATCCTTTCCCTGGGTCCAGAACAGTCCATTTAGCTCAGTTATAGTGAAGGACAAGCCCCAGATTTGCCCTCTCCTGTGCCTTAGCAGACATTAATTTTTTGTTGTTGTTAATGTTATTCTGAATTTGATAAAGATGAACATTTTTTACATATACAGATGAACAGAAAAAGAATTATTTATGAAACCATGATCATCATATGTAGCTTGCGTTTTTTAAAAAAGCATATAATTTTTCACTTCACGGATATTGTGTTTATCTGTAACACCTAAAATTCTCTATTCTGTGCATTTTTATTTAAATGCTTTCCTGATCCTCTTTCACTTCCTAAATCATCCTGCCTTTTTCTCCACTTAAAACACCTTGTAACAAATAAATGTAATCAAAACACATCCACTCACTTTCCATATCCAAAAGTGCATTTCTCACTCTGAACCTCAAAATCTCTGCTGAGCTTTCCAGAAAGAAACCCATTTATAGACCTTATGTCAGCCAAGAAGTTTTGAGGCAAAAAGAAGGAAAAAGAGTTTAGGGAATTGCTCTGTTTTCACAATGTATCCATCCCTCTTCCAGTTAAAAATAGCATATTTTTATAGACACCAGCCTTTTTAAGATTTTTTTGTGAACAGTCCAGTCCAGAAAGAAACAGGAACTTCTTAGGTTTTTTACCCACTTGATTGTGAGATTTTATTAAGAAGGTAGGTTTCATTATTATATTTATTTTAAAAAAAATTATATTCATGTACATGTAAATCATGAATTAATCTACTTTCAGTTATGTTTTGCTACATTTGTGCTGTCAAAGTACAAAGGAAGCTATGAAGCTATGTATGATAACAGCCAGGTGTTCAACCTTAATTTGGGCCACACTGATTTTCATGCCAGGAATGAGTATTTAATGTAAAAATGTATATATACATGCATTTACTCTATTTATATACATATCTATATATATTTTTTGCTTTCTAACACAAATTTTTTGTTGTTGTTGTTTTGTTTGTTTGTCTTTTCTTTTTCAGAAAAGTTACTATCTCTCCTACCAGAATATGTTGTTCCTTACACGATTCACCTTTTGGCACATGACCCAGATTATGTGAAAGTCCAGGACATCGAACAACTTAAAGATGTGAAAGAGTAAGACTCTTACCTGTACCATTTTCTCATTCCCTTGTCTTCTATTAAAAATTACATCTTGCCACCCACTTTTAAAGCTTTTTGTTGGATTGAAGTTTGCCATCAGTTTTATTATGGCAACTGCTGGTCCCAAATGTCATGTTTCTTTGAAGAAGCTTGGAGTAGTCCTGGTGAAGTTCTTCCTTGTAATTTCCTACATTCCAACAAGCTTCCCTCAAAACTGCTTCAGGATGTTTCACCATGGCTCATGTTTTTTTTGGTCTGTTTATCTCTCTGCAAGTTTAAATTGCAGCCTTCTTCCTCCATGTGCTCTTAAACAATGTTCATACTCTAAATGAAAATTCATTAATAATAATTCTTGAGGGAGAGAACCTTTCCAAATTTAACAAAGGTACTTCTTAAACTGTATCTAGCTGGACACACACTTCAATCTTTTCCTCAGTGAAAAGACTAGCCAGCTATGCTTTTAGCACAACCTTTTAAAATCCTGTTTATCTTCCATGCCAAAAGAGGCAGCACAGTAGCACTTTATTGAAAGGGAAGGGCTTAGAGTAAATGAAATAGAATTTCCTCCTTCCAAATGTGCTAGGAACCAATTTGAATCTTGCTTCTGGTATTGTAATAAATTTGTGCTACTGCTCTAAAAATGTTTTCTTTTTAGCTAATTCTCAAGACTCTGACCTTATCCTTGCTTTGCTTGCAGTGAAATTATACTTTATTCTTTCATTGTCGTTATTTTTTTTAAGTAACTGAGAAAGATTTGTATTCTTATTACTAGTCTGTGTTTAAGTGGCTTGTGTGTTGTTTACATTTAGTGGTTTGTTTTTTTTCTTTACCAGAATTCTTTGAGGATTCTTAAGCTACTCTGTTTTTGGTTTTCCTGATTTATTTTGTAAAATCTCTAGACAGATTGTTAACATCATAAACCCATTTCCTCTTATATTTTCTTTTAGATGTCTCTGGTTCATCCTGGAAATTTTAATGGCTAAAAATGAAAATAATAGTCACGCTTTTATTAGGAAGATGGTAGAAAATATTAAACAAACAAAAGATGCCCAAGGACCAGATGATGCCAAAATGAATGAAGTATGTATTTTTTGGTTCAAGGTTATAAAATCTTGTTTTGACTTTTAAGTATTACTAATTTTTAGCATTTAAAAACAATGTCCAAACTGTTTTATAAGTTGGTATCATTGGAATTGCCTTTGTTTTTATATTTTAAAATATTTACTTTATTTAGTTATTCATTTTAGTCTCCCATCCTTTTTCTCCTAACTTTCCCTGTCCTTTTTTTTTTTTTGGTCTGGACCTGAGGTTTCATTGTTATGTTTACTTCCAGCTTATGGAAACTCATTCTACCAAGGAAGTTTGACAACTCTTCTATCACTTAGTTTTATTTTATTTTTAAATTTATCTTATTTAATTTTTTCCATTGTTACATGATTCTTATTGTTTCCTTCCTCTCTTCCTTCCCCCACTCCTGGAGTTGACAGGCAATTTTACTGGGTTATACATATAATAGCACTCAAATCCCATTTCCATATTATTCATTTTTCTCATAAGTCCCTTGAGATTGTCCTGGATCATTGCATTGCTATTAGTAGCAAAGTTGATTACATTTGATCATCCCACAATGTTTCAGTTCCTGTATCACTTAGTTTAAGAGAAGGCAATTAAATCATTTTAATCATAGAACTTGTATTTATTTATCAGAGGCAGAACTTGAACCCAATTCTTACTTACCTAAAGATTGACCTAAGATAAGAGCCATTATGTTACATTTCACATTAAAAACAAAACAAAACATGTACCCTATCTTATAAAATGTCATGATAAGTGAAGGAGAGAGACAAACAGGAAAGCGCTTGTGTTAAGTGCTTAGTTTATGTCAGGCATTGTGCTAGATATTGTGGAATATAAATACAAAGAATGCTATCCTTGCCCTGTTGGAGCTTACATTTTAATTGGTGAAATCAACCCAGATAGAATAATGGGGGTGAGTGACAGTAGGAGGTGTTTTGGTCTGGAAAATCTTAAGGATGGTAAGTGGAATCAAACAACAATCAGTTGGCATGACCTTTCAGAAGAAATGGTAATATTGATTTGATTATTCTTCTCAGAGTTGCAAATAGAGATTACTATACATAGGACATATGGTAGAATCAGCTCTAGAGTATGAGTTAGAAGACCTGGATTCTAGTCTTGCCTCTCTCTCCTTTACAAGTATGTGACCTTTTGTAAGTCACTTAAATTTGGCCACAGTTTCCTCATGAAGAACATAGATTACATGATTTTAAATATTTCTCTAGCTTTATAATATTGATGATCCTATTTTTTAACATTAATTTGCATGATATTATATAAGTAATTTTCTTAACACTTACAATTAACAAGTTAAATTTTAGTAATTTAAATTTCCTTCCTTAAGATAAGTTCATATTTATATAATATTTATACAGTTTACAAAGTACTTTTTTCACAACCATCTTATGAGATAGGTTATATAAATAAGTATTATAATTTTGATTACACTGATCCTTCTCTCATTTAATAAAAAACAACAAACCCTTACCTTCCATCATA
The DNA here is from genome assembly GCF_027887165.1 of Monodelphis domestica. Lineage (NCBI taxonomy): Eukaryota > Metazoa > Chordata > Mammalia > Didelphimorphia > Didelphidae > Monodelphis > Monodelphis domestica. The sequence continues at coordinate 305,432,715 of NC_077230.1, forward strand.
GAATTGATACTGTGTATTGGTTCTAAGGCAGAAGATTGTAAAGGCTAGGCAGTGGGGGTTAAGTGACTTGCCCAGGGTCATACAACTAGAAAGTATCTGAGACCAGATTTGAACCCAGGCTCTTCTATCTCTGGGCCTGGCTCTATCCACTGAGCTACCTAGCTACCCTATCATTCTCCCATTTAAAAAAAATTATTACTAATTCTTAATCTGTTATATTTTCTTAATTTGTTATTCTTAATTCTTAATTTGTTATATTTTTAAATTCTGTGTTCTTTATCTTAATAATATTATAGAAACTGTACACAGTATGTGATGTAGCAATGAATATCATCATGTCAAAGAGTACCACATATAGTTTGGAATCTCCAAAAGATCCCGTACTTCCAGCGCGTTTTTTCACTCAACCTGACAAGGTAGGTATTTTGAGTAACTTAAAGTAACCTGGTTTATCAGCATGGAGTCATAGGTTGGTGTATGGGTGTAAAGAAGGCAATATTGGGAGTTGATCTAGGCCCATAGAATAGGAAATATACTATAAGTAATGAGGTTGAAGGTGAACTACAGTCAAGGTGAGTTCAACAATCAAACTGGAATTGTATTTTGATATTTGAACCAGGTTGAAATTACAATCAGGGACAGAATCAGGATCCAGAAAGGAGGCAGAAATGTGATCAAAGTATATGGCCTCAAATATCATTACCAATATATTCAACATGAAAACATCTAAGGGTAAAGACCTTTTATATATAGGCATGGGTTAGAGCTAAGACTATCCCTTTCTGTTTATACTCTACCATTTCACTTTCTAACTGTTCAACCCCTTAAGACATTTTTGAGGGGGCAGCTGGGTAGCTCAGTGGATTGAGAGCCAGGCCTAGAGATGGGAGGTCCTAGGTTCAAATCTGGCCTCAGACACTTCCCAGCTGTGTGACCCTGGGCAAGTCACTTGACCCCCATTGCCTAGCCCTTACCACTCTTCTGCCTTGGAGCCAATACACAGTATTTTAACTCTAAGACGGAAGGTAAGGGTTTAAAAAAAAATTTTTTTTTATTTCATCACTCAACAAAAACTATTTCTTCAAGGTCAGCAACAATTTCCTAATAACTAAATTCAGTGGCCTTTTCTTGGTCCTCATCCTCCTTCAATTCTCTACAGCATTTTATGTTCATTATCTCACTTCCTTGATTTTTGGAGACACTGTTCTCTCCTGACTCTTGTCCTAGTTCTCTGACCAATTTTCAGTGTCCTTTACAGTGTACAGTGTCTTTGCCCTCCTTGCTCAGAATGATTGAACCCCAAGATACTTTACTCTTAGAAAAGCTCATAATCTCAAAGGATTTAGTTGTCTCTTTTTTAGAGTTCTTCCAGCCTTCTCTAGTCTGAATGCCAATTCCATATCACTTAACTCCTTGCTAGAAACATCCTCCTGGATGTCCAGTAGTCATTTGGATAAATCTCATCTTTTCCAAAACTGAACTCATTTATCCTTAAATCCATCCATCTTCTGAACTTCTGGACTCTATATCTATACTTCTTTTCATCTAGTCACCTACATTTTCAAACTTGGAGTCATCCTTGATTATATACCTTTCCTTCTGCTTCCATAGCCTGTCATTTCCCACATCTTGCTAATTTGCAATAGCATTTCTCTTTTCCATCCCTTTTTCTCCACTCACGTGCTCAACCCTATTTGAAGTACACTACATTTTTTCTCAGGTCTTTTCAATAGACTGCCTAATAGACTTCTTATATCTAATCTCTGTCTTCTCCAATTCATTTCCAAGACAACTGCTATGTTACTATTCTTTATACTGATTCTGACCATGTCATTTTCCTGCTCAAGAAACTTTAGTGACTCCTTATTGCCTAGGATTAAATGCAGATTTCTTTGATATTTATTATGTAGCAATCTTGATTCTAATCTATCTTTCTAAACATTGTTCCTCTTCACATAGTTTATTTTCAAGCCAGATTGGCCTACTTACCAGGCCACACATGTAACATCATATTTCCTTTCTCCATCCCTTGATTCTTGTCATCATTTATGTGATGTTTTTATTCCTTTTATCTCTTTAGAGCTATAGCTCCCTTCAAAGCTAAGCTCTTCATTAGACCTTTCTTGATTGCCCTCATTGTTAGAGCTTTCTACCCCTAATTAACTTTGCATTTATTTGTTTATATTTCGTATCATGTTTCTATGTTGTTGTCTTTCAGTTGAATGCAAGTTGCATGAGAAGAACTTTTTCATTTTTCTCTCTGTTATCCCAATACATGGCCCACAGTGCCTTGCTAAGAGGAGGCACTTAATAGATACTTGTTGGAATTTTCTTTAGTTCAATGTTAGCTACATGAAAACAGTTAAAGAATGAAGTTGAAACTGGAAACAATTTATTGGAATCTGGAACAAGGAATTGGACCCACATGTCAGCCCTAAAAACAGATAGGGTATGACTTTATTCCAAATCAGGACTGTCTTCTATTCATTCTTCACTCACAATTTGTAGACTGATCGATAATTTAACAGTAATCAGTTAAAGAGGTTTTAGCTTATATACACAAAGATACCTGAGATAATAAAAAATAAGATTTCAGATGATTTTTATTTAGTAGTATAAAATTTGTTATTTTCTACCATATATTTATTTAACCTCTTTGACTTAACATATATTTTCCTATATGTTCATGGAAGACTTTTCCCTTTTGTTTTTAGAACTTTAGTAACACCAAAAATTATCTGCCTCCAGAAATGAAATCTTTCTTCACTCCAGGAAAGGTACATTTTGACAAATTAAAAGGTTTTGGTTTTTTTAGTGGTTTATTTTCATTAGTGTGATCCCTTACATAATTCTATCTTGTGCTTTTTGTATTTTCTTTCAAGAATTCACATAAGCTAGAAAAATTCAAAACATCCTTATTGCTAATTAGTAATTATATAACCCTTTGCCAAAGATAAAAAGTAACGTATGATAAATTGCTGTTGTTTCCTCACCAAACTAATTGAATTTGGAATAAATTATGGGACTCTAATTTTTAGATGTCTTCCGTCAACATCAAAATGTAAATTCAAAAACAGAATATGTTCATTTATGTCTTTCTATAGAGCGAGTATAGCAGTCTAGGTATTGTCATTGCTGTCTGCAGTATTTAACCCTTGATTTCATTTAGAACTTCTTTCCTTGTAACTGAGAAACTACTTGTTTACTTTCCATGTGATTTTAAATTTGAGAGTTAAATTTATCTTAATTGAAGTTTTTAAGACTGGGCCTCAATCTTACCTAGACTGGAAGTGTAGTGGCCATTTGTGAGCCTGATCCCTCTGATACACATACAGGTATTTTGACATGCTCTATTTCTTTTGCCTTCTTTGGCAACCTGGTCACCCCCTAACCCCATCCCTATAATGGCAACAAATATTATAAACACATGATCCACTTAAACTACTGCTTCTCAGAATTCTTGAGCCCCAAAGATCCACAAACCTCAGCTTCTTAGTAGCAGAGCTTACAAGCATGTGCCCCTATGCCCAGCTCAAATTTCATTTATAGACAATACTTATGGAACAATTCATTCCACTGTTTTGACAGTAATACTTGTTTTTCAAAAATTATTTAGTGTGGTTTATTATGTTTAATTAGATCATCAAAAATGTATTTTTCATTTCAGCCTAAAACAGCCAATGTTCTTGGAGCTGTTAATAAGCCTCTTTCATCAGCAGGCAAGCAATCTCAGTCCAAATCTTCAAGGATGGAGACTGTGAGCAATGCAAGTAGCAGCTCAAATCCAAGCTCTCCAGGAAGAATTAAGGGAAGGTATGTATGAGATCACATTTAACAGTGATTTTGAAGGGTATAGTTAGTATAAATGAGTAGGTATCATTCTCTATATTCTAAAATAGGCTCTCATCTTTCTCTAAATTAAGATTTATAGAGGACAAGGGAAATGCTTATTATTCTCAGGGGACTGGCAAAACTTCAACAACCTCTCTTTCTCCTCTTTCCCTCTCCATAGCAAGTATTGAAAGAACCTTCCTATAATACTGTGATAATAACTTAATTTTAAGAGAAAAAAATGATGTAGTGGATACGGAGCTGTGTAGGATCTGGGAAAGCAGCTAGTGGCACAGGAAGACCCGAGTTCAAATATGACCTCATGCGCTATGTGACTCTGGCCATTTTCCTCTTCTGTAAAATTGGAATAATAAACAAAAAAATAAATTAATAATAGTAATAATACTTACCTCCCATGGTTGTATGAGGGTCAGGACCTCATGAGATATTTGTAAAGTACTTACTTAGCCCAATGCCTGACACAGAGTCGGTGCTGTATAAATGCTCATTTCCTTCCTTTTAAGAAGACTGAACTATCATGCATATTTTCTGTGTCACTCTGGGCAAGTTACTTAACCTCTCAGTGCTCTGGGCCAGTAGTTTCAAACTTAAATGGAAATAGATCCTTTCAAGCCTCACAGTTACTTAGAAAACCACAAATTAACATTATGTGGTATTGTGTTTTTATTTATTTTGTTAAACATTTCCCAATTACATTTTTTTAGTCCTTATCTTTTGTCTTGAAATCAGTCCTGTGGAGGGCAGCTAAGTGGCTCAGTGGATTGAGAATCAGACTTTTTGAGATGGGAAGTCCTGAGTTCAAATTTGGCCTCAATTACTTCCTAACTGTATGACCCTGGGCAAGTCACTTGACCCCCATTGCCTACCCTTACTGCTCTTCTGCCTTAGAGCCACTTCACAGTATCTATCTATCTATCTATCTATCTATCTATCTATCTATCTATCTATCTATCTATCTATCTATCTACTTTTATTTACTTATTTATTAATTAAAATCTTATCTTCTGTCTTGGACCAAGGCAGAAGAGCAGTAAGGGATAAGCAATGGGGTTCAAATTGACTTACCCAGGGTCATATAGTTAGGAAGTATCTGAGGCCACATTTGAACCCAGGACCTTTCATCTCTGGGCCTTGCTTAATCTACTGAGCCACCTAGTTGCCTCCTCCCAATTACATTTTAATTTGGTTGGGACACTTTAAGAGTCTGACACCTCTGTTCTAGGCAAAATGCTCTGAGTAACTGAAGATGACAGTGGAACTATATCACTGGAGGGAGTTTCCTTTCTTGGGAAGTCCTGGCACTAAAAAAATCACAAGTGCAGTTCCTATCTTTTTTCTTATTTTAAACCATTCTTTTCACTTTTTTAAAGGGTTAGAATTAACACAAATTAAATTTTAAACATTTTTCAGTAACTTTAGATGTTTAAAGATGCATGATTGTTTGACTTATTACTTAACTACAGTGGAACATCATAGAAGCTTTAGTTGCTGCCTCACCTGCGGAGTTTTTACAGCTTATATAGAGTAAGATATTCCTGGCAGTAAAAGAGGGGGGAGGAATGATATTAATATCTTTTTCCGTAACCTTTATATAGATAGGAATGGAGGTTATATTTCTGGCTGATCCAAAAAAAGAATAGAAATGGGATGTGGTAATTCAGAACTGTGATTGCATCTGTATAGGGATTTTCTTCTTATAGGGATAAGATGGAGATGAGAGCATGTTTGAAATGCATAGCTTTAGATGCTTTGGAGAACTTGGAAGTTTAGTGACACTTTCCTTTGATCATGACATTTATCAGAGGCAGGACTTGAACTTAAAACTTAGTGACTCTAAGACTCATTCTACTCTGCATGCCACACTGCCTCTTGTATTCATAATACTGTCTCAATGGTTAATAGATTAACATTGAAGTTCCTTCCATTATCCCTTATTTACAGCTCTCAACTGGATATATTCTCTTAGATATCTCCAATTCAATTTAAAACTCCTTTGTTTGCAAAGTGGCTTATTTTCTTGATTTCTTATTTATGGCAATAACAGCATTTTCCTAGTCACTTACTGAAACTAATAAGCTCAGAATCATCTTTGGTTTCTCTCTCTCCCATCTCTCTCAAAGCCAGTCAAAAAGTCCAATTTTATATGTCTTACTTTTCTTCTTCCACCTCTTATTTTCAGATCATAATATCTTATGTTCCTTCTGCCACTTAATTTCAGACCTTAGTATTCAGGCCTAAACTATTGAAACAGGCCTCTAACTTATCACTTTAATAACTTCAATTTCTTTTTAAACCATTTTCTATATTACCAACAAATCAGCACTCTTAAAACCTTTTTTTGATTCTGTTATTCTTTAAAATAACTATCATTGCCTTTAGTAAAGTCCTTGATGATACTCAAGATCCTTTATAGAGGAGGTTTTTAATCTTATTTTATGTCATGGAGCCCTTTGTCATTCTGGTGAGATATATGGACTCTTTATAATTTTAAAAATAAAATAAATACATAAGTTTTAAAGGAAAGCTTATTATTTTGATATAGTTGTCAAAGTATTTAAAAACTAATGTATAAGCTCCCAAGTTAAGAACTTATGCTTTATAATATCCAACTTTATTTTTACCTTATCCTAACATAGTGACCCCATATTATACATCCAGATTGATCTCATCATTTCCCCAACAAGTTATTTTTGTTCCTCTCCTTCTACTTAGGTACCCAATTAGTGGGTACTTTATCATATAAAACTTAATATTATGTGCATCAGTTTTCTGGTCATGGGATCATAGATCTAAAAATATAAAAGACCTTTAAGGCCATCACCTCCAATTTTTTATTGTCTCCTAAATGAAAAATAAATTTTGGGGAGAAGAGTTGTGCCTTATTTTTCAGTTATATCAAAATAGCATCTTATATGTACTAGATGACTGATATTCAGTACATACAATTGAACTTCACGCTTCTCTGATGAAAAGCCCTCATTTTCTTTCCTTGTATGCTCCATATTTATTTAGACAATCTCTTAATTTCTTTAAAATTATTAATGAAAATATTAGAATTTAAACTGTAAAAAAACGTGCTGAAATTGTGACATATTTGAATGGAGCAAGTTGTGGAAGAATTAAATTGTACAGGTTCTAAAAGAATGAGAGCTCTACAAAGGATTTAGAATCCAATCCTACAAAACTATCCAAGGCAGATTTTTGAGAATTAAAATTGTGTGTGCATGTATAAAATATATAATGATAAATGTATAATTGTAAATAATGATAAGTATTTATTTTAAAAGGCTTGACAGTTCTGAAATGGATCACAGTGAAAATGAAGATTTCTCCATGTCTTCACCTTTGCCAGGAAAAAAAAGTGACAAGAGAGACGACTCTGATCTTGTAAGGGTGGTGAGATGTTGGGTTGTGTCTGATAATAATTATGTTATAAAACTTATGTTGTGTTAGTAATTTTCAACTTAATAAAACTAGATTAAAATCAGTTAATTTTTCTCTATATAAAGTATACTTCTTGTGTAGCTTTTTTTTTACTTTTCCTTGAGGATTTTTTTAATAGTATTTTATTTGATCATTTCCATGCATTATTCATTAAAGACAAAGATCATTTTCTTTTCCTCCCTCCCACCCCCCCATAGCCGACGCGTGATTCCACTGGGTATCACATGTGTTCTTGATACGAACCCATTGCCATGTTGTTAGTATTTGCATTAGAGGGTTCGTTTAGAGTCTCTCCTCTGTCATGTCCCCTCAGCCATTGTAGTCAGGCAGTTGCTTTTCCTCGGTGTTTCTACTCCCTCAGTTTGTCCTCTGCTTATAGTGTTTTTTCTCCTAGATCCCTGCAGATTGTTCAGGGACATTACACTGCCACTAATGGAGAAGTCCATTACATTCGATTATACCACAGTGTGTTTGTCTCTGGGTACAATGTTCTCCTGGTTCTGCTCCTCTCGCTCTGCATCTTGAGGATTTTTTTAAAGTTTATTTTTATATTTTTCAAGTAACATGTTTTTAAAAATTAGTCTGTCTCTTACTTATCCTCCTCTCCATTGAGCAAATGTTAATAAAACAAAATAAATCTCAATATATTTCTAAATATTAACTAATAAATATCTAAATCGTGCAGCAAAACAAATTCCCACATAATACCTGTCTGTAAACTTATATATTTCTGCTTTTGAGATCATTACCTCCCTATTCAGAGATGCATATTGCTTCTTCATTCTTTGAGGCTCATGTTTTATCATTTCAGTGATCCGAGTACTAATGTTTTTCAAAGTTCTTTTTCTCTATAGTCTTGTTGTTATAGCATACCTTTTTGCCCCACTTCTCCTCACTGTACTGTAACATTTCATAAATAGTTCCCACATAATTTTTTATTGCACAGCAATGTTCCTTTATATTCATATACCATGGTTTGTTTAGCCATTTTCTGATAGGATGGCACATCTTTAATTTCAAGTTTGGGGCTATCACAAAAAGAACTTCAATAAATTTCTTATATGGCTGTCACAAATTTTAGTTCTCAGGTTTGAGACCTTAATGTTTTTAAGGTAGCAATATAAGAATTATACAATATTACTAAGTGTATTTACTTTTTTTGTTATTCCAATTTTACTCCATAACAAAGTACTTTATTACATCAATAAAGTTCTGTGTTTTCAAAAATTAAACAAATAATACATTCTTTGATAGTTTGATTCAAAAAGTGAATCTTATGGTTAAGATAATAATCTTTGATAGCTTTAACATTGTGAAGATTTTATGAACATGGCATTTTTTGTTTGCAATAGAGTAGAAAAACTTTGAAGGATCCTTATAAAGTCCTAGCTTACTTCAGTGCTTTTCTCATATGTATTATAGAAACAGTTTTAAAATGGTACTTAAAAGTAAACTATTAAGGATTTTAGGACACCTCAAGTACCCAAATATATCCTCTCCTATAACCTCAGCATAACTAAACATATCATAACAAGAGCATTCAGTTAGATCTTCCAGTCCTATGAATAACTAATTGACATTCCTAGCACCTCTGTACCACATAGCAAGTGAATTGGTTGTGAATAAATTGTGTTTGCCATGACTTCAAAACAGGAATTCCAGCAGCTGTTAGATGAACAAAGGAGATCCATATCTGCTAGTCTAGTTAAAGAAAAAGGGAAGGGAAGAGGGAGAGTGATGGCTTAATAGAGAGCCAGGCTTGGAGATAGAAAATCCTGATTTCAAATATGGCTTCAGACACTTCTTAGTAGTGTAACACTGGGCAGATCACTTAACCCCAATTGCCTAGTGCTTCTCACTCTTTTGCCTTGGAACCACATGGCATTAATTCTAAGGTGGAAGGTAGGGGTTTTAAGAAAAAGGGGGGAGGAGTCTTACTTATAACATTGTAGCAGGTAGTATGGAATACCATCTAATTAAGAGGGAAAAGATCTAATGAGTTTAATTGTTTTTTTTTTAACTCCTTTGAAGTGGTTTTCTTTTCATGACCATTTTCCTTGTGTTTGACAAAAATAAAGATGCAAGTTTTAGAGATAAGAATTTACTGTTTGGTAAAAAATTGTTGGGAAAACTGGAAGGATGTTTGGCAGAAACTAGATAGACTAGTATCTTACACCATTTATCAAGATAAGATCAAAATGTATTTATGACCTAGGAATAAAGGGAGATATAAGCAAATTAGAAGAATGGAGAACATATCACCTAACAAATTTATGGATAGAACAATTTATGAACAAATACAGAAAACATTGTGAGATGTAAAATGAATTATTTTGAAATTTTTGTACATATGAAAAGGAATGTACCCAAGATTAGAAGGCAAGCAGTAAATTGGGGGAGGGGGAATTTTATAGTTTTTCTGATACAGGTCTTATATCTCAAATATTAAGAATTTTGTCAAGTTTATAAGAATATGAGCCATTCCTCAGTTGATAAAATAGTCAAAAGATATGAATAGACAATTTTTAGATGAAGAAATCAAAGCTATATATAACTGGTAATGGCTGGAGAATTTTCTTCTCATAGCTATTAAGAAATGATGCTCATTTTTTATATAGTTTACAATGGCCATTTTTGTTTTGTTATAGGGATCTGAACTGAGATAAATTGGATACCGTTTTGCAGGATAGTTCTAATACATAGTTTATAGTATAGGTTATTTCCTTGATCTATAACTTAAGTTTACATTTTATTATGAATAAAAACCATAAAATCCTGTGTAGTGTTACAATCTTACAGAAGTAATTTTAGTGTAATGTACTTACCTATTCATAATGAAGTCAAGTAATTCCATTGTTTGATTAATTTAATTATTAGGATGTTTTTTGTCTTTATGTGGAGTGAGAATTTGCCTTCCTACTGCTTTTACCTTTTGTAACTAATTTTCCCCTCTGGAGCAACTCAAAACTACCCTTTTATTTGACAACTTTTTATATTTCCAATATAAATAATTTACACTCATTTAGTGTAATGTATGTACATATTTAGTGTAATGTAGGTGCATATCCAGAAGATGTTTTTGTGGTTATCTTATTTACCATATCCACAAAGAGAGAGCATTATAGTAAAATTGTGTTTTTTTTAAAGAATGATAGAATCATTTTTTTAAAATTGGCTATTTGCAAACCATAAGAAATAAGAATGCTTGGTGGATATTTTTTAACCTGTTTTCAGAAAAGTAGTTTTTTAAATTTAAGTAATTCACTTGTGTGTTCTTTCTGCCTCAAATTTATAGCATCTTTTCTTTTATCATTGCCATATATTTTTTTAATTGGCCAAATATGATTCCTAAGAAATAATAAGCTTTGGTGGTTCTATGCGCTCTCTTCACTTTCCATTCCCTTCTAAAATATATGTAATGCCAGCTACTCTTTTCATTTTCTTATACCATGCTAATATTAAGTAATCATGGAAGCAGTAATATGAATGTACAGTAGTTGCTAATTTTTAAATATGATCTGTCAGGTGACCTTAAGTGTTATTGTCAATTTCTAATTGAGTAAAACTCCTTAAAACAGTAAATTGCTTAGTGGCTTGACATCCTTAGAGAATCTTTTTCAGTCTCCATCTGCTGGTCAATGTTATAAATTCTAAATAAAGTAGCAATGTAATTTACTGTGAAATGTCATTAATTTTCCTTGTTAGTATTTTGAAAGGTTAATCGTTTAGGTGAAACAGAGGCACTTTTTTCCATCTAAAAATATTTTAATGCACTATGAATTCACTTAATTTTTCTATACTTTTGCATTCTTAATTTATAGAAGTTATCAAAGTAATCCTTTGACATATTTAAGGATTAGTGACATAATCCCATGTGGAATTTACTTATGTCTTGAGATATATGTAAAATTACCATTATTATTGATTAGAGGAACAGCCATTTAAAAATTGCTATATTAGTTAATTAGAACTGATTAAACAGAGGCCATCTGATTTAGTGGTGAAAGGACTGGCCTTGGAATCCAGAAGACCCAATTTCAAATCTTGTTTCTGATACATAGCTAGACTTAATTTAACCTCTTAATGCCTCTGGCAGCTTTCTAGCCCTGTAAGTTATAAAGGAGTTACTCATCTGCATCAGTGGAAGGCAGTTATTAACCAGAATTTCCTATAGTGATATGTTTACTCCTCCATAGTCCTATCCATCCCCTTATTAATTACATCCACCTCCATCCCATTCCCCAAAGAACTATTCCACACAAAAAATGATTGAGATGCCTAGTCCAGAAATTCCTTTTATAAAATAGCACTTCTTCTGCTTAGTTTAATATTGTAAAAATTAAGCACTATTCTTATAGAGTAGTTCCATATAGATATAAGTAGCTTAAAATAAAAAACCACTCTCATCAGATTTTTTGATTCAAGAAAGAATGATTAGTCATCCTTCTGTTGTATTTAAACATATTTTTCTTAGTTACATTTTTCTTTACCTTTTTTAACTTTATTTTACTATCTCTATAATTATTTTCATTAAAGCAGTAATCTGATTTTAATTTCCAGTCTGAACTTGAGAAGCCAAGAAGCCGAAAGAAGACACCTGTTACAGATACAGAAGAGAAATTGGGTATGGATGACTTAACCAAATTGGTTCAGGAACAAAAACCAAAAGGGAGTCAGCGGGGGAGGAAAAGAGGCACAGCTGTGTCTGATTCTGATGAACCACAGTGGCCAGAAGAGAAACGGCTTAAAGAAGATCTCTTAGAAAATGAGGATGAACAGAATAGCCCACCCAAAAAGGGCAGAAGAGGGCGGCCCCCTAAAGCAGTTGGTGGTGGTGGCGTCCCAAAAGAAGAGCCAGCAATTAAAACATCTAAGAGAGGAAGCAGGAAAAAACCTGGTCCTGCAGCAGCAGAAGAGGAGGAAGAAGAAGATAGGCAGAGTGAAAACATGGAGCAGAAACAAAAAGGCAGACAGCATAGAACATCTAGAAGAGCACAACAGAGGTGGGTATTTATAACTCTTGACTGCTTATATTTTAGTTATGATATCATAAATCATAATTTGATGTTATCAAAATTTGGGTCTTCCCCAAAGCAGAACAGAATCTCCTGAAAGTAGTGCAGTTGAATCCACACAGTCCACACCACAGAAAAGACGAGGAAGACCACCAAAAACGCCACCACCATCACAACCAAAAAAAACTGTGTAAGTCGTGAATGCAATAATATTAAATTGCAAACAGATTTCAAATAATTTTGTAAAATTTCATGGACAGTGTCAATGCTCTATTTAAACCCCCACATATTAATCAGCCCTATATATGCTAGACAAAATAGAATTTTGTGATGCTTTAACTGGGTCATGAAGAGCCCAATTAGCCCACTGGCACCACTTTAACACTTAGGGAACTTGAAAGAAGTCTTCATTAAATGCATGCTAAATGCTTCATTTACACTATACTTGGAGACACTGGTAGCTGTGTATGAACTCTTTGTGAGGGGAATGGTCACAATACCTTGAATTTGGTCCCTTTTCTCTTTTCCTGCCTTTTTTCTTTGTTCTCCTCCCTCCATTCCCCACCCCCTTTAAAAAAATTAACTTCCCATCCCAAGACTCATTTTTGCAAACATATTGGAAAATACTTATACTGAAAACAGCATTCCCCTTTTTTTAGATTCATATAGAAAATATATATTTTCCTATGAATATTTTTATGATGCACCTGATGTATTTGTTTTCTAATAAAAATACATATATGCACAGGTACATATTTAATTTGTATGTAGAAAGCTTTTTATAGTACTGTTGGATCAACTTTCAAAAATAAATTTTAGTTTAGATACTGGAGTCATGCCATAGCATCACTGTTACTGAAAAATTATAGTTCCCTTCACTATTTTTTCTCAATATAAATGAGAAAGATTAAAAATAAAATTACTTTAGCATACTGACTAAATTCATTAATACTTTCATACTTTAGATAGTTGTCAGCACCTCAATTTAAAGCATCTTTGCAAACATGCCATTGCATTCATGCTTGGGTTAAATGCCTATTTCTGTTAGATGCGAGAGATGAGCAAAAACCACAGGAGGTCTTACTCAGATTTGCATGCTTCTTTCATTCTGCTTTTTGCCAGCTAATTCCTTTTTCCAGAGGGGAGAAAGAAAAACATACAGGTGGGTATACACAGGATTTTATGTGGAAACTTAAAGTCTAGAAAGCCAACAATCTGTGATGAAAGAATCCTTACTGTTAACATTTTGTAGATTAATTGTGTTACATGTTAGTAAAGTAAGGAATAATTTTTTTGTGAGAATCAGAAAGATGACTTCAGTGGTCATAGAGTATTTCCTTTTTTGATATTGTCTAGGATTTGATTACACATTTTTCCAAACTAAATGAATATCCTACTTTAAGGAACATTCACAGGAAATTCTGTAACTAACTGGCAAACTTTTCATTTGAATCTTCAATGCTGAGAAGTTCTAACTTAAATTTAAGGTAAATTACATGTCATCCTTGGCATTGCTATTGGCAGTCTTTCTCTGTTAATCCACCATATATTTGGAAAAAAGCAATTGAAGGTAAAAACTTAGTTTTAGTTCTCTGTTAAGTAATATATGTTTTGAGGCTTTTGGAATAGTTCAATTAGGATCCAAAATACCAAGAGATTTGAGTCCACATGTTTTGGGACTACCCCATGCTGTCTGTTGAAATGTTCTGAGAGTCTGAATGCTCTTAATGGCATCTGAAACTGTGATAAGATAGGTAATTCTCATTTTTTGCTGTGCTATTAAATTAATTCTTTGATAAACACACCACACATACAGTTCAACTCTATGCATTTGATATTTTCCACTGCTGACACAAACGTTTTCAGACAGATAGTTGAACACCACCATTTGTATGTTCAGTTTTCTCCCATGTTCTCCTTAAAATGCAATCTCCAAGAACATCTTACCCAAAATCTCTGGGGCTCTTTGATCTTGTCAGTAATTGATAAGTAGGACCATTACATTTAATCCAATAAACATTAAGCACATGAAATATGTATGGAAGTGAAGGAAATAAGGTAAAAAAAGGCACTGGCTGAGATCTTGGTAAACTTAAGAATTACATATTTAACATTTTAATTATTTCACTGATTCCTCCTTTTCTGTGAGATGTACATACAGAATCACAGCATCTTTGATTTAAAACTGCACAGATTATATAAACTATCATTTTGTAGATGAGGACAGTGAGACTCAGAGCCCTAAAGTGACTTGCTCATAGTCATAAAGTCAATGGTGGAGTCTGTACTTATACCAGGTTGCTGACTTCCAAAGTGCTCTGTTGTTCCTGCTATACCATTGTTAGCTTCACATAATTTTTTTTTCCTATATTGGACTTCAGTGTCCTTGAAATGCAGGGTGACACAAAGTTACTGGCAAAAGAGCAAATATTATCTCAATTGTTACAAATGAATAAATTTTAGTACTATTTGACACATTTTTGTATCTGGGTCAGTCTTTGCTCTCCAAGATTAAAATGTCACAGTTCTGGATTTAGAATATTGGGGAGTTGGGGGGGGGGGGGACTTCAGTCTCATTTAAAGTATCAGTGATAAAAATGAGCAATGAAAAACCATACATTTTTTCCTCTAATATTGAAGATTAATTATTGCTCAATGAATTAATTCAGTTTCTTATGTTTTTTACTCTAGCCGCACTGGACGCTCCAAACAAGCATCTAGTAAAGAAAATGAATCAAGTGAAGAGATGGATGTTTTTCATAGTAGCTCTCCTGTCAATGATGACATTCCACAAGAAGAGATAATGGAGGAAGAGGAAGTTTCTACAATCACTGTATGTGTTATAATTTCACATGCCTCAAATAAATTGGGATAAAGGGATTGAGAAGTAAGAGCAATAAGAGCTTAGTCAAATCAGTCTAAAACTTTCCTTTATGTACATCTAAACATTGGGTGTTAGTTTCTATTTTATAGAGTAGCTTAGTGAATTATCTTGCTTGTGCTCTTAATCTACCATCAGGCTTATATTTTAATACTTTAAAGAGGTGCTGTTTTAATTTCATTGTCATGGGAACTCCTTCCTCCAATTCAGACTACACATCTATCATACCTTAGTAGATATTCTTTAACATGGTTTTTTCTAGTGCCTTCTTTTCTTTTTATTCTGTAGTCTCATTTTTCTGAGATCATTAGCTCTCAATGGGTTTAATTATCATCTCTATGCAGATGCTTCCCAGATTTATATATCTAGCCCTGTTCTTTTTTATGCATTACAATCATGCATCTTGAATTGTGTGTCTTGTAAGCATCTTAAATTCAACGTTTATAAAACGGAAAATTATCTTTTCCCCAAAACATTCTCCTTTCAAATTTCAGCTTCAAACCATAATCCTTCCAGTCACTTAGTTGGAGCCTTGATGTCATCCTTGAAGCCTTTTACTCGATTCATATATCCAGTACGTTGCCAAATCTGGTTTTAATCTACCTTCAACAACATCTCTTTCATATATACTCTTCTCTTCATACAAATAGTCATGATTCTAGTTCAGGCCCTTTCCTCCTCGCGCCTAGTTTATTTTAGTACTCGTCTTTTTTTTATTTTTTAAACCTTTACTTTCCATCTTACAATGAATACCATGTATTGGTTCTAAGGCAGAAGAGCAGTAAGGGTTATGCAATGGGGGTTAAGTGACTTGCTCAGGATTACACAGCTAGGAAGTGTCTGAGGCCAGATTTGAACCTAGGACCTCCCATCTCTAGGCCTGGCTCTCAATCCACTGAGCCACCCAGCTCCCCCTATTCAAGTTCTTCTCAATATCAGTTCATCCTCTACTCAGCTGCAAATCTGATTTTTGTAGGCCTGATTATATCATGTCTCTACTTAGTGATTTCCAGTGACTCCCTATCTCATCCAGGATCAAATATGAAGTACTTTGTTAGCATGTAAAGTTCTTCATAACTCGTCTCGGTCCTATCTTTCCAGTCTTTTTGTCCTTTCATCACTCTGTGATCCAGCTATGCTGGCCTTCTTTCACTTTCCTGTACATAGCATTACATCTCCTGTACTTACTTTTGCACTTGCTGTTCCCCATGCATAAAATGCTTTCTTTCCTCACCTCTGCCTACTGACTTCCTTGACTTCCATTAAGATTTAGCTAAAGAACCATCTTCTGCAGGAGGTCTTTCCTGGTTCCCCTAGCTGCTATACTTTCCCCACTCTGAGATTACATTCTATCTATTTTATATATCTCTTGTATATATGTATTTACCTCTTATTTTCTTCTATTGTAATGTTTACTTCTTGAAGGCATAGGCTATATTTAGCCTTTCTATCCCCAGCACTTAATACAGTGCTTGGCACATAGTATCTTCTCTTTTCTTGACTGTTTTTTTTTTTGATTGATATGTGAAGGTTCTTCAGTCTCTAATTCTTTGACTTTAATTCCTAGCAAAGTTTCAGAACATAATGCTAAACTCATTACCTTATGGTGTTTAGACTCAATTCTTGTTCCTTTATTATTTTTTTTAATCCAAGGCATTTCCCCATAATAAGCCTTGAAGTTTCTTGTTCTCTGTATTTCATTCTTTATTGATAGTAGTTTGGTAATAATGTCCAACCAAATTTCTTTAGGATCCTAAGATGTAATTCTTATGGATCAAGTAACCTAAACTTATTAAGGGTAGGTAAATATATTATTTTATGTACATATATCTTGAATGGCTACTCCCTTTTACAGTTTTTCTCTGCCCTTTTCCTCACTAAAATTATTTCCTTATTTCATATTCCCTCTATCATTTTCACTATTTTCCCTTTTTTTTTTTCCAAACTCTGGTGAAGAGGTGACCTTTCTTACCAATGTTATTTTCTTTACATGTACCCTCAAATCTTAAGCAGATTTTCTGCATTATCATCACTCTTCTGCTTTCATCTTTCCTTTATGCTTTTCTCTTTTCACCACCAATAGCACTAATAAATTTCCCACTCCTTAAAAACCTCTCACTGGGGAAGCTAAACGGCTCACTAGAGAGCCAGAACTAAAGATGGGAGATCCTGGGTTCATATGTGATCTCTGACACTTCCTAACTTTGTGGCCCTGGGGCACCACACCCTTTGCCTAGCCTATACCAATCTTTTTGCCTTGGAACAAATACATCATGTTGATTCTGAGATAGAAGGCAAGGATTTTTAAAAAAACTAACAACAAAAAAAGCGACTTTCAACCTTTTACTGATTTTTAACACCC
Organism: Monodelphis domestica; assembly: GCF_027887165.1. Taxonomy (NCBI): domain Eukaryota; kingdom Metazoa; phylum Chordata; class Mammalia; order Didelphimorphia; family Didelphidae; genus Monodelphis; species Monodelphis domestica. The sequence goes on from NC_077230.1 coordinate 305,450,269, forward strand.
CCATAGCTCCTATAGCTTTTCTTCTTTTCTTGGCCAGACTCTTAAATAAATCTGCCCTACTTGGTTGCTTTTCTTCCTTTCCTCCTATACTTCCAAACCCTCTGGAATCTGATTTCCAACTTAATCACTCAACTGAAATCGCTGTCTCTTAATTTGCCTAATGTAATAGCCTCTTCTTAATCCTTATCCTTGAACATCTGCAGCAATTTGACACTGTTGACAAATTTTTTTTTATCTTGGATATTCTCTTTTAAATTGCTGTTCCCTCTTAGTTCCTCTGTCTGACCTTTTTCAGGCTTCTGAGCTGATTGTTGTCCATTTCTTGTCCCCTAACTGTAGTTTTACTCTTAAGGCTTTGCTCTGATCCCTCTTCTCTTGTCTCTGTTCCTTGTGACTTCCTTAGCTCCTATTTCTCATGCCTTTGGACTGGTATGCCTGGAATGTGCTCCTTCCTCACACTTCTTCTCTTGGAATGCCTGGTTTGCTTCTAAACTCAGATAAACTTCATCTTTTGCATTAGGCTTTCAGTGGCTTTTCTGCCAAGATTATCTTGCTTCTGTTTCATATGTATTTTGTACAGACCTATATGACCATGATTCCTTATGTTAGACTATAAACTGCTTGACAACATAGACTTTCATATTTGTCTTTAGTGTTTCACAAATACTTGTTGATTGATTACCAGAAAAAAATAGAAACAAAATAACAGTTGAAAAACTTTGCCATATCTTTCTTGTCAAGTACCATTATTTTGATTGAAATTCACTCAAAACAGTATTTCTGTCCCAACTTTGATTGTCCTCCTTCCCCTGCAGAACTTTTTAAAGATATTTCCCCCTCAATTATATATAAAAACAATTTTTAGCTTTCAATTAAAAAAAAAATTTGAGCCAAATTCATTCCCTTCCTCTCGTAAAGACATGAGCAGCCCGATACAGATTTTACATGTACAATAATGTTGCACTTTTCCATATTAATCATTTTGTGGAAGAGAAATCAAACAACAACAAAAAAAGAAAATGGAATATAGTATGTTTCAGCCTGTATTTAGTCTCCCTCCATCAGTTCTTTCTTTGGAGCCAGATGGCATCCCAATAGATCCTTAAACAACCTTTTTATCCAAATTTCTTTTGAGTTATAACACACAGGATGTTAATCTTTATCGATCCTCTGTTACTTGCTCTTGTTTCCATTTTCTTTACATGTATTTTAAGAATCTGAGTTGGGTTTATGTTTTCCTTGTGCATCTCCATTGTTTTTTTATTTCCAACCATGTCTTATTCTTCCTCCTCAGCATTATTTTTCTTTCTGTCCTCAGAATTTCATTATCATAGACTTTCTTATTCCTCTCAAGGCTGACTTCTCATTTATAAATTTAGTCCAAAGAATCCCATTTATATTTCCCCTGAAACCTCTGAGGAATCCTCTGAAATGTATTCCAAAAGAGGATTCTTGGATTTCCTCTCCTTGTCTTTAACAAATTTTATATGTAGTGGTCTCTTCTGCATTTTCCACACCAGTAGCTAGTTCCTCCCAGTTTGTAAAAGTCAGATCCAGTGAATAATTTTCCTCTTTTAAAAGATGAAAATATCATTAGGGTAGTTCAAAAAATTATTAGATATTCTCTTTTTAGTAGAGAGAACAATATTTAGCAGATGACTAGGTAATTGAAATCTTTCTTCATAACTACATCATGCATTTGTAGCAGGCTTGTAATCTGTTCTCTGAACATTTCCCTCTTTCATCCATCAGGTCTATAGTATACTCCAATAACATTGTTGCTTGTGTTTCATCTTCTTTGGTCTTTACCCAAAAGCTCATACTATGCTTCTCTCCTCTGATTCTATCTTTTTCCTAGTCAGTAGTTATTATAGGGAAGCCCTGTTTATATTCCTGTGGTCGTTTTTAATTTTTAAAAGCTAATCTCTCTTCTAAACTCCAGTTTTCAAGTTAACTATTACCTGCTTAAGACACCAGCATCCTTTCCAGTCTTCTACTACAACCTAGGAATAAATATTGAGGCTTTCCCTCATTCCCTCATCCTAAAGGTTGCCAAATCTTGTTGATTCTAATTTCATAACATCTTTCTCCTCTTCTTTTGTTCAGGTACATTCTCACATTTTTTCTGGGTTCTTGTAGTAGCCTCCTTCATGTACTCCCCCCAATCTCCCAAAATCCATCATCCCCATATTTCTCTAATTAATAGGCTAAAAGAACAGATATGATCATTTTATTTCTTGTTACCTATAGAACATAGGTTTTCTAACCTTTCCTGTGTTATGTCCCTCTTTGGAAATATGATGAAGTATATGAACCTTTTCTTAGAATAAATTTTAGTTCAATTAGAGATTAATGAAAATTAAGATACCATTTTTTCCTCATCCAAATTCACTCCTCTTTTCTCCCTGAATCTATCTGTAGATGCCTTGTTTACTCTCTGGTTCTGTTAAATTTATTTGTGGTTGGACTCTGAATATAATAGGTGGTCGCCAGGGATTTAAATTTCTAAATCCCAAATGAATTACTAAAGTAAAATGAATTTATGGTAGTTTATTTACAATAGAGGGAAGATATTAAGGAATGAGAGAGACAGAGACAGAAAATCTGGCTTCCTCTGAGCCAGTTAGAAATTTCTAAGCCCCAGCCAGGGAAAGAAAGTCTCAAGATGATAGGCCTTTCCTGGAGGCTTCACGTCTCCAGAAGGGGTCACTAAGTCAGCCTTTCACTCACCAATGATGACTGTCCAAATGAAAAGAAGTCTGGGTGTCTGTCTTCCAGTCGCTCCTCAAGTGTCCATCTCCAGTCTTCTCCGAGTCCAACTCTGAGTCAAGGGATCCTTCACCGAACTCGAAACTCAAATTGAATATATCTTCTCTTCTGGCCTTTTGTCCTCTTTTTAAAGAATCTTTTTCTCTTGTGTCACCTCCCCAAAATTTCACATCTACCAATCACAGAAGATGCTTTTCTCCAGGACTGCCCACTCTTTAGTTCTCACCTTCTTTGGTTATTAGATTATATCTTTTTGGGTTACTTAACACCTTTTTTTGGTAAATTCACCTTTTGTAGTTACTTAACACCTTTTTGTGGTTTAAATGGGTAGCTGTATTTAAAATACTGAGTTATCACCTTGAAAATCTAAAAATAGATTGTGGATTATAATTCTAGCTTCACTATAAAGGAACAGCTAAGTATCTTCATTGTTACAATCAGGAGATTGAATCCAATCTTCACAATCCCCTCCTGATGATCATTGGGAGACATTTAACATAATCATGTTTTAACCCTAAAAATTTTCTATATACAATATTTCACTTTCTAAGAGGAAATTACAATAGTTAGAAATAGAAAAGAGAGAAAGCAAAACCCATGTTTTGCTAGGCTCATTGACAAAAAGCCCAATTAGGGGTCAGCCCCCTTTGACATAAAAATGTATATTTACAATAAATGTTCAATCCCCTTTTTGGTCAATTGATTGCACCCAAAAGTTCATTCTGGATCTTCTTGATGTAGTGTAGGTTTCTGCAAGCATTTTTCTTCGAAGAGTTCATTTTTCTGGATTCAAGGAGTTAGCAAATTTCTTTTCCTGCTTCTGAAATAAAATTTTAAATATTGAATTTTTATTTATAAAAATTTTAGATTGTGGATTACAATTCTAGCTTCACTATAAAGGAAGATCTAAGTATCTTCATTGTTACAAATAGGAGATAGCTAAATCCAATCTTCACAATCCCCAGTTTATGAATCCTTGCTCTAGTATAAAATAGAAGATCCTTATCTTGGCTTTAAAAGCATACACAATAATGCTCCCTTCTGCATTTCAAGTTTTATATCATATAGCTTTTAGGCACTCTATTTTCATTAAACTGGGCTGCTAGCTATTACCTCTTCACAGCATTGTATCTTACTTCTGTGCCTTGGTATTAGAGGTTTCCCCAATCTTTCCTCATCTCTGCCTAATAGAGCATCCAGATTTCTTCAATGCAGAATTTGTCCTTTGTTCTAAAACAAAGCCTTTTCCTTGTGTCATCGATTATTAGTTTCTCTCATTCTTGAACTTACTTTATATTACATTGTGTTTTCTTACCAATTCAAAGGCACATTCTGCCAGTAGAATTTAAACTTGCTAGGGGAATTAAGGTAGTAGCTAGAAAGCCACTTGCAGAGGAGAAGTTCTGGGTTCAAATTTAGCCTCAGATTCTTCCTAGCTGTGTGACCCTGAGTAAGTCACTTTACCCCCATTGCCTATCCTTTTCTATCCACTGAGCCACCTAGCTGCCCCTCTAGAGCTCTTTAAGGTACAGAGCACCCATAGCTATTCTAGAGTCAAGAGCTTGGAGCCACCTAGTCCCACATTGAGAAAGGGGCATTCTGGTGGGATCACAGGATGGTCATTGCCCTCTTAACTCCTAGTGGTAGTAATCTGGGTGGGCATAGGTCAGGTTGGGGCCGAAACAAGGTTATTAAGAAAGAATGAGAGGATTTAAAATATGACCAACATAAAGTCAGTTATGGCTTAATTTTCAAAATGTGAACCTGTTTTAAAACTCTCAATAATTAATTTAATAGGTACGACGACGAACCTCTAAAAGGGAAAGACGATGAACTACCATAATTAAAAACCTCCTAAGTGAAATTTTTGAGGAATTCATTTGTTGTCAAGTTTAAGGCTTAATTAAGCTATTGATGCACATCGGGATTGTTGAAGAAAGGAAGATTGAACCTTGCTTTTACTGCCCCACGCGTTTGCAGTTCTTCAGTCACAAGCTTTTAGCCACACACACGTTAATGATACTGACTGGGTTTTTGTGAAAGTGTAATGTGCATTGGTTATGTAGGCATGAACTAAAGAAGAAACTTGTAAATATACCTTTTTTTTTTTATGTTTCTGACTTATAAAGTGCTTGTATAGCTTTTATTTGCGGCTTTAAAAACTGACAGTATCCAACTGTTTATTGGATCTATAATTCAATATATGGATTTGAAAACAGTTTGTTAGAATAGATCTTAAGCAGTGTCTGTCAGTGTTTGTTATTTGTACTCGGCATTTTACTGTGAAAAAAAAAATCAGTTTTAACAAATAGTGTCATTTTCATGCCACTGTTTGTTGGAAAGTTGAATGGTCTTTTTCTTTTTGTGTATCTAATCTAGTGTTCATATTTCTGGGCACCTTTTACTCTTTAGAGGTGCTAAATTGCTTTGCCATTACAGCTGAATGATGTCTAATAGGATGATGATACAACAGGTGCAAATTGTGAAATAGTACTTATTAAGTTGTTTGAATTTACACCTCAGTATTGGTACCAGAGTGTTCTGGTCTTTTGTGGCATTGAACATTTGAGGGGGGGGAAGAGAGATTTAAAATATTTTAATTTTAAAGTGTGTGCTGTTAAATAATGTACTGAATTCCTTACCCATTTATCCCCTTTCAGTTTTTATTAATCTACTGTATCAATAAAATTCTGTAACTGAGTAAGTTTTTAATAGTCTAGTATATTAATGTGTGTAGATATTTCCTCATGAACATTATGTTCACAAAATGCAAATTATTACATTATAATATGAAATCTGATATAAACATTAGTGAAATTATAGTTCTTAATACAATGTAAAGTTAATCAGAAAGAAAAAAATTTTATTGATGCAGTGTGTCTTTATAAAGCTGTTCTTGAGAGCCAAGTGTTTTGTATTTTATAGTGAGTTGCATGTTTATGGGAAAAATGTGCTAAAACTGGGATGTAATCTTTTCTGGAAATTCGTATCTAGCAGTAGTATATGATTGCCTCATAACAAAATTTTCCACCAAGAGTTTATTATTGTACTTCATTTTTTGTGAACCAAAAAAATTTTTTTTGGTATCTGGAACTTACATTTTTATTGACTTATCAACTATAGTTTTTGTGATCTTACAAGGCCTATTTGGAATTCCTTTGAGGGAAATAGGGAAGCTACCATTACGCTACACTTAGAGTAGTTTAATTTTTTAATTTACTGTAATCTGCAAAAACAGAAATGATTTACTCAAGACAGTATCCTCTATACAGTTTTATGAACTGTATCTTTAAACCAAAATGTATAGGTTAATACTTTTATGTTTAGCTAGATTCATTTTATTATTTCAGATGCTGTTCTTTTGTTTCTTTTGCAGTTGACATGAAAAAAATCAATATCTAACTTATTAAATTTTATCTCTCTGAAAAATGAAGCATTTTTGTGTAAGCTACCAATGTTTTCAGTATATTTCCAGGATAGGTTATAACAGATGGTGTTGTAATAAAGAGGACATTTTTGTTAGAAAAGTGTCTTTTTACCATTTTCCAATGTATATATCATAAATGATTTGATTTTCTTGTAAATATTTCTTTATGCCAATGGATCAGTCATACCTTCATTTTTTTAAATGTAGGAAATTGTGTTTAACAACCTTTCTCAATATTTAGCTATTCTTCATTTTGTACCCATGATGGCACCACTGATTATGGGGCGACTGCTGTATACTAGAGCAGCTAATGTTGGGTTAAAAGGTACATTGGTTGTGAAATTTTCATTAGCAAAATTCTTCTAAATAGGCTACTTCTGTTTGAGCAGTGCAAATGCAAGTTTTTAATCTATAAAAATAAAAGAATAAAAGCTAGCTTTATATTTTCTTCATTGACTTGATTGCACTGAAAATATTTATGGTGAATATATCTTTGAGAGCATTTTGTAAAAAATAAGAAAAAGCTTAAAACTGCTTGTGAAGTATCAAAGATTTATATGCATGGTTGAAGTTAACCAAATTTCATCAAACATCAATGATGTACATCAGTTATAATGGTGTATAATGCAAGTCTGGCTTTATTTGATACTAGTTTGTCTTTTTCACTCTTCATTTTTTTTTCCATTGGCTTATGTGATATTCATTATTCACTGAGAAAATAGTTTCAGTTTTGATATGATGTTCTCCTGATGTTCTGTGAGTTTCCATCTTAGGGATTTGTCCTCATTGTCTTAAAAATTTGTATTTTGTGTGCTAACATTATAAGTCTGTCTGTCTGTCTCTCACACATATAAAATTAGAGCAAAAAGGACTGTATAAAAACATACATTTCTAATAGTACATTTTTTTCCTGTAATGATAATGAAGATTCTATAGTACATTTTAAAGGAAAAAAAAGTTACACCAGTAATTATTTCCAATATGCTATTCTGAGGATATTCTAGTTAGCACTTTTCCATCTAATATTGATTACAGTTTATTGTCTAGTTGTGGTATAAGTTAGAAAAGTGGCAGTAAGAATTGTTCCAGGTAGTAAAGGACAAATTACTTTGCTATGTAAATGTGACTTTTAAGGACCATGCCCCCCCCCTTTAAAAAATGGCAGATACCTAGAAAGTTCTTGAAATATTTTAAATTTAAGATATGAAAAACTTTTTTTTTAACTTTTTGTTAATTTTAATTAGGACCAAAATATCTTCCATATCTCTTTATGAGTCATTGAGTGATTAATTTTCAGGCTTAGATTTTGATCTTCATGTTTTAATACCATTTGCATTGGTCACAATCTCTGTAAGCGAACAGGCATCCATTTTTTACCCTGAATGGGAATATTGGTACATGTAGGGTCCATAAGAAATGTGAAACATTAGAATAGTGAAATTTAGGTGAAAGGACTCTGAAAAACATTAAGGTGAATGGAAAATATTTATTAATTAGCTTTAAATCAACATATAAAAAACTGGGGCTGCCTCTGTGTCTTTTAAGGTTAGGAAATAGGCCATAGCCCAATTCTTTTTCTGCTCAAATACTTTATGAAAAATTAGAGATATAAAGTGGAAAGCCTTAGTAGTTCTTGGGAAGTAGTAATGAAGTAGGTTAAATATAACCTCCTTAAAGCTAACCTAATTTTAATCTAAAGGTTTCTGGCAGGTTTTGAGCGCGAGCCTTAGGTTTCTGAATTATAGCCTTCCTTTGTTTCACCCTTTCTCACTCCTCACTCTGAAACCCTAACTTTTCATGTAATAGTTCATTGTAGTGCTGGTTTACTTAAAACAGGGACTTTTGGCAAAGGTTCTGCTAACAACTCACCAGGATGTATTATCTAATATTTTATAAACTCTTCTTTACATATTAACTCTCAAAAGTGAGTTGTGAAAATCAGTAATATGTCATATCTATTTAGTTCAAAATATTCTATAGCCTATCACAATTTATCATTTTAGCCAAGATACTAATTTCTTCTACCCCATTCTTGGTAATTAATAGCAAAGAAATTATACCATGCATATGCACATCACATATAACTTGTATGTGCAAAGTTTTTATTCAATTTGATCACAGGATATATCCCAATGTTTGAAAACACAGATAAAATACTTCTTTAACATCAGGCTTCTTTGCAGTGGACTGTAAATAGTTTGCTGAAAAAATTGTGGCTTTATGTCATGATCTTCCTGTTTTCTGCTCTGTACTCCAAATTACTTGATCATCCCCCAGTGGTCTCCTTTTCCTTAGTTTCAGAAGAAGTGACCTTGCAAATGCTAGTTCCTTTGCTTTTTATCCTTGATTCCTGCCCTTCTAGGTTTCTCTAGGAGCTTGTCCCAACAATCACCTTTTCAATTCTCTTCTAAATGTCTCCTTTCTACTTAAAAACATCCAGTGACCTCCTGTATTCTTTCAAAAGAAAACAAAAAACCTTCACTTCAGCCTTCAAAAGGTAGTTGATGAAATGAAAAATGGAGTTCTGGTGAGAGACTGAGACTGGATTAACATCTAACAGTCATGTGCTTGTAGAAATAATGAGCATGAATGAGATCACCAAAAGAAACTATTGAGAGAACAGAAGAGAGATCAAGAAAGAGCTTTATCTCTTCCACTGCCTACCCATCATTAAACAGTTTTAAGAACTGAAAAGACACTCATAACATATGCATAGTACAGCAAACAAATTCTCACTTTGACCAAAAATAAAAATATATGTTTCATTCTGCATTTTACATTCTATCACCTCACTGGAAGGAGACTGATGGTGCAATTCATCTTCAGTCCTCTGGCTTGCAGTTTATCATTGCATTGATCAGAGTTCTAAATGCTTTCAAAAGTTGTTTTTCCATTTAATGTCGTATAAATTGTTCTAGTTCTCCCTTAAATTGCCTCAGTTCACTATTTCCTTTGAAACTACATCTCTTCATTTTTTAATGTCACAGTAATATTCTATTACATTCTGATATTCTATTACATATGCCATATATCCCAAGAGGCAGGTACCCCCATTGTAAAACTGATAACTAAGGCCAGGTTGACCTTTCTGAAGTATTTGGCACTGTTAAAGCATTCCATTTAGACACTTTTACCCTGTGCTTTTAATGATTGTACTCTTCTGGTTCTCATACTACATATTTACTCATTCTCTTTGGCTAGATCAGCAACCTGTGTTGACCCTTATACATTGGTATACCCATGGGTTCTTTCCTGGGCTTTCTTCTATATTCTCTTTAAGTGATACAATTTATGCCATGGATTCATTATTTTCTTCTAGCCCCACAGTCTATTCCTTTCTCTTTCTGTTAAGAGCATCACTGTCCCTCCATTCTCCCTCTCCGTTACCACTCCCATTCAGTAGTTGCCAACATTTATTTCTAACACCACATCCCTCACATGTTTTTGCTATTCTCTCCACTTAGGCAGCCACCACCCTTGTTCAAGGCTTCATCTCTGCTCACCTATTGCAATAGCTTCCTTACGTCTCCTTGGATCTCGTCTCTTTTTCATGCTCCTTACAGCTGCAAAAGTGATATAATTAAAGCACTAGCCATGTCATCTCTGCCCAGAAAATGTGGGTAGCTCCCTCTTTGCCTCTACAATATAACACAAATTCCTCTCTGACTTTTTAAAAGTCCTTTGCAATCTGAGTTTGGCTTCTTTTTCCAGGTTTATCACTCATTACTTACTTGGATGTGTTCTATATAGTAGCCAAGGACCCCTGCTTGCTGTTCCCCATATATGACATTCCACTTCCAGCTCTATACTATACAACTATACAGGCTCACTACCATGCCTGAAATGTACTTCCTCCCCTCCACACAATTTCTAGCATCCCTCAAAGCTCAGTTCAAGTGGTGCCTTCAGGGAAGCCAGTCCTGATTTCCACAATTGCTAATTCCCTTTCCTGGAAATTGCATTGATTATTTAATTTTCTTTGCATTGTTTTCTTCAATAACAATGTAAGCTGTGTGAGGTATGGGCCTTTTTTTGCCTTTATATCCCCAGCACTTTAGCACTTTTATTATAAGATATATTGTAGAATTAGAATTGACAAGGTTTACAACATTGATTTACAACAAAACAAAAATTTGGGAATTGAAAAAGGATAAAGAGCTGAGAATGGCATTTATGGCTTCTATCCTGAGTGACAGCAAGAAGAGAAATGTTAGCAGAAATAAGGAAGTCTAGAAAAGTAAGTTTAGGTAAAATGATAATTAGTTCAATTTTAGATATGTATTGAATTGTGCATCCAAGTGCAAATTATTAAGCAACATAATATAGATGACATAGGACAAGTTTAGGAGGGATTGGGGTTTAATTTATACATTTGGAAGGCATTTATGTATAGACTACATCTTAAAAGCTAATAAGGTCACCAAGAAAAGGAAAGAAGAAAAATTTATGAATGCTTACTGTCGGGGATAGGACATGAAGTGATGGTCAAGAAAGGGAAATTAAGAATTAAGAGGTAAGAAGGCACTTGTCTGGCTTTCATTCTGTGTCCTTCCACCTTTGGTACAGAGCCTCAAAAAATCTCATCATTAGAAAACTTATGCAGTCATATTTAAAAATCTTCCATTTTCTTTAGGATCATTTACAATTACATTGTAGGAATAAATATAGCTTTTACTTTGTTAGAGATTCTATGGGGTTCCATTTGTCCCAAATATGAAAGCATGGCAATCTAATAAAAATTGAATACTGTAAAAGTAGGTAGAAATCACAAGAAAAAAAATTAGTTTACAGCATCTAAATTGTAACTATATCATGTTATTAAATTCATTGATAATCCATTTTTATAGAAATCAATTTGAGTGCCTACTATATGTAAAAAGGACTAAGCAGGAACTGAGAGCTAATTTAAACTAGTCTAGCTGTTCTTGTAGCATTAGTGTTTTCTCATACTTGAGATATTTGAGAAAATTCCATATCTTTGATACAGTTTAATCCAAATATATATCTTTGTATGTTCTCTGATTCCACACAATGAATTAAGGCAGCTAAGCTAGTATTGTGGAGAGTGTATTGGTTCTGGAGTCAGAAAGGTCTAATTTTAAATCCTGCTACTTATTAACTGTGTGACCCTGGAAAAGCAATGTATACCCCATTTGGACATTACCTCATAAAATGGGAATAATAATAATAGCACCTATATCACAGATAATTAATTGTGAGGGGCGAATGGAATAATATATGTAAAGTATGCTGCAAACCTTTAACTTCTATTTAAGTATTATCATTGAAGATAAGAAAGGAATAACAATATATATCCTGGCCTCAAGGAGTTTACAGTCTTAAAGGAAAATGTTTATTAAAAGCAATCCAGTCTACTCCCCTGTCCAATCACAGTGTTGGTCCAAAACAGATGGATAGATGGCCTAGCTCTGTGGATTAACATACATATGCATATCATAATCTAGACCAAGAGTTTTTAATCTTTTTTGTGTCAGAACCCATGTCAAAATCTGGTGAAACCTATGGAACTTTTCTCAGGATGTTCTTAAATGTATAAAATATATATGGTTACAAAGGAAATGTTGAAATGTAGTTACCAAAATATTGAAAAAAATATTGGACAAGTTGAGAATGCCCAGTCTAAATAAGAATCATTCTTTATCTTTTTACTGTGTTGTGGAAATCTAGAAGTCCCCAGTTTATTTAGTTGGGAGGTAGAAATCCCAGGTCTTGACCTTGTCACAGGAGAGTTTTCCCCCTGAGGGAAGGTCCCACTTCACCAGACAATTCACTTCAGATGGGAGCTAAACCCAATCCAAAGTCAAGTGACTGTTTGGCTCTACAGGCAGTGCGTCAGTCTCGCAAGCTGAGTTTGATCCTCAGGAGGAGGGTGTCAGATAGTGGGAAAGGCTTCTGGAGAGGAAGAGTCACTCGGCTTTGGATTGGGTTTAGCTCCCACCTGAAGTGGATTGTCTTTTGTCTGGTGAAGTGAGACCTTCCCTCACGGGGAAAACTCTCCTGTGACAAGGTCAAAACCTGGGGTTTCTACCTCCCAACTAAATAAACTGGGGACTTCTAGATTTCCACGTTGACAGTGGATAGTTAAGCCAATAAAAAAAATTATAGTTCATTTTTGACTTGGCTAAATATCCTCCATGACCATAACAAGCACCTTTGCCAAGTTTTATTTTATGCTTTACTTAATGTGGCCTGACAATCATAAATCCCTCATATTTACATATTAATGATAAAAATATTTTCCCCCAATTTGGGCCTCTGCACAGTTATATCTAGCTTCATGGTACCATTGGAGTACTTATAAATTCAAATTTATAGCTTATGGATTCCACATATGGATCTTTTACCAGATCAAGACTGATAGCTGTGAATTCAAAGGGAAAGAAATGTAATAAAGTAGAATAGGTAAAAAGGAATTAAATTAGATATTAAATAAATTTGGACCAATTCCCAAATGATGAAGGTCTCCACATATATATCCTAGCAAGTGGTCATCTTTGCTCCCAATTTAGTGCTCTGTTTCCCCAATACAACAAAAGGGAGATGGGAAGTTGCTAGGAAAATTCACCACAAGGCTGGAAAGCACAATTTCTATGTAGAACGTGAATTAGATGTTCAAGCTTATGCAATTTTTCAGTTCAATTTGTCTTTTATAAAACTTCTTGCCTAGGCCGTTATAACACCTCATAATTTTTAATGTTTTGAGAAAGGCAACATAGAATAGTAGAAAATAGAAGCAGTCTAGGAGGGCAGAAGATCTGGGTTCAAGCACAGTGTCTGACATTCTGACTGTGATTTGGGTTATCCCTAATCCCCTTCTTCCCTTCTCACATAGTAAATGGTTTTCCTTAATCTGGCACCTACTCCTTTCCCCTGTCTGTCATATACTCTAGCACAGTAATTACAAAAAAATGTATTCTCAAGAGGGAAAAAAACACCCCACAACTCTACAAAGTCAGAAATGTCAGGATATGGTAATTAGAATGGATGATTTCTAACAATATTTAAGACTTTTGAGTCATGAATCTAATTAGAATTCATGAAAATCCACATTAACATCCCCAACCCTCACTTTATTCACTCTGCTTGTGGGTTTCAAACCACATCTTTTTGATAGCATGGGATAAAACCAAATTAACAAAAATCTCAAAGAGAATGATATCTTCTACCCCAGAATACCCTCATGATGATTTTAGAGTATAACCCTTTACAATCCTAGGATCATTCTTAACAACTAAGGGGGAAGAAAATGGATATTTGTAAAAGTATAGAGAATATCACTGGTGAGTGGGGGATAGGAGAGCCAAAAATGAGCCCACTAATTACAATGTCACATACACAGTAAACATTTATTGGTCATCTGTTAAGTGCCAGGCACTAGACAAAGTGCTACAGATTGTGAAGATTGGGTTTAGCTATCTCCTAATTGTAACAATGAAGGTACTTAGCTCTTCCTTGATAGTGAAGATAAAATTGTAATCCCCTGTCCATTTTTAGATTTTAATTCCCAAAGTGTTAACTCGGTATTTAAAGTAGATCTACCCATTTTAACTACAAAAAGGTGCTAACTAACCACAAAAGGTATAACTAACTAAAAAAGGTGTGAACACCCATTTCATGTATTGAGTAGGTCTGATCCATGTGTGAAAGAGTGGGCAGTCTTGAAGAGGAGCGTCTGCTGTGATTGGTAGACAAAAAATTTAGAGGAGGTGACACAAGAGAAAAAGGTCTTTAAATAGAGGAAACAGAGGTACACAATAGATCAATTGAGAGATCTTCAGTCACTCAGAGTTGGACTGGATAGAACAGTCACTCAGGCTTGGAGTAAAGAAGAGTCACTCAGAGTTGGACTGGAAGACAGACATTTGAGGAGAGACTGGAAGACAGACACCTAGACTTGGAGTGAAGACACTTGGCTGTGGAACTGGACTCCTGCAGGAGACCTCAGACTGCTTTCCTTTTAGATGGTCACCGTGGTGAGTGAAAGGCTGACTTAGTTTCCTGAGACTCCTTTTCCCTGGCTGGGGCTTAGAATTTCTACCTGTCTCTGGGGAAGCAGAGCTCTGCCTTTCTTTCTCCCCCTTTCTCTCTTCCTTAATATCTTTCCTCTTATCAATAAACTACCATAAATTCCATTTACTTTAGTAATTCATTTTGGGATTTCGAAATTAAATCCCTGGCAACCACCAGTAATATATTCAAGTCCAACCACAAATAAATTATACAAGATACAAAAGGTGGAAAAAGACAGTCTCTGTCCTCAAGGGGCTTAACAATAAAATGAATTATCTCATCAATAAAATGGGCATAATTGTACCACCTAACTGACTGTGAAGAAAAGAGCTTGCAAACCTCAAAAGTACTACAGAACTAAATGGATTATTTTCAAATCTGAATGAGGATTTCTGGGTTAATGATGTTAGGCATTAGCCAGTCTTTTTAATGAAATATTTAGGACCACTTCCTTTTGAAAGTGTATATTGGGGCAGTTGGGTAGCTCAGTTGATTGAGAGCAAGGCCTAGAGGTGGGAGGTCCTGGGTTCAAATCTGGACTCAGACACTTCCCAGCTGTGTGACCCCAGGCAAGTCACTTAACCCCCATTGCCTAGCCCTTACCACTCTTCTGCCTTGGAACCAATGCACAGTATTGATTCCAAGATGGAAGGTAAGGCTTTTATTTATTTTTTTTAAGTGTATGTTATCATTAACTCAAAAGTACCTGTCCACACTATATCCTCAGTGAAGGGTTATAGTTTGAAGCCTGGTAGCTTTTTGTTATTTTTCATTGGAAAGAAGGATTCCATTTGAGCAATGAAGCAGGGAAGGGAAACAATTGATGAGTGTCCTTTTTAAAGTTTAAGTAATGGACTTGAGTAGAAGAGATTTCTTTTCATTTACCAAAATGAGAGGGACTATGTTTTAAATAAAACTTAAAAGTTTTATGAACTTGGAGAACTACATAAATTTCTTATTAATGGAAACGTAAATCCTTGGAATATTAAGGCTCTGTGGTCAAGGCCAGGGAGTTGGAATATTCTACAATCCCCACTGCTACTTCCAGGTTCTCCCCCATCTTCTTTCATTCAGTAACCTTTCTTCTTTTGAAATATGTGCTACTCATATTCATCTTTCAATCAAAATCAAAATCTTTTTGATTTTTTTTTAAATTCAGTCATTTCAAACTCTTTAGAGTTTTCTTAGCCAAGATACTGAAGTGGTTTGCCATTTCCTTCTCCACTCATTTTACAAATGAGGAAACTGAAGTAAACAGATTTAAGGGACTTGTCTGGGGTCACATAGTTAGTAAGGTTCTGAGTCCAAATTTGAAATCAGGTCTCCCTGATTCCCCACCTGGCTTTCTATGCACTATACCGCCTAGCTGCCCCCAAAATCCTGGGGTCGATTATCCCTTTCCTTCCACAGTGAGTTTGATACTCAGCTTTAAAATTTTTTCTTCTCAATTCCTGCCTTCATAATAGGGGACTTCAACACAAATATTGATTCTTCCTCAAATACCCTAACCTTTCTAACAACCTTAGCCCCACACAAGGATGATCTTAACCCTCAATTATTCACCAATATCCCCTTAATTGACCATAATCTATTGGCTTTTTGCCCTCCCTCTGTCTTCCCTTATATCACCTTACTCTTCAGCCTCATCAGTCCCTTCATTCTCTCCCCAAAAATCTTCCCTTCACTTGCCACTCTCTCCTTTTCTCTCCATCTTGACTCCTGGAGAACCAATTCAACTCTACACTGTCTTCTTCAATCCTAGTCCTCTTATATCACTGACTATACCAGCTAACCAAGGTCAGCCTTGGATCACTCCTACCCTTCATTCTTTTCTTTTGTACCTACACACACGCTGCTGAATATGGAGAAAACTGCACACCCTTTCTAAATCCACTGCCCATTTACGTTTCATAATCTCAATTGGACCCTAGCAGCAGCAACCCACTTTCCCACTGTCCACTGCTCTTCTGAACCTTGTCGTGCCTTTCTAAACCTCCAATGGCTCCCTCTACTCCTTACACTGTCAATTTGGAGAACCTTGCCTCATGTTTTACAGAGAAAAATTGAGGCCATTTACCCTGAGCCCCCTCTTCTCCCCTCTTCCTCATCTCATCGTTCACACATTCTCTGCCACGATCTCCTTCACTCCTGAATCACACTGTAGATAAAATCATCAGTGCTGCCACAAACCAGAACCCAAACCCAAACCCAAACCTGAACTCAGCAATATGACTTTAGGACCAACAAGGGTTTATTGAGTTTCCCAGCAAGGGATTACCCCAATCTGCTCCTATGGAGATTCCCTGAAGGAACAAAAAGACTAAGCTTAAAATCTTATAGGGTAACTGAAGACTGGACAGGGCTGTTTCTGAAGGCTCACAGAATAGAAATAGGGTAGACTGTCTCCTGTGATTAGCTGAGCCAGGAACAGGAAAGGCTCTTCTTCAGGTTAGCTGTGGCTTATAACCAGGCCCTAATAGATAGGATTGTCCTTGCTGTTTGAGTAGTAACAAACAGGGTTTGTCCCAGACAGGGTAGAGGTTGCAATGCCAATAAGATCAGGGGCAAGATAGAGGAAATGGAGTTCCCACAGACCAAATGAGGTTACTTTAGCTCTCTGCTGCCCTCCAACAAAGTGACCTTACTCTGTATCAAGACTAACCTCTCTACTGATTCAAGGGAACCCATGTCACACCACCTCATCCAGCAGATGGCCCCCCTTCATCCCCGCTCTTCCACTTATTTTCAGTGTTTCCCTCTCTGCTGACTAGTTCTCCTTTTATGCTACCTTCACTTGGTGACTTTGGCAGCTCCAATGGATGTTCTTTCCATTTCTCTGCCCAGAATTCTCAAATCGACCACACTCCCAGACTTTGCATCTCCAATTACTGCTCAGACATCTTGAATTGGATGACAAGTAGTCATCGTAAGCTTGATATACGACTAAAATAGGACTTGCTATCTTTGCTCCTAAACCCTCCTCTCCTTCTGTCCTGCTTACTTTGGAAGGCAACATCATCTTCTCAGTTACTCCAGCTTGCCATCGAGGCCAAGACCTGCTGATTTCACTTTTAGAGCATCTCTTGAAAACAGATTTGCATTAAGATCTGATTTACTACAACAGCCCTAATAGGAGAACTTATCTCACATTATGATTTAGTTTCCGAACAGATTTTGACCTGCTAGGCCTCTTAAGTAGTTTACCATAGGAACCCCATTTCTAGACTATAGGAACTAGAGAACTGATGCTTAATCTCTCTGAACCTTGAAGCACCTTACAATCTGGTTTCTGAATCCCCCTCCTCCTTACTGAAACTATTCTCGTAAACTGATCAATCCAATGGCCTTTTCTCAGTCATCAACCCTGACTTCTCTGCAGCTTTTGACATTATAGACCACCTTAAATCCTTATAGACCCCTATAGACACTCTTCTGGGAATTCTTTGACACGGCTCTGAGTCCCCCTTCTATTTGTCTGGTTGTCCTTTCTCAGGATACTTTCCTGAATCATCATCAAAGTGCTTGGCACTTAGTAAGCGCCAAAGCAATGTTAGCTATTCTTATTTATCTCCTACTGCATCAAGACTTTTGGGACAACCTATCTAAGTTCCTCTGACAGGAATCTAGGACCTGGCCCAATCTAGAGTCATATACCTTTCCAACCCTATTTTCACATTATTTTCCTTTACTAACTCTATATCCCAGCTAAATGCAACCTATTCCTCAAACTCAACATTTTATTTCTTCCCTCAGAGACAGTACTTAAATGATGATTATCCCCATTCCTGGAATGCTCTCCTCCTTCATCTCTATACTTTAGAATCCTTACCTTCTGTCAGAGAAATGTACAATTGGAAAGGAAGCATGGCCACTCATGAGTCCAAGTTTTGGGTAGAGGAAGATGACAAAGAGCTGGAGATGAACAGAAAGTGGTGTGCTGGGCCCAAGAACAAGACTAGACTGTGTCAAATCTCACCAATGGGGAGGAGAGATCTCTGTCAGAGGAGGAGGAGAAAAAAGGGAAGGAAGAGGAAGAAGTCATGAAAGAGGAGGAGGAGGAGAAGAGGTCATGAAGGACATGAGGAGAAGGCTGGAGCACACCTATGATGAGATCACAGGTCTTTTAAAATATTGAAGATTATGTATAAGATATCTATAACTATATTTATATCTATATTATCTCACACCCATCAGATTGGCTAAAATGATAAAAGGGCAAAATGAGAAATGTTGGAGGGGATGTAGGAAAACTTGGACACTAATATACTACTGTGAAATGATCCAGCCATTTTGGAGAGTAATACGGAATTATGCTCAAAGAGTTATAAAACTGTATACCTCAGCAAGAGCACTATTAGGTTTGTTTCCTAAGGTGCACAAGGAAAATGGAAAAGAACCTATATGCTCTAAAATATTTATAGCAACTCTTTGTGGTAGCAAAGAACTAGAAACTGATAAGATGCCCATCAATTGGGCCATGGCTAAGCAAGATGTGGCATATGATTGTGAAGAAATACTACTGTGCTGTAAGAATTGAGAAACAAGTTAATTTAAGAGAACCATGGAAAGACTTGTATGAAATTCTGTAAAGTGAAATGAGCAGAACCAAGAGAACATTATATGTAGCAACAGAAATATTGTTTCAAGAATGGCTTGTGTATGCCCCCCTCCAGAGAAAGAACTAATAAATAGAAACAAAACATAGTTTTATATATATATGTATATATATGTATCTTTTTGTTAAATGATGATGCCTTTTCTAGTGTGGGGAGGGGAAAGAGAGTAGGAGATACCTGAGAATTTTAATGTAACAAGCAAACTAATTAATTAATGAAAAAATAATCAAATGAAATAAACAAGGCAAATAGAAAATTTTTCTCTGCCCCACTTAGTGGACTTGCTTCCTTTGCCTTATTTCTGACTTTGAGTCTTTCATTTCTTGTTTGCACTGACCAAGAGGAACATTATATTCCCTCTTGTTCCTTTTTAGCCTGTTTTATTGGCAAGGCAGATCCAAGGCACAGAGCTATTGTCATTAAATGAACATAGATATTTAACTCCCCATTGCACATAATCTTGAAAAATGCATGAGGGATACCTTGGTGGAAGAGTGCATGTAAGATGCCATTTTTCTCCACCAAATATTTTTTTAAAAACTTATGGTCAATATGCTTTAAATACAACGAGATCTTGAATTCTTTACATCTTTTAGCCAACTGATTGATGATAAAGATGTAGTCTTTTATGACTTAAAAGATTCAGAAAATATAAGACCTCTCTGTGCTCATTGTTTTAAAATGTAAGTGAATTAAGTTAATTTGGGGAGCATTTTGGAGCTGAGGGAATAATGGGCTTAGAATGATTTCTTAGGAGGATAATTTAGTGTACACATTTGGATCATAGACTTAGAGCTGCAAAGAGACCTGGGATGTCCTAGAATTTAAACTTCTAAATTTACATTTGGGGAAACTGAGAAACTCAGAAAGTTTAAATGACATGCCCAGGATCACATAGAAAGTGATTTGAAATGAAATTTGAACATGATCTTCTTGATTCTAATTCCAGTAATTTACTTCAGCATTTATACTTCTTAAGGAATATAGAAATGCCTTAAAAATCCCAACATATGCAAATATGATAATAAAATGATTTTATATGGTTTCATATGGTTAGGATTCTCATTTGGAAACAAAGAGGCCAAGAAGGGACAGGACTAAAGTCATGAAGAATACAGAGGAGGTAAAATTAGTCAAGTCCCCAAATTATATAACACTCAGATATCTAACACTGGCTAGCAAATGAGCTGTTAGTTAACCATTTGAGTGATGGACCCCACTGGATGTACTTTTACAATTTGCTTACATTCCCACCTTTTCTTACTGTCAGGACTTACCTAGGACTCACTACCCTTCAGAAGCATGATCTTTCCTGTTAAGCGTGGCATAGATATTCAGAATGAAGAAATGGTATAGTTATCATGCTGATTATACTCACCACTGCCATTACTTCAATGATTACCAGGCTTGAATGTGCTAGGAATACCTGGTCCCAAGGATTATTCTCTTTCTCAAATAATCTTTCATCTGTTTTAATGCTGCATACATTCAGACAAAATATCTCTAATCCAGACAATAAGGCAATCTTTTGTTTTTCATTTTTTTATTATCATGCAAAAGACACTTCCATATGGGTCATTGCCATAAGAGCACCCTCATACATAACCCAAACCCCGCAAATAAAACCAAAGAAACACTGATATGAAAAACGACTCCAACAGTTCTTTCTCTGGAGGTGGATAGCATTCCCCATCATTAATCTTCAGCATTCTCTCAGATCAGTGCTTTGCTTATGAGTAGTCAAATTTTTACAGATAATCATCATCTAATATTGCTGTTTTTGTGGACAATGTTCCCCCAGCTCTGCTTATTTCACTCTGCATTGGTTCCCACAGATCTTTCCATTTTTTTCTGAAATCATCTTGTTTATCATTTCTTATAGCCCAATAGTATTCCATCACCAATTTTTGTCATCACAAAAAGAACAGCTATAAATATATTTGTACAAGTAAGTCCTTTCCCTTTTTTATTATTTCTTTGGGATACAGACCCAGTAGTGGTATTATCAGATCAAAGGGTATTCCCAACATTATAGCCAATAAGGCAATCTATATGCAGTTCCCCAAATTGTTAAAAGTGAAAAAAAAAACTGATTTCTGACCATGTAAGTATATCTCTAACCCTTGATCATAGTCTTCTAAAGCATCAGCAACCTTTTGTACAATCTGACAGTATTCTAGTGAATGGTTAGCAGGACTGCCCCAGGATGGCCATTTTATATTTTTATGACACTTGATAAGAAGAAATTCTTTCCCTTTGTTAAAAGGCACATTAGAGAAAGATCATCAAAGACACAGCGAAAATATTGTAGGGACCTTGGCTCCTTGGCTCTAGTGGGAGCACTAGAGAGCCCTCAGTCAAGAGATTTAAGGAATTTCATGCTTAACAGGAAATCCCTCATTCTACTAGCACTTTCTCTGACAAAGCCTTGGAGGAAATGAAAGAAAGGAGCCATTCCACTATCTATCCCAGTGGATCAACACCTTCTGTTGGGCTGATCTTTTAAAGTTGGAGCAGACCAATTTGCAAAAAGATGGCACTTGGCTTCAAGTCTCCATTGGTACAACTTTTTCCTCAAGGAGACATCCCGGTTCTTGTTCTGACCTCAGCCGCCATTGTTTTCATCTTCTCAGGAATCTTCATCTCCACTTTGCTTGTTTGGCTTGCCTGCTCTGGTGAGGCTTGTCCATTTTTCTGCATATTGAACAACTCTAGTCTAGCCCTGAGCTCCGATTAGCCTGCTTTCATTCTTGGCAACACATGGTTTCCTTTCCAATTGGATTACATGATCTATGAAGTCCTTTCCAATATATAAATCCTATATTTCAGTCTCCAAGCCCAGAAAGGGATTCCCAGGCCTTCAGTTTTTAAATATCTTCTTGCCATCCCTATCTCTAGGTCACAGACCTTTCCAGCTCTTTCCCATCCAGGTTAGTAGATGTGCCCCGGGATAATCAGCTGCCCAACTGAACAGTTTTGTCTTTATGAGAGAAGTTTGTATTCCTCCTCAAAGTAAGAAGTCTCCAGTTGAAGTGTTTTCAACTTGAATTCCCTTTTGGCATTTCCCTCAGATTCCAGTTGGAAGAACTGAGCATGAGTCACGGCTGCCTGGGCACATTATAATGCTTAGGTTTTGTTTCTGTAGCCCAACTGTAAATGGGGCGCGTTTCAGTTGTCATTCTGCCCTTTGTCTATCATTTCTATTTGGGAGACACATTCTGACACATTAAATCTTTAAATAATGATCACTGTTTTGTGTGTAAATGCCAAGGTTAGAAATCTGCTAAGTGAAATTTAATTAAAAAAAAATGAATAGGCTTATTTTGAAAATCAAGAGATGACGTTTTGTTTACACCTAACAACATTTGCAGGTAACTATCTGAGCCTAGTACAGAACCAGGATCCTGAGGGGTCCTGACTAAATATTAATTGGTTCAGGTGATGACAAATCATCAATCATATTATTATGTTCTTTTTTATTTCCTTTTTGATTACTCAGATAAAACTTCACTGTTGCATTAGAACAAGACTCTTCCTATAAGTAAAGCCTTTTCTAGCAACAGGCAATGGCTTACTTATTTTTATCAATATTTTCAGTACCACCCAAAATATCTGGGTCCAAAGTCAGTCAGTTCTTTGGTCATCCTCATAATCCCCCCAATCTAAAGTGTACTATAACAATAATTAAACCTAGTATTTACAGGGCCCTTTCCTAGTGTTATCTCTTTTGACTCTCACACCAATCCTGTATATAGACAGTATCAAATTATTCCTTTTACGTTGGTAAGGAAGATGAAACTAACACATGATATTTGCATGAAGAGCTTAGTAGGAAATCCAGGACTTGAAATTGGGTCTTTCGGGGGCAGCTGGGTAGCTCAGAGGATTGAGAGCCAGCCCTAGAGACGGGAGGTCCTAGGTTCAAATCTGGCTTGAGCCACTTCCCAGCTGTGTGACCCTGGGCAAGTCACTTGACCCCCATTGCCTAGCCCTTACCACTCTTCTGCCTTGGAACCAATACACAGTATTGACTCCAAGGCGGAAGGTAAGGGTTTTAATAAAAAAAAAAAAAGAAAGAAATTGGGTCTTTCGATTTCAAATCTAGTGATCTTTTTTTAAAATAGATAATAATAGTTAATCAGTCAAGAAGCAATTATTAAATACCTACTGTGTGCTGAACACCGAGAAATACAAAAAAGGGCCAAAAATAGCCAGTGCTCTCGAGGAAGTCAGTCAAATGGGGAGAAAACAGGCAAACAACCACCTAAAAGCAAGATATATATATATATATAAATATATATATATATATATATATATATATGATAGAATGGGCATAATCAACGAAGGGAATGCAGTAAGATTAAAGAGACTTAAAAAAATGTTTCTTGCAGATGGTGGGACTTTACTTAAGACTTGCAGGAAGCCAGGGAAGCTCAGAGGTAGAGATGAGGTGGAAGAATTCAGGCATGGGGGAGAACCAATGAAAATATCCAGAGTAAAGAGTTAAAATGTCTTGTGAGGGAATAGCAAAGAGGCCAGTGTCACTGGATTGTAGAATACATCAGGGCAGGGAAGGAGAGAGTAAGATGTAAAAAGACTGGGAAACCAGGGAGCAGTCAGGTTATGAAGGACTTTAAAAGCCAAACAGATTTTTTACTTGATCTTGGGAGTCACAGAGACCCACTGGACTGGATGGAGGGAGGAGGAGAGGGGGAGATTACATGGTCAGATCTATGTTTAAGGAAGCTGTCATTTTGACAGATGCATGGAGGAAGGACTTGAATGGAGAGAGGCATATCAAGGAAGAAAAAGCAGAAAGATTAGGGTTGAAACGGGATGGTACAGTGCCAAAGGAGAGATGGGGGGGGGGGGTTATTTGAGATGTTACAAAGCTAGAAACTACAGGACTGGACAACTGATTGGATATGGGGTGGTGGAGAAAGAGAATAAGGAGTCAAGGAGGATGCCCTGGTTGAGTCTGGTAACTGGGAAGATGGTGGTACTGATAGAACTATGAAGAAAGTAGAATTTGAGAGTGAAAGATAATAAGTTCCGTTTTGGTTATATTGTCTTTAAAATATGTATAGGACAACTTGTTTGAGATATCCAATAAAGACGTAAGCCAATAGGTCTTGAGAGAAGTTAAGGCTGGATAAATAGGTTTGAGAATCATCTGCATAGAGATAATAATTGAATTGATGGGAGCTGAAGAGATCACCAAGTAAAATAAGAAGAGAAGCAGAAAGGAGAGGAGAGAAGAGGAGGGGAGGGAAGAGGAGGGAAGTCAAGTCCAAAGCAGAACCTTTGGGTCATCTACTGTTAGCACAAACAAGGTTCCCCCAACCAGCAAAGGAGACCGAGAAGGAACAGTCAGAGAGGTGGGAGGAAAACCCAGAGATAGCAATGTATTAAAATGCATTTTTTTTTAAACCCTTACCTTCTGTCCTGTCTGTGTATTGACTCCAAGGCAGAAGAGCAGTAAGGGCTTGACAATGGGGGTTAAGTGACTTGCCCAGGGTCACACAGCTTGGAAGTGTCTGAGGCCAGATTTGAACCTAGGAACTCCTGTCTCTAGGCCTGACTCTCAATCCACTGAGCCACCCAGTTGCCCCCTAAAATGCATTTTAGAATGAAACTTTCTTAAAATAATTTGGAATTTGGAATTTAGATCAAATCAGTACTTTGTAGCTTGGTAAAAAGTCTCATTCAATCAAGACCAATACAATGACATAAGTCATTCTCAGGCTTACAACAGAATCATAGATATAATCATCTACTACAACTCATTTTATAGAGAAGGAAACAGAGGCAAAGTATGGAAGATTATATCTTAAATTATGTTTGACATAGGTCATATCCTTAGAAATTCAGAATTTGGCATTTTCCTGGCATACATGGGCTATCTAATGTTATTTTGGGGAAAAGCTGAAATTAATGTGTCAATATTCAGTAAACATTGATGGCTTCCTAATCTCTGTTGATCTAGAGAATTAGAACTATCTTTATGAATAATATATATGTGTAATAAGGCAGCACTAAAATCTAGGTGTACAATTGGTTTAGGAAATCTTTGCCATTTATAATAATATTAGGACCTTCTAAAACTTGGTCGTAAGTCCTTGCATTTGCTAAAAGAATGCCTGAAAAAGTATTACGATTTTGTAGGTTTAATCTCTTCATTGCTACTTAATTTAGTATTTTCTTTGATCTCTAAAAGAAAACAGAGTCTAGAAACCCAACTGATTTACTATTAAAAACAACAACAACAACTATTTATTTATTTTTTATTTCTAGGCATTCCAGGCCTCCCTCCTATCTCCACATCATCCAGCAAATAATTATGCATATGTAGATTATGTCTTTGGTGTTTCCATTTCTCAGTTCATTCTCTGAAGGTGAACATTCACAATTTATTCTTCAAATATTAAATCTGTAGCTGTATATAAAGTTCTCTTGGTTCCTCTCATGTTCACTCTTCATTATCTCATGTGGATCTTTCTGAGTTTTCTTTAAATAAACCTATTCATAATTTCTTATGGCATAGTGGTATTCTATCACAATCATCTATACAATTCATTTAGCTATTCCTCAAATTGGAGGACATCACCTTGATTTCCAGTTCTTTGCTACCACAAGGAGAGCTGCTATAAATATTTTGGAATGTATGGGTTCTTTTCCTTTCAGTTGATTTACTATAAGCTCCATTCCTTGTGGACTAGGGTGATTAGCACCTTAGAGTGCCAGACAAATTCAAAATGAGATGGACCTCTTGAATGGGTTAACAAGCACAAAAAGAATGGAATTCCTAAAAGACAGAGCTGTGATAGAGACATGAAGAGAGAGAGGTTTTGCAGGACTTGTAGACCAATGGAATGTTCCCAGTTGTTGGCAGTTTGAGCTGACAGAGGGGGAGGGGACTTTGTCTCTGACTGGAAGTCACTCTCTTCTCCCTGGAGCTTTGAAGCTGGCTGAAAGACCTTTGTGAGGCTGACTTGATTTTGGGGGTTTCTCTGGTTCTGAGCAGTTGAAGTTGACACTGAGAAGAGAAACTGGGCTTTGGGGACTTTGTCTCTGTGTCTCTGGCTATGAGTAGTTGAAGCTGTTAAGAAAAAGAAACTTGGCTTTTGAGGTGGTGGTCTATTAGAGAGTTGAGCTGGACAGGAGAAACTTAGAGTCTTTGAACTTTGTTTTTCTCTGGGATTGAAGCTGAGAAAGGAGACCAGCCAGGCTTAATTTGTGAAGAAGAAAGAAGATTTTGAAAGGGCTGCTGTCCTCCATCTTCCTAACTGTCTAAGATTCACACTTGTGACTCTGCAAACTCTCAATTTTATCTCATTTATATTAAGGAAATCCTTATCCCTCTTACCTCAGTTTCCCATCCTGTTATCCCAATAAACCCCTTGACTTGAAAAAGGAAAGGAAAAGAATATCTTTATAGTCTTCTCAAGTGGGGAGGGAAGGAACCAAAGGCTTCAAGAAGAACTGGGTGGAGAGGATTGGTTAAGGGAGGGAGTGAGTGAGGAAGGAGGTTAGGAAATAGATTGAAGAATCAGCCATCAGTAGGGATCAATAGGCAAAACCCCAGAGCAGACCGTAGAGCATTCCCTTGCAGTCCCTTGTGTACCAGTATCCCTGTGTGGCATCCCTCAGCATTTCTCATTCCTACCTCCATTACAAATAAGCAGCCTTAGGTTCTTGTAGCAGCTCTCTAGTCACAAGCCAGAGAATCAACAAGTAATAGTTTTCCTACAGTTTATTATTCTATTTCAGAGCTTGGATTGTAGTACATTTGGGAGGGAAACATGGCATAGAACACAGAGCTCTAGACTGGAAGTTAGAATATCTAGATTCTGGACCCAAGTGTTCCATTCAGGAACTATATGACCTTGGATAAATTAAGCCTCTCCTTTGCATCTCAGTTTCTTTATCTGTAAAATAAAGGGGTAGAATGAGATACTTTCCATACGATTCTAGTAAAATATAAGCTCTTGAGGGCAAG
This sequence comes from Monodelphis domestica, assembly GCF_027887165.1. Taxonomy (NCBI): domain Eukaryota; kingdom Metazoa; phylum Chordata; class Mammalia; order Didelphimorphia; family Didelphidae; genus Monodelphis; species Monodelphis domestica. The sequence goes on from NC_077230.1 coordinate 305,477,111, forward strand.
TACTCTTTCATTATTTGTCTTTGTTTCCCAGCACTAATATTGTGATTATATTGATATACATATAATTATCTGTGGAATACAAAATGGGAAATAACTGCCTATGTATGAGGACAAATTTGATGCAGTAGCAAGAATAAAGCCAGATACCAGCTGATGAAGCTAGAGTTTCTCTGCATAATTTTATACTGGCATCTATCACTCAGGGGATTAATGGGAGGTTTGGGGTGGGGAGATTTTTTTATTTCCTTCAAAAGTTGCAGCACTGAAGTTCACAATCTTGTCTCATAGAATAATATTGTTTTGGAAGGGATCTTAGAGGCTATGTATCCACTGTACTCCATCCTCTGGAGTACCACTTTCTCAGTCCTGTCCATTGATGCATCCAGACACTTGCATCTCATGATAATCACATGTACAAGCAAGCCATGCTGAAGCTCAATGTTATTTTTTTTCTACAGTGGAAGAATTCAGGATAGCTGAAAGAGCATTGGATATAGAGTTGGAAGACCTAGGTTCAAATCCTGGTTCGTATAGGTATCAGAAGGTCCAAACTGGACTCCCAGATCACTCCACTCTGCATCTACCCCATGCCTGGTTTCAGTTCTACTGAATGAGATGACTTTGTGCCTAGTATACCCCCGGGGTCCAATTCTCCTCCCACTTCTGGCCTCCCTTTGTGTGTTTTCTTCTCCATTAGATTATAAGTCGATTTTTGCAATGTCTTCTTATCATTAATTGATTCTAATGCTTAGTATAGTGCCTGGTCTGTTGTAGGCACTTAATAAATATTTATTGGATTAGATTGCATGATGTAGTAATTTAACTGTTCTGAGCCTCAAATCCCTTGCTTGTAAAAACAATGAAAGTAGATGACCTAGGCAACCCTAATTGCCACAATTCTAAGTGATCCAATACATAACTAGGCTAGTCTGGGTTCAAAGGATGAAAGTCTCTTGCAGATACTACATTTTGGCCCTCTTCTCAGCCCCTTCTACCTCTACTCTCTCCCACCCCCATCCTTACAGTTGCTGGATTCTCTCTGCCTTGGTTCCTAGAGGATGATGGTCCTTTTTACAGCTATTTTATTCTCAACTCAGTCAGTGTCCCCTGGATTTTGCTCACAGAAATGCCCTGATCACCTTTCCATCTGTTCTGGTTATGCTGTGTACTCAACTCTTGAATCTGACCTCCAGTCTTGACCAGGTCCTGGAAGGTCTCCACTCTCAATCTGAACCGCCCTCCCTTTCCAGCTCCCCCTCTAGCATCATCATCAGGGAGGTGGAGACACACCTGCCCTTATAATCACTCTAGGGGGGTTCTGGGAGTTCTAGGTGCTTCAGTCCTTGGAGGGGCTTTGAGATCCTGAGGGGATAGCAGCAGGTCAGAAGGGCTTCATCCTCACACAAGATCTGTCCAAAGAGGTTTGTTTCCATTTGGGTGGCCACCTCAGAATGTCTCTCCCCTTCTCGGGGTCATGTTGGCTTTTAACTTGGGCCCCTTGATCTTCTGGACCCCAAGCTCCATTCTGGTTGTCTTGGCCCTTGGCCAGATTCCTTGGGAGTTGCCTGCCACTGTGGAGTGATCCATTTCCTCTAGCAATCTATTAAGCCATCTCCAGGTGGATTCCCTTTTAACCCTTTGCCTTGGGGAACGTTTCCATTCCTTAGCCTTGTGTCTAGGCAGCTGCTGCCCTCTGCTGGACCCAATCATCTCGGCAGTCCAGACACAACCCTGTAAGGCCCTTCTTCAGCTTGGTCCTGGGATGGCCCAACAGCATTTCTTCCATTACAGCTTTTATATATTTCACCTCTCATGCCGACATTTAAATCTACCTATACTACTACCCTAGGCCCAGAGGGAAAAGTTTGGATGACTTGGACGAGAGTATTTTTGCTGGGTATGAATCCTTAGTTTGCATGATATGCTTGAGGCATGTACTTTACATAGGAATAGAACCACCATCTTGGTACCTCCCCCAATCACCATCTTAGTGCAAACCCTAGGGTAGTGATGGTGAACCTTTCAGAGATGGAGTGCTGTGTCCCAGGCCCACTCCTACCCCACCCCCAGAGAGAGTACTGTGCCCCTCTCACCCATCACATGCTAGGTACACCTCTCCCCTTACCCACACAGAGGAGGGAGGAAGTGCTCCCATTGGGCTGCTGGGCAGAAGGGTGGGTAAGGTGAAAAAATATTATCAGGCAAGTTGCTAGGGGGAGGGGAGAAGCTCTGCCCAAGTTCCTCTGCCTTTCTAGTAACCAACTCTGGGGGGAGGGTTAGCCACATGCCCACAGAGAACACTGTATGCCATCTTTGGCACTCGTGCCATAGGTTTGCCATCACTATGCTAGTGAGGGACAGTGATGAGATGGAATTAAAGAAGAATCAAGAGTAGCCAAAACCACCCATCCTCATCAGCAGCACTCCTCTAGGTTCTCTCTCATCTTAGACCCCTTCTGCCAAAGCTCCCCTTTCTCATCTCCCTTTTTTTTCTTTTTAACCCTGACCTATCTTAGAATCCATTATTAGTTCCAAAGCTAAACAAATGGGCTTAAGTGAACAATTTGGATTTAAGTGACATATACTTAGCTGGGAAGTGTCCAAGGTCAGATTTGAACCAAGGACCTTGGGTTTCCAGGTGTGGCTCTCTATCCACTGAGCCACCCAGATGCCCCAATCCCATTTGATTTTCCTTTGAAATGTAGATTACTCTTCAAGCAACCTGCATGAACTTTTTTTCCCCATCAAGATCTAAGAGAGAAAGGGGGGGAAGGAGGGAGGGAGAGAGGGAGAGAGAGAGAGAGAGAGAGAGAGAGAGAGAGAGAGAGAGAGAGAGAGAGAGAGAGAGAGAGAGAGAGAGAGAAGAGAGAGAGAGAGAGAGAGAGAGAGAGAGAGAGAGAGAGAGAGAGAGAGAGAGAGAGAGAAAAGGCAGACCTATGATTTTGGAAGGGGGAGGATGAGTTTGAATTTAGAAAAGGTCTCTGGTTCCCCAGGAAGAGAAAAGACTTGCTCTCTTTCTCATTGGGTCAAGGAAAGTGAAACCTTAGTCAGAAGTAGGAGATGGTGGAAATATAAAAGGCCAATCCCTGGACCCTTGGGGATAAAAGGTAGCCATCAATTATTCAGTTAATAAACGTTGATTAAATGTCTACCGTATACCTGGCACTGTGCTAGATATTGGGGTTGTAAAAACAAATATGAATACCCTCAAGAAACTTATTGAATTACTCTTCTCCAATGGGCTCATTGTTCTCCTCCACATTATATTCATTTACGTCTCTATCTCTTTGTTGTAGTCATTTTAGTTATGTCGGACTCATGTCTTCATTGTGGATCATACTGTCAATGGGGTTTTCTTGGCAAAAACTGGAGTGGTTTGCCATTTCCTTTTCTGGTAGATGACATCAGTTAGTCACATAGATAGTAAATGTTTGAAGACAGATTTGAACTGGGGTCCTCCTGTCTCCAGGTCCTGTGCTTTATCCACTGAGTCATCTTTCTGCCTCCTGCCTATAATTCCCTCTCTTCCTTTCTATCCTCATTCATATCCTATACTTACTTCAAGGTCCAAGTTAAGATTAGAATCTGTGAAACCTTCCCAGACTTAGCCTCTCCTTCAAATTTCTTTTCTTCCTGTATCACTTAACTCTCTTATAAATCCTTCAAGTCCAGGGATCCTATTTTATATTTTGATTTTTTTTTTTGCAGTTTTTAGCACAGCACGAGACACATAATAGATGCTTAAGCATTGCTTGTTGAAGAAACGAATGAATAGCTGGTTTAATAAATACAATTGCTACCTTGAAAAATAGGACAACTATCTCTACTAGCAGGGGAATAGATTAAGTGACCTCTTTAAAGTCCACTACAAATAAGTTTGGGGGCAGTTGTAGAGAGACTATTTGGAAACTAAAACATAGGTGTCTCTCCCCCATGATGCTTTTTATTATTCAGTAAGATCTTAAATATTTAATATATATGTTTTCTGATGTTGATTTTTGAGTGTTTTTCCAACCCCCAATACAAAATAATGTACCCAGCAGGGTCTTAATATAGTTAAATTAGCTTGTAATGGCTAAGAGGAGAGAATAGTCCTCTAAATAGCACATTATATTGTACCTTCTGAGGAAAGAATTATAACAACAGTTGAAACTAAATTGTAAAAGCATTAAACTTAGAAAAGCATGAAATTGCACCTTAGGGTATAAATGAATTGACATCTTCTACTCATTGATGGGTTTTCTACTTAGACTCATCATGCGTTCAGATATATTTTCCCATCATAGAAGACTCATAGAAATCTGCTGAAAGAGAAAGAAATGTTACCAGAGAATATATTTTTTTTATCTAGACCAGCATACTTCTGGAAAATTTGAATTTTCTCCTTCTCCAAATCCCTAGATTAATACTTTGAGTGGGTCACACACACACAACACCATTTCCCCCACTGATTCCCCCCAAATAAATATCTGAAATAATCGTACCTGTCCCTTCCCCCCCCTCCCCCCCCCCCCACATATCATATAGCCTACATGAGAAAGCCTATACCAGTGCCTGGGAAGGTCCAAAGAGACTCAACCAAATGCAAGGAACCATGCAGAACCATTCAAAATCCATTAAAGCAGAAAGATACCTTAAAAGAATGTTTAATGATGTCAATGTCAGCGATGGCTGCCTTTCTAAACTATGCATCCAAAGGAAGGTACTAGGAAATGATGCCGGTAACAAGTTGATATATTACTTAAAAGAAGGCAAAGTGTTGGACTGACAGAATTAGGAGTCCAGCAGATCTTGTCAGATTTTACTACTAGACTAAATCACAGAATATTTATGACATTTAGTAGATGTAATTGTGACATTCTATACTTCTGATCAAAATGCCAAAGGCAGATTGGGGAGACATAGCTGGACAAAGCATCCACATGAAAAAGATCTGTGCATTTGATTTATTTCAAATTTGAAATATCAACCGTGTGACAAGGCAGTTGTAAATTTTAAAAATTAATATTTAATACTTAAAGTATTATATTTAATAATATTTATTAATATTTAACTTGAAGCAAAGGGAAAGTAAAAGGCTAGAGAAACTGAAAGAGCTCACCAGCCTTCCACATGGAAAAGAGAGGGTGAGAGGGAGGAGCCACCTCCACTATATACAAACAATGTAACATACACAAAAGGGAAAAGGGAATTTTGGGAGGAGGAAAGAATGCTGGGAGATGAAGTCCAAAGGATACAAAATTTCCACTTATACACAGTCTAAAAATAGTGACATTTTAGGCTACAACACTTGGAGTTCTACTACTCAGCCTTGGCCAGACACTAACTGGAACATTCTATACAGTACCAAAGCTTGGTTTGAGAAGAGACATTCCCAAACCAGAGCATGTCCATTGGGATGGTAAGGGATCTTTAAATAATGCCATACTAATGTGCATTGTAGTAACATGGAATGTTTAGTTTGGATGAGAGATGACTTGGTGGGAAAAGGGGAGTGGGAATGGCTTGGGAACATAACCATCATCAAGTATTCAAATGAGTGTCATACTAAAAAAGGAATTAGATTTATTAGACCCCAACATGAAGAACTAAGAGCATTGGATGGAAGTTATAGGGAGAGAGATTTTAGCTCAACATGAAGAAGAAATTTCCTGGGACAATTAGGTGGTTCAGTGGATAGAGAGTCAGGCTTGGAGATGGGGCATCATGAGTTCAAATTTGGCCTCAGATACTTCGTAGCTGTGTGACCCTGGGCAAGTCACTTAACCCCCATTGCCTAAACCTTACCTCTCTTCTGTCTTGGAAGCAATATTAGTTTTGATTCTAAGACAGAAGGTAAGAATTTTTTAAAATTCCTAATAATTAGAATTGTACAAAAATGGCATGGTTATTCTCAAGATACAGTTCCCCATCATTAGAAGGCTTTAGGAGGAGGTGGGTTGACCACATCTAATAGTCTGAACTATTGGACAGACATTAGATCAGATGACCTCTAAGATCACTTCCAGCTCTGCCAATCAGTGACGTTATGATCCTTGCTTCACAAGGTGATTGGGAGGGAAGGGATATGCTGTAAAGCAATATAAAAACCAGAGCAATTCTTATCCTGAGATTCAAATAGGGGCTACATGACCACTTGTCAGGCATGCTCTTGTAGCAGGGGATTCATGCTTTAAGCAGGGATTGGGGTTTCCTTCTATTCTGACATGCTATGAGCCGAAAAGGAAGCTCCTAGGATATCAGAATAGATACTTGATTTGGCACTTGATTTGTTTACAGAATCCCAGAAATTTAATGAAACGAATCAAAACAATTAGTAACTTCAGCGAAGTAGTAGGAAAAAAAGAGGAAATGCACAAAACCATCCACGTTTCTGTCTTTTACAAACAAAACCCAATAAGCTAGAGATAGAAAAGGAAATTTTGTTCAAAATGGAGTAACTGATTAGAAGTAACCTACTAAAATACACTTCAGACATATAACTACAAAATGTTTTTTACAGAAATAAATCAAGATTTATTCTGGGTGAGATATTCCTTGTTCGTAGATACAATATGCCAATCTAATAAGTAATTTGATATTATTTAAGTTAATTTACAGATTTGGTATTTTACCAATTGACCTACCAACAAATTTCTTTACAGGAAAAAAATGACATTCATGTGAAGGAGCAAAAGGTAAAGAAAAGCAAGGGGGAAAATGTAAAAGTAGGCATAAAGGGAATCTTAATGCCACCAGGTCTTATATCATACAATGGTAACCATCAAAATTATTTTGTACTCATTGAAATATAGAAAAATTAAACTGTAGAGAAGCAAGATGTAAAAGCAATCAAACAAAGTAGCCTAGTGTTAATATGCTTAAGGACACCAACTAATGAAGTAAGGATTTCCTAGTCATCAAAAACTTCTGGAAAAACGAGAAAGCAAAAATTTTGCAGGAATAATATTTAGACCAAAAAAGTTCAGCATGCACTACCAAAAAATGAATTAAATGGATATATGATCTAAATATAAAAGGTTAAAAAAAGGTAATAAAAAAAATTTTAAGAGGTCATAATAATAAAAAAAAAGAATTAAAAGAGAATGGAAGGATACCCAGATACAGCAAAGAAATGATCAAAAAGACAAAATGGCGAATTATGATGACAACTGAAAAGTTTTTGTACAAATAGGATCAATGCAGACAGAATTGCATTTTATTTTAATTTATTACTTATTATTTTTTCATTTTTTTAATTGTCATGTGAAACGCACTTCCATACTGGCCATTGCTATGAGAGCACAACTCATATAAAACCAAAATCATAAATACATTGATGTGAAAGACGACTCCAACAGTTCTTTCTCTGGAGTTGGATAGCATTCCCCATCACAAAGCCTTCAGGATTATCCCAGATTAGTGTATTTTTGAGAGTAGCCAAATTTTTACAGATAATCATTGTCCAATATTGCTGTTATTGTGTACAATGTTCTTCCTATTTTTTTGGCCTATTTTTCTCTGCAGCACTTCCTGAAGATCTTTCCAGCTTTTTCTGAAATCGTTCTGCTCATCATTTCTTATAACACAATAATTTACATTTTAAAATAACAGTTAACATTTTCATAGTGCTTTTACATAGGTGCATAGAATGTTTATATATATTATCATGTCTCATGTTTTTATTATTGTCCTCATTTTATAGATCAGGAAAATTCCTGCCCACATATAAAGACATAGGTTATATGTCTATATCTAAATCTCTCTCAATATATTTTTCTATTTGTCTATATCCCAAGATACCAGGGGTTGAAGGGCATGAAAAGATAGTTTTCAAATGAAGAAATTCAAGTCATCAACTACATGAAAGAATATTCCAAATAGGTATAAGTGATAACATTTGTATTACCCAGTGGAAGTGTGTATTGGATCCAGGAGAGGGCGGGGGGAGGGGGGAGGAAAAAAGGAAGGGAAAGAAAATGAAATATATAAACATGGAAAAATATTTTTAAAAAGCATATTCGAAGTCACTAATAATGAGGGTAATGTAAAATTGAAAGTGGGTAAGTAGACAAAGAATTGGTCTTAGAGTCTGAAAGATGTGGATTCAAGTCTATTTTCTGACCCTTTGTGGCTGTGTGATCCTGGGCAACTCATTTAACCATTAAATGTTTTAGTCAAAATTCTGAGGGACTTAGGAGAAAGAACGCTATCCACATCCAGAAGAAGAACTGTGGGAGTAGAAGGACCGAAGAAAAACAACTGCTTGATCACATGGGTTGATGGGGATATAATTGCAGATGTAGACTCTAAGAGATCATCCTAATGCAAATATCAATAATATGGAAATAGATCTTGATCAAGGACACATGTAAAACCCAGGGAAATTGTGCATTGGCTACAGGAGAGAGTAGGGAGAGGGGAGGGAAAGAACAGGAATCACGTAACTGTGGGAAAATATTCTAAAATAATTAATTAAATAAATGAACTAAAAAAAAGACCATAAAAATGTTTTAGTCAACTCTGTGTTGAAGAGAAAGAACCAACCTGCATGGACAGAGGCAGTTCCCTCACCTGGAAGTTTCTCATACCAATGAAATGACATGTCCAGTCTATCCTTCGAAACTGGTAGATCCAGAAAATACCCTGACTGAGTAGAGACATAGATTTCCATAACATATTGGACAGTCTTTCATAATATCCTTGTTGTGGACATGATGGAAATATGTGGACTGAATAGTATTGTAATAAGATAGATTTAGAATTGGCTGAGTTACTAGATCTACCCATGATTAGTAGATGATTAGTGAATGAAAATTGACTTGGTCAGAGGTTTCTAATAGGTAACTATTATACAATAGGTTTCTAATTGGTATCTGCACAGGTATCTGTTTTGTCAATAACCCAGATAAAGGAATATATGTAATGTTTGCCAATTTTGCAGTTAATAAGGTAGAGGAAAAAAAATAGCTGACATATTAGGTAATGGAATTAGGATTCCCAAAGATTGTGGCAGGCTAGGAAAATGGGCCAAATCTAATCATATCCATTTTATGAAGTTTTATTGATTTTTTTCTTTTGGATACCAGTCTGGTATTTGCCATTATGACATCTCTCTTTCTCTCTCTCTCTCTCTCTCTCTCTCTCTCTCTCTTTCTCTCTCTCTCTCTCTCTCTCTCTCATCTCTGTCTCTCTCTCTCATCTCTGTCTCTCTGTCTCTGTCTGTCTCTGTCTCTTTCTCTCTCTCTCTCTCTCTCTCTCTCTCTCTCTCTCTCTCTCTCTCTCACACACACACACACACACACACACACACACACACACTCAGAGCCTTCCCATGTAACAAAAGAAAGCAGTTTAGCAAAAAAGACAAAAGTCTATCAGCAAATATAGCATTCAGTCTTCATAGTAGCCCCCCATCTCTTTATTGAGAGGAGAGAATTGGGTTTCAACATCTGTGGGACTAAGAGTGGCCACTGATTCCTATTCTGCTTGCAGCTTGTTAAAACCACATCTTTCTCATATGTCTAACAGTGCCTCTCCCTTCAAGTATTTGTATACTTTCCTTTTTTAAATCAGGCTTAGCACGTTGTATTTATCACTATATCTTGTTAAGTAAAGTAAGCAGAACCTGAATACAACTACAATAATGTAAACTAAAACTAACTGAACTCAGATTAATTTTTAAATTTTAATTATTTTAATCAATCTGAGTTCAGGGCCAGACAATTGGCTCAATGGATAGGTTTGGAAACTGGGAGGTTCTGTGTTTAAATCTGGCTTCTGATACTTCCCAGCTGTGTGTCCCTGGGCAAGTCACTTAACCCACTGCTTAGCCCTTACCTCTCTTCTGCTCTGGAACCAATACTCTCTACTTATTTTTTTAAACCCTTACTTTCCATCTTAGAACCAATATTAAATACTGGTTCCAAGATAGAAGGTAAAGGCTAGGCAAATGGGATTAAATCACATTTGAACCCAGGACCCCCCATCTTTAGGACTAGATCTCTCCCCACTGAGTCATCCAACTCTATTCTTAAGAATTTTTTTTTTCTCCCTAAAGCTGACTCTTTGTAGTTTCTGCCCACTGTCCTCTGGGCAATATTAAAGTCAATTATCTATAACCTTTGCAGGTTTGTTTACAGATTTCCTGAGGCTTATGGTACATATGCCTTATTTGTGCTTCACTTTGTTGGTTTCAGCTCTGCTTGTTTTTTTTTTCCTTTTATTTTGCTGAAATACAAATCTGAATAATCTCTATGAGGATCATTATTGATTTCATGTTTCCCTTCAGTTTTCTTTTCTAACATTTGTGTCCAACTGATTTGTATTCTTATACTTCTCCCCTTATTTGCATGCTTAAAGCTTCCTGGAAGAAAAAATAAAACCTTTATGTATGCAAAGAAGCATTATTTGTATTCTTGTTGTTCTTCACTAGATAATAAGGGTTAAAATATGTCCTTTTGATAAAAAAGAATTTTCTTTCTATCTCTTCAAAAACATGGATAAGCAAAGAAAAAACAGTCATCATTGTATTAAACTGTCTGATTTAGAAACCAATTATAAAGAACCTAATTATCTCTGAATAAAATAGGCATGAAAGTCCTTGGTTTGATGCTTATAATGTTGCTATCAGCAAATGTTTTAGCCTGTAGTTACTTCTATAAGAGAAGTATTAATTTTCCAGTTCATCAAAAATATCGTGTCAAGGAACTATCCCAGAATCCATTGTAATTGCTATTGTCGTTACTACTTGACCAGTAGGAGACTGCAATCAGCAGAAAGTCCCCCCAGGAAGTGGATAGCTTTGAAGGCACCTTTGACTGTCTTGGAGCAAAGGGAAATTCCAGTCACGGAGCAAGAACTGAAGACAGAAGTCGACCCAAGGAATCCAGATAAACCCTCCCGTCTGCCCCTCACTCAGGGGAAGAGACCTTCAGCCAAGGAGAGCTGCTTGAGGGCTCTGGAGAGAGAGAAGGGACTTCCACTCACAGGAATTGTGTTTTTCTTACAGTTGTATGGCTGTGTGTCCCTAGCATTATCCTTTAAGTCTGAACCCCTTCTTTCTGTGGAGACTGTGTGCAATTTGCAGGAGACTCTACTTAAGATTTGGGGATTTCCTCTACCTTTTCAACAAATGCCTTTGCTAAAATTCTAGTTTAACCTACTGGTTGATTGTTGAGGGGAAACACCCCATGGGGACTTGTGAGCTACATTAAATAAGAATAACCTTTGGGGGCAGCTGGGTGGCTCAGTGGATTGAGAGTCAGGTCCACAGATGGGAGATCTTGGGTTCAAATTTGGCCTCATTTTCCTTCTGATGTGATCCTGGGCAAGACATTTAACCTCCATTGCCCCATTGATTAGTCCTTACTAATTCTGCCTTGGAACTAACACATGGTATTGATTCTAAGAGGGAAAATAAGGGTTTAAAAAAAAAAGAGTAACCTTTCACAGGGCTACCCCTAGAACCCAAGTAGCCTCCCTTCTTGGGACCTCATCTATCTGCCAGGTCAAGTAAAAGTTGGAGCAGTAGCTAAGAAGTGTCATATATGTATTTCATTCCTAAAATGTAATAGGGAGACACCATAAAGATACACCTGGGGTTGGAGGGTTGGGGAGAAGACATGAGAGAGAAGTATTTTCTGAGTTATAATTAAGGAAAACTAGGGGTTTAAGTGACTTGCCCAGGGTCACACAGCTAGGAAGTGTCAGAAGCCAGATAGAAGTCAGGACCTCCCATCTTTAGACCTGACTCTCTATCCACTGAGCCACAGGATATTTCCTTCAAAGATAAAGCAAGAACAAAAGCACAAATATTCCTACCTTCTTTCCTCCAATATCTCAAAGTTGTGCTGTCTCTATTACTTCAGTCTCAAGAGAATAGGTTCTATTTTTTAATTGAAAATTTTTATTTAATTAATTCATAATATTTTTCCATGGTTCCATGATTCATGTTCTTTCCCTCCCCTCCTCTCCTACCCCCCTCCCATAGCCAATGAGCAATTCCACTGGGTTTTACATGTATCCTTGATCAAGACCTATTTCCATATTATTGATGTTTGCACCAGGGTGATCTTTTAAAGTCTACATCCCCAATCATATGATCAAGCAGTTGTTTTTCTTTCAACTTTTTTTTTAAACTATCATCTTAGAATCAATACTGTGTTTGGGTTCCAAGGCAGAAGAGCAGTAAGGGCTGGGCAATAGGGATTAAGTGACTTGTCCAGGGTTACCCAGCTAGGAAGTGTCTGGGGCTAGATTTGAGCCCAGAAGCTCCTATCTCTAACCTGGCTCTCAATTCGCTCAGCCATCTACCTGTCTCTGGGTCTAATTTTAAATTCTATTTGTGACATCCAGGATCCTCCAACTTGGCGGGGTAGAGGAGGGCAAGGAGACAAGCTCAGAAGCCCTTGTAGAGCAATGGGAAAGTCTTGTTGCCAGTGCCTAAGCTCAGGGACACTCAGTGTGAGTCAGACATTTTCTGTTTTTCTATTTGGCTTTGAATAGTTTAGTCATGGCATTGTGTTAACAGTCACACAACTTTTAGGCCTTTTGTTCTGTTCCTCTTTATTATAACCATGTTTCAACAGAAGCAGCAAAAGGTTATTTATAGCAAATAATACAATCCACAGAGTAAACGGTGAGTGAGTCACGCAGAGGTGTCTTGGGGAAGAATTCTTGGAAATGGGGCGTCCGTGATTTATCTTGAGAACACAGGGAGTAAATAGTGCACCGAAAGTTATGGAAGATTGGTGGTGGTGGGTTTTTTTTTTTTAATTATCTAGGAAATAAATATTCTAGCGTGTCTTTGCTCTCTGGCTCTCTAGATTCATCTCTGCAAGAAGCTTTCTACAAATAGAAGGTAAGGCCATTTGTTCCCCTGGGTTACAGCAATACTGTGGCAATGCTTTGATTTGTCTACCTGGTTTGGCTTAATATCTGTTAAGTGGGAATGGGAATTGTCACTTAACTCCAAGTTTTAGGTATAAGATCTTGTTTTCATAGCCCAGTGAAGTAAGCGAGGACATATACACCGTTTGTTCATAGAGGGCCTTCTGGTAGACTGGATTTATTTCCTAATTTAACTGGAATTAATTTCCCAGAGCCTATACTAGCTAGATGGTGCAGTGGACAGAGGTTGGGGTCAGGAAGACCTGATTTCAAATCTGCCCTCAGACACTTCCCAGCTGTGTGACACTAGGCAAGACATATATTACAATTTGACCTCAGTTTTCTTAAGATTAAAAATTAGTTTCTCTGCTAAAAAAGTATTATATTTTTAGAGGTATTATCAAAGATTAAGAAATAAAGAAAATACAAAATAAGAAAGCATGAGGCTAGGAGGGCTGAAAGGCCTATTTGATTTCACTCAGAGATGCGTGTCCCTAGAAGCAGAAGCAGGGAAAGAGAGAGAGAAGGCGGAGTCAAGTGGCCCAGGTGAGGACCTCACGGGATTATGGGGAACTCTGGGAGGTATCAAGGACTCCCAGGAATTGAAGTCTGGGTTTCAAATCTCCATTTTTACATTTTCCCATTTGATCCCATTGGGGAAAAAAAATTTTCCCCAAAAGGATCACGAAAACATAATCAACTTAAAGATTACAATAATTTGAGGATAAGAGGAAAAAAGGACAAAACCAATAATTGCTAGACGCATTGACAGAAAGCCAGTTAGGGGGCAGTCCCCTTTGGCATGAAAGTATACATACGAATAAATGTTCAATCAACCACACCCAAAGTTCATTCTTGATCTTCTTGTGCAGCTTGTGGTCTGGAGGCTTCTTCATGGTGTCTTCTCCAAACAGTTCAGTTTTTGGATTTGGAGAGGTAGCATCTTTCTTTACCTAAAATTCTTCTTAAAAGGAATTTAAACTTTGCAATTTAAATAATAATATTTTTTACAGTTTCCTCATCTGTAAAATGAACTGGAGAAGGAAATGGCCAACCACTGCAAATAGGGTCATGGAGAGCCGGACACGACTGAACAGCAATGAATACAACGAGGTCTGGTGTGGATTTTTGCTGGGCTTTTTGGTAGAACTGAAGCTTTTATTCACTTTCTTCTTTCTCCCCCCCTCACCCCCCCATGATACAGATGCTGTCACCAGTCATGCCTATTCCTGAGATGCAGCGAGGATATAAAAAAGAAGCACAAATCTTCTGATCCTCTGAAGTTTGGGGCTACTCCTCCTTTCTCTCTTTCAAGCAGTCCTCTAAAGGGCTTGGCTACAACTCCTCTCTTCTCTAAGCTGCCGGACATTTAAATATTAATATCCAAAATGATTTGGTATTTTATACCATAATCCATAGGTTAAGACCAGCTTGCTCCAGCCACTCCCAGCATCTATTCTGTCATATCCAGGTGCAATGCCTTTGATTGGTTATTTCAATGGAGAAGTCCAGATGACCCCCACCATCAGGATAGGCAAGGGAGCCTAGGAAAGCTATGGATTGACAGTGACAGAGCATCTAAATAGAATATTTAAGAAGTAAAGAAAAGGCAAAGTAAGGCTGGATTAGCAGGTGGCAATAGACCTTGAAAGTGTCCTTCCGTCTGAAGAAAGCCACCTTGCCAAGGGCTGCCTTAACTAACTGCTAACCAAATATATTCCATATTGGGTCAACTTTACTATAGTTAAGCTTACTGTTGCCAAGTAAGCATTTAAAAAAAAAAATATTGGGTGGACTTAATGCCAGAACCACTTCTCTGGCCTGACAATTACATTATTTGGGTTTGAAATGATGAAGCTAGAATTTATTCAGACACCAAATCCAAAGAGCAAAGGATCCCTTTTTTGTGTATTGGCAAAAAAGGAAACAATATTTTATAGATGAAGAAACTTTTGAGTCTTAGTGAGATGACTTATGCATCCTGGGAAATCTACTAAGTGTCAGAGTTTGCCCTTGAATTTATTGGTATTGATGCCCCAATATAGCCCAGATTACTAAGTTTTCCTTATTTGACTTTTCCAGATTTGCCCCATGCTCTAACTCAGTGGTCTCAGACATGCCTCCAATATGTGTATATTTACTTAGATATCACATACATGAATGTTCATGTGTATGTAAAATCTAAAAGTAGAAAAATATGAACTAACGATGAAGTAACATTTGATGATAGGGTCAGTAGGGAGCCTCTGAAGCTTCTTGAGTAGGGGAGTAACATGGTCAAGTTTGAGTGTGGAGGAAATGGTTTTAGTCATTGTGTGAAAGATGAACTAAAGAGGGGTGAAACAAGAGGCAAGAGAGCTCAGTGAGGAGCCTATTTGCCATAATCCAGGCCAGAGGTGATAAGAATGTGGACTGGGATAGTGGATGTGTGAGTGAAGAGAAGGAAATGGTGGAAGGTAGGAATGGAAAGATTTGGCAAATGATTAAAATTCCCAGCAGAGGGAGAGTGAGGACTCAAGGATGATATTAAAGTTATGCATTTGAGTGACTAGAAGGATGATGGTATCCTCAATAACATTAATACAGAAGACCAACAACTTGGGGATGGGGAGAAAATGTAATAAAATTTGCAATCTGTGGCAATTCATCCATCCCTGCTCATCCTGGGCCATTCTTACTCTCTCCTGGTGTGGGGAATACGTTTTCAGGTGCAGGTTAGCCGGGCTGCCAAGCCAGTTTTACTGGGATGTGATAACAGCTCCTTGGAGCCATAGATGAGAATTGGGCAAGAAGCAGACACCAAAAGTGGGTAAGCAGCCCTGAAAAGGGTTTGGCAAAGCTTTACCCCAGAGGTGCTGGGGCTCCCTGGACACCCCATGCCCCAGGCACTAGATAAATGTTTACTATTATTATTAGTTTCCCAATGGCACCTGAGTAGTGGTTGCTGTAGGTACCTGCTACCCCTTAAGTTATGCTTTAAGGGACTTTGGAGGGAGAGAAGGGAGAGTGGGGGGAAGGAGAATTAGGATAGATGTAGTCCTATTGTCGACCGCCCCATAATCCTTATCCTGGGGAAGGTAAGATACTACTCATCTGTCCTGGGGTCAGATCACAGCTTCCTTGGACTTGAGGACCCTGGTTCCCTCTTTGGAGACCTCTGTTCTATTCAGTCTGAATTACTGTCCCTTCCCAAATATGTATGAACACCCTCATCTCCATGTCTTAGCTCACTCTAATCTATTCAGAATGTTTTTCTTTCTTTGTGTTCCTCAAAATTCCACCCACCATTGAAGACCCAACTCCAATGCTGCTCCCTCTGGGAAGCCATTCTTCATCCTTTCTCCCCAAACTAGAGAGGTATTTTCATTTTCCATTTCATTAACTTGACACCTCACATCTTGAATTGTATTTGAGTCATTTGAGTCTGGGTCTTATCTCCTCTCTTAGATCATAAACTCCTCAATGGCAAGGACCAAGTCTTGGGCTTTTTTTTTTTTTAAACCCATACCTTCTGCCTGGTATTGATCCTAAGGCAAATGAGTGATAAGGGCTAGGCAATGGGGGTTAAGTGACTTGACCAGGGTCACACAGGTGGGAAGTATCTGAGACTAGATTTGAACCCAGGACCTCCCACCTCTAGGTCTGGCTCTCAATCCACTTAGCTACAGCTGCCCCCTTGGGCTTTTTAAATGATCTGATTTGGATTGGATTCAATTAAATTTTCCTTCCCCTCCCTCTGGGGTTGCATTTCCATAAGCTTTGGCAGTTTGTTGATTTCTTGGTGATTAATTCCTTTCCTTGATTATGAGAAATGGGGTTAAAGTGCCTAAGTGGATGGTGCCTGATTATCCCTCCACAGATTTTATTGAGGCCTGTCTAATAGTGGTAAGACCCAGGCCTTTGTTCCCAATCTAATCGCAGCTACACTCTCCAGTTTCTAGCTTCCTCCTTCCTTGATTTTTATCCGCCTCTGTCTAGCAGCCCTTTAATAGTTCTAGTTGACTCCAGCAGAGGAAGCATCGATGCCTTCCTTTGCCTTCCTCTTAGGAAAAAAGAAATGAATTCAGTGACATAAATCCGGCTGAGCTCCGACTAGAGAGGAGCTATTGTCCCGGTAGACTCCAAATAAGCGTCACAGTCTTTTGCTGTATGGCTCTCTGAGACATGATGGAGTTTTGCCTATGCAGCTAAGACGGAGTGGATTAGTCCTTGGGGGCTGAGGAGGCTTCAAAAAAATGGAAAGCAAAGGAAGCTGGTGATAGAACGGTGATAAATTGCATACCTGGATTCCTTGTGCTGTGGCAACAAAGAGCCCCGGTGCTCCTCTATTCATTCATCTAGCTAGCTACCTCTGGGGAAAGCCCCCTGCCCGGCAACCGCTGTGTTTTTAGAAGCAATCAGGGCAGCCAATGCCCGTCTGGTAGTAAAAAAGGAACCTTTGGCTTGGGAATATGTCACATTCAGTGGAATCCATATGCTTCTGTGGCTAGAGAACCGGACCTGGGGCTAGTCAAGACTTGGGTTTGGGATACACTTCTGACAGGGGCAGCCTAGACACTTCTGAGCTGTGTGACCCTGGGTAAATCACTTGTGTAATTGGAAATCTTGGGCCTTGGAATGACATTTCCCTGGAGCCCACTGATTTTACAGTGATTTTTACACATTTAACCCCAATTGCCTAGCCCTTGCCATTCTTGTTTTAGAGTTGGTATTAAGACAGAAGATAAGGGGTTAAAAAAAAAGATATAGATCAGACACATACCGTGTCTCTTGTCCCCTGACAGAGCACCATGGCAACTCTTTAAGACTACAAAATTGCTGGATGTTTGAGGGAATTTCTTTCTCCTGGTGCTTCCTATATAGTAATGTAGTTTCTTTCTCTTATTTTTCTCTGTCATCTAGTCTCGTTCTCCATTTTTCTCCCTTTAAACCGTCCTTCTTCCTCACCCACCATCCTTTCAGTCATCCAGGGTTACACCCTCAGATGAATCCCAAGCTCCTTACTCTCCCTTACTGCCTGCCATATCCAATTAGTTGCAAGTGCTGTTAATTCCATCTAGCATTTGCTGAGGCTCTTTCCCATGCTTAGGATATGCCTGCCTCCACCTTTGGGCATCCCTCATAGCCTTCAAAGCTCGCTCAAATGCCACCTATTACACAAGACCTTTCCCCATCCACTTGGTTGCCAGTACTTTTCTCTGGTGAAATTACAAGAATGGCTTCATTTTGACTCTCAACGTCCAGCATGGGCCAGGCATAGAGTAGGCGTTTGTTAAATGTTTGATGATTGATCCATCCAATGGAAATTTCTCACAACTGGTTCTGAGGGACAGCAGATCTTGGTCCCAATGAAGGAACTTCCAAGGGTCAGATAGAGAAGAGCATTCTTCTTCTCCCCTTCAGGTATTTACTGTTACTGGATACTGAATACTGGTGGATGTAGAAAGGGCCCACCTGGACAGCTAAGTGATGCAGTGGATAGAGTACTGGGTCTAGAGTCAGGAAGACTCCTCTTCCAGTATTTAAGTCTAGCCTGAGACACTTAATAGCTTTGTGATCCTGGATAAATCACTTAATCCTGTTTGCCTCAGTTTCCTCATCTGTAAAATGAGCTGGAGAAGAAGATGGCAAACCACTTTGGTCTCTTTGCCAAGAAAAACCCAAATGGGGTCACAAAGAGTTGGACATCACTGAAAACAACAAAAGAAAGGGCCCATGGTATGTAGCCTAGAGCTGGTCAAATAGAATGCTCAATGAATGCTTGCTGACCAACTGATTTTTTTGCAATTTGGAAACAGTTTTTGGTTTTTCTCAGATAAAACTATGGGATAGAAGTCTTCCTGTCCTGTATCAAAAAGAATCATGATATGATGTGCCAACTCTGTGAAAAAGTATATCCTACTATAAAAATTAAAATTAGATCTCAAATAATAAAAATGTTATATTTTATAGGATTTATTAATGATAATTAGAAATAAAGGAATAAAAGGAATAAACAAATAAACAAAAACCATGACCACATGCCCATGGCTGATCAGTCAGTTCAGATGCCTGCCTTACTACCACCAAAGCTCGCTGTCATCAAGCCAAAGAGGTGGGACCCTCCACATCCCTGCCTAATATCTCCTGACTACAGGAAGTATGTAACAACAGGAAGTCAGTGGGCTCCCGGGAAATGTAGTTCTTTTTTAGAGTAACAGATTTTCAATTTTACATACTAAGCTTGGCCGATCAAAGCTGAAAAATGCTACCTGTGCTGTGCTGTTTCATGGAAACAACTTTGCTTTTGAGGGAATTAGGCCTGACCTTCCTTGGAGAACTGAGAGCAACAGTCCCTGGAGAAGAATCGTAATTTGTTATTCAGTCATTTTGCAGTTATGTCTGACTTTTTGTGACCCCATTTGGGGTCTTTCTGGCAAAGATACTGGAGTGGTTTGCTATATCCTTCTTCAACTAGTTTTACAGATGAGGCAAATAGGATTAAATGACTTGCCCAGGGTCACACAGCTAGGAAATGTCTGGGACTAGATTTGAATGTTAGAAGATGAATCTTCCTGACTCCAGGCCCAGCTCTCTACCCTTTGCACCACCTACCTACCCTCCTCACATCTGCATAGTGTGAACTTGGAAATTATTCTACCCTAATTAGACATACTTTAGGGGAAGATAAAGTTTACACTCCTGATTGAACAATGAAGGTACTTAACTCATACCTTATAGTGAAGCTAAAACTCAAGCCAAGTCTATTTTTTGATCTAATACAAAAGGGTGTTAAGTACCTATAAAGGTTAAATTAATCACAAAAAGGTCAAGTAACTCACAAAAGGTAAGCTTAACAAGGAAGTGTGAAGTACCTCAGAAGATATAATCTAACCAGAGAAGGTGAGAACTAAAGAGTGGATAGTCCTGGAGAAAATCTAATCAAAGAAGGTGATAATAGGCAGTCCTGGAAAAAGCATTTACTGTGATTGGTAGATGTGAAAATTTAGGGGAGGTAACATAAGAAAATTTCTTTAAAAGGAGACTAAAAAAGTCAGTTCAGGAAATTCAGTTTGGAGTGCAATTAGATTAGGAGTTCAGTTCAGTGAGGACTGGAACTCAGTCTGGAGGATCCCCCTCAGACAGCTTCCTTGGAGACGGTCTTGTGGTGAGTGAGAAGACTGACTCCCTTTCCCTTAGGCTCAGGGAGGCCACTTTGGCCAAGGCCTTTAACTACTGCCTGGCTCAGCCTGGGCTAGAGCAGTTTAAATTAATTCTTCTCTCTCTCTCTCTCTCTCTCTCTCTCTCTCTCTCTCTCTCTCTCTCTCTCTCTCTCTCTCTCTCTCTCTCTCTCTCTCTCTCTCTCTCTCTCTCTCTCTCTCTCTCTCTCTCTCTTTCCCCTAATTCCTTCTCTCTATATTAATTAAAATCACCATAATTCCCACCTGACTTGGGTATTTTATTATTTGGGAATTCTCCCTGGCGACCAATTATTTAGATTTCAAGTCACAAAGATAAAATCATCTTTACAATAGCACTTAAAACTGTCCCCTCATCACCTCTTTAGATGGGTAGAGTGCAAATATTGTGATCTTTTCACAGGTGAGGGAACTGAGACTTAGGAAGGGAAGTGGTTTATTTGCCTGTGGTCACACAGTTGAGTGTGTCAACAGTACAGTTGAGTACTAATGGTTGGGAGTCCAACCCCAGTCTCTTGACACCATGGTTCTTTCCACTATACTTTATTGGTTCTGCACATTAGAGGGCAAAGAGTACTGGATTCCAAGTTAGAGAAACAGGTTCAAATACTGCCTTTGTCTCTCATTGTGTGTATGACCTTGGGCAAGTTTTCTAACTCCTCAGGATCTTCTTTTCCTTTTCTTCAAAATGATTGGTTTAGATTGCCTTTGAGATTTGTCCCAGGTCTAGATCTGTGTGATCATAAGGTCTCACTGGAAACCATACCCTGTAAAGGTTATTAGTGGGAGATACTTAACTCATTCTTTCTTTTATTTTATTAAAAAAACCTGTCACCTTCTGCCTTAGAATTAAAAAAAAAATATCAGTAAGGGCTAGGCAATTGGGATTAAGTGACTTGCCCAGGGTCACATAGCTAGGAAGTGTCTGAGGCCACATTTGAACCCAAAACCTCTCATCTGAAGGCCTGACTTTCTATCCACTGAGTGACCTAGCTGCCCCCAATTTGCTCTCCAAAGATGGTTCAGGGGTCAGTTGCTAGGTAACTCACTGAGCTCAGGTGACCGAATATGAAGAAAGAAGGGTGAAAAATAGCCTTGTAGGCACAGCAATCATTAGCTACCTTCTCTGTCCTGAGTTTCCTCTGTGTGAGCTGTGAGGAGACTCTAGAAGGTATAAACAAATCTCCATGGCTGTCTTTGTTTGATTGGGTTGTCTTTGGAGTCAAGTCGCTGCCTTTGGAACCCAAGGGAATCATTAATGAGCTGACAAGAGTGAGACGCAGCATCTTGCCAATTTTTCCTTTGGTTATTCCAGACCCAGCCGGCATCTGTGGTCCCTGACACAGCGGGTCCCTTTGCTTAATGGGGAATAGCTCATTAAAGCGTTCAGCTCGGTGGCCTGTTCTCATCAGCGGGGACAGCAGACACTGTCAGCAAACAAACCTGGCCTGGCTTTCATTAGGCACATCCCAATGAAGCCCTCATCTCAGATGCGGATACCTTGGGTGATCATGCACAGAGAATTGTGCTCATCTGCCTGTGTGTCCCTAGCGCCCATCCCTATCTGAAGAACAAGGGCTGAGGGGGAGTATCTGCCTCAGAAATGGTGGATGCTTGACTGCATTTTCTTCCTCATTCAGTTTCACTCCATGGGTTTCCATCCTTTACATTCCTTTTCTGGACTTGTTTTCCCCAAATCTAAAGACAACAGATGGGCTGCTCCAGCCTGCTCCTTGCTGAATACAGGCATTAAAAAAAATACCCTTCATAAAAAGTCTTTGTCTACTCACTGGTGCAACTGTGAAGCAAATGTCCCCTGATGACTCCAAAGCCGAGCCTTTTACAAATCGAAGTCCCTGCCAAAGTTGCGGATATTGGTTGACCTCAGGAGGGTGGGGGTTAATGCCACTTCTGTTTTATCTGTTTCATTAATGGTTTCTTTTTTTTTTTTGACCTTGCCTCTGGGGTGGTTCTGTGAAATTGCAATTTCAAAACCAAATAAATAAATAAATCACCAGAAGTATTGCTTGGATCTTATGGAAGAAAATCATCTCCAACTTGCACAGAGGATATTTTTCCTGGTAAAGACTAAATGATCTGATAATACTTTGACTGGAAATAATATTTCAGAAATTGCAATTATTCTCAGGCAGTTTATCATACCCTGTGCTATTATTGCTAGTTCAGCTATTTTCAGTGGAAGGATTTTCACCCTTCCTCTTTCCCTTCCCCCCTACCCAGTCAGGATTTTTTTTGCTTGTGATGGTTATCTAGCATTTAGCACAGATCTATTTGTGGCAGCCCATTGCTCTAAACTCTTTAGTGGTCCCCCATGACTGATTGAATAAAATTTCAACTCATTGGTCTGGCATTCAAGGCTCTATACAAGATTTATTTCACATCAGTCCTTCTATGCACTTGTCAAGATGAACTGCTTGCCACATCTCAAAATATATACCACCTTTTGACCATAGAACTTTTGTCCTCACAATTCCCTGCCCCTGGAAAGTCTGTTGAAATGTCACCCATACTGGGCTTGAGTGTCTTTCATAAAGCTTATCTGGGTCCCTGTAGTCAATAATAGCCCCTTTTCTCCTCAAAATTCACCCAGAATTCTGCTTTTACCTCTTTGGTGGACTTGCAAAACACGATAGTTATTTACACTTGTGTCACATTCCTATACTTAGATTGTGAGCTCCTTGAGGACGAGGGATGGCACCATTCATGTTCTTGTATTCCTAGCACCTAGCATTGTGCCTGCTCACAGTAGGCGCTGCACAATTATCTGATCTAAATCAATTAATTACTGTGGTTTTGGCTCTGACCTAGACACTATGGAAGGATAAAAATGTAATAAAAGACTCTGGCTTTGCCATCTGTTGGTGAGGCAAACCATGCACAATGAAAATAACTTAAGAAAAAGATAAAAGAATATTTTAAAAGGTCAAAGTAACATATTGATTGATACAAAGAAAGATGGTAGGGTAGAGGGGTCAAACAGGCTGCCAACATTCCTGGAGTGTTATACAAGCAGATTAAAATGTAATTGTGAAATATTTAACAAAAATACAATGGAATGTGGATAATGTTAATATAAGGCAGCTAGGTGACTCCGAGGATGGACTATCAGGCCCGGAGTCAGGAGGACCTGGGTTCAAATATGACCCCAGTCATTGCCTGGCTGTGTGACCATGGACTTAACCCCAACTGCCTGGCAGTTACTGCTCTTCAGCCTTGGAACTGCCGCTTCTATCAATTCCAAGACAGAAAGTACCGGTTTAAAAAGAAAAAAAAAAGACTCTAGTACAATGTGTAATAATGATAGTTAACATTTATATAGTGTTTGCTATGTGCAGGAACTTTTATCTCATTTGATCCTCCTAATAACCCTGGAAAGGAGGTGCTATTATCTCCATTTCAAAGATGAAGAAACTGAGGCAAACAGAAGTTAAATGACTTGCTCAGGGTCCATTAGTGTCCCAGGCAGGATCTGAACTCAGTTCTTCCGGACTCCACGCTCTGCACTCTGTCTACCATGCCACCTCGCTGCCCCAAATGGATTGAGGACTCGATTGGTTGGCTGGGGTTGGGCAGGATGGAAACCCGGAAATTGAGGTGCTACTGCAGGATTAAATCCAACAGTCTCTAAACGCGTCCCTGCACAGAGAAGCTATTTTTCAGGGAGGCGACCATTTCCCTCAGGAAATTTCCCTCAGGACGTTCTTTTCTACTAGAGGAGACCCAAGCCAAGACCTTCGAAATCCATCCGCCGGAAGCCCTGCCTCTCCAGTGCCTGCCAAGGCGGAGACATTGTTCTCGTGCTGGGAAAGCCAAGGCGAGACAGTTTCTACTTTCTCCCGAGGTGGGGAGAGGGATACAGTATGTACGCGGGAAAGGCAATACAAAGTATATAACACGGGATTTCAAGAAGCAGAGAGCATCCGGGGGCTGCAGGCATCTTCTGAAATGTGTGTGCCATCACACGCATACAAGTATAGGGCAGCACACATGACACAAAATGAACACACATGTGTACATGTACATGTGTGAAGATGAAATTCTGCGGTGACTGATGGAACCCCCGTTGTCGGAGCTTGTACAGTGTGTGCTCTGCCCGCTGCCCATCCATGGAGGAAGCAGGGCACGGTCAGGCAGCTTCTGGACACGTGGGATGGGAGGTTCCTTGTCTCAGAGCACACTCAGGTATTGGTGACAGTTTTGCCTGGGAGCTCTGGGGGAAGGAAGAGTTTCTCTATTGGCTGCTGAATTGGAACTTGACCTGAATGTGCATTCAGAAGGTGCTGCGCTGCCCAGGCGCCATGATGTGTCAGCTTGTACCACCAGGAGCCCCAAGCCCTTGGAGTTCCCTGGATTGGCAGCAGGTGAAACACTACTGTGCATGTTCTAAGCATAGGGGAACCGTTGGCCATGCCTCTATTGTATGTAGCCGTGCATGTGTATACACACATGTATACTGTCAGTCATGCATGTATGCACATATTTTAGATATTGTAAATGGAAATATATACGCACATGCATATGTATTATATTTACTATATATTGTAAGCATAGATATTACACATATACTTGTATGTGGAAATTATTTGGCCCAAGAATACTTGGAGAAGTTTTTATATATTTGTGTATGTGTATACAGACACACATAGATGTGTGCATATCATGCATATATGTGTAAATGATATATTTAGATATAGGCACATACCAATATATTATATATTTATGTATATATGGTATATATGTATGAGTTTATATACATACATGACTACACATGTACAAATCACATGGTGTATAAGTATAACTATGTGCTGTATTGGGGGTTATTTATTTGTACTAAAGGGATTAAGACTTTTAGTATAGAGAGGGGGAAAGAGAGGAGAACCTCCCTTCTCAAAGTGGGGTTCAGGGGAGACAGCTGATATTTAGGGTTGGCTCAGAGAGAGAAGAGGGGATTTGAAGATTTTCGCCCTTCTGTCTTCCCTCCTTAGCTAAGGCTGCTCTCCCAGATTTGCTCTTGTCCCTCTTGTTCCCTCTTCACTACTCAAGACCAAAGGGTCTCCCCTTGATTTGTTCACTCACACACAGCTTGGGGAAAAGATAACTATTTTAAAGACAATTCAATCCAGGTAATATGAAGAATAACTAGCAAGGAAAGAATGGGAGAGGAAAGTAGGGAAAAGGGGATCCCTGTCTCTATCTAAAACCCTTTTCCCTCCCTCCTCAAGTTTTGGGGGAACTCAGGCCTTGGCAGCCTGAGCCCCCTGAGAGAAAGTCAGGTTGACTCATCCTGGGTTTGGCCCCTTGGCCACAGTTCAGACTCAGGGCAACAGGAGCTGAAGTAAAGTTGGACAGAGATTTAAAATGTCTTTCTCAGGTTTCCTCTTCAATAGCCTTTTTAATTGGGAAATATTGGGGGGAAAGATTTCCAGTCACCAGCAGGAAAGGTGGGTAACTCTCAGGAGAAAGTTTTCTGCCTTCTCTCTTTGGCTTCTCCCGATTGAAAGACCAACTCCTCTACCAGCCAGAGTCTTCTCCTCCTCTGGCTTCCACACTCCTGGCTGGCTCCCTCATTGAGGTGATCAGTTCCACACACTCTTGAGTCTGGCACTTTTCTTTTGTGCCAGCCTCTGTCACAGTACACACATTCATATATTATGTATTTATGTATGTGAGGTATATATGTGTTCATATAAATATATGTCTATACCTATATAGTACACATGGTATATTATACATGTACCAACACACATGAACACAGCTATATATTTATGGTATACATGTATGCATATTTATATACACATAAGATAAGATATATGTATGTTTGTATGCATATATTCATACATGGTTAATAATATGCATAATGTATAATGATGTACATATGTGCACATTCATATATTATTTAAGGTATATATCCATGTGTGTTTTATACATGCACATATACATGCATATAATGTACAAATATTATATTATATATATAAATATATGCATATATTTACATATCATATATATACACACATGGTATAGATGGGTGTGTGTTATATATATCCATATATAATATATGTAATATATTATACATTTTAAAATATACACATGCATATATTTGCATATTATATAAGGTACATATGTATTGCTTATATACATATATACACATGTGTAAAATACCCACAATGTATTTTACATGTATAAATATAGCTGAACTGAACCTTTAAGCAAGTAAGAGATTCTAAGTGGCCAAGGAGAGGAGAGAGTCTGTCCAAGATATGGGAGGCCACACAGACAAAGGCATGGGGATGGGAAATGGAATGTAAGTGAGAGAATTTGGTTGCACCAGAGTATGCGATGGTTACATGATCTTATCAGAGTTTACTTTTTCAGAATTGACACTGTCTTTTGGGTTTTATATTACTATGTAAAGGCTCATGCTTTCCATTTTCTTTTCCTTTTTTCAGCTTGGATCTCTTTATTGTGATGCCTCCTGACAGTCAGATTCTTAAATGTTGTCCCTGTTACTAAGATTCTGATCTCCAGATTTTGTGCTGTTTTCTTACTGAGAATTGCTCCAATCATCTGTGAAATTCCCATCACTACATGACTTACACTCTAGGGCTAAGATGGGCTGGGGTATCTCAAAGTGAATAGAAGATACACAACTGCCACCACTTTTGTAAACATTTTCACAACTGAATTCAAAGCTCAGCTTGGCTCAGCCTGATTAATAATCAAATCACTTGCATATGTCATTAATCAAGACAAAGCCACAAGAACAGTCTGATTTATGATCTTCTCCCAAGTATGTCTTAGGCCAAGCAATTTACTAAGGGTTGATATTTTATACTATTATTATTCTCATCTCCAAACATCAACTGAGCATGGAATGTGAGTTATAAGGAAGGAAAAGAGGCCTGACTTTAACAAATTGACTCTCTAGAGAAGGCAAAATAAACTTGACTACTTGATGATTCCCTGCTAGGGACTATTTTGACTCCTCTGTCTCTATAACCCATACAGAAAGACTAACAAATCAATGAATTAACAAGCATTTATATGCACCAATTACATACCAGGCATTATGGTAGGGGCGACTCTATTCCCAGATGTTTTGTATATTTGTGGAAGACTGTGCCCAGGTTAATTGGAAGAACATTTACAGTTACTCATCTTACTATGCCATCTTAGTCAATGCCTTTGCTAAGAGCTCATTATTATGTCTGCTCATTATTAATGGGAAGTTCATTGGTGGGGGCTCATGAGCTATAGTTTTGAAAGAATGGTCCCATAAGGTGCACCCTTGAAACCCAAGAATAGTGGTTCTTTGGGGAATTAATCTTCCAGGGGGAAGTAGCTGCACAAATTGTTGTTAAGTGTGTTTTTACAGTTCAGAGCCCTAACTTGCCATTTTGATGCTTGAAGTTTGTTGTTTTGTTGTTTCAATCATATCTGACTCTTCATGACTCTTTTTGGAGTTTTAATGGTAAAGATCCTGGAAAGGTTTACCATTTCCTTCTCCATCTCATTTTATAGATAAGGAAAATGAGTCAAATAGGGTTAAATGACTTACCAAGGATCACACAAGTAATAAATGTTTGAGGCTAAATTTGAACTCAGGTTTTCCTGATTTTAGGCCTATCATTCTATTCATTATGCCATCCAAGTGCCTGGGTGTTTAAAGTAAGTCCCACAAATTATACTCAGGAAAGTGGAATTTGGGGGAGAAGCAGACATCACATTTCTAGAGATGCTGGTAAACTATGAAGCTACTGCTGGGAAGGCCACCAAGGTGTGGAGAGAGCAAAGCAAGGCTGGGTCTGGAAGGAGCTGACCTTGACTTCAGTCAGGGCAGGGGCAGGAAAGGAAGTTTTTCAACCAGGACTTTACTATTTCAACTAGTTACACTTGCTAACAAAGTACCCAAAGGCTGATAGCAGAGAGCTGGCCTGCAAGTCAGGAATTCCTGGACCGAAGTATTGAGTCTTACACATACTGTCTGTTCAATCTTGGAAAAGAAACCTAACTTTTCAGTGCTCCAGGCAACTCTCTTAGATATGTATGTGACAGAGAAGGTACCAACCTACAGGTGTAAAAGGCCTTTCTTTCTACAAACACCCTGTATCAATGAAATCACACAGATCCAGTTTAAAAACTCACACACAATGAAGCACTAAGTATATTTGCTTATTCTTCCCCAAAGAATAACAAGTGCATTTTAAATGTGGGCAAAACCCAAGCTAGTTTATCTATCTATCTATCTATCTATCTATCTATCTATCTATCTATCTATCTATCTGTCTGTCTGTCTGTCTGTCTGTCTGTCTTTCTATCCATCCATCCATCTATCTATCTATCTATCTATCTATCTATCTATCTATCTATCTATCTATCTATCTATCTATCTATCTATCTATCTTTCTCTCTATATATATCCATCTGTCCATCTATCTATCTACCCATCTGTCTGTCTGTCTATCTATCTATCTATCTATCTATCTATCTATCTGTCTGTCTGTCTGTCTGTCTGTTTATCTATCTATCTATCTGCTACTATGAACAGAGCATTGTACAAGGTGATCAGGAAGTATAGAAAGAAATAGGACAAGGTCTTGACACTCATATCATGGAGGGAGCTACATCATATACACAAATAAGATGAAATAAAAAATACTAAATGCATAAAGGAGAGACCCTTAATAAATTTGAAATAGCCTTAAAAATGTTTACCTTCTGTCTTAGAATCAATATGTATATTGGTCTCAAAGTAGAAGAGCAATAAGGGCTAAGCAATGGGGGTTAAGTGACTCACCCCAAAGTCACACAGCTAGGAAGTTTCTGAGGTCAAATTTGAACCCAGGGCATTTTAATCTCTGAGCCTGGCTCTCAGTCTACTGAGCCACCTAGCGACCTGTCCGTTTGACTTTTAAACAAACAGTTTCAAATAGCAGAAGTGACTCCAACAGATGTTTTATTGAACAAGTGGGCAGGAAGACACCTGCTACTCTGTTCTTTTTTTTTTTTAAACCCTTACCTTCCATCTTAGAATCCATACTGTGTATTGGTTCTAAGGCAGATGAGCAGTAAGGGCTAGGCAATGGGGGTTAAATGATTTGCCCAGGGTCACACAACTAAGAAGTATCTGAGGCCAGATTTGAACCCAGGACTTCCTATCTATGATCCTGGTTCTCAATCCATTGGACCACTTAGCTACGCCTATTATTATAGCCTTTTGAGATTTACAAAATAGTCCTGTGAGGCAGGTAGTACACATCAGCATCTGTATTTATAGGGGAGCCTCCCTGAGTCTCAGAGGGATTAGGTGACTTGCCCATGATCACACAGCTGGGAAGTATTGGAGCCAAGATCTCTTGACCCCTAGTCCTGTGGCATCAGAACCAGGGGCCAGACCATGACTATTTTCTAACACATGAGCTCATAGCAAGCAGGAGAGAAAAAGGAAATGTTACAAAGAAAACACTCATATTGACCTCTCCTCTTGCTATTCATAGATCTCTTTAGCAGCAGGTGCCTTCCTGCCCACCTGTTCAAGAAGACATCTGTTGTATTCACTTCTGCTATTGATTCCACCTTCTGAGTTTACAGCCTTCCCGCTGCTGCTCCCTGTGTTTGCTCCCCAAAAGGACTTGAACTGGAAGTTACAATTTGTGTTACTGGAAGGCACCATTTATGCTGGACTGGCCCCAAGGAAAACTATTTGGGTTGAATGAAGAGTTAGTTTTGGTTTTGATTCAGTTTGGCTACCCCAAGTGCACAAAGTCTGAAATGGAAGTCTCTTGGGAAAGTGGGTTCCTGGCTAGGAACTATGGCCCATTAGTCTTGGTTTTGAGTAGTTATATAGTACATAATGTACTGGGATAATGGTAACATTTTTAAATGCTTAAATAAGAAATCTTAATATGCATGTTTGGGGTGGGAGGTAGAGCGGAATTGCCACTGTCACTTGTGGCAATTTCTGGAAGGAATTAGATAAACTGAGATGAAGCTGAGATGGTATACAGGCAGAGAGACAAGGTCATTGAAGATAGCAGATAAAGGGAGGCAGCAAAGTCCTGGGTGGGGACACCAAGGTAAGGAAAGGGACTATAAGGTATGCTATTATCCCTCCACAGGATGGAACAGGGAACAGGACCTGAGGTCTAATTAAGTAGTAGTGCTCTAATAGATATAGAAGCTCCAAAAAGAATTCACAACAACAACAACAACAACAACAACAATAACAACAACAACAACCAGTGATCAAATTCCAATGGAGCAGGGGGCAGCTGGGTAGCTCAGTGGATTGAGAGCCAGGCTTAGAGACAGGAGGTCCTAGGTTCAAATCTGGCCTCAGACACTTCTCAGCTATGTGACCCTGGGCAAGTCACTTGACCCCCATTGCCTAGCCCTTACCACTCTTTTTCCTTGGAACCAATACACAGTACTGATTCCAAGATGGAAGATAAGGTTTTTAAAAAAAAATTCCAATGGAGCAGAAAGGATAAGTAGTTATTTTCAGGGAAAGGATTAGTCCATATTTTTTAGGGTTAGAATTCCACAGCACAGGGCAAGTCAAATTTCACCTTCTAGGAAGAATGTGAAGTTCATAAGAAAGGGAAAAAAAATACAAACAAATCATTAGGATTATGCATAGAAAAAGGAGCTAACTAAAGATGTGACTGCCCAGAGAGTCCATTGGCCAGTGTGTGTGTGTGTAGGACAATCTCTATCTCATCAGAAGTGAAACAGACTTACTGAATCCCATGCAAAGAAATGGGAAATATGGGAATTGAACTTAGAGCCACTGGGGTAACCTTTAAGAAGACACATATGGAAGATGGAAACAAAGGCAGGTGCTTGAGGATGAATGCAAGAGAATGGTAGCTAATAATATGCTAATGAGAAGAAATTTAATCATTAAATATAAAGTCTTCCATTTAGCTTCAAAGAATCAAGCTCACAAGTAGAAGTTGGGGTAGGCAAGGCTAGATGAGGTCTGTGGGAACAGGGGATGGTTGTGTTGTTTTTTTGTCATAATCAACTTTTCGTGACCTCTTTTGGAGTTTTCTTGGCAAAGATGCTAGAGTGGTTTGCCATTTCCTTTTCCAGCTCATTTTACAGATGAGGAAACTGAAGCAAACAGGGTGAAGTGACATGCTCAGGATCACACAACTAGGAAGTATCTGATGATGAGTCTTCTTGACTCCAGGCTTGGTACTGTCCACTAATGCTACCTAACTGCCCTGGGTGTTTTAATGGATTGCAAAATCCATGAGTAGACAGTGTGACATGGAAGTAAAAACTTCCATCTTGGGTTGAATGAAAATAATTATTTATACTACAAAAGAGGTGATAGCTCTGGCCTAAGTATTCCTTGGAATACAATGCTCTGACTTTGGATAACAAAACTGTGTGTTGCTGAAGCTACTTACTGACTTTCCCAGAAGTCTAAATTAGTCATGGTCCCAGGAAACAGAACACAAACACAAAAGAGCACCCAGTTGAGTCATGACAAGCTCCCCAAAGCCTTACCCGGTTGCTTGTTTCCAGATTCTCTGGTACACTGTGGCCTGGTTATTACAAAATGCTGGCCAATTTGGTGTCATCGCAATGCTAAACTCACTTAAATACTCTTGTGTCTAACCCAACTGTGGGTTGAGCCTTCCACCTTTATAGTTTGACCATGACCTCAGGAATTTCCCTTTATTCGAATTTCTAACATTAATTGTGTTTCTGATCCCAGACCCATAGCTTGGGAAGACCTTCCTGAGTTTCTACTCCATTGGCATCTTCTTCAAGAGTCCAAGGACACCTCATCTCCAGGATAAAGCATCAGAATTATAGCTTGTGGTTTATTTTATTGGTTATATTTTTCTTCCATTCTGAAAACAGAAATGTGACATTATTATGGAAGCCATACTGCAATAGCAGAGAAATATAATGGGAGAGTGGCGAAGGATTCAGGAAGACCAGAGTTTAAATACTGCCTCACTTTCCTCATCTGTAAAATAGAGATAATAATAGCACCTACTTCTCAAGACTTTAGTGATAAAAAATGAGGCAATCTTTGTAAAGCACAATGAAAAATTTCAAGTGCTTTGGTCCCCTTTGGAAAGAAAGGATGAACAATAACAACAAATGCTAAATACTACTACTACCACTGCTACCATTATTACCACTACTACCACTACCACTACTACAACTCTTACTACTACTATTACTCTACTACTACCACTACCACTACTATTACTATTACCACTACCACTACTACTATGTATAAGTGGAATTTTCTACCTTTGAACTATGTTCCCCAGAATTCCTTTTGCATTTCCCAGCATCCTTTCCCCTTTGTTTACTTGTATCTTTTACATTATTGTTTATAACTTTCTGTGACTCCTCCCTCTTTTTCTTCTTTCTAGAGATTGTGGCTTGAGTTAGCTCCTTTTTAATTCTAGTTTTTAAATAAATTTTATAAATATAATACTTGAGTTATATATTAATTTTAATTCTCACAACTACTACTACTGCTGCTGCTACTATTATTACTGCTACTACTATTACTGTGCTATTATTATAAATATTATTATTACTACAATTACTGCTCCTACTCCTATTACTATTATTATTATTACTACTGCTACTACTACTATTACTACCATTTTCATGGCTCTGGGAAGTTAATTAAATTCTATGTGTCTCAGTTTCCTCACCTGTGAAATGAGAGAGTTAGAACTGAGGTTCTCTGCGATACCTCCCAGTTCTAAATCTATGATATTATGATGAATCAATATAATATTTAACAACGATTAGCTATCATTAGTGAAAGAGATACTAGGACAGAGAACAAGACCTGCACCAAAAATTGACACCTTCAATTCATTAGCCATATGGAATTTAGGTGAGGTCACAAAATCTTGAAGGATGGTTGAGAACAGCAAATCCCCCTAAAAATACCCAACAATGTGGGATGGGGGGTTCTGTTCCAGCATCCAGGGCTTGAACAATGGTGCAATTAGCTATGTGTGTCCTTGATGAGTAATATATGCATTGTATAATTATTGTCTAACTTACAGGAAGTGTATTATTCACTTTGCTCATTGAATTGGCCCCTTGATATTGTTTTCATAAAATTTTTAGCTCCCGAATATTCAAAGGAAGCGGCCTATTAAAAGTTCTGCTCTTCTTAAGAGCAATTCTCTTTAATTAATATGGTCTCAGAGGCATCATGTTTAGTACAGAGTTGGCCTTCTGTATGTTTGCAAGGCTTGAGGAGGAATAGCTGAGTCAAGCATCACGGAGCTGCCGAGCTCGAAGCAAAATCAAAACATTATTAGGCCTTCTAATATTTCTCCTCTCTGCCTTGGCAATATTTCTCCCAGCAAAACGAAAATAACATTTGGGTACTTCATTCTCCTTTTGGACTAAAATGATCTATTATGTAGAATTATCAAGGAAAACAATGGCTCAGTGTCCTGGAGAGTTCAGGGGCCACTTGGTTCAGTGTTAGAATGATGAAGAGAACCTCAACTAGAAGAAGTGTTACTAATTTTCGTCGCCTCCCTCAGGATTTCTTTTCCTATCTGAGAATGTTTTCCATGCAAATTTTAACTCATATTATTTTCTAATTTATTCTGTTCTTTACCCTGGGCCAGATGATTACAGCATTTTGTTTTTCAGAGATTTCTCAAGTCCCCAATTAGCAGAGTCTAGAACATATGCAACAATAACTTAAAACAGGAGATAATATCAATTTAACTGACAATTTTGGAGGCTAACTAAGGTATTGGTTAGCATTCCTATAGCTTTATTGTTGTGTTTATCTGACTCTTTGTGACCCCATTTGGAATTTTCTTGGCAAATATACTGGCATGGTTTGCCCTTTCCCTTTCTAGCTCATTTTACAGATGAAGAAACTGAGGCAAATAGGGTAAAGTGACTTGCCCAGGGTCATATAGCTAGTAAGTGTCAGAGGCCAGATTTGAACTCAAGAAGATGAATCTTTCAGACTTCAGGTCTAGCACTCTCTCTATTATGCTATCTAAATGCCCTAAACTTTATAGAGTTATAACCCTTTTATTTTTTGTGATGACTTTCTGATCTTAGTGGCTAAAGTCAATCCAGACACTCATAATCTGACCTTCAAAGAGCCAGATAATGAGAGTTCTCTGCAGTTTCTCTAATCCAGGAGTCTGCCATCAATAGCTTTGGTAAATATAACCTCAAGGAAGCAGAACTAACCATGTTCCTCCCATGTCTGGTAGCTGGTACAGTTACAGTATTTGTGTGGTGCAGTGGAAAGGATCTGGATTCATAGGCCACTTCTGATGAATACCATCTGTATGACCTTGGAAAAGTCATTTAATCCCTTTGAGTCTCAGTTTCATTTGTAACATGAGGGGGTTGCACTAGATGGCCTCTGAGATTTCTTATAGCTCTCCATGTATGATTCTATGAGTTAGATTCAGATCCTGGCTACCCTTTACTCTTTGCACAACCTTGGGCAATTGTATCTGTTCCTCGGGTCTTAGTTTCTTAGGATTATACTACTACAGAATTTGAAAATCAAATCATATATTTAGGGGCTTGGGATAAGATTGATTTCTATGAGCTGAGAAATAACGTGACACAACCTCAAATCTTTTTTTTAGTGAAATAACCCTTTCATGATCACATAAATAAATTTCCATGCTCTTTTATATTTCTATTGCTTTTCCATTTTCAATTACTTCCTTCCCTGCAGATCACAGAATTAAGGTTTCTCCCAGCTCTAAATTTATGAGCTGATGGTCCCATCCCTTTCCTCTTCAACAGTAGAGGGATCTGTCATTGTCAAAAGAAAATACTCAAACACAAGGGAAAAAGGAACAAAGGCCAGTAATCTGGAGCCAGTTGTCTCCTGTTATAGTCTCAGGAAAATTGAAAGCAGTGTATAAAAGATAACATTAAATTTTCACTGCTGCTGGTGATCTTCCAGGACTGGCCATCTTCTGAGAGAGGCAAAGCACACTGCAGCATCCTTAGGAAACATTGCAGAGACACCAGGCCATGGCAAGCTCATGAATTCAGTACCTTCTGCCTCCTTAGTGAATCGGGGCTTCTGGTCTTTCTTCTTCAGGTCACTGCTATTGCCTGTGTTTTCCTTCCATTAAATTTGGATCTTAGGGGATTAGTCCTGTATATGTGTATCTGGGAGCCTGGGATCTGGGAAGAGTTTCCATTGGCCTTCAGTATAAAATGGAAATGTGATATGGGTCAATCGGGTCATAGTAATAGGAGCTTGTCTTTTAGTGAGACCTGGCACCAGATCTGCTAGCTGAGCATGTGCCTACTGGAAGTGTTCTCTCACTTCAGAATTGGGGTTTGGTGAAGGAAAAAAATCATGTAGTAAATATTTATTTCTAGTAGTCTTGGAAGGATTCAAAATAGGTCATAGCAAAGAAGTGATTTCTTTTCTCAGCATGAGGACTGACCATTTCAGAATCCTTCAGCTGGAGGGCCATGTTGAAGGTTGAACAAAAGGAATGGTTGGGGACTACACAGTGGTTAGAGTGCCAGGGCTAGAGTTGGCAGGTCCTGGGTTCAAATTTGGGCATGGATTCTACCTAGCTGTGTGACCTTGTGTAAATCACTTAACCCCCAAAGCCTAGCCCTTACCTCTCTTCTGCTTTGGAATCAATACAAAATATTGATTTTAAGACAGGAGGTAAGGGTTTAAAAAAAATGGTTTCTCTGAATCCCAATTTCATTTGATCATCATATATTATCCCCTCTATTATTAGTGAGGTGACCTAGGTGAAGTTTTGGGGGATGGTGTAAATTCCATTTGTTAATGTTTTAATTGGGTAGGTAGGGGTGTCATGGGAGCAGGGATGATCTGCTGACCTCTGAAACACTGCCTAGTGACCTACTAGCATCATGAAACTTTGCTCAAGTCAATTTGATGGAAATCATTGACCCTACTGAAACTCATTATCTCAAGGGCCAAGAGATATGGATAGCTGGTAAGGAACTAGTTACAGACTATTATAGGGAAAGGAAAGGAAAGAAGCAAATGCGTCACCTTTGTGGGAGGGTGGGAATGGAGTGGTTTGTGGTCTCCTTGATCTAATCAGACTAGGGAGGATATTATTTATTTCTCCTGTCATGTGAAGGCAGAAATTATTGGGAGACAACGGGAAGTATAACTCTTTCCAGAACTTAAAATGAGCCTTTTGTAAACTAACTTACAAGAAATTCAGAATGCCATCATTATCTTGAGAATAACATGAATGAGAAATATACAGACAGTAGAAAGAGAGATGTAGACAAAGAAAAAATCTTGAACTTCAAGTCAATAAGCATTTAATTAACCCCTACTAGGTGCTGGACACTGGACTCAGTGCTGGGGCATACAAAGAAAGCCAAAAAACAATGCCTGCCCTCAAAGAGCTCACAATCTAATTGGGAAGACAACATGTAAACTGCTGCATACAACAAAACATAGACAGGATAGACTGGAGTCCCTTAGCAGAGGGATGAAGGAGAACTGAGTAAGAGTACTTGTAGAAAGTGGGTCTTTAGTGGAGACTTGAAGGAAGTTAGAGAAGCCAAGAGGCAGATGTAAGGAAGGGGAGAGTTCCAAGGATGGAGGACAGCCAGTGAAATGTTCAGAGTCAGGAAAAAAAATGAATGTCAGAGGAAATTTTGAAGGAGACTTTGCTTGAGACAGGTTGCATTAGCAACGAAGGTAGTTATCTGCAGGACACAAGCCATTTTTAGGACACATTCAAGTATGAAGCAGGTCACCCTGGAGTTCTCTGCTCCTTGGGCTGTCCTGGGTCTCCTTTGAGGGTAGAAGCCTCCCAATGGGGCTTAATTACCTGCCTGATAGGTTGAAATGCCTCCCAAAGTAATTGTAAAGTCCTTAATGATGCATGAGCATGACTTAAATCGGTGGAGAGAAGATTCAATGGAAAACAATTACTCTGTATTTTGGGGTTTTCTAGAGAAAAGAAACGAAAGCTTTGTTGTTGTGGTGGTCACTCTTTTTTCTTTGGCTGCCAGACAACACTTGTCATAGGTCAGCATCTGACTTTGCTTCATTGGGCTATACTTTTGTCATCAACCACAACAGTTAGAGAAGCCAGCCATGTTCAGGACAGGAATTTTGACTGAGGAAATGCTACATGAGAACAGAGCCTTTCACATACAGAGTTTAGGACCAGATAGTTATTTTTCCTTCTCCTAATATATATGAACGAAACCAAGTTAAAATTCATTCATCCATTCAACAAACATTTACTAAAAACCCACTACATGTAGCTCTAAGGGATGCCAAGATCAATAAGACATGGTCTCTGTCCCTGAGCTTATGCACTAATACAAGGAGATAATGACCCTGGGCAGTCACTTAACCTGATTCACCTGTTTCCTCATATGTAAAAGAAGCTGAAGAAGGAAATGACAAACAACTCTAGTGTTTTTTTTGTCAAGGAAATCCCACAAAGAGTTGGTCATGACTGAAAATGATTGAATCAACTGGACTAAGAGATCAGGAGAATTTGTGGAGGCAATTTTCTCAAAACATTTGATAAAGTGTCTCATGCCCTCTTTATAGATAAGGTAGAGAGGCATGGGCTAGATCAGGACAATTAGTTGGATTTGGATCCCTAGAAATGTGCATGATAAGTCTGAAATCTCTAACAAAGCGCTCCAAGAATCTGTCCTCATTCTGTACTCTTCAGTTTTTCTCTCTCCCTCTTCCTTTTCAGTTGAAAACCCTTTTTACTTGATTTTCGAGTCTCCTGCTAGTATGTATTGGTTTCTTACCCCGTCTCCATTAAACCCATTCTGCTCTTGGTCAAGACCCAATCATTTCCATCAACTGTGGTCCAAAATTCAAAATCCCATCTTCGATTCCCATCTTCTCAACCAGCCATTTGCTTCCTAATTCCATTTTCTTTTCCAAAAACTTTGCCTTCATTTGGCAGCAATGAAAATAATGCCATGTAGCTCCTGCTATCTTTAGCTTTTTGTCCAACAATCATTAGTGATGCTTTCTAGGTTCCTTCTAGGACAGTATCCTCGGGACTCACATCATCACCAGATGTAGGTTGGTGGTCCTCAGACTTGGTAAGTCTTGGGAGGTTTTGCCCCCATGCTTTGATTTAACTATATGCTGGTTAGATCTCTTTGTCCACTGGGTGCCCAGGCCCTGGGGGATCCTGACTAGGGCTCTGTTTGTTTAACACAGTCTTCTGCCTTTCCTCATGAGATGAGGCCAGTTTACTACTAGCTTTATTTGATAATGAGCAATTTCCTGTTGGGCAATCACTTTCTAAGCTAGACCACCCCTTTTTTTCCCTCTACTCATCCCTGACTCCTAGTCAGCCCTCTCAATGCCCTAGAATTACCCTTACCTCTTCACGTTTCCCCTGTTCCGATCCAGCTAATTCCCAGCCCTGGGTAATTATCACTAATTGCCTTCTTTGCTTCCAAGTGCCAGGCCATTAAGAATATTGCTGGAAAAACACAAAACGGTTCTGATTTACTCTGGTACAAACGAATGCTCTCTGACCTTAGCTGGGGCTTTGCGGCTGCTTGGCAGTCATTTTGTTTGAGCCTTCTGGCTCTGTTCAGATTATTACATGACATTGGGGAGTGTTCACTCTGCAACTTGAGATGACTATGACATTCCCTTCCTTTTCTTCTTTCCTTTGATGTATGTGCCTTCAGTTTCATTATAGCCAGGGCGCTAGGGGTTTTGCCACAGTCCTAGGTGAGAATTAAAGAAGGAGGAAGAGTATCAAACAAAGCACTCTCTCTTTTCTAAGTTTAAGTAAGGGGGTTTATTTGGGAGAAGGGGAAAGGTAATATCTGAATTCAAATCCTGCCTCAAATCCTTGCCAACTATGTGACCTTGGGAAAGTCATTTAATTGCTAGCTGTCTCAGGTTCTTCAGCTGTCAAATGAAGATTAAGAAACAGCACTCATCTCCCAGAGTTGTTTCAAAGATCAAATGAGATAACAAGCAAAGCACTTTGCAAGCCTTAAAATGCTTTATAAATGCTCTTGTTTTTCAGTTGTATCCAACTCTTTGTGAACCCATTTGGGGTTTTCTTGACAAATATAATGGAGTGACTTGCCATTTCCTTCTCTAGCTCACTTGATAAGGCAAATAGGGTTGAGTGACTTGCCCAGAGTCACACAGCTAATGAATGTGGTCAGATTAGAACTCACGAAGATGAATCTTTCTGATTCCAATTCCACCTAGCTGCCCACAGTCTTAATACAAATTTTGTTGTTCAGTCATTTCAGTTATGACTGCCTCTTTGTGACCTCATTTAAGATTTTCATTTATAAATGCTTCTATTCTTATTAATTTAAGTTCTGCAGTTCTACAGAAATAAGGCACACAGGTACTTTGTGGCATAGACATCTTCACAAGGGTTGACGAGAGTTCCCTGGGATATTTCTTGCTGGAAAGGGAGACTCGTCCAGGCTGGTCCTCCCTCATTTTTCCCCCTTTAAATCCCCCAAGCTGGATCTTCCTCTGTCTGGTAGTGTCATCCTTATAGAACCATACATCCTTTCTGGGGTTGTGCTTCTCCTTCTCCTTGGGTCCAGCCTAATCTACTTGGGACTGAATTTAGTTGAATGAGTTTGCAGTTTTCAAAAGGAATGATCCCTAAGAAACTCAGAAAGATAACAAAATGTTGTTTAGGCTCCTTGGTTAATATGACACTCCATTCTCTCTAGCTTCTTTCCTTTGTCTCAGCTCCACTCATGGAGCAGCAGCCAATATTGACAATAATGAATGGTGACTTCCTATAACACTTTGAGATTTATACAATAATTTCCTCTTCTTCTTCTCTGTTGCTATTGTTGTTCGGTCACTTCAGTCATAGTCAACTGTTTGTGACCTCATTTGAGCTTTTCTTGGCAAAGATACTAGAATGGTGGTTCATTTCCTCTTCTAGCTCATTTAACAGATAAGGAAACGGAAGCAAACAGAGTTAAGTGACTTGTCCAGGATCACACAGATAGTAAGTGTCTGGGATCAGATTTGAACTGGGGTAGAAGAGTCTTCCTGACTCCAGGCTCATCTGGCAACCTGGTGTCCCATAAGATGCTTGCCTCTTGTCCCACATGATTTTTGGTGTCCTAAAGTATGACCTCTGACCTAGACTGAGTTAAGTCTGTCTAGCCAGGGAGACCCAGAAACAGGGACTTCACTGGTTATAAGTTAGGGATCAAGGAAGCTGTGCAGTCTATTAGAGACTGTATTAGCGGATTATTTTAAGAAGATGATAATTTCAAGATCAGATCTGCCAATCTCCTCCCTCCTCCCTCTTTCCTCACTTTCCCCTTCCCTGTCCTACCTCCCTCCTCCCTTCTCCCCCCTTTAGTTGATTCTTCTGTTGGTAGCACTGAAGTCAGCTCAAAGTGAGCATCTTGGTATATCAAACAAAGCACTCTCTCTTTTCTAAGTTTAAATAAGCGGGTTATTTGGGAGAAGGGGAAAGGTAAGTAGTTGAGGGGAGAGAGGGTTTGGGGTTTCCCTAATACTAAAACAATTCCCAAGTTGGAGAATGGGGGAATAGAGTTCAGATGTGGGAAAATGGCCAACAGGTTTGAAAATTCAGTCACTGTAGTATAGTAGAGAGAAACCAGAGAGCAGGACTTTTGTCCTTCCTCCTTTCTGTCCC
The DNA here is from genome assembly GCF_027887165.1 of Monodelphis domestica. NCBI lineage: Eukaryota > Metazoa > Chordata > Mammalia > Didelphimorphia > Didelphidae > Monodelphis > Monodelphis domestica. The sequence continues at coordinate 305,517,849 of NC_077230.1, forward strand.
AAGGGCAAGAGACCAAGTTTTTCAGTTTGCCTCTTCTTCTTCAACTGTCCTTCCTCAGTCTTCATTACAAATTGAATGTTTTCCTTGATTGACAGTTCAGCAGTCCAGGCTTCTCCAGCTCTGCTGCAGACTTTTCCCATTTTCTCTCCTCCACATTATAAGACCCCAAGTGAGCCACAAACTCAAATTAGCTAGGCTATGGGGTCATTATGTATCTTTTCTCTTTCCAACCTACTTTCACTATTTAATAAATAATTATATTAATATACAGTCTCCAGAGAATTTTAATCTTCACTGATCAAATTTAAACACAGGACCTCTCATTTCTCTAGATCATGCTTTCAATCCACTGAGCCACATAGCTACCCCCTGGGTAATTATTTAAGTAAATGTGTTGGAACTTGATTGTCTCTCTGTAGCTGAGTGATCCACTTCCCTCAGCAACCTAAGCAGAGAACACTTCTGCTCAAAGTAAATGTCTAAACTCATTGCTTCAGGTACTCTTCCAAGCAACCTCCCTTAGTTGACATTTGGGTTTGAGATGCTCATGGAACACCCAGGAGGAGAAATGCAAAAGGCAGCTGTGATGTGAATCTGGAGTTCATGAGATAGAGAGCTTCCATACATAAATCTTGGAGTTGTACATGAGTCTTATGGTCTTGGCTGTGCCCACCACAATGGTGAGAGAGATCAGGAAGCTACAGATGGATACTGACTGGATTTCTGGTAGGAACACTAGACTTTGGGAGTTATTTACTTTAGTGTCTTTTTTACAGGTAAAGACACTGCCACCAAGAAGTAAAGGTGACCTTAATTAAGGTCAAGAGGTAGAACTGACTCAAAACTTTAAATCTGGGTTTTAAAAAATAATATTCTAATAATTCTTGTACATCTTAGTATACCTCAATTTATAGATCCATCACATTAGCTTTTATTTATTTCATTTCATTTTTATACTTAATTGTTTCAGTTTGATTCAAAGACGAAATGAGGTGAAATCCCTGAAAATGGTTTGTAGGGATAACATATGGGCCAAATGGAAGGGGCTATTCATATTTTAACAGTTTTTCTAGTGATATAAAGTAATCCTGGAGCATGTATAGAATTAGCTACTTGAAGGTTGGGAAATATCTTGGAAGAGGTTTAAATGTTCTTGACTTTGGATTGGAATCTGTCTCTGAATGAGTCACATGCTCTTTCCTGGTAGCTTGGAAGGAAGCGAGAGGGATCTAACTGGGTTTTCCTTCCTACTTTATAGTTGAGTTGTGCAGTCCAGGGAGATTAGCTTTCTCTTTTAAATCACTGGTGTGCCTCTTCTGGAGGGCATCTTTAATGATATTTCAGGTAAAGGTGTTGGATTTTGTGTATATGGTCTGGGAAGGGCAGGAGATGGTGGTAATAGCAGTGAGATTGGTCTCAAAGATCCAAAATTCATATTCTGATTCAGCAACTTTACTACCTGTATGACCTTGGGCCAGTTACCTCAGTACTCTGAGACTCAGTTTGCTGATCTGTAAAGTCGAGGTATGTTGTTGAACTACATGAGCTAGCTGATTGAGGCAGCTAGGTGGTAGGCAGAGTACTAGACCTGGAGTCAGGAAGATCTGACCTCAAATTAGACCTTAGAAACTTAAGACTTGTTTGATCTTGGGCAAGTCACTTAAACTCTGTCTGCCTTCCTCTTAATTTGTCCAGGGGATCAAATGAGATATTTGAAAAGAGCTTAGCACAGTGCCTGGCACCTAGTAGGTGCTATATAAATACTTATTCCTTATCCCCTCCCCCCCCCCGCCCAAATTAGGGCAGCTAGATGGCACAATGGATAGAGTGCCAACCCTGGAATCAGGAGGACCTGAGTTCAAATCAGACCTTGGACACTTATTAGCTACATGACCTTGGACAAGTCACTTAATCACGTTTGCCTTAGTTTCCTCTTCTGTAAAATCAGCTGGGGAAGGAATGACAAACTACTCTTGTTTCTTTGCCAAGAAAAGGGAACATGGAACTTGAAATTAGAAAAGGCTTGAAATTAGAAAAGGAGATGACAAGGTTGTATATTGTCATCTTATTTATTTAACTTATATGCAGTGTATATAATGTGGAATTCTGAGCTGTATGAATCAAAGCCTGGAATTAAGGTCTCTAGGAGAAATATCAACAATCCCAGATATGCAAACAATACCACTCTGAGGGCAGAAAATAAAGAAGAATTGAGGTCTTCTTGATGAGGATGAAAGATGAACATAAAAGTTGGCTTAAAATTTAATGTAAAAAAAAAACACAAAGATCAAAGCAATTGGTCCCATTACTTCCTGGCAGACAGAGGATGAAGGATGAAAGGAATATCAGCTTTATATTCTGGGGCTCAAACATCACTGCCAAAAGAGACTCTAGCCATGAAATTAAAAGATGCTCCTTGGAAGGAAAGCTATGGCAAATCTGGACAGTATACTAAAAAGCAGAGACATTGTCTCATCCACCAAAGTTGTATAGTCAAAGCTGTGGAAAAGAAATTAGAAATAAGTTCTGAACTTTCTGCCACTGTGTTGGAACAAGCAACAATGGGAATATCAAGAGAGAAGAAATTGTCAAGACTGACAGTTGGTGGGGGAAGGGGCAACTGGGAATGGCAGTTGGGTCTTGTGACTAGCACTTCCTTCCTGCCAGACTTTACTTCCTTCCTGGTGTCGGAGGTGGGAGGAGCTTGTTCAGCCCAGTCTGGAGTGGAGTGCCTCTACTTGGTTCAGCCCAAAGACACAGGCCCAACCAGCTCTGAAGCTGTGAAAAACTCCTACCTGGCTCGCCAAAAACTGTAATATTTATTGAGGAAGATGGGAAGGATTGAAAAAACAGTGGATAAGGAAGGTTTGTAGTAGGGTATGGAGGAGTTGAGGAGACAGAGTAATATTGCTCGGTGAGGAAAAGGAGAGAGATTCCCCCTGCCAAGAGGAAGCAGCAGGGGTCTGATAAGGTCTGTTTGTTGTTGAATGACTGAACTGATGTTCAGCTCCCTCTATGCCCCAGAAAAGATAGTCCACTTATCTGACTGCGATATTCTAATAAGAGGAATTTTAATAACCAATTCGGATTGGAGAGGTGTCAGGGAAAAAGGGAAGAGGGAGGTCCCTAAATAAGGTTGGAGTCTTCCTCAGTTTTGGAGCTGAGGCCAGGCCTCACAGGCTAGTGGAGGGTTTCTCCCACTCCCATCCTCTGCGCTAGTTTTGTCAAATTCAGAATCTTAGCAGTAGACAGAAATCAACAAGAACAGTTCTAATCTTCAGAGCTGGTTGGGCCTATGTCTTTGGACTGAACCAAGTAGAGGCACTCCACTCCAGACTGGGCTGAACAAGCTCCTCCTACCTCCAACACCAGGAAGGAAGTAAAGTCCAGCAGGAAGGAAGTGTTAGTCACAAGACCCAACTGCCATTCCCAGTTGCCCCTTTCCCCACTAACTGTCAGTCTTGACAATTTCTTCTCTCTTGATATTCCCATTGTTGCTTGTTCCAACACAGTGGCAGAAAGTTCAGAACTTATTTCTAGTTTCCTTTCCACAAAGCTGTGGGTTTTCCAGTAGCAATGTATGGTTGGAAGAGTGGGACTCCAAGGAAAACCACTCCAAAGAATTAACACTTTTGAATTATAGTGGAGAAGACTTTTGAGAGTCCATTTCTCAGCAAGGAAATCAAATATGTTAATACTTAAATTAATTCAGACCACTTATTGGAAGGTCAAATACTGAAGTAGAAACTTAAATATTTTGCCCACATAATGAGAAAACAGGATTCATGATATTGGGAAATATTGAAGGCAAAACAATGACTTGGTGGAGAATGAGATGGGTAGATAGTGTCATGGAAGCAAGAACATGAGCATGGACAGACTGGGAGATAATGGGGGATAGAAGGAGCCAGCCTTCCATGGCCCAAGAGGTCACAAAGAGGCAGACATGACTGAACAACTGAACAACAATAACAAAATGGTCTGTTGAAGCTCCAAACTCTCTGAACTCTGATCTCGTGTACATATCAAACTGGTCAGTTTTTCACCAATCTGGCCCTGTCCTACTTTTCTAGTCATATGCGTTATTCTTTTATACTTCCCATTTAATTCAATTCTCTACACTGCACGGCTTTTCACTGGATGTCCCCTGCATGCAGTGTTCTCTCTCCTAATATGGGTTTACTGGCCCTTTTGGTTTCTTTCAGGTTCCAGTCTCTTCCCCCTAAAATTATCTTCTATCTATTCCCTCTCAAATTGTCTCCTCTTTTGGAATGGGAACCCCCTGAGGGCAGGATTTATATTTCTGCCTTTCTTTGTAATCCAGTATTTAGCATAGTGCTTGACATATAGTAAACAATAAATAATTGTTGACTGACTTTGTCACTGTTTTTATTGTGTGTATGTGTGTGTTTTGCATTTTGGGGAGGTATATGTAAGAAATAATCCATCTGTACTTGATTTGCTTTGGGGAGACATGAGATATGACCCAACATCTAAGCTTTAAATAATTTTCTCTGGTGCTGGGGTAAAAAGAGCAAAGAGAAAAGGAGCCTGACCCTCTTTTCTCTGAAAGGCCAGCTTTAAGAGATCTTCACTGAAGAATAATAGAGTCTCCTGGGCCCACCAATGCTCATTACTGTCAGCTGTTAATATCAATTCCCTCTATATCTGGGATATCTGAGAGATTAGAATGAAAACTTCTTAAGGGCAGGCATTATTTCACTTTGTGTTTCTAACTCCTATAAGGGAGTAATATGATTATAAGAAAACTTTAGTTTTTTTGTGTCCTTCAGGTTATTAGGTATTTTGCTCCCATGTTTGATTGCTTCTGGGCCTTCCTTACCTGATGTGCTCCATTAATTGGTTCTATTTTTTAACCAGTACCTAATAGGTTTATTTTACTTATTTTATTTATTATTGCTTCATAATATACTTTCACATGTAGTTATGTTAGATTTCCTTTATTCTTACTTTTAAAATATGTGTTGTAGAAGATTTATATTGAATTGGAATTTTTTTGAGAAATGGTTTCCTGTTATAAGGATGATATTAGCAATTGGGTCTTGTTACATTAGTTTAGAGATAAGAAGTAGAGAAGCTGGCTTGAAAAAGAATTGGAGTTTCAAACAGAGCTGAGACAGAGTGTCAGTTTCAAGTCTAAAGTTTTTTTCTGTGACAGTTGCTCTCTGGGTGTGACAGTTGGTCTCTGGCAGTTGGCAGGGTGAGACTCTCTGAGGGCTTGGAAGAGGTAACATCTTTGTCTCTCTCTCTCTCATTGTCTAAGGTAGAAGGAAAGGAGGGAAAGATCTGAAGGAGCTAAGTGTTTTCTTTTTCCAACTTGAGAAACATTATTGAGTATCTATTGCTGTTTTTATAGATTGTTTTTAACTATGATAAGACCAAAGAAAGACCTGGTCTTTGGTTTGGACTCTGAGTCTGCTAAGGCTCACAGTCCTAATTTGGTTCTTGCTGAGATTCAACCAGCTAGCCTTTGTTAGTTTTATAACTTGAAGATGAAGTTAAGAATTATAAAGATAATAGTGTTAGTTTATTTAGAATAGTAAAAATTTGGGTTAGTCAGATCAGGAAGAATCAGTGTAGCCTGTGGAAACAGGAGAAGTGGTTCCTTGTGGAACCAGGGAGTTTTATTTGGGTGGAGTTAGAATCCCTTAGAGTTAGAAATCCTTTATTATCTTTATATTTTCAACAGTTCATTTTTATATAACTAGAGTCTCCTTAGCGTCCTTGTGCCTGGCCCTGAAGAGAAGTTCATTTATGAGCTTCACTTCACTGATATAAACAGAAGATACTTTGTAAGTATAGTAAGCAAAGTATCAAAATCAGTTTTATAAATCAATAATCAATCCATTTCCTATTAGTTTTACAATTTACCTTTTATTTTTACACTGTTGACCTCCAAGAACAATTTGATTTTAAAGTTATAAAACAGCCCCTCCCCCAGTCTATGAAACTGGGTTTGGCCCTCCCTTCTTTTGGCTAGATCTTTAGTTTTTACAAAGGATAACAGGGTGAAGGGCATCTCACTAGGCTGACTTTTGTTACAGGCAGAGTAACCTGCTCTTTATTGATCTGTAAACAAGAACTCTCTTAGGTAATGAAGTCAGTTAGTTCTAGCCACCATGTTGGAAAGCATGATGTTCTAGCCATGAGTCAAGATGTGTTGGTGTCCTCTTGAGACCGACCTCTTCCTGATATGAAGTATTGAGGGAGAGGTGGAGGTCTGAGGCCTCCTTCTCAGTGACTATTTTCCAAACAGAGATAGATATCCTGGGGAGGGACTGGATAATGATGTCACAAAGGGCATAAGCCTTTTTTGCCCCTCTCTTCTGGCCATGATTTTGCTCTTTCTTGTCCAACCTAGTTGCCTAGCTACTAGAGCTTATATCTCTTTCTTTGTCGAAGCTCTCCTGATTAGTTGATCTAGTTCTTTTGGACTCTATTCTGGTCTGTGAGGGAGTGAGGAGGCTGGTTAGATTTTCTTGAGTGACTGATTAAAAAGTTAAATTTAATATATACAGCCTCAGAGAATTTCATTCATTAAAGCATAAATATATATAAAGCAATATTTACACATTTCCATTGAGATTCTAAAGCTTTTGTTCTTCCAGTGATTATTTTAATTAGTTCTATAAAGTTACTCATAGTTTGAAAGGTAAGGTATTTAATACCATCATTCCTGTAGTGATGATCTTTCTCTATGAATCATCAAATGTCACAATCATGAAGAACTGAAATTTTTGAGTTACTCAGGGAGCAAAGAACTGATCTGTGGTGGGTGTAAATAGGAAGCAGTGTATTAGGAATGAGGAATTGCACAGAAAGTGACAGCCCTCTCCAAAACAGGAGGTAGGTGCCAGGAAAGGAAAGGGAACCAGGCTCTATCTGTAATAGAGAGGATATCAGATGAACAGACGATTGTTTTTTTTTGGTAACTGCACAATGTCAAGATGGGGAGGGGAAAGAACATTTATTAAGTGCCTACTATGTGTTATGCTCTTTTCAAATATTTCAGGATTTGGGTCAAGATGTAGGTCATGACCTAGAAGACTGCCCCTGGACCCTCCCATGTTAGGTGGATCTCTTTGTGGGGAATTCATGGGGCAATGTGAATAGGACACCCATAATATAAGAATATGTAGAAGGGGGCAGCTAGGTCGCTCAGTGGTTAGAGTACCAGGTCTGGAGTTGGGAGGTCCTGGGTTCAAATCTGGTCTCAGACACTTCCGAGCTGTGTGATCCTGGGCAAGTCACTTAAGCCCCATTGTCTAGCCTTTAACACTCTTCTACCTTAGAACTAACTGATTCTAAAACAGGAGGTCAAGGTTTAAAAATAAAAAGACTCTATAAAGATTGTGATTTACACCATTGGGAGTTTTTAGATCCATCCAAATATCTATGTTTTCACCTGGATAAGGTAAACTGGAACTCTTTTTATTTTTTCAGAATGTCAGGTTGGGTTTCCACATATTGGCACCAAGATGTAAGCTTCTTGCTAGGACTGTTTCATTCCTTGTATTCCTATTCTCAACACTTGGCATAGTGTAGGGCAGATAGTAGGTACTTAATAAAGATTTGATTATTGATTGAACATAATAAAAATTTGATTATTGATTGAATGATTTCCTCCTCTCTTCCACTTCCCTAATCAAGGGGATTTCCTTCTGAATTCATTATTCAACCTTTGCCTGAGACAACTACGTGCATTAGTGGATAGAGCACTGGGTCTGGAGTCAGGAACACAGTTCAAATCCAGACTCTTAATACCTATGTGGCCCTGGGCAAGTCACTTAATCTCAGTTTCCTCATCTGTAAAATGGGAATAATAATAATACCTCCTTCCCAGTGTTGTAGTGAGGACCAAGTGAAAGAATGTTTGTAAAACGGATCTGGCATGTAGTAGGTGCCAAAGAAATGCTGAATCTCTTTCCCTCTGTTTTGAAATGCTCTCAGAAGGAACAAACCCTCCTCTTCAGATCAGTGCTAAAAAACATTTTCATACCATTTCCTCGTAGCTGAAGACAATCATGACTTGTTTACGATCCGTAGTAAAACCCACTTTTTAGTGTTCCCATAAATAATCTATTATCCACCTGATACTTTTTCCAAAGACCAAGAAAATCTTCATGATGGCCATGAGCAAAGAGCTGTCACTGACATCGGGTCCAAACCTCTCAAAACGTTATTATTAATTATCCTGCAAGCAGCATCGAAGAAAATCCAGGTGACTGCAGTTAGGAAAATTAAAGAAAGCTAAGATGGGGCCTCCCGGTGCTATTGAGCTCCCTATTCTGACAAGGCACAAGGAGACCCTAATTATGCGGCAGCAGGACTCAGAGGGCGGGCTGCAGGAGATAATGAGCTCCGCAGCGGGCTGGCGCTCCGTGGCGCAGGAGGGAGCCGAGTTTGGGGTGGGGGGAAAGGGAGGGCAGCTCTGCTCTGCGGAGGAACAGCCTGCTGGGGTCCCACTGGGAGAGAGGATATATCCTGAAATGGCCTCCTCTGATAGCCGCTGCTTGTCCCCCCGCCCCTCCCCCGCATTTTCTTTTAAATCTTACCACTATGTGCCCTGCGCTATTTTCTTAGAATTTTTAGGCAGCAGGAGGCTATTTCTGCGGTCCTGAAAACGACTAGGCGGTCCTACTACGTGGAGTCCTCGTTTAATTCGTCCTAGGAGCCAAGAGGCTCTACAAGGACGAGCCCAGGGACGCCAGGCTTGGGGTAGCCTTGCGCATCTCGAGGAAGGAGGAACAGCTGGTTCTCATCCCTTCCATCCCTGCCCACTTGCTCCCCCAACTGCACGAGGACGTCGTGAGGACAGACTTTAGGGAGAGGGGACCGGGCACAAACCCGAGCTCTGGTGCTCTGCTTTATCTCAGCACATCTGGCTGCTCCTGCGGGGAGGTCGAGGCAGGATAAAACGGGGAAGATTCCAACGGTACAAAAACAAACAAAACAAAATTTTGCCCTGGAACTTGGCCTATCTAGGCTTATTTGGGTTGGAAATGTTAGAAAGCATCTCCTATTTGGCCTCGACCTTTTGAAAAATAGTAGTCTTAATCTTAATTTAGTCATCCCCCTCCTCCATACGGTCAGTTAACTGATTTGCCCTGAACTTCTTTCACTTTCCTTCTGAAATGATCCAACCATTCTGGAGGGCAAGTTGGAACTATACCCAAAAGGCTATAAAATGGTGATACTCGTTGATCCAGTAAATCCACTGCTCACTACTGGATCTGTATTCCTAATATAGAGATTAAAGGAGGGGGGAGGACCTACTTGTGCAAAAATATTTATAGTAGCCCTTTTTGTGGTGGCAAAGAATTGGAAATTGAGGGGATGTCCATCAACTGGGGAATGGCTGAAGAATTGTGTGGTATATGACACTGATGGAATACTAGTGTGCTATAAAGAATGATGATCAGGATGATTTCAGAAAGAGCTGGAAAGACCTAGCTGAACTGATGAAGAGTGAAATTAAGCAGAACCAGGAGAACATGGTACACAGCAACAGCAATATTGTATGATGATAAACAGTGAAAGACTTGGCTACTTTCAGCAATAGAATGATCCAGGACAATTCTGAGGGACTAAGGACAAAGAATGCTAACCATCTCCAGAGAAAAACTGTTGGAATCAAATGCAGATCATAGTATATCTATCATCTTTCACATTAGTTTATTTATGGTTTTATTTTGGGGTTTTGATTTTATATGAGTTTTCTCTTATAGCAAATACCAATATGGAAACAGGTTTTACAGGTTAATACAAGTATAACCTAGATCTAATTGCTTATTATTACAGGGAAGGGAGAGAGGGAGATAATTTGGATCCTATAACTTCAGAAAACTTAGGTGAAAAATTGTTATGTGGAATTGGTAAAATAAAATATCTTGTTTAAAAATTTATGCATTTGTGAATTGCTACTCCTTTAGCACAAGCCTAACAATACTACTTTCCTGGTCAAAAAACTTTGGTGGTGGTTGTGGGGCACTTAAGTGACTCAGTGGATTGAGAGATAGGATTAGACACAGGTCCTGGGATCAAATCTAGCCTTAGATACTGTAAAGATGGTAATATTAGGAGATTTATGGTAATAGGACAGAGACAGCAGGAAGCCAGCTAAAGGAAAGGCTGAATCTTACCCTCCTCCCCCCACACCACTTCCTGCCCCTTTCTCAATTGATCTAAAGGTTCTTAGGAATGTTAAGCTTGAAGGGTTTCCCCAATAACTTATCTCACAATTTAGATCTTTTAACTAAGAGGGCTTTATTCTTTAAAGTAGAGTAAGTAAAGAGGGGGAGGGGGAAAGAGGAAAATAGGTTTCCCTAACTTCCTATGATTTCCTGTTGATTGAAGATTTTCACAATGTGTTCAATTCAGGAAATAAGGTTATTTTCTCAATGGGGAGATATTGATAGCAAAAGCTGACAGAGATTCTAAAGAGCTAAGCTCCAAATCTTCTTAGTACTCAGTCAGACAAATAATCATTGACCAAGAGAGGAATTGGTTTTCCCCGCTTCCTTCCAACAGTCAGAAGAAAGGAGAAGTGAGTTCAAGCTGCTGGGCTTCCCAACTGTCCCCTCTTCAAGATTCTATTGGAATCTCTCCTCCATCTGGTTGATTGGCGGTTCACCAAATTCCAAATCTCTTACTTTTTCTTGCAGATCCATCTTGTGTTACAATCTCTTCCTTACAATACTTCTTAACTGTGTGACCCTGGGCAAGTCACAACGCCCATTGCCCAGCCCTTACAGCTCTTCTGCTGTAGAACCAATACACTGTCTTGATTCTAAAATGGAAAGTGAGTTAAAAAACAAACTTCAGTGGTTTCTTCTTGTCTCCAGGATAAAAAAGTCTGGTTGGCCCTTCACAATCTGGCTTCAATTTATCTTTCCAGGATTAGTCCTGATGCACTCTATGTCCCAGCTAAACACTCTACCATACTTGGTGTTCAAAGTACACATAGTTCATTTGCTACTATCTCTGTACCCTCCTTTGGACTGTCCCTCATGCTTGTGTAGCAAAGCCCTGGAGACTGCTTTTGCAGGCAGGAAAAATCTTCTCACCTAGTTACCTAGGAGATGTAGGAACTGAGTGTCTTAAAGGGACAGCATTATCTTTCCTATGCCCTGAAGAACACTTATGAGTTCTGAAAGGGGCAGAGACATGGGGATGAGGGGAGAGACACTTGGCAAGAAATTCAATAAGAAGGAGAGACAAAGGAGTATGACTGAAGTAGGAGACTGGGGGTTAAAGAGGGGGAGGAAAGATATGAGGGAAAAAGAGAGAGAGAAAAGAAGGGAAGAGAAAAGAATGGTTGGAACTGATGAGAGATGAAAAAGTAGACACAAGTGGAGAAAGAGAGGGAAGAAAGATAAAAGAAAGAGAGTAGAGAGACACAAGGAGAGAGTAGAGAGGGAACATAAGAGGAGAGAGAGAAGGAAGAAAGAGATGAGAGAGAAAGAAAGAGATAAGAAAAGAGAGAGAAGAGATAAAAGAGAGATGAGAGAGACAAGAGAGGGAAGAAAGAAGAGAGAGAGACTTAAGAAAAGAGAAGAGAGAAAAGAGATGAGAAAGCAGAGACAGAAGAGAGAGAGAGAGAAGAAAGATGATAGAGAAGAGAGACATAAGAAGAGACACATGCAAGGAGAGAGAGAAAGAGAAATGAGGAGGCAGGGAGCAAATTCAATTATTGGAATCTGGCTGAGGCCTCTGGAGCTATATGAGAAAGAATCTTTTTAAGCTTATGCTTTATAAAAGTTCTCAAAACAGGGTTTAAAAAAAGGCGTGAATACAGTTTCTATTTTTCCCTGGCTGAATGAGAGATCAAAATAGCAATGGCTGTCTGGTGGGGGCTGGGTTTCTATGCAGAAGAATTCCGACATGGGGAGAAGCAAGGACACTAGTGGAGTGGTCTGGGAGTATCAGATAATGCAAGAGGGACAAGAAAAGAATGGTTGGAATTGACTAGAGATAGTCTTATTCCAGCAGTGTGACCTTGGACAAGTCACTTTTCCATCATGGGCCACAGTTTTCTTAACTCTGTCGCCACTGAACACATTGGACTGCATAATCTCCAATCTCTTCCAGATATGACAGTCTTTGAGTCTGACCTCAGCTTTCTAGACTTCCATGCTTTCCCTTTGCTAGACACCTCCTAAATCCATCTGTCATTCTGCAGACATTCCACTCTCACTACTCTGTCACCCAGGCACTGGCCTCATTTTTCTCCCTTTGAAATCCTGATGCTATAGGTAACCATTTCAATATTACACAGACCTCTACCCTCAAATCTCTTGTCCTCCTTCTACTCCAAAGGTGGAGTCTAGAGGAGAGGCAGTGAGATTCCTGCTTCTCCTTCCTGCAGAAGTTTAGCTGTATGCTTGCATTTGCTCACTGGCTTTTTTGAAATCTAGTAGAGAGAAAAATGTCTAGAGGAATTATGATGATGCAAATACAGTAATGACAATTTTTAAAGTGAAAAAAGAGGAGGAAGACCTTCTCCTTCCCACTTTGTTGGCTATTGGGGGACCCCGCTAGCTGTCTTTAGACAGCATCTTAAAGATCTCGTCTTTAAGTCTTATATTCCAGGTTTCCTTGGGCTAAGACAGTGGGAAAACAAAAGGAGTCGAAGATAGACATCTGTCCTTGATAAACTGACAATTTTGCTAGCAAGATAAAACTGATGTGTGAAAAAACTAGGGAACTAAAAGGTAGTGATTAATCAAATGGTGAAGTGAGGCAGAGTGTGTAAGTGCTAGAGGAATTCAGAGACCACAGAAAAATGAATGTTATCATGTCTGGGCACTGAAGGGAGTTCTTTAAGGCACTGAATAAAGGAAAAAAAAATCCACAAGGTACTTAGGTAGGGTACAAAGGTTTGAGAGGCACCTTGCCACTTAGCCCCTCCCTTCTCCCCCCAATAAATCTCTGCCTTCATCTTAAAAATCAATTCTATATATTGGTTCCAAGGCAGATAAGCAGTAAGGGTTAGGACATTGGGGTTAAGTGACTTGCTTAGGGTCACACAAAGAGGACAGATCTGAATCCAGGTCCTCCCAACTGCAGGCCTGGTGCTCTGACCACTGAGCCACCTACCTACCTCTACTTAGCCACTTTCTAAAGGAACTCAGCTAGGTAATTTTGATTCCTTCTTAGTTTTTGAGTAGGGAGAGTTTAATTTGTATTATTTTTAAAATTTTTATTTAATTTTTCTTGTCATGCAAAACACACTTTTATATTCATCATTGTTGTAAGAACATACTTATACATAACCAAAACCCCCAAATAAAATCACCAATACCCTGATGTGAGAGATGATTCCAACAGTCAGGTAGCATTCCTTGTCATCAGTCTTTCAGGATTGTTCCCATCATTGCATCACTGAGAGTAGCCAAGTTTTCACAGATAATCATCATACAATACTTAATCTGCATTATTAACAGTTTCTTCAGTTGAGACAAAACAATGAATCAAGTCCTAATTTGTAGCATTGCATATTTTTGAAAATTGAATAATCTTAAAAGTTCATTAGAGCTGGCTACAGGATATCCTTGACTGGAAGGGAGACAATGGAGGCAAGGAGATCAGTTAAAAGACTGCTACAATAGCCTAAGTGAGTCTGAATTAGGGTTATAGTAGTGGGAGTAGAAAGGAAGGACCAGATATGAGAAATATTGTGGAGATAGAATCAGCAGACCTTGATCTGCAATATTAAGGAGAAAGGAACATCAAAAGTGACTCCAAATGTCCTGTCTGGATAACTGGGAGACCAGTGATTTCATTAACAAAAGAATAAGGTATATTCCTTGTGTTGGGGCAATCCTGTCATGAAAGTTAAGGGAGCATTTTGAGTGATGTCTCGCTTCTTTGATTGATTGCCCCTTCCCAGATAATCTGAGTATTTCAGTGTCCTTGAGAGGGTGGCCACCAATTCCTTTTACAAGCATACAGGCTAATAATGCCCCAAACAGAAGCATGTTTATTTAGAAATTAAATGAAACAAATTATATTTGTATCAGAGCCCACAATATATTTACCAATGAATGATTTTCCTGCCAAAATTTCTATGTAGTCACCGACATTTTTAGGAACCCCAACTGGTGGGAACTTGGGGATCGTTCCTGCATTTAATTGTTCACCTCCAAGACTCCTCTGGTTACTTGTTCAGGGTTGCTTGTCTTGCTGCTTGTGCTTTGAAGAGTGTTATCAGACATTGTTCTCCAGTGTGGTCTCTGTTGTGCTCTTGCCTTGTTGCATCTGCAGCTTTTACCTCCAAACAGTTCTCTATAGGTCTTAGCATTGGGAACTAGCTATGCAGCCCTAAGCTGAAATTTTAGAAGGAATTTCTTTCCTTTAGTCAGGTGCCCAACAAGTGGATCACCAGGAGATTGGGGATGTCTCTTTTCACAATGGTCCTTGAAATGCAAAAAAGCTCATGATTGCTTGGCATTTTGAAATTATTTGCCACATCAGCATTTCTCTATTAACTCATCTCTAACATTTCTTGCTTCAGACATTAGCTGTGTGGCCCTGGGCAAGTCACTTTACCCTGTTTGCTTCAGTTTTCTCATTCATAAAATGAGCCAGAGAATGAAATGGCAAATCATTTCAGTATCTCTGCTAAGAAAACTCCAAATGGGGTCTCGAAGCATTGTATATGACTGAAAAGAGCTGAAAGTTTCTTTAGCCTTTCCCAGCTGAACTTCCACAGGTACCATTTATTTGAAGAAACACCATGATGGGTCATGATATTAATTGTGATTAAGATTATTGTTTGTTCTTACCCTTTATTTTAGGTTCATCAGACCCTAGATTTAGAGCTGGAAGAGATCTTAGAGGCTATTTAATTCAACCCACTTCATTTTACAGATAAGGAAACTGAACCCTGTAGAATTTGAGTGACTTGTCCATGGTCATACAACTGATAAGTGGAAAAGCCTGATTCCAACCTAGGTCCCCTGACTCTAAATCTAGTATACTTTCTAATGTAGTCTGAAGCCTCTCCTTGACTCATCCTCATAAGTCTAGGAAATAGTACCTGTCTGACTCAGAGTACAGAATTCTTTTTTTTAATTTAATTTTTCTTCTTTTTTTTGGGTTACATTTTAAGTTCTGAGCTGTCCCCTCCTATCTCTCTCCCCATCCTGGGCTAGAGAAGGCAGAATTCGGAACCCATGAAAACCCTACCAATTCTCAAGGATGTTTCCTCCAGGTTGAATTTTGTGACATTTGGTGACAACTTTCAGGACCACTTAGTAGGACTCAATAGAAAGTATGATGTTGGGCAATCTTTTCCTGGAAATCTAACCTGAATGATCCCTACCTCATAATCTCTTTCGGGAGCTGACCCATCCTGACTGAGAGTCTTAGGGCATAGACTTAAGAGAAAACATTCATTTTGACAGCTTAAAATTACTTCTGAATCCACCTCCTGCCATTCCACAGAGGCTCTACTAATGGATGGAGTCTTGGGAAAGCTAATGCATCCTGCAAAGATGAACTTTTCTCTGCCTCCTACTCATACAACAAATTGCAGTACAGGCTGTACCAGATAAATTGACAGAGTTATTAAAGAGGAGCTGGCTGTTTAGGAAATATGAATTCAAGGCAGGCTTCCGCTTTCCCCTGAAGAGAGCTGAGAGAGGTGGGTTGGAATGGTCCACTGAGTCATAGGGAGTTAGAGACTTGCTCTATGGAAGGTGATAAAAATCCAGGGTGAGAATAAAGCTAGAAAAGACCCCTGATCCTGAATTCTTAACCTGGGGGTCTGTGACACCATATTGGGTGTGTTTGTCTCTGTGTGCTTGTGTACTCATTTCCAAAATGGATTTACGCACCCTTTCTTCTGCTAAACAAAACAAAACAAAACACTGAAAAAACCCCCATCAGTTTGCTTTCAAATATCAAAGGATCTCCAATCTTGGAGAGGTTGGAGACAATGAGAAAATGAAACTTGAATGGCTGTTTTTTTTTTTTTAACACTTACCTTCTGTCTTAGAACCAACTGTATTGGTTCTAAGGCAGAAGGGTGGTAAGGGCTAGGCAATGGGAGTCAAGTGACTTGTCCAGGATCACACAGCTAGGAAATGTTGGAGGCTAGATTTGAATCCAGGACCTCTTGTCTCTAGGTCTGGCTCTCAATCCACTGAGCTACCTAGTTGCCCTTGGCTGAATCTATTCTTGAAGCATTTCAGTAATTCATTTCAAGATTCATCCTATTTTAAAACTCAGTTCAGAAAGCCCCAGAAACTTTTACTTACTAACTCCAGGCCATAAGGGTTGCCCCTTCACTTTGAACTCCAAATAGTAATTCTCTTGTTCTTCTCAGTTTTCATAGTCAAGGATTGGGACCACAGAAGTCAAGGAGACAGAGACCCAGGGAGGTGATATGATAATTCTATGGTCATAGTAAGAACCAGAACCAGGATTCGAACCCAGGTCTTCCAACTCCAAATTTAACACTCTTTCCACTGTGCCATGCTGCTTAGCATTAGAAGACCCATCAAATGATGCAAGAAGTTGTTTGTTCTTTTAAGATACTCTTGAATTCTGGTTCTTCTCAATCCCAGACTGCCTGTTGATCTCTCTTATTCCTTTGTTTTTAATTCTTATATTGTTACTTCACTTTTTTTTCATGTATTCGTGTCTTGTTTTCCCAGGCAGATTTTAAGATTCATTTAGAGTGATGTAGTATTACTTACACTGGGACATTCAAACAGCATTTTTTGAATGAATGAATGTGTGAATGAATGTGGGGGTGTTGGAGAATAGAGCAGGGCAGGATGGGGTAGTAAGACATATGCTAGATAGACCCTCTTATTTCCATTGGATAGGAATCCTTTTTATGAGATTAGGGAATCCTTTTTATAAGCAAGGCATATAATAATAATAATAATAATAACAATAACAATAATAATGCTCTTATTGTTCAATTGTGTCTGACTCTTCATGATCCTATTTGGGATTTTCTTGGCCAAGATTCCTTCTCAAGCTCTTTTTTTTGTGGATAAGGAAACTGAGGCAACCAGGGTTAAGTGATTTGTCCAAGATCTTAAGATAGGAAGTGTTGGAGGCCAGATTTGAACTCAGGAAGAGTCTTCCTGAATCCTAGTACAGGGATCTCTCCACTATACCACTTAACTGCCCTAATAATAATAATTATAGCTAGCATTTATATACTGTTTATTATGTTCTATGTTATCCTCATTTTACAAATGAGTAAACTAAGGAAAACAAAGGTTAAATAATTTGCCCAGGGTTATACAGCCAGTAAGTATCTAAATCTAGATTTGAACTATAGTCCCTACCCTAAAGTGGCTTCTAAAATTGGGGTAGCTGAGATTAAGAATCTAAGATTCATCTTTTATGGTAAACAAATATAGCTCTAGTAAAATATACCTGAGGGGCAGCAGGACCCCAACTGGAATGAATTGGACAAAGTCACACTGAATCAGGAATAACCTGACTTCGTCATCTAGATATTGGGATCTTATGATCAGGCATGTGATTTTCCCACTTTCTTGAAGGAATTCAAGGACTATAATTATTAGCCTGTCTCCTCATTAGTTATTGTAATCTAGGAATAATGGCAAAAAGCAGAGTAAAACCTGAAATGTAATGAAAATGGACTCAGGAGAAGCAGATGGAACAGTCATGAGCCAGCGGGGGAAGGGAATACCATGGAATTCAAAGGATGATTCAAAGGAGAAAAACTGTTGGCCAGAACTGGATCTGGACATACTCTCTCACTCGCTCTCTTACTCTCTCTCACCAGAGACTGACAAGAGCCAGGGAGGGAGTTGCCCTTCCAATACCTTTTCTACCTTGGCTGAGCAAAAGAAGTTCTTGCCCACTGAAGACCTCTGCTGACTTTAACTCACTTTTCTCTTAGGAGAAACCATTTCTCTGAAGTGACTTTGTGACAAAAAGCCTTCAACAGTTGATAGGGAAAAATTCATTAAGGATTTCCCATCTCTTCCCTTTCTCTACCCCTTTCTTCCTCTACCCTTCTTTTCAAAGGAATAAAGTAGCCATTTAGTATATAGAATACTGTCTCCAAGTTTGTAATTGAAGGGAAGATTTCAAAGTCAAAGAAGAAAGTTGGGAGAAGTTGACTCACTTTTGGCCAGGTCCAGACTCCATTAAGTTTGACCAGCTTAGTGGAGGAAAGAGGAAGTGGCTACACTGAAATCAGTCCCCTCCAGCAGCTGATTTCCTGGCCCTAGCATTTTAACCCCCCTTTTGTCTTTTCCACTATTACAGTATCCACCAATTAGAGATATCTTGGGGGAGGGCTGAATAATGGACTTCCAAAATTGTTTAGTGACTCAAGATGCTGAATATTTTTGTCTCTGATCATTAAGAGAGATCACAAATCAATTAATTTATTGGTTATTGCTAATCCAATCAATAAATTGATTTTCTTACCTGCAACCCAATCCTTCAGAATTTTTAATCATCAGAAGATGAAACTGAGGCTAGTTGAAGGTTGATGATTTGTCCTGAGTCACCCAATTAATCTCTTGCCAGGAGGTGCTGACCTAACTGAGCCTGACATTGGTTCTTAAATCCTTGGCTTTCTCTTTGGTGTTATGTTCCTTTCTCCAATCCTGAAATCAGAGATCCTTTTGGATCTTCCAATCTAACAAATACCTTTGGTAAGATTTGAACCTGGGACATCCTGATTCCAAATCTAGCATTCTATTCATTGTGTCCTTAAGCTATTAGTAGAAATGCTAATTGTCAGAGGTAACAATAATAGATAATCACTTTTTTTGGAGAAGAAATGGAAGATGTGGGCAGGAGTCTATGCTTTTTTTGCCCTCTTGTTGGCTTTAGCCAAGCTCAGGCCTCATAGCTTATTCATCCTTACTCTAACTTATTTTTAAGATGAAAAAAATTAAAGAAATAAATGTTTCTTTATGGGTGTTTTTTCATAATGTGGAATATTTTGCATTAAGAAAGATTCATACTATATAATGCATATCCAGTATATCTTGCAATGTTGTCAAGGTATCAGATGTGTTGGACACACTGACCAGAGGGAGGTGTCCAGAGGATAGACAGACATAGAAATCTGCCCTTTAAGGGACAGAATCTGTTTCCTTGTTGACAGGAGCTCAAAGGAGTTGATAAGAGGGCAAAGAGCTATCTGTAGGGGTTAGGAGAATTGGCTTTGAGGGAGGAAACTGGGCTCATGGTAGATTTAATTCACTATCCTAGTGAATTCATTGGAAAATCTAAGTTCAGAGGATTCAACCTATATCCAAAGACATTTTCTACCTCAGTTGATCATGCAAAAACATGTATTTTATTGAACACTGCTTAAGAATGAGGCAGTTTCACATCAGCAAATTTTCTAGTTTTAACAGTCAACATCCAATGGCTCGCGTTTGGAAATAAATCTGTTTCCTAGTCACTTCTTGTTACACACGAGCTCGTTTTTGAGATATCCCATCATGTTCTGAGCATATTCCCTGATCACTTCCTGAAATGCAGATGCTTTTGTTTCTTGATAAAGGCATTGATTGGTCTTGATGTATGCCATCTTCTTGTTAGCAGAAGGGAACAATGTCAAAGAAAGCTGGCTACTGAGCAACAAGTTTCCCAATTGGTTGACTTTTAAGGGAGAGAAGACTTCCAATCTCACTCTCTTCTTTCTTTGGAAGGTGGGGTGTGGAGATTCTCTTTTAGACATTCCATGAAGGCAGGAGAAAGGAACCCCATCTCTTATCATCAGCTCTGGTAGCTGCTCTGATGTGACAGCAATGGCATATGCTGACCTAGTAGAGTACAACATTGGACCTTAAATCTATGACTTTCTCTTTGGTATTGTGTTCCTTTCTCCAGTCCTAAGATCAGAGGTCCTCCTGGATATTCCAATCTAACAATGATCTCATGAGTGGGATGTTTTCAACTCTTTTGAGATCAAGAAGTCAAGAGTGCCTGGGTTTGGGGTGTTTATTGCCCAGTAAGAGAAACATTTGTTCTTCCTGCTTCCCCTGAAGCAACTTTTCAGAGGAGATGGCCATGCCAGGAGGATGAGATCAAGGTCTCATCAGAAGATATGATTCTTTATTAAATTGCTTGGAAAGTGTAGAGATAAGATGAAGGTGAAGGTAGAATGCCTGTTAAGTGATCCAATATAGTATTTCACACTTAAACATTTTAAATATTAATCTCCTAGGAGAAAGTAATAGAAGTTATTTATTAATTTTTCATATTTTAAACCATTGTTAATGAATGCTTATGAGACTTTTGTATTTTAAGTATTTATTTTATGGTGGAGGAAATAAATAGCTGCCCTAATACCTGATCTTTTCTGTATGTTAAATACATTTCTAGAAGGAACTCTGCCAATTCTTTTTAGGGTTTGTATGGCTAGCACCTTTTTTTTTGGTCACACATCTGCTTGATAATATCTTTTGCATTTCTCCTGAGTAATTACTCATTGGTAATATGTTGATGCCAACTCATACTTATCACAAGCCTTTCCATGGTTCTTTGGGAATTCCATCCTTTGTATCCTCAAAGCATCATCAAAAGACTATCCACATTTTAAAAAATGATTTTTATTTCAAGAAGCCTATAGTAACTAAAAGTATTACTCAAATTTCCAAAAGCAATCTAGCCTACTCTATTCCTCCTATTCAATTTGGAGGTAAATTCATTATTTATTTACAGTATTGATACTGTTAGACAAATAAAAGTACTTTTGGATCAGTGCTGTGGTTTTTCTATTCAACTATACATCCATAGTCTAGATGATAGACCACCTTCATCCATTTGTTTTTTGTTTGTGTTTTTCCTGGATAGTTATTGGATTGAATTCTTTTGAATGATTATGGATTTTATTTAGAAAGTTTTAACATTTGGGGCTTGATTTAATCAACACAATGTTATTAACAAACGAGCATTCAGGGAATTTATCTACAGGAAATACCTTCATTTGGATTTGTATTAGATATCCTCCACGACAGTGGTAAAAACTTTTGGCAACCATTCCTCTCCTTCTTTTATACCTCACCTGGAATTAGCCATTGATGGTCACTGAATAAAGTTATTTTTATTGACACAGCTTTCAGGGAATATTAGATGATTGTATGTAACTAATATGCAGACACTTTGGAGAAGAGCTTTTTATTTTGCTTTACTGAATCAAATGCCTTTTTTTAAAAAAAATACCTTCCATCTTAGAATTAATACTGTGTATTGTTGCCAAGGCAGAAGAGCAGTAAGGGCTAGGCAATGGGAGTTAAGTGACTTGTCCAGGGTCATAGAGCTAGAAAATGTCCAACGTCAGATTTGAACTCAGGACCTCCCATCTCAGTACCTGGCTCTCAATCCACTGAGCCACCTACTTGGTCTCAATCAAATGCTTTTAAATAATTAAATAATATAAATATATTTTGTTTTAGTACAATAGACACTTCCTCACAAGTATTTGAAAAAACTCTCTTGAAGATACATTGCTCACAAAATGATTAATTCATCAAATTTGAACTGAAGAATGCTTTCTTTGATTTTTGCCAGTATGGTACTAACATAAAATGCTTTTTATAGTCAACAAAAAATAAGTACAGTGTGATTTATTATTCTTGCTTAACTATAAAGATATGGTTTCTTGTAGATTATCACTTGCAGAAGCCTGCCTTTTCATGTATTCAGCATGTTACATCAATACGTGTAAATTATTTTCATGAAGATTTTGTAGGAATGATAAAATAAGCATATGGGTCGATAGTTATTGACATTTGACAGCAACAGTAGAGAAACAGATTTAAGTTGATGCAGACAAAAGACTACTTATAATTTAGAGCTTTACAATAATAGTGCACTGGACCATTTTGGGAAGTAGGTGAGGTCTCCAAGTACAGGCTAGATGACCTGGTGTCATCTAGTCAGGTATGTTACAGAGCGAATTCTTGTTTATATACAAGTTGTACTAGATGGTCTTTTCTTGCTATATCTTGTGATATTTCATAATACCATGCCATTTTTGAAATATTATATCTATGTTTTCATCCGGGTCTTTGATGTCAATGTTGAACAGAACAAGACCAAAAGCAAAACCCTAAGATAATCACCATCCCTATAGGTCAACATCAATCACTACTCTGGATACAATTTTATATCCAATTAACTATACTTCCACCCAGTTCATATCTCAATCTTGTCCATAAGGATTTCATGAGAGACTTTGCTGAATATGTTGGTAAAATCCAAACTATTTTATAGCTGCCCTCTGATGTTACAATTCTTCATCTAATCAAAGAAGGTAGAAAGCAATGTGGTGTCATGGAAAGGGTGCTAAATGTGGACGTGGGACTAGGGTTGAAATCCTGGCTTTCCCACTCACTATATTTGTGAACTTGGGCCAGCCCTTTCCCTTCTGTGGCTCTCAGTTTCCTCATCTAGCTGAACCCCACGGTTCTGATTTGTTTTGTGAGTTAGTCCTGTTTGACTCTTCATGACCCCATTTGGGGTTTTCCTGGTGAAGAGTTTCATTCAAAGTTCATCTACAATTATATTGTGATAATAATAGTAATAATAGTAGATAATATTCAGTGAAGAGCTTTACATTTATTATCTCATTTGGTTTTCATAACAACACTAGGAGGTAGGTACTATTATTATCCCTATTTTACAAATAAGGAAATTGAGGCAAAAAGAGGTTAAGTGATTTGCAGAGGGGTTAGACAGTTAGTGTTTGAGGCCAATTTGATCTCATCTTCCTGATTCCTGACTTTGTACTACTTAGCTACCTCTAAGATCTCTGAAGCCAGTGGTGAGTAATAGTGTTTTAAAATTAAAAAAATTACACAAAAAAGTACATAAAACTACAATTTTGTATGGTCATTATGTGACGGGTGAGGGCCTCATCCTTAAGGTATCCCAGTAGGTCCTGCTTAGCTCCAACCTAGATGAAGATTTGGTTAGTCAGCTTCTGGCCCTGGGTAATAGAGGGGCCCTTCTTCCAGTTTTAGTGTATCCATGTATTCCTGTTGACTTACTACATGATAATGGAAGTCTTTAAATTGGCTTGTGTGCATGCAAAAGAGTCAGGCCAATTTTGAATGAGGTTGAAGAATTTTGGACGTTAAAGTAGGGGAAGATCATTGAGCCCTATGTCCCATTTGGCTCCCATGCATCTATGAACTTCTAGTCCCTCTATTTCTTTTGTCTCGTGTTTATTTTTACCTGACCTTAGGTGAAATAGTATTCAGGGAGCTCAAACAGTCAGAAGAGCTATCAGTGGGCCAGCAACTGGATTTGGTAGCAGAATTTGCTGGTGACACCAGAAGTGAGGTCCAGTGAATAACCTACTTGACCCAGGCCAGCAGTACATGGACCTGGCAGCAAATACATTAGGGTCTATAATCAATGAAGCAACTTGTCATTGTCCAACTGAACTTGTTAGGGACTTGCAAAGGGAGAAAAGGCCACTCACTCAGGGACAGGAGATGCTTCTCAGCTTCTGTGTTCATTGTATATGTATTTTCCTGCTTTTGTGAATTGAGTCTGAATCTTCTCTCCCCATGGACTTTGTCTATGTGCACTAGAAAGAGTGTGCTGGGTTAGGGGGCACTTTCAGTTTGAGCCCACTCTCTTGAGAGATGGAATATATACACAAGAGGGGAAATTATGCACCCGTCTTCCATTTTGGTTTCTTTACTTATAGCTTTAGGATATCCTTTTTGAAAAGACTAATTGAAATCAAGTAGTTGCTTGATATTGGGGATATATTAATTGGGTAACTTCAATATTGTAGTGAACACACTGGCTGAGGGCTCTGGAAGATCATATTGGAAATTCCAGTTCCTAAGGGTTACTCCAAGAACTCTGAGGAGAGTAGCCAACTCCTTCTCTGTAATCTGAACTACCAGTTCAAGAAGGTTTGGGGACATAGAGTTTGAGATATGGGCATGGTGGTATTTCAGTTGGCTAATTAGTAACTAATTAATTGTGATGTCTTATTTAAGGAGAATAAATAGATGAGATAAAGTCCTCAAGAAAGAATTTGATGGCAATATAAAAATAATAATTGAGGTCTTGTCATAGTAAAAGGGTCTAAACCAAGAATAATTCCTATCTGAATAGGTTATTGGTTTCAGTGGTTACAGGGAAGATGTAGGAGATCATATACTTTAGGATGAGAAATTTCCCTTGTATTTACTATGTATAATGTGACTACTATAGAGTATGTAAAATCTAGCATTGATATTGATCAAGAACAATTATATTGGTAAAAATGGCAGGTAAAGTAGTACAAGTACATACTATCTTAGATTATATGAATGAAGTAAATGGAATGGCCGATACAATTTTACATTGACAGAATATTGCTCAATAAAATAGAAAGGACTTTTCCCTAGACTGTTAAAGAAATGAGTATTTAATGAGAATTTACAAGGTTATGGACTTTGGAGAAATTTTCTAGCTAAATTTGAACATGAAAATTTAACAAAAATGTCTTCTATAAATTGGGAATATAATTCTTAACCATAATCATAATGGTATAACACAAAAAATCCATAGAAAAAGGAAGGAATTCAGTTATAAATCAATACCTTTCCCAGGATCCCTTGGAGTTAGAATTTTCATGGACTTTAGTTTCATATCTAGTAGAGATAGACAAACAGATGATCTCTTCCTTTATTCATTTGTATCAGCCATTGATGATTTCTTTTTTTTTTTTAAATATTGTCCTCAGCAAACAAGCATTTATTAAGTACCTACTATGTACCAGACACTGGGCTAAGCTCTGGAAATGTAAGGAATGGTAAAAATAATCCTGCCATCAAAGTGTTTCCTGTATAATGGGGGAGAAACAAGATGCAAACATCTATGTATAAAGAAAACACACACACACACAAACAGATATAGAGATAATCTTGGAGGGAAAGCACTAAGATTAAAGAGGATGGGAAAGGCTTCTTATACAAGATCAGACTTTAGCTAAGAGTTTAAAGAACCCAGAGCAGCCAGGAGGCAGAGATGAAGGGAAAAGTTCCAGGTATGGAGGATAGCCAGAGAAAAGGGAAGGAAGGATATTTGCTTCAAACAATGTTTACAGAACTTAATACAGTTCCAGGAACTCAAGAGGTCCCAATTAAATATTAATTGCTTCAGATGATTAAAAATAATCAATTGTAATATTATATTTGTTTTGATTTTTTAATGCATTGCATATAAAAATCTCAAGGCTGCATTACAATGAGAATCTTTCTATAGCCAAAGATTTCCTAGCACCAGGTGATTATTTTAGTCAATATCTGGTGCTGCCAATTTTTAGTAAGGCATTTGTCCAGTCAGTCAAACCCTTGGATATCCTTGTAATTTTTTTTAATGTATATTCTTTAGTGTGCTAGAACAGTAATAGTAGCTGACATTTATAAAGCCCTTTTCACTTGTTTTATTTGACCCTCAGACCAATTCTGTATGCAAGCAGAATAAATATTGTTCCTTTTCATATGTAAGAAAGCTAAAATTAATAGAGGTTAAATTATTTGCATAAGGTCATGGAACTTGGTAAGAAATTTAGGACTTGAAACTGGGTCTTCTGATTCTAAATCTAGTAATTTTTCTCTACCAGTTAGTAAATCAGTAAGTAAGCAGCTATTAAGCATCTACTGCATACCAAGCAGTATGCTAAATTTTGGGGTATACAAAGAAAGGCAAAAAAAAGTCTCAGCTCTCAAGGAAGTCTATTAGAGACATGGCATGCTAACAACTATGTATAAACAATATATATATGGAGCATAAATTGTAGATAATCAACAGAGGGAGAGCATTAACATGAAGGGATCAGAAAAGGCTTTTTGTAGAAGGTGAAATTTAAGCTGAGATTTTATTGGAAACCAAGAAAGCCAAGAGGTGAAAATAACAGAGGGCATTCCAAGATGGCGATCAGACAAAGGAAATTGCCAGGGTTGGGAGATGGAGTGTTTTGTGTTAGGAAAAGCAAGGGGACCAGTGTCACTGGTATGAGCCACTTGTACAAGAATCAAGTGTCACTGGTAGAGTAGAAGAACAGGCTGTAAAAAAGACTAGAAATGTAGGGAGAAGCCAAGTTATGAAGGGCTTTAAAAGCCAAATGGAGGCTTTAAATTTGATCCTGGAGGTGACAGGGAGCTACTGGAGTTTATTGGATGGGGAGGGTGATAGGATCAAACCTGTGCTTAAAAGGAAGATCATTTTGACAGCTGAGTAAATGAATGATTGGAGTGAGTAAAGACGTGTGTCAGAGAGACCATCCAGCAAGTTATTTTAATAGTTTGAGAGTGAGTTAATAAGGGCCTGCACCAAGATGGTGGCAGTTCTAATGAAAGGTTTATGGGTATGAGTGTGTGCAGGCTATTATGCCTTCCCTTCTGGACAGCTAGAAGGCAATGAAAAATCAACCTATAATCTTGCTAGTGGAAGCCTCTTACCAGTGATATCCTTTTAAACTCATGTGATTTTACGATTCTCTGATGGGGTACTTACACCATATGGACATTTTCTGAACATATAATTGTGCCAAATACAGAAGGGCTGATCAATTCTTTGCTTTTCTTAAGGTCAGTTTCATCTCTCAGCGGATAAGTAGAGGAAACAGTGACCAGAATCGCTGCCTAATCTTGGGACAAAGTGACGGTCCCTGTCATCTTTGGTGTTCATAGATTAAAAGTTAGAAAAGGTTAAAAGTTTAGAGATTATTCAGTTCAGTTCATGCCTTTATTACTCCCCTCTGCCATTTGTAGACATTGAGGACTAGAGGGATAGAATGATGTGCCTTAATCAGGAATAATAATAATTATTATTATTATGAGAATGCTACTACTACTACTAATACACTATTAAAAATGTATTTTAGGCTTTAGGAAAGCCTATCCAAACAAAATTAGAAAAGAGTTGGGTTTACTTTCATTGTCATAGATTAAAAAACAAAGATTGGAGGCAAGTAGATGCTCAGTGGATTGAGAGTCAGGCCTAGAGACAGGAAGTTCATTACACAACCAACCTATCTTGTTTTCTAGTCATTTAGGTCCTTGTTTTTTTGTTTTGTGACATAATGACCTATGAAAAATATAAAAATAACAGAAAGAAATTAGTTTTTGTTGTTATGATTAAAGCAAGAAGAAAAACAAGGATCAGCTGGAACTACTGCCTAGGGAAATGTGAGTAAAGAAGGAAAAATTATTTTACTTCTTATTTGTCTTTGGCAACAAGAATGAACTTCATATTGGAAAGGGAAATAACATATGCTAAAGAGAATGAACTGAAGCTCTAAATAAATGAGGCAATAGCAAGAGATCATCTAAATGCTATAAATGGATTTATTTTTCCAAGTCCAGATCATTTGCATTCTAGGGAACTAAAAGAATGCACAATTTCATCGTTCGTAATAATTTAGAGATCACAAAAGTTGAGAGGTACCCAAAATTAGAGGTGAATGAATGATATTCTAATGTCTAAAAAGTATAATAAGATGCAAGCTGAAAACCAGTGGGTTTGGTCTTATTGCTGGGAAAAATTATAATAGATTATAAAGAAATGATATGTGAGCATTTAGAGGAAGAAATGGTAGGCACTAGGGGCCAGGATGAATTCAGTAAGAAAGAGTGCTGCCAACCTTAACCCCATTTACTATTTTGATAATTACTGGAGTACATCAGAAGGATACTTTGATTTAAGCAATATGTGGGACAAAATTTATAGTAATATCCTTGTGGACTTGGAGAAATGTAGTTGTGACATTAATACAATTAGCTGAATTCACAGTTGGTAGAACAACTGTGCTCAATTAGTGTGCATCAGTGACTTAATGTCTAAGTGAAGGGAGCTATTTATCATTGAAAAGGATTTTTGACTTTGTTCAACGACTTAGATGAAGATGGAGAAGCGATCTTCATCAAATTTGAAAACAGCAGAAACTTGGAAGAATTTGCTAATGTGATAGACTATGTTCAAATATTTCAACATAGTGGAAAACAAGATCAAATTTAGAGATAGAGGGAAAGTCCCATACTCAGGTTCTATGCTGATGCTTAATCAGGGTGTAGTGATGACTTGATTGGAAGAATATGCCTTCAGAGCACAACCATGGGCAGGTCTCATCAAGCTAAAAAAACTGCAAGGATATGCCTAAGAATGGAATGCATGTCTGTCATCAGAGGACCGGGAAGCTAAGATCAGAGACAGACTGCCAGAATCCCAGGGCCAGACCCAAGGTGAAAGGTAATTCCACCCCCCCTCCCATTTCTGCAATTTATGAAGATTATTAACAAAGACATTAGAGATCATGCAGTCTGTATTTGTGGACAGAATATCCACGATGTTGAAATTGTGAATTCTTAGAATATTGGCATCAGCAAATGAAAGACTGTGAATTTAAATCAAAGACATTAAGAACAGAGTGTTCAAGATCAAAATGGGAGAGATCTGGCTTTAATGTGGAAAAAATACTTAAGGGTTTTTAGTTTACAAGAAACTCATTATGAGCCGAAAGTGAGGTGGCAGATGAAATCTTGCTTTGATGATATAATGGATCCTATGGTCTCATTGATACCTGCTCCAACAGGGAAGATTACACTCTTGTCATTCTTTCTGTGTAGCTCTTTTCCATTTACTTCCACAAATCCTCCATTGGGGATCTACCCAATGTGCTGAATATAGTCCATCTTTTAGTATTTTATGGCACTAGTACAGAGCTCAGGCTGTTCTTTTGTTGTCCTTTGCTCTTGCATGACTCATACATGCCCTCAATGATGCCATTTTGTCATATATAGTATATCATTTGTTTAGATCTCCACATATTTTTCTATTGTTCTTTGGGTCAACTATAATTTTTATTCTTTGATCTTCTTTCTGATTTGCAGCCATATACCAGAATTAAAGGAATTCTGGTTTTGAAAAGCTAGGCTTTGGGGGCACTTGAAAGCAACACAATCTAACCTTCTCCCTTCTTTTTATTTAGTTCTGGGTCTAGCTCCTTGCCCATATGTGGCACTTATCCAAGATAATCTATTTTGTTCTATTCTACACTGGTCAGGGTGAATCTCTCTATTGTGCTCAGTTAGCTAAATGGAAGACAAACAATGGTTGAATGACCTGGGAACCATGTCATACATGGAACGATAGAGGAAATTGAGGAAAACTTGGGAAAGGGAGGAATAATAGCTATTTTTAGGTTTTTAAAAGACTTAAGAGGGAGTTGACATTCTGTGGAAGAAGGAATAGATTTGTTTCAAGTTGCTCCAAAAAGTAGAATTAGGATGGGTTTGCGATAAGACAGATGTTCAGTTGTTTCAGTCATGTCTGATTTTTCCTGATTCTTTTTGGGGCTTTTCTTGGCAGAAAGACTGCAGCCATTTGCCATTTCCTTGTCTTCCTTGTTTTCCAGATGAGGAAACTGAAGCAAACAGGGCTAATTAAGTGACTTGCCTAGGATCACACATCTAGCAAATGTCTGAAACCAGACGAACTCAGGAAGATATTTTCCTGATTCCAAGGTCAGTACACTATCCATTGAGCCAACAACACTTTGTGTTCTAACCTCACACTGACTTAAAAGAAAAACACAAAAAACTCTGACTTCCATCTTACAATCAATACTAAGTATTGGTTCCAAGACTGAAAAGTGACAAGGGCTAGGCAATTGGAGTTAAGTGAGTGGCCCAGGGTCACACAGATAAGACATAGTTGAGTTTAGGATTTCCCATCTTTAGGTCCAGTTCTCTATCCACTGAGCTCTTTCCAACACCCTTCTAACAATTTTTGTTCTGACTCTCCTCATCTAAATAAAGCACACTGAGATGGATAGTCCTACATTCTTTCTTTGGTTTCTATTTTTTTTCAATCCATTGTGGGCAGAAGTTGTATCTTTTTTTGGATACTCCTCTGATCTAAATATTGTTTTAAAATTCTTTTTGTTGTCCTTGGTAGTCCTCACTGACCTCAGGTCATTCTAAACCTCAGGACCCCATATAGCATTCTTAGAGATCCATGCTGCTCTTTTGTATTTATTCTGTTGTTTGCCCTTGCTCACATACATGTTTTCTAAATATCTAAACTGGCCACTGAGTTTCTTTTTATTCACATCAGCATCTTTAAAAAGCCAGTCAGTTAAAAAAAAAAAAGAATTATTTATATTTACATTTTAAGAATTTCATTTTTTTTTTACCAATTACATGTAATAACAAATTTCCAAAGTTATATGATGCAAATTGTCTCCCTCCCTCCCTTCCTCTCCCTCCTGGAGTTGGCAAGCAATACAATCTGGGTTATACATATATTATCATGCAAAACCTATTTCCATATGGTTCATTTTTGTAAGACAATCATCCGATAAAATCCCTCTATCTCTGGCTGATTTCCCTTATAGGATACTACTGCATGGGCACCTTCCTAATCTTTCTCTGTACTCTTAATATCTGCTTTTCCTACAGGTTAATGTTAGATCCTGCCAGGATTTCCTCTCCCTCTGAATTCCAACCTGGAAGGTATTTGCCCTACCTCCAAGGTGTTCATTATTTCTATAATGTAGGATCGGCCTAAAGGGGCTCAATTCTTTGAGCATGCTTAATAGGTTAGATTATAAGCTTTGGCGGCAGGAATTGTCTTTTGCTTTTTTTTTTAAACTCCACTGCTTTGCACAGTGCCTGGTACATAGTAGGTGATTAATAAATATTTGTTGATTGCTTTCCACCCCTCTGGAACTGCTTCCATAAATGTATAATGGAGGTTCTGTGTCCTTCACTTTAGAGTGTATGGGCAACTGTTTCCTCTTGTCTTACTGTGAGTTGCTAAAAAATATTTTAATTGGCTACTGTGGCATAACTGAATGTACATTCAAAAGGTTTCATTTGTGTAATTGGAAATCTGTTACCCTAAAAACTAATTTCCCAGAAGCCCACTGACTTCCTATTGATATGTACTTCCTGTAGACAGGGGATATTAGGCAGTGGGGTGGCTGGTCCTGGCTTCTTTACTTCTTGTTAGAGACTGTGGTGGTAAGCAGGGATTTTGAACAGGCTAATTATAATTAGCCATGGGCATAATGTTTTTATTTTGTTACTTTTTTATTCCTTTACTTCTAATGATAATTAATAAATCTCTTAAAATATAATATTTTTATTATTTGAGATTAATTTAATTTTTACACATTAGAGGAATTTGATCTCTCTCTGGTAGCTTTTGAGGGAAAGTGTACAAGGATGGTAAAGCCTTGGGGTAGGGGTGAGGGTGTCCTCTCCAACCCAATCACCATGTAGCCTCAGACATATGGTGCTTGGAGTTCTTATGTTCTCATGTCAAGTAAAAGGAACTTGTTGATGGGATGACCCAAGGAGCTTCATGAGAGATCCAGAATGACCCAGCCCAGTACTGAATGCCAGGAAGCCAAGACTTTGTGTTCAAAAGTGAGTTGTGTAGAAGGGATGTTTGTAGTAACCACTTTAACTTTGAGCCCTTTTCTGCAGGGAGAGAGTGACTTACTTGGACTACTATTAATCCTCTGTCATCTCAGTAAATATCTCTTTGTAAAAGTTAATTGATGTTGGTTGCTTATTGATGTTACTGGGGAGATGTTATTTGACCCAATTAAATGCTTTGGGGATCAACCCATCAATAAACATTTAATAATATAAATAATAAAATTAATTAATTAATATAATTAATGATAATCATATGCCAGGCACAGGGCCAAGTGTTGAGGATACAAAAAGGGGAGAGAGATAGTCCCTGCACTCAAGGAAATTCAAATTTAATGAGGGTGACAATATGCAAATAACTCTATGTAAAACCCAGTGATAGACAGGAAGAATGGGAAATAAATCACAGAGGAAAGGCACCAGAATTAAGAGGGATTAGGGAAAGTTTCCAGTAAAAGAAGAGATTTTAGTTGGGATTTAAGCAAGATAGGACAGTCAGTAGATGGGAAGGATGAGGGAGAACATTTCAGGCAAGATAAAGTCAGAGAAAATGCCCAGAGGCAAGAGATGGTGAATCTCCTTAGTAAAACAGCCAGAAAGCTAGTGTCACCAGATTAAAGAGCTGGAAGGGTGGGAGGGGGGACAGGTTATGAGGGGTTTAACTGCATTCTGAGTTGATAATGTTGGAGGGAACAAACCAGATAGGAGCTGAAGCTGGTAGAATTAGGGAGACTCCTTGGGGGTACCCTTAAAACCTGAGAAGCAACAGTTGAGTTGGAAAATACCACCACAGTTAATATAAGGATTACCCATATTTTAGCAATAGCTTTCTGTTGAAAATAGTAGTTTATAATACTCTATAATAGTACATTATAATATATAATATTTTATAATAATAATGTAATAAGTTTTGCAGAGTGTTTTGTATGTGTTATTTCATTAGATTTTCTATAACAAGCCTGTGAGATAAAAATGATTATTTTCCTTTCACAGTTGAGGAAACTGAGGTTAAGAAACTTTCCCCAAATTTCCCTTAGCTAGTTTCTTAGAGCAAGATTTGAATTCAGGTCTTCCAGACTCCAAGTTTATTTTATCCCCTATACCAACTAGATGCCCTCATTGTTGATCAAAATCAAGTTTAGAATGTCATTTCCCCTTCTTACTTTCCTCCTCCTTTTGATAAACCAAATTTTCATTAAGATAAGCTAAGAATTTGTTTTTTCTGGGTCTTTCTCTCCCCCTCCCCCCATACTGTCTCTCTTGGGGATCTCATGATCTCTCAGTTTCAATTACCATCCTATCATAGATAATTCCTATTTATGCATACAGCCTTAATCCATTTCCTGAGTTCTAGTCCCATTTTATAAAATGCCTATTGAACATTTTGAACTTTGGCATCTGGTAGGCTTCTCATATTCAATATATCCAAAACTGAATCTGTCATCTTTCTTCACAAAATCTCTTATGTTCCCAAATTCTCTATTGCTATTTGTTTTTGTTTTAAGTTAATTTTTAAAAATTTTTACACAGCAATACAATTTTTAATAATAATTTTCTAACGATTTATGATCCAAGATTCTCTCCCTCTCTCCACTTCTCTCTGCT
Organism: Monodelphis domestica; assembly: GCF_027887165.1. NCBI lineage: Eukaryota > Metazoa > Chordata > Mammalia > Didelphimorphia > Didelphidae > Monodelphis > Monodelphis domestica. Next base: position 305,550,893 of record NC_077230.1, read on the forward strand.
CCCCAAGATGGCAGGTAATATGATACAGGTTGTAAATGTGTTATCATACAATACATATTTCCATGTTCATCATGTTATGAAATATGACACATATCCCTTACACTAGAGAAAAATTAATGGAAGAGATAAAGTGAATTCAGGCTGTCAGTTCGTTCTATGGCAGTGGATACCCTTTTTGGTCATTAGTCCCTTGGGGTTTTCCTGGATCCTGGCATTGATGATAATGGTTAATTCATTCAGAGCTGATCATTGCACATGATTGCTGTTACTGTATAACATTCTCCTGATTCTACTCACTGCACTTTGAATCACTTCATATAAGTCTTTCTAAGTTTTTTGGTGATTGTTTGGTTCATCGTTTCTCATGGCACAATAGTGTTCTATTACAATCATGTACCACAACTTGTTCAGCCATTCCCAAATCCCTATTACTATTAATCCTACCACCCTCCCAGTTACCTAGATATATTATTATAATATAAACTTATTATCATCCTTGATTTTTCACTCTCATTTAATCACCATGGTCAATTTATTGCCACATTTTGTTCTTTCTATACTCATGGCACCTTTTGTATGTCTCCTCTCCACTCACATAGCTAACCCTCTGATTTTTTCATTCTTTTGATTTTGTTTTATAAACGCTTGCTGCCTTGTGAAGTCATTTGCTTCTAGGTGTTGTATTCTAATTTTTAAAGACTGAATTTCATCTCTGGCTTTTTGATCATCCTCCTTCTGGTCTGTTTTTCTTTGTAGGTCATCTTTCACTTTCTTTGCCTTGTTTTCAAGCTGGTCAATTCTGGTTTTCAAGACACGATTTTCTTGTTTTAGTTCATGTGTCTCTGTTTCCAGATGACTTATTTTGTTTTAAGTTCTTTTCCCAATTGTCTTCAGCCTTTCTTAATGTAATGTACTATAATGCAATGCAGTGCAATATAATGCAATATAATACAACCCAACCCAACCTAATCTAATACAAATGTAATGTAATGCAATGCAATGCAATACAATAATATAAACACATACACATATGTATAGATATAGATATGCATACATATATATTCAAAATATGTAACATAGCCATGGATAGAGTGTCTGGTCAAGAATCAGGGAGACAAGTTCCAATTCCAGTCTCAGACACTTATTAGCTCCATGGCCCTGGACAAGTCATTTAAATTCTGTCTGCCTTAGTTTCCTCAACTGTAAAATGGGGAAATTAATAGCACCTACTGTTACAAGGGAATCACTTTAAAAGACTGATATATATTAATTTAAGGTCGCCAAGGAATTCAGCTATGTAATTCCTAAATAAAAACTCAAGCCAGCAGTAAATCTTTTATGGAGTTTAATTACAATAGGAGGAAGAAAGGAATTAGAGATAGAGAGAGAGAAAAAGGGAGAGAAGGGAATAGGGCTTAAATACCCCTTCTGTTTAGGCTGAGCCAAAAGGCCCAAGCCCTTAGATAGCTGGGGCAAAGAAAAAAGATCATTCCCTATTACTCACGTGACCAAAATGGAGAAACAGTCTCAGAGGCCCCCACTTTCAGCTTCCTTCAGAGCAAGCTTCTCAGAGCCACACAAACCACACCGACCAACTTCTCAACCCCCCTGAGTCTTCAGACTCTCCTATCTTTAAGGAAACCATCCAAGTTGCCTCCCCTCAGTCCTCACATCTACCAATCACCTGTCCATCAATTTCCCTGTGCCAATGGAGGCTCTAGCTTAAACCCAGGACCGCCCAGAGGTCTCTGGCTTTTGCACATGTCTGTTGAAGGTCATATTTTCAAATAATTAAATCTTTGATCCTTTGCTACAGCCCTTTCTAAATCCTGTTAACCTGAGTAGGGTAGAGATTGGAATAATTAAATTTTGATCTAGGCTGCAGCCCTTACTCAATCCTGTTAGGACTGAATAGGGTGGAGATTGATTCCAAGTATCTCCATTGTATCAATTCTAAAATCAATCATGACTCAAAGAAATTCCTGTTCTATGCTTAAGCATAGGTCAAAGTCCTTTCCATTGTTCAGCAAAAGGTTTCTGTCCTAAAGTAATCTTAAGAAGGTAGGAGAAGGAACCTCCCATGCCAATGGGGTTCACATTCCAATAGTCAAGACCCACTATCAATAGGAAATTTTTCAAGTATGAAATTTCCCAATGGTGAAATTTCCAACATTTATAAGTCTAAGGAATTTTAAGGTTTACACTACCTCAAAAGATTGTTATGATGATCAAATGATATAAAATTTATAAAGCACTTGGTGTAGTACCTGACACTTAAGCATTATGTAAAGGCTAATTTTTTCCTTCCTACTATACTGCACTCCCTCCAACTTTTCCTCACCATGTGACCTGTTCCTTTTGAATAAGTTATTTACCTCTTTAGATTTTCTAATTATGTGTCCAAATAACAGTTATATTTCAGAAACTGAATTTGCCCCTTTGCATTAGGATTCTTGGTTTCTTTGTTTATTATCAATACATGTTCTTTAAAATTGGTCTATGGGTTTTATTGTTTTCTCCTTTCTTTCAAATTGTATCCTGTGGGAGAGAAGTTCACAAAGAGATCAAAGATATACGGAAAAGACCCACTTCTACAAAAATAATTATAGTAGCTCTTTTTGCGGTGGCCAAGAACTGGAGACTGAAGAGCAGTCCACCAGTTGGGGGAATGGTTGAACAAGTTGTGGTACATGCTTGTAATGGAATACTATTTATTATGCCAAGAGAAATGATGAACAAGATGATAGCAAAAAAAAAAAACCTGGACTGACTTCTATGAAGTGATAATGAGTGAAATGAGCAGAACCAGAATATTTTATACAGCAGCCACAATAAAGTATTATGACCAACTATAAAGGACTTAACTATTATCAGCAGTGAAAGGATACAGGACAACTCAAAGGGATTCATGATCAAAGAGGCTCTCCATCACTAGGGAAGGACCTGACAGAGTCTGAATGCAGCTTAAAGTATACCATTTTCCATTTCATTTCCTCCATTAATTTTTCTCTAGTGTAAGTGATATGTCTTATTTCACAACATGATGGACATAGAAATATGCATTATATAACACCTGTACAGCCTATAGCATATGTTGCCTTGGGGAGCGAGGAGAGTTGGGAGAGAAGAGAATATGGGTCATGAACTGTCAGAAAATGACTATTGAAAATTGTATTGACATGTAATCTGGAAAAAAATAAAAATTAATTTTAAAAAAGGAAAGAAAGAAGTTTGTATTACTTGTCAAACTTAGCAACCTCTTTGGAAGCCTGGTGATTCATGTAGGAACAAAGAATTCTGCCTCAAGCAACCTAGAAAACTATAGATTATGAAATTCTATTAAAAAACAAACAAAAAACAACCAACAAATGCTTAAGTAGGATTCTCTGCTGGTGTTCTTCCCATATCATAGTCTAAAGCACTTTGTAAACCCCAGCACTAAAAAAATGCTAGTTCTTAGTTTTATTCTATCAGCTGTAGTTCATGGTCTCCAGCTAGGCACATGCACATAGAAAATGTCCCTCATCTTCCTCCATTTTCATTTTAAATTACTCTTGATCAGATGCACATGGCTGTAGATGAATCTATTTTTATCCGTTCTTGTTAGGCGCACTTCCATTAAGAGCCTATCATTTTAAGACATGGTACAGAAATTCAAATCCTGTTCTCTGAGAACATTTTCTTAGCCAGCTGTTCACTTCCCAAATTCACCTTTTTCTTCCGAGACTCCTATCTTCAGTCTGAAGCAGTGTTGAAAACACCATCTGGGCCCTTAAGGGCTTCATTTTTTTTTTCTCCCCAAAGAATTTCATAATCCCTCGCAATGCTTTCTAGGTTCCTCCTGGCAAATTCATTTATTCTCATGTGACTCACCAGAAGTGAGTAGAGATTGCCAGAACTGACTAGCCTCAGGAATTTCTCTTTTATGTCTCAGATATATAGTACATGAAGACAAGAGAAGGTTCTCGATAGATGTCCCAGTACTCTTTAATAGTGAGAGCTGACTCTTTTCTTCTTCCTTTAACTTCCACTGAAAGATGTCCTTTCTATGCTCCTCAGATCATCATTCTTTGTAGTGTAAAGAATTGCTTCTCCCCCAGTTAGTCCTATTCTTTTCCTACCACTACCACTGTGGAAAGAACTATACTTTGCAGCTATTGTTGAGTTGTTTTTCAGTTGTGTCTGACTTTTTGTGACTCCATTTGTGATTTTCTTGGCAAAAGTATTAGAATGGTACACCATCTCCTTCTCTGGCTTGTTTTACAGATGAGGAAATAGAGATAAACAGGGTCAAATGGTTTGTCCAGAGTCCCAGAGCTAGTAAATAAATGTCTGAGGCCAGATTTGAACTCAAGAGCTTGACTCCTGGCCTAGCACTCTAACTATGTACCACCTACATGCTGAAAATATTGCTAATATAGGGGAAATACTTTTTAGGCTCAAACTGAGCTCCTGATTGGTATCCCTTAGTGAGGAAGGAGTATATACCCAATATACCTAATGGTATATATCTAAAGCTTGACTTCCTTTCCACTAAATGCCAATTATACAAAGACCACTCCTAGACAGTTGCAAATAAACCAGGTGATAGTTTCATTTCCCACCAGTTGCACTTCTTTGATGGACTCTACCATCATCATTCCCCTTTGCCCACCTAGTTCCTCCACCTGGTTCAAGCTTTTGCTGATTCAGTCGAAAGGTGTGTTAACTCAAAATAGGCAAAGGGAATAAAAGATTCCCTTTTGCAAGTGTGAACTCAGAATAGGCAAAAGGAACAAAGAATTCCCTTTTCACAGCACAAAGTAGACACTTATTAAATGTTTATTATTTTGTATTATGTTATTTAGCAAACATAAATCAGAGGGGGATGGTATACAAATAAGAAGATACCAGATAGTATGGAGTGATTGAACTTTCTTACTAGGAGCATCATATATCAGAGAGAGAGAGAGAGAGACAGACAGACAGACAGACAGACAGATAGACAGACAAAGGAGGGAAAGAGACACCATTCCCTGAAGGGAATCTGAAAACTTCTCTCTCAAAGTTAGAAGCCAGAAGACAGGATCTCTCTTCTCTCAAGCTCTCTTCAACTCTTCCTCTCATGCAAGTCTGGAGCATTGACAATCTCACCAATGTGGGGAATCTTATGCAAATAAATTTGAAGGTTCACATGATATTCACATAAGCAGCAGTTACCTGGAACTGGCAAAAACGCAAATCACATTCCCCACACATCAGTGAAAAATTTCCCTTTCCATTAAGATCTTTAGTGTTCTGCCACTGGGTAGCTCTTATGGCCACCTCTCTTCTGAATAAAATGCTTCAAAAACACATTGAAAGACAATATGGGGCAGCTATCTGGCTTGATGAAATGAGAGACAGGCCTTGAGATGGGAGGTCCTGGACTCAAATCTGACCTCAGACACTACCTAGCTGTGTGACCTTGGGCAAGTCACTTAACCCCAATTGCTTAGTTCTTATTGCCATTTTCCCTTGGAACCAATACTCAGTATTTATTCTAAGTCATAAGATAAGGATTAAAAAGAATGAACAACTGTATAAATTGTAGTTTAATACCACCACCTGAGCACATGGGGGAAAGAGTCTGAAATGGAAACAGGAAGAGACAAACAGATAAAGATATTGGCAGGATGGCTGGAGGATACCTAGAGAGCTGGCAATCAATGGTGGTAGCAGTCTGTCTATGGACACAGGGGATGCCATGTTAATACTATGAGTTGACATTTATATGACATGTTAAGGCTTGGAAAGTACTTTACCAATTTGATACTCATAGCAATCCTGTGAGGTAATTGCTATTATTTTTTTAAACATTATTTTATTTGGACATTTCCAAACATTATTCATTGGAGACAAAGATAATTTTATTTTCCTCCCCCCTCCCTCCTACCACCTCTCCCATAGCCGACGCGCGATTCCACTGGGTATCACATGTGTTCTTGATTCGAACCCATTTCCATGTTGTTGCTATTTACTTTAGAGTGTTCATTTAGAGTCTCTCCTCAGACATGTCCCCTCAACCCCTGTAGTCAAGCAGTTAGTTTTTCTTGGTGTTTTTACTCCCACAGTTTGTCCTCTGCTTGTGGATAGTGTTTTTTCTCCTAGATCCCTGCAGATTGTTCAGGGACATTGCATTGACACTAATGGAGAAGTTCATTGCGTTTGATTGTACCACAGTGTTTCAGTCTCTGTGTACAATGTTTTCCTGGTTCTGCTCCTTTCACTCTGCATCACTTCCTAGAGGTTGTTCCAGTCTCCATGGAATTCCTCCACTTTATTATTCCTTTTAGCACAATAGTATTCCATCACCAACATATACCACAATTTGTTCAGCCATTCTCCAATTGAAGGGCATCCCATCATTTTCCAATTTTTTGCCACCACAAAGAGCACAGCTATGAATATTCTTGTACAAGTCTTTTTCCTTATTATCTCTCCGGGATACAAACCCAGTAGTGCTATGGCTGGATCATAGGGCAGACAGTCTTTTATCGCCTTTTGGGCATAGTTCCAAATTGCCCTCCAGAATGGTTGGATCAATTCACAACCCTATCAGCAATGAGTTAATGTCCCTACTTTGCCACATCCCCTCCAGCATTCATTACTTTCCATAGCTGTCATATTAGCCAGTCTGCTAAGTGTGAGGTGATACCTCAGAGTTGTTTTGATTTGCATCTCTCTGATTATAAGAGATGTAGAACACTTCTTCATGTGCTTGTTGATAGTTTTGATTTCTTTATCTGAAAACTGCCTATTTATGTCCCTTGCCCATTTATCAATTGGAGAATGCCTTGATTTTTTGTACAATTGATTTAGCTCTTTGTAAATTTGAGTAATTAAACCTTTGTCAGAGGTTTTTATGAAGATTGTTTCCCAATTTGTTGCTTCCCTTCTGATTTTAGTTACATTGATTTTGTTTGTACAAAACCTTTTAAATTTGATATAGTCAAAATTATTTATTTTACATTTTGTGACTCTTTCTAAGTCTTGCTTGGTTTTAAAGTCTTTCCCTTCCCACAGGTCTGACATGTATACTATTCTGTGTTCACCTAATTTACTTATAGTTTCCTTCTTTATGTTCAAGTCATTCACCCATTTTGAATTTATCTTGGTGTAGGGTGTGAGGTGTTGATCCAAACCTAATCTTTCCCATACTGTCTTCCAATTTTCCCAGCAGTTTTTATCAAATAGTGCATTTTTGTCCCAAAAGCTGGGATCTTTGGGTTTATCATATACTGTCTTGCTGAGGTCACTTGCCACAAGTCTATTCCACTGATCCTCCTTTCTGTCTCTTAGCCAGTACCAAATTGTTTTGATGATCACTGCTTTATAATATAATTTGAGATCGGGTACTGCAAGGCCCCTTTCCTTTGTATTTTTTTCATTATTTCCCTGGATATCCTTGATCCTTTGTTCTTCCAAATGAACTTTGTTATGACTTTTTCTAAATCAGTAAAATATTTTTTTGGGAGTTCAATGGGTATGGCACTAAATAGATAAATAAGTTTGGGTAGGATGGTCATTTTTATTATGTTGGCTCGTCCTACCCATGAGCAGTTAATGTTTTTCCATTTGCTCAAGTCTAGTTTTAGTTGTGTGGAGAGTGTTTTGTAGTTGTGTTCATATAGTTCCTATGTTTGTCTTGGGAGATAGATTCCTAAGTATTTTATTTTGTCTACGGTGATTTTGAATGGGATATCTCTTTCTAGTTCTTGCTGCTGAGCTGTGTTGGAAATATATAGAAATGCTGATGACTTATGTGGGTTTATTTTGTATCCTGCAACTTTGTTAAAGTTGTTGATTATTTTGATTAGCTTTTTGGTTGAATATCTAGGATTCTTTAAGTAGACCATCATGTCATCCACAAAGAGTGATAACTTGGTCTCCTCCTTGCCTATTTTAATGCCTTCAATTTCTTTTTCTTCTCTAATTGCTACTGCTAGTGTTTCTAGTACAATGTCAAATAATAGAGGTGATAATGGGCATCCTTGTTTCACTCCTGATCTTATTGAGAATGCATCTAGTTTATCCCCATTGCAGATGATATTAGCTGATGGTTTTAGATATATACTGTTTATTATTTTTAGGAAAGACCTTTCTATTCCTATGCTTTTTAGTGTTTTTAATAGGAATAGGTATTGTATTTTATCAAAGGCTTTTTCTGCATCTATTGATATAATCATGTGATTTTTGTTGCTTTGCTTGTTGATATGGTCAATTATGTGGATGGTTTTCCTAATATTGAACCATCCTTGCATTCCTGGTATAAATTCTACTTGATCATGGTGAATGACTCTTCTGATCACTTGCTGGAGTCTTTTTGCTAGTATCCTATTTAAGATTTTTGCATCTATGTTCATTAGGGAGATTGGTCTATAATTTTCTTTCTCTGTTTTTGACCTGCTTGGCTTTGGAATCAGTACCATGTTTGTGTCATAAAAGGAATTTGGTAGAACTCTCTCTTTGCTTATTATGTCAAATAGTTTGTATAGTATTGGGGTTAGTTGTTCTTTGAATGTTTGATAGAATTCACTTGTGAATCCATCAGGCCCTGGGGATTTTTTCTTAGGAAGTTCTTTGATGGCCTGTTGGATTTCATTTCCTGATATGGGAGTATTTAAGAATTCTATTTCTTCTTCTGTTAGTCTAGGCAGTTTATATTTTTGTAAATATTTATCCATATTGCCTAGATTGGTATATTTATTGCCATAAAATTGGGCAAAGTAGTTTTTAATGATTGCCTTAATTTCCTCTTCAATGGAGGTGAGGTCCCCCTTTTCATGTTTGATGCTGTTAATTTGCTTTTCTTCTTTCCTTTTTTTAATTAGATTGACCAGTACTTTGTCTATTTTGTTTGTTTTTTTCAAAGTACCAGTTTCTAGTCTTATTTATTAGTTCAATAGTTCCATCACTTTTGATTTTATTAATTTCTCCCTTAATTTTTAGGATCTCTAGTTTGGTTTTCTTGTGGGGGTTTTTAATTTGTTCACTTTCAAGTTTTTTTATTTGCATTTCCAATTCATTGATCTCTGCCCTCCCTAGTTTGTTAATATATGCACTCAGGGATATGAATTTTCCTCTGAGTACTTCTTTGGCTGCATCCCATAAGGTTTGAAAGGATGTCTCACCATTGTCCTTTTCCTCAATGAAATTATTAATTGTTTCTATGATTTCTTCTCAAACTAACTGATTTTGGAGTATCATATTATTTAATTTCCAATTAATTTTTGATTTGGTTCTCCATGTACCCTTACTGATCATTATTTTTATTGCCTTATGATCTGAAAAGGCTGCATTTATTATTTCTGCTTTTCTGCATTTGTATGCCATGTTCTGTGACCTAGTGTATGGTCAATCTTTGTGAATGTGCCATATGGTGCTGAGAAGAAGGTGTATTCCTTTTCGTCCCTATTTACTTTTCTCCATATGTCTATTAACTCTAATTTTTCTAAGATTTCATTCACTTCTTTTACCTCTTTCTTATTTATTTTTTGATTTGATTTATCTAAATTTGACAGTGGTTGGTTCAAATCTCCCACTAATATGGTTTTACTGTCTATTTCCTCCTTCAATTCTCCTAGTTTCTCCATTAGAAATTTGGGTGCTATACTATTTGGTGCATACATGTTGATTAGTGATATTTCCTCATTATCTAAAGTCCCTTTTAACAAAATATATTTACCTTCCCTATCCCTTTTAATCAGGTCTATTTTTGCTTTGGCTTTGTCAGATATCATGACTACAACTCCTGCGTTCTTTCTATCAGTTGAGGCCCCAAAGGTCTTACTCTATCCTTTAATTCTGAACTTGTGAGTGTCTACCCACCTCATGTGTGTTTCTTGAAGACAACATATGGTAGGGTTTTGGATTCTAATCCATTCTGCTATTCGTCTATGTTTTATGGGTGAGTTCATCCCATTCACGTTCAAAGTTGTGATTGTCAGTTGTGGACTCCCTAGCATTTTGATATCCACCCCTAATTCTGACCTTTCTTCTTTAGCTATAACCTTTTAAGCCAGTGATTTACTTTAAATCAGTCCCCCTAGTCCCCTCCCTTGATATGTTTCCCTTTCTAGTCCCTCCCTTTTTGTTCCCTTCCCCTCCCCCCTCTCCTTCCCCCCTTTTGTGTTCCTTATCCCCCTACCCCCCTTGGTTTTCCCTTCTCCCTTACCCTGTTGTATAAGATAAAATTCAAGATCCTAATGGATCTGGATGTTCTTCCCTCTCAGAGTTGATTTCACTGAGAGTAAGGTTTAAGTAAAAACTCTCTTCCTCTCCTTCTTATAGGAGAATTCTTCCCCTCCCCTTCCCATGTTTATCTTTGTGTGAGAAAGATTATTCTATTTAGTTTTTTTCTATTTCTTGGACTATATCTTAGTACCATCAACTATTCCCCCCCCTTTTTCTTTCTATCCCCCCCCTTCTCCATATCATCTTGATGCCCCAAACTTTCCCTATGCGTGATTCTTCTTACTATTCTAATGATGCATACAATTTTTGAGAGTTACACATTGCATTTCCCCCACACATATATATATATATATATATATATATATATAAAAATTGATATAAATGTAGCCCTTATAGAAGAGAGTTTGAATAAAAGAAAAAGATAATATTTTTCTTTTTTCCCCTTTCCTTCATATTTACCTTTTCATGTTTCTCTTGCTCTTTATGTTTGGATGTCAAACTTTCCACAGAGCTCTGGTCTTTTCTTTACAAATACTTGGAAATCTTGTATTTTGTTGAATGCCCATACTTTCCCCTGGAAGCATATAGTCAGTTTTGATGGATAGATGATTCTTGGTTGAAGACCTAGCTCTCTTGCTTTTCTGAATATCATATTCCGTGCCTTATAGTCGTTCAGAATGGAAATTGCTAGGTCCTGTGTGACCCTAATTGGTGTTCCTTTATATCTAAATTGTCTCTTTTTGGCTTCTTATAAGATTTTTTCTTTTGCTTGGAAGCTTTGGAATTTGGCAGTTACATTCCTGGGAGTTGTCTTTTGGGGATTTAGTGTAGAAGGTGTTCTGTGAACTCTTTCAATGCATATTTTGTCCCCTTGTTCTAGAATGTCTGGGCAGTTTTCTTTGATGATATCATGTATTATGATATCAAGATTACAGTTTATTTCTGGCTTTTCTGGTAGGCCAATGATTCTCAGATTGTCTCTCCTTGCTCTGTTTTCCAGGTCTGTCACCTTGTCAGTGAGATATTTTATGTTATCTTCTAATTCTTTAATCTTTTGACTTTGCTTTATTAATTCTTGCTCTTTTGCAAGATCTTTGTCTTCCAGTTGCCTGATTCTGAATTTTAAAGACTGCTTTTCCTTTTCAGTTTGGTCAGACTTATTTTTTGAGGCTTTGAGCTGTTTCTTCATTTGCATATTTTGGTCTCTCAGATTGCTGAGTTCCTTTTGCATTGTTTCCCATTTTTCCTGCCATCTTTTTGATAATTTCCTATTTAAATTCCTCAAGAGTTTGTAGAGAATTTCCATTTACTTTGGAAGTTTTTGGAGCATTTGTTTGTGTTTCTTCTTCTAACTCCTCTGTATTTTGTATTTTTGCTCCATAAAATGTGTCCAAAGTCACCCTGTTCTTCTTGCTTTTCTTGGTGTTTGGAGGCTTTTGCACTTCTGTACTGTTTGCCATCTCTATGGTTTTTCTTCCCCTTTCCAGTCAGAAATCTGAGTGAGAAGGACTGGCTCTTAGTGTATCTATCTGATGGTCCGAGGCTTTAGCCCCAGGCAAATTGTCCATTCTCCACAGCTGTGTTGTCTTCCCAGGGAGGCCCAGGGTCTGCCCTCCCCTGCCTACCAGTGTTTCAGTTGTTACTGCTCTCAGTTCTCTCCAGTTGCTTCTCCACTGCCTTACTTCCATGCTCTGAGCCCGGCACAGCACTGTCCATAAGGTACCTCAGTGCCTTTGCTGGTCCTGAGTTTCCTGCCCTTTCAGAAGGCCCTGAACTCTAAGGGGGGAGGGGTCCTGGCCTCCCTGAGCTCTGAGGACTCCTGATGGGATTATGTTCAGCTGGGTTGGTCTGGATGTGCCCCTAATCAAAAACCTCTGGTGAGACTCTGATGGAAGAACCTAGCCAGGGGGCTACAAGCTTCCCCGTCTTTCTCAGGCTTCTTCCCTGCCAATCTGTGTTGAATCTGAGACTGGCCCAGGTTGCTTTCAAGGTGCGCCCTTCAGAACATCCGGCCCTGAGGTTCCCGCTGCTGCTGCAGGCTCAGTGCTCTGGGTTGGGGGGAGGGGTCCTGGGAACTTCCTTCTGCCTTCCCCTTAGACCCGAGTGATCTAGGATTCTGGCTTTTGGGGGGCGTACCTTTTGATTCGAGTCCAGAAGCAGGGTTCCCTCGCTCTGTCCTGAAGTTTGAATTTCAGTCCCCTAGGAGCTTTCAGTTTGTGATCGGTAAGGAAGAGTTTTCAGAGTCTGAACTTTTGCTGCTTCTAAGCCGCCATCTTGACCGGAAGTCATAATTGCTATTATTATCCTCATTTTGCAGATGAGGAAACTGAGTTAGACAGTAACTTGCTAAAAACACGTAGCTAGTACAAGACTGAGGCTAAATTTAAACTCAGTTCTTCCTGATTCCAAAATCCAACACTCATTCCATTGAACCACTTAACTGCCTCAAATATTTTGGATTATAGATAATTATTATAATCATTATCTCTAGATGATAGAATAATATCTAAACAATTAAACTTATTGTTGCTACTCTTACCTTATTGATCATAAAATTTTTTAGGATTCCCTTAAAAGACCTTTTAAAAGTATCTTTTTAAAAAGTACGAGTTTACTTTTCTCACTTTTATTTTTTAAGAGTTGACATTTGCTAGTTGCTAAGTAACATACCCATCAAGTATATGATTGCAGTTTTATCTGAAAAATTTCTGTAATCAGTCAGGAGATTACTTTAATAACATATCATACAAAGTCAGGAGAAATGACTAATTTGGGAGCTATTTGGAGAAAACACAAGGAAATATTTCCTCAGTGACAGCAGATTCACAAAAAGAGGAACCATGAAAACAAGAGAACAGAGTAGACATTTGACTATCACACCATTTGTGCTCTTCCCAGAAATTGGTCAGAATCTTTGATGTTAATAACTTTATGAAGAACCAAAGGACCCAGCGCCTGGTGGGGAGGGAGTCTTTTCAAGAAGAATAATTTTATCTGCTAATTGTAAGGTGATCACCTGAACTAGAAACATACCCAGTGACTCAAATCACATGTTGAGTGGCTCATGGGTTGGATGAGGGGTGTACGATCAGAGATTTAGAAATGGAAGTGACCTCAGAGGCCAGATTAGTCCAAGTCATTCACTTTATAGATGGAGAAATTCTGACTCAGGGCTGAGATTTCCCCAAGGCATTTCTAAGCAACTCAAAGCCATGAGAAACAATATTACTTTGACACCTTGATTCCCCAAGTCAGTGTACTGTGAATGGACATTTGATGCATGGCAATTGTCTAATCAAATGATGTTACCAGATTTCTGACAACACTACCCATATTAACTCTGACCAGCTGCAAGGGTTGTTTGAAAGATACGTTTAGAAATTATTTTTAGAAAGTGTATATTATTACATGAAAATGATTACTTTTTTTATTACCTTATTTTATATAATGTAGCTTGTGCAAGGAATTGTGCTGGGCAGGTGCTGGGAGGAATAAAGAGATAAGTGAGAGCAATTTTCCCCCTTCAAGTTTTTGCAGTATATTGGCGGACATGGGGAGAGAAATAAGAAAAAATAAAAAATCTAGCATATAAGTGACAAATGTCATAAGAGTCCACTGGAGAAAGATTGCATTTGACTTAAAAGAACAAGAAAGACTTCATGGAGGAGATGGCATTTGAAATTGGGACAAATGTGAGGATTTAGCTGTTTTTAAAAAACACACCAGTAGAGAATGACAATAATTCTTGGTAAAAAGCAAGACTATAAAACTTGCTTACCGTTCCTTTGACCCAGTCGTAATAATAGTCTATGCCCCAAAGAGCTCAAAGAAAAAGGAAAAATACTATTATATACAAAAATGTAGCACCTTTTTTGTTATGGAGTCTAAGAATCAGAAATTGAGGGGATGCCCACCAGTTGAGGAAGGCCTGAATAAATTATGGCATACACGAATGTGATAGAATATTACTGTTTTGTAGGAAATGATGAAGGGGACGGTTTAAGAAAAACCTGGGAAGACTTATATGAACAAAGTGAAGTGAGCACAACCCAGAGAACAATATATACAGTAATAGCACTATCATTAATATAATCAACTGTGAAAGACAGTAAATCTGATCAATTCAATGAGCCACCACAAATCCAAAGTGCTCATGATAAAAAAAAAATGTCATCCACCTCCACATAGGGAACTGATGAACTCGAAGTGCAGATCAAAGCATATTTTTTTCTCCTCCTTCATTTTACTTGTTTCCCTCTTAGAAAATGGCTGATGTGGAAATATGTTTTGCCCAATTTCATAGATATAATGGGTATTTTAAAAAATTTTGTCTTCTAAATAGATGAGGAAGAGGTAGAGGAAGGGAGGAAATTTATAACTGAAAATTTTAAAAATAAAAAATCATACCAAACCCCTTCCTTCAAATATTTTCCTCTCAAATATAAAACTCTAGAGATTTTTTTGTGGTCCACAAACTTAATACAAGTTTATGGTATAAAATGGAAGCCCACAAAGTTAACATGATCTTAGGTACCATTAATAGATATATAGTTTTAGAGCAAATAATGTGATAGCCACACCATTTACTCTGATCAGGCCATAGTGGAGAACTGTATTTTGTTCAGAGTACCATATTTTAGAAAAGACATTAACTAAGAGAACATTATACACAGCTCCAGAATGAATCCTAGAAAAATAAGTTGTGGATGTTACCTTCAAGGAGTGAACCGAAAGGTGAAAACATGAAAGACTTAATTTGTTTGAACATGTAAATTTTCTGGAGGATAACTTCTGTGATGTGGAGAGGGTGGGAAATAGCTGGGATACTTGGAGATGAGATTTAATAGAAGAAAAGTAAGCTAAATATTTGTGATGTCATTGATGTACATTATTCCTCTTCTTTGTGTGTGGAAATACTTATTTTATTTGGTTTTGTAAAATTTGGAAGAAAAAAAAAGACATTGATAATCTGAAATAGATCTAGAAGAGTGAGAAGGAAACGAGACCCAAGACCATGCATATGTGAATGGGTTGAAGAAACTAGAAATGTTAAGCCTGGAGGAGAGAAGAATTAGCTTCATTCTTTGTTATCTTTGAAGATAACTATCTTCAAATATTTGAAAGGTTTTTCAAGGGATTAGACTTATTCTCCTTAAGGCAGGGCTAGGAACCACATATTTGAAGTTGCAAGGTGGAAGATACAGGCTTAATATATATATATATATATATATAAATATACTGAGGAAATATACTAAGGAAAGAAGTTACAAAAAACATTCTCCACATGAGAGTACACTCTTGTGCTCAAATATGGTCTCTGGTAGAAGGATGAGAAGATGAAGTGGGCTCAAACTTAAAATACAAAGTT
This sequence comes from Monodelphis domestica, assembly GCF_027887165.1. Lineage (NCBI taxonomy): Eukaryota > Metazoa > Chordata > Mammalia > Didelphimorphia > Didelphidae > Monodelphis > Monodelphis domestica. The sequence continues at coordinate 305,566,476 of NC_077230.1, forward strand.
ACTGAGGCACATGTAAGTAGTGAACACATGGAGCCAAAGTGTGCCTCACAACTCCTGACCCTTGGATTCTTTTTTCCCCTTCTTGGAACTCCCCTTAAGTTTGTTCCTGGGTGTGGAATTATTTATAAAACAAAACAAAAAAAAAAAACTTTCTTCCTTGTTTTGGTGAGCAATCTCTTTGTAGGACTTAGTTAAAGGAATTTTAAGAATTGATGATGGATCAATGCATTGTTGGTCTGGGTGAAGCTGATTACTCCTTACCAGAGTTAGCTCATTTCTGTTACTGGAACTGGTGGTCTTTGTTACTTTGCTGAGGGGATGTCTGATGTCTTTCTTACCTTTAGAAGGTCATCATCTGATCAATCCTATCTTCAGATATTTACTGATGATCAGAGAATAAACACAAAAGGCACAATAGAAACAGGGGCAACCATGCATTCATGGACATTTGGAAGCTGGATAGGAGATAGGGTTTACTGTCCTTCACTCACTTGAGGAGTCACAGTAATCTCTTGCAAAATCTCCAAAATCTCCAGGAAAGAGGGGAGATCTTCTACTCAAATTTTTTGTAAGCCCACTCTGTTCTAGCTTAGCCTTTTCTGTGTCTGGTTTTTCAGCCCACTAGAAATTTCTTTCACTCCATGGTCTCAGCCCCTTAATCACTCATGGTTGGAAGACGTCTCCTCAAACCTCTACATGTGGAAGCAGAAGTAGTTAGGGAAAATTATGCATGCTCTATGTGACCTATCAGGAAGGACAAATCTGAACATGTTTTAAAGACCAAGCCCTCAGTGGCCAGTCCATCCATTACATGGGGTAAAAACCTTCCTAACAGAGCCACCCAAAAGTGGAATGCCCTTATTGAGGACAGTGGGTAAAAGATCTCCCCTCACTTTGTGCAAATATTAAATGGCTAATTTTTGGGACTGCTGTAGAAGGATATCCTGTTCAAGTATGAGTTATCACTGAAGTTGCCACCAATGTCTTTTTCTGTGGGTTGAGGAGGTAGATTTTGAAGGGCGAGTAGGTGGAATAAAATGAGAATGGTAAATAGATATGGATAATTGCATGAGCAATGGCATAGAATCAGTAAAATATGGGAGTACATCTGTGAGGCATGGGGAATATGTGATCGGTATTAGGGAATAGCTAGCCAGACTGATGGGAAAATAGATTAGGGCCACCTTGTGAAGGGCCTGAAATATCAAGTTGAGACTTCTAGATTATTTTCTAATAGATTAAAAAACTTGCTATTAAGTAAAACCTAGGGCCTACTTCATATAGAATCATGACTGCAATGATGTGCTTTATTGACTGAAAAACCTTCCCTCCCAAAAGGCCATCAAGTTGGTGATGAATTCTTGTAGCAGAATTTTTTTCATCTTGAAAAATTGAATCACAAGGCGCTTTTTTTCTGGGGACACATTGAGGAAATTGATTTTACCCAAGGGTAGATCAAGTCACAAAGAGGTTATAATTATGTTCTCTATAATATATTAGTAATTTCCCCAATAATTTAGTTTTTAAAAAGTTGTTATGGTCTTGAGAAACAAGCTTGAATATCTCATTCATCACCACACACACATTGAATCAACTGGGTGAAGATAGGATAACCCATGATTGGTCACTTTTCCTCCTGGAGTTTTGGTTCCAATTTTATTCAGGGCTCTGTTCTTCCCTTACTGCCCTTTCAACCCTTGGCAGGCTCATTTTACTTTGGACATGTATTTTGATTGCATATTGTTTCACTTTTTCTTTCACCTTCTCTCCAGGCTGTTTGGCTTTTGACATATGGTGATATTTTATTGTTATTGTAGTCTTTATGTGTGTTCTAGTGTTTCTCCACCACCCACACTTTCTTGTCTTCCTCTCAATCATAGCCTGATTCTCATTGCTGAGTTCATTTTAAAATGCACAGAGGCATCTGGAACATTTATTTTCTAGGTTTTTATTTTTTAAGATTGTTATTTTCCTTTTACTGAATAAAATGATGAAAAAAGAGAAAAAGTTCTTCTAACCCCTTTCCATCCTGACTCCCATCCCAACACTTAGATACCATTAACTATAGCCACTGCTTTTGAAAATCAAAAGAAAATTTAAAAATCTACTGAATTTTGTCCCTCAGAAGAAGATGTCAGAAAATGCTCACTTATTTCCTATTTTTCCTTATGTTTTCTGAGGAAAATTTGCCTTTTTGTGCACTCACAACCATATTAGAAGCAAAAATTAGCAAAGGAGATAAGTAAGACTGGCTTTTCAGATCCTCAGAAGATTCAGATGGAAATTCTCTCTTTCAAAGAATGTGTTGGTAGAGAGGCCTTTGAGAAGGATGAAGAGGCCACTAAGGAGGAAGAAGAAGAAGATGCTGAAGAAGATTCTGATGAGATATCCCTGGAGACTTCTTCATCTAAGTCAACCAGGCAACTAGTCTCCAACTGCCAGGCTGGTGTTGTAAAAAAAAAAAACCCAAACAAATGGTGCTGGAGGAAGAGCATAGTGCCCTATCCCCAAAGAGCCCTGAAACAAAGGCCCCAGTCAAGAGGGCAAGGGTAGTACCAGAGAAATAAAGGCAATCTGGAGGAGAGATACAAAAGTTCTCTTTGGTTTTTACAGGATCAGAAAAGAAGAGAACAGCAACTGATGGTAACAAACCATGTTTAATGGAATAATAATAATAATTATAAACATATAAACTCATAATAAGGCAGTATAAATTGATAACAAATCATCATAAGAAAAGAAGGAGAAAAACTGGGGGAAACACCCAATGGAAATGATAGCTAAAATAGGACAGTCAAATTCAGCCATTCTAACTATTCCTTTAACTCTATTTATATTCTTTGGCATGATATGAAATGCTTTATAGTCTTATTTGGAATCTCAGACACTTAGTAGCTGTGGGTTAGTAAGTGGGAAAGTCTTATTTTTCTTATTTACAAAATGGAGGTAATAATAGAACCCCTTCCCTGGATTGTTGTGAGGATCTTCAGAAAATATATGTAAAGTGCTCTTCAAACCTTAATGTACTATATAAATATGTCAGATTAGTATTACTAAGCAACACATGACTAAAATATATGGTTTAATATGGCATGGTGGTTGAGAGGTCAGATAGGCTAAGGTTTGGGGATGGGGATGATGGGATTACCTCAAGTCTAATGATATTCACAGAAAAACCACACAACGGCATTTGTAATAATCTTGCTAAATTTATTTTAATAATGTACTATTGCAAATATTTTGGTTCAGAGAGAGGAAGGAGGGACACACAGGCTGTTTCTGAATGAAAACAATAAAAGTGACCATAGAAAAATGAGATGACTAGAGCATGGACTCCTCATCATGGGTGACCATTTTAATAGTGCACATACTAATGGTTGGTTAATAGGCAGTTAGATGGCTCAGTGGATAGAGCCCTGGTCCTGGAGTCAAGAAGATCTGAGTTCAAACCTTACTAGCATGATCCTGGGTAAGTCACCTCATCTGTAAAATGAGCTGGAGAACAAAATGGCAAGCCACTCTAATATCTTCGCCAAGAAAACCCCAAATGGGGCCATAAAATGTTGGACATGACTGATTGAACAGCAATGGTTGGTTGGTTGTGTAAAAGAGAATTCAAACTCTTTTATTTATTTTAATGTAATCAATCAACAACCTTTAATTTAATCAATCAAGAATTTGAAGTGCCCCTTCTTAGTGCTTGGTAGATCACTAGGTTAGAAAATTCACAAATCACTTACTAGAAGGGCCATGAGCTCTGCCCCGCTTTGGGCAGTGCTAGGCAAATTGGGAGTCTGTGATTGGTTCTTGTGAAGTGGGAGAACTATAGGAAGTGATGTGAAAAAAGGACTCTAAAAGGTGAGACCAAGAGGATTGAGGGCATTCCTGGCTTCCTTGGCTCTTCAGTGGGGACTCTTTATCTTGGTTGGTGCTTTGGTGGGACACTCTCTTCAGTGTGAGCTCTGGTGAGATTCTTGGTGGTCTTAGCCTCTTGTGTGCTGAAGTTTCTAGGTGGACTTTTCAGCATCTCCTGGCTCTTTGGATTTCAGCTTCCTAATTAGGACTTTGGATTCTGGTGAGACTGGCTTTAGGATCCACATTCCTAGGATTTAGGGTAATGGTAGCTAGGTGATTTTTCCTACCTCTCTCCTATATTTCATAGCTCTACCAAGTTGTAAATAAAAGCTGCTTACAGTCATTTTGACTGGAGAAGTAAATTCTTTTTATAAACAGCTACCAAAATCTCATTTTTTAATGTTTATATTTGTTAAACTCATTTTTACCCTTATATCTATTGTCAAAAGCAATTTTGATTTTTACAGTTGTTGTCCTTTGTACTTGAAGTGGACCAAAATGATATCATTATTCCAGGGTCAATGTGTAGTGTCTGACTATGGCTGATCAGACCAATAAGAGCTTGGAATGTTCTACCACAGGTCAGGCTCAAATAACCCATGTGAATATTTGGGATGGACACACTAGTAATATAATAAGTGAGGCAAAATGCCAAAATAGGTAAGAAAATTAGGCACAGATTCCAGAAGGTCTGGATTAAATTTTTGCCTCTGACACATACTAGTTGTGTAACCTTGGACAAATCAGTTTTCTGGGAACCAGGCAACTTTCTAAGAATCTAAATTAGAGGCAGGTAGGTGGTACAGTGGGCTTAAAGTCAGGATGACCAGTTCAAATCTGACTTTAGAGATTTATTAGCTGTATAACTCCTCTGGCAAGTAATTTCACCTTTGTTTGTCTCACTATCTTCAACTGTCAAATGGGTATAGTATCAGTCTTTACAGAGGGTCATAAGGATTAAGGGGGATAATACTATTTATTTTGTTTTTTAATACTAAAAAATTTCCCCAATTAATATTCATTAAAAAAATTAGAGTTCCAAATTCTCTTCCTTCTTTCCATTCTCCCTTTCCCCACCTCCCCCAAATGGTAAGTGATCAGATATAGATTTTACATGTGCAATCATATACAATATTTTTCCATGTTAGTCATTTTGTGAAAGAGATTTAAAACAAAAAAAGAAGAAAGAAAGTGAAAGCTATATTTTGCTTTGCATTCAGACTCCATCAGTTCTTTCTCTGAAGGCAGATGGGATTTTTCATCATGTCTCCCTGGAATTGTTTTGGATCACTGTATTGCTAAAAATAACTAGGACAATAATAACATTTATAAAGGACTTAGCACAATGACTAATACTTTTGTTCTTATTCAGTCATTTAAGTCAAGTTCAACTCTTTGTATCCCCATTTGGGGCTTATTGGCAAAAATTCCAGAGTGGTTTGCCATTGCCTTCTTGAACTTATTTTCTAGATGAAGAAACTGTGGCAAGTAGGGTTCACTGATTACCCAGGGTCACACAGCTAATAAGTGTCTAAGGCCAGATTTGAACTCAGATTTTTTTTTACTCCATGTCTGCATTCTGTCCACTGGCCACTTGGCTGCCTGATTAGCACTTAGTAGGTATTTAGTAAATGTCCCTTTCCTTCCTTTTTCCAAGTTGCAGAGAAGTGAATGTTTGCATTGATAAAGGAAGTTTCCCTATATCAGTGAAATTACAAGACTAGTCTATGATAATGACCACAATAACCACAGAAGTGGGACAAGGGATAGTTAATATAATCAAAGACTCAGGAAAGGATATGGCTTAATTAATGAAATCACAAAACCAGTCCATAATAAAAACCACAATAACCACCAAGGCAGGATATCTCCAGTGATCACTGAGGGACATTTGATGTGAGACAGGATATGACATATGCTTTCTAAGACTCAGGAAAAGATATATGGTTTAATTAATCATTGTGACTGGAAGAGAATATGACTTCACATGACTTATGTAGTAAGTCCTTATGCAATCTCACTAAAATACTTAGAGAAATCCAGGTTTGCGTGCATTGTTTCATGTTTCTGATTATATGGGAAGAGAAACTTCAGTGAAATGTTATAAGCATTGGAGAGCTCTTTGGAAATGATAGAAGGAAAAATTTCCCAACAGAGCTATCCAAAAGTGGATTGGGTTGCCATAGTATGAAGTGGGTTCTAAAGTCTTCAAACAAAATCTGGATAATCACTTGGTAATGATGAAAAAACAAAACTGGACCTGAGTCAAGGATCTTCATTCTAATCTTGTTCTGATACATTCTGTGATCTGACATTCCATCTCCTATCTATGCTTTTGAATAGGCCATTCCCTAGGCATGAATCTTGTACATAATAGGCACTAAATAATTAATCTATCAATAAGTCTTCATTTTTTAAATAATATTTTTTCAATCACATGAAAAACAATTATTTTAACCTTCACTTTTTAAAAGTTGAGTAAAATCTTTCCCTTCCTTCATTTTGCTCCCCACTGCCTGATCTGGCAAGCAATCTGATATAGATTTTATATGTGTAATAGTGTAAAACATCTTTCTATATTAAGCATTTTGTGAAAGAGAACTTGAACAAACAGAAGAAAAATGAAGAAATAAAATGAAATATGGTATGCCTTGGTCTGCATTCAGACTCCATTGGTTCTTTCTCTGGAGGTGGATGACATTTTTCATGAGTCTTTGAGAATGATCTTCAATTACTGTATTGCTAAGAATAGCTAATTCATCATAAATGATTCATCACATAATATTGCTGTTACTGTATACAATGTTCTCCTGGTTCTGTTCACTTCACTTTGCAGCAGTTCATGTAGGTCTTTCTAGGCTTTTCTTAAATCATTCTTCTCATCATTTCTTAAAGCAAAATAGTATTACATTACAATTATATACCCAACTGTTTCGACATTCCCCAACTGATGGACATCCCCATAGTTTCCAAATATTTGCCACCACAAAAAAGCTGTTATAATTATTTTTGTACAAATGATTCCTTTTTCCTTTTAAAAAATCTCTTCAGAATACAGATCTAGTAGTGATATATCTGGATTAAAGAGCATGTAAAAATTCAGTGCCCTTTGGGCATAGTTCCAAATCAATCTTCAGAATGATTGGATCATTTCACAAGTCCACCAGTAGTACATTAGTTGTCCCAATTTCCCCCACATCCCTGCCAACATTGGTTATTTTCATTTTCTTTTATATTAGTCAATCTGATTGGTGTAAAATGGTACCTCAGAGTTATTTGAATTTGCATTTCTCTAATCAAGAGCAATTTGGAACATTTTTCCATGTGATTTTATATTTGCCCTAATTTCTTCATGTGACAACTACCAATTCATATCTTTCGACCACAAAAATTAAGGTAAGATTTATATTCTTAAAATTTGGCCCAGTTCTACATGTATTTGAGAAATAAAGTCTTTATCAGAGATCTTGTTGGGAAAAAATTTTCCCCAGCTCCTTTTCTTTTAATCTTGGTTGCATTAGTTTTGTTTCTGCAAAATCTTTTTAATTTAATATAATCAAAGTGATCCATTTTATACCCTATAATGTTTTCTATCTCATTTGGTCATAAATTCTTCCCTTATCCATAGAGGTGACAGATAGATTAATCTCCATTCCTCTAATTTGTATCCTTTATTATATAACATTTATGAAGCATTTCCTATTTGGGAAGCATTGGGCTAAAAGTTGGGAGTTACAAAAAAAATCTCCAGTTTCTGCCATCAAGGAGCTTACATTCTAATGAAGAAGAACATAGATGCATGGATAGGTACATTCAAGAGTGAGGAAGAAGGGAAAGTAAGCATTTATTAGGAGCCTTCTATGTGTCAGACACTATACTTATGAGCATTTTACAAATATAATTTCCTTTGATCATGCAATATGTATACAGAATACATGGAAGGTGACCTTTAAGGGGAAGGTACCGGCAACTGGGGCAATTGGGACTTCTTGCAGAAGGTAGCATTTGAACTGTATTTTGAAGGAAAATATATATTCCAAGAGGTGGCAGTGAAAAAGGAAAGCATTCTAAGCAAGAGAGTCAGTCTTGTTGTTGGATTAGAAGTATTTAATTGGATAACAGTAAAAAGCCACATAATAACCCAGGGCTAAGACAGAGACAAATTGATGTCAAAAGAGATCCCTAGCCACCGGCAGTAGCAGAGTTCTGGGCAAAAAGCTCCTGCTGTATTCACCAAGGTAGTATTTCTCCTGGCTGCCTGGGTTGCTAGGTGATTGCAGGCCTAAATTCAGAGATGAGAAAACGGCCTAAAGGACCATGTTGCTTTAATATAAGTGTAAGATGAGATAAACCGAACATAATGAGGAGAGAAAAGGATTGACTTGAAAGGAAGGTTTGCTCATTCTGTTGATGTGTGGTGCTCATAAAAAATTCAGTAGGTTTGACTCAAGATGTCAAGTGAAGCATGATGCCCTCTCTCACTTGTAAGATTTACCTCAGCAGATTCTCACCATTGCTGCAGAAAAACCAATTTGCTCACAGAGCATAAACTTTTATTTGCAAGTAAGCTAAAGGCATAGGAGGCAAGCTGTCTTCATGCAATTTCTTTTTGGCAACAGAATGTACAAATTACAGCTTAAGGAGCCTTTCTCAGGAGCATTTGAAAAGAGAACACAGTGTGAATTTAATGCAGACTTGCAGTAATTTCCATATCTGGAACCAGCAAGGCAAGACAGCCTAAAACAAAGGTCCACTTCCCAAAACTTCCTGTGGTCATGCCCAGTCAGGTGCTCCCTGGGAAATTCCCGATTCTAACTCTGATGATCTCTAAGTGAGCTTAAATGGAGGGAGGAGAAGATCTCCAAGGGAAATGGGGGTTCCCACAGTAACCAGGACAGGGACTTACTAGCTCTTTCCAGAGAAAGAGTTCTGGAAGAGTTGTTAGATGACTAGAGTTAGAACCTGACTGCTGTTTTATTAGCTTTGTAAAAAGTTATGGAGCTGAAGGAAGCCAAGAGGCTCAGTGGAAAGAGAGCCAGGTCTAGAGATGGGAGGTCCTGGGTTCAAGTCTGACCTCAGACACTTCCTAATTGGGTGACCCTGGGCAAGTCACTTAATCTCTATTACCTAGCCCTTACCACTCTTCTGTCTTGGAACCAATACATGATCCTAAGATGAAAGGCAAGAGTTTAAAAAAAGTTATGTAACCTCTTTAAGCCTCAATTTCCTCATTTGTAAAATAGCAATATTGAATTATCTATGAAGTAGCATAACAGATAGAACACTGGACTTCAAATCAGGAAGATATGAAAGATCAAATCGTGTTTCAGATTCACTTACTAGCTGTGAGACTAGTCAATTCCCTTAACCTTGTACAACCTGAGTTTCCTCATTTATAAAATGAATGTAATATAAGAAAATACCTCACAGCAATAAGCAATGAGATTTCATACACACACATATAAATGTTTTGCAAACCTTTAGATGCCATATAAATAAGAGTTTTTAAAATTTTATTGCACAAGATCATTCTAAGGAATCCAAGGAGACAATTTATACAAAACCACATAAAACTATCAATATCATTACAGTCAGTTCTCAACATTCAGATACTTAACTTTCCTGACTTCAAGCATTCAAGTGATTTTATTAGTAATGCCATTTTATTTTTGTGTTGGCAATTATACACATTTGTGGCTCTATGTAATAGATTAAAAAAATGAGAGTCACAGTGTGGACAGTTTTTGGAGTGACTAGTCTCCTCACTAAGTACTTCATTGGTCTTGTTCACTTTGTGCCTGTAGAGTTGAGTCCCCTGTACATTTGTTGCATATTTTCATTTTTTGCTATTAAACTCTTATTTAAGATAACACATTTGCTACCAAAGCAAAATGCAAGTCCTTTGGGCTTTAAACCCAAGTGTGCAAAATCATTGATGCAGCTTAGTGAGAGGATAAATGTGTTAGATAAACTTCCTGGTGAAATGTCTGCAGCCTCTGTCAGCTGGGAGACCTTTAAGGATCTCAAATGGTGCAGAAAGCAGATATTGCTGATGGATTCATCCAAGCTGGTGTGAACTTCATGATCTCCAGTGCCATTCACCAGTCCTGAAGAACAAAACTTCAGAGGTGATGTTCAGAGCTCACTAGTCTGACAGCAGAAACTAAAGTCCTACCAACCTCTCCCTTGGTTTTCAAAGGGTGGCCAAGGTAAAACAATTTGCAGCAGAAAAGCCAAATTGACTGGAATACAGTTTTATAGAGGTAATATACAGTATATAGGTAATGAGGTGGAATAGAGAGTTTGGAACCAGGTCATGAAGAGTTTTAAATGCCAAACAGAGGAATTTAGATTTGATTCTAGAAGTAATAGAAAACTGCTGGAATTTATAGAGTTGGGGAATGGCATGATCCGACGTGTGCTTTAGGAAAATCACTTTTGCAGCTCTGTGGAGTATGGTTTAGAGGGGAGAGAGACTTCAGGATGGAAGGTCAATTAGGAGGATATTGCAACAGTCCAGGCAATGATGGGGTTGGTGAGGTTATGAGAGAGTGAACTCAGGTGGTGGTTATGTGAGTAGAGAAAAAAAGACATGTCTGAGAGATGCTGAGAAGGGAGAGGCAATAAGATTTGGTAACTATTGCATACATAAAGTGAGAGAGAGAAAAATCATAATGATTTAAAAAGTTGTGACTCTAGCTAGAAGGATACTGTGAAAAGGACTTATTTATTCTCTTTATTTTGAATTAATCAACCAAAAACTTAAAATCACCCCTAATTAATACTAAGTAAGGGAGTTCATAGTTACTTACTTGGAGAGCTCCACCTTTTTAACTCAATCAGTCAGAAACTTGTGAATCCTTTGATAAGAGTTTATATCCTCAGAAGATGAGAGGTGGATCCCATAGACACTGTCCTCCTGGGCAGTGCTAGGCAATTTGGAAGCTGTAATTGGTCCCTGTTGTGATAGAGGTTTTAAACCCTAGAACTGGAGTTACAGTCTAGAAAATTGCTGGAGCCTCAGCCACAGAAGGGGAGGGGCTCCAGGAGATGTTCTGGAATCTTGGGAGAGCAAGAGTTTCTGTCAGAGAAAGAGGCAGTTAGCTCTCTCAATCCTGAGACAGCCTAAGGAAAGGTCTGGTCAAGACTTTGCTCCTGAGGAAAGACTTACATCTTTTTCCTGGTGACTGGACATCTTTCCCCCCACTGATTCCCAATGGAAGTGGTCAGTTGGAGAAGACATCAAGCAGCTGAAAAGATCACATGACAGCTCCTGGTGCCCTGGGTCTGAATGGTGTCCAGGGGGGCCAAGACCAGGGCCATCTAAGCCTGAATCTCTCAGGGGCCCAAGGCTGCCAAGGCCCGGATTCCCCAACTTGAGGAGGGAGATAAGGGTAGCCAGAATAGGGACACTTTCTCCCTCTTTCCTTACAAAAACCCTTCCTACAGCCATTTCCCTGTGCTATTCCCAAATTGATCAATTAGAATAAAGTTTGTTGTCTTTCTCCAACTGACTCTAGTGTGAGTGGAAACCAGTTACAGCTTGAGGGGGAGGGTCACTCTCTCTCTCTCTCTGAGTAAAGATGTTAGTAGTAGAGGGAAGTCAAGAGGCAGTTTGGGATTGAGCAGCCATAGCTGAGGGGAAGCTAAAGGGGGTAACTATTTACTCCCCTTCTCTCCCTTGGCCAAGCTAGACAGCAGCTGTCTACCCTGAACCCCAACTTGAGAAAGGGAGTTCTCTACTCTTTTTCCCTTTCTCTCTTTCCCACCAGACTAAACCCTCTATTATACTGTAAAGTGGAGGAAGGGAAAGGAAGTGACATGGAAAAAGGACTATAAAAAGAACCAAACTTCCTCCCTGAGGGGTCTTTGGCTTGAATCTTCAGCTTAGAACTTCAGCTGACAACTTGTCTCTTAGAGATGACCTTGGCTTTTGGGTTTGCTCCTTTGGTCTTTGGCTTGGATCTTCTCTTGGTGGGTTGGGCTTAGACTGGGACTTTGACTCTTGGACTGCATCTGGGAGGAATGCTCTTGGATCTTCTTCTTTGGAGTCTGTCTTGGGTGAGTGAGTAGCTGGCCTTCCTTTCCTGGCTTCTGGAGAGATTAGTTCTGGAGAGGTTTCCCCCCCCCCCCACCCCCGGAGGAGACCATGTAGGTGGAATACCAGCTCCTATGGTAGGGTTAATGAACCCTGCCAGGCTGAGCCAGGCACCAGGCACTGGAGCAACATTTAGTGCGATAGGCTAGATATCTTCTCTACCTTCTTCTTACATTTCTCTACTTTCATTCTTTCTACCTCTTTGTAAATAAAGCTACTAAAAGTCATTTTGACTTGAGCCATAATATTTTTAAATTGGCAACCACAATATTAATTCAGAATCCTCATATATTCAGTCAAACCCTTAACTTAATTTCTTACAATACTAGTGTCCAGGATGAAGTTTGGAAAAAGGGTAGGTTTTAGGGAAAAGATTTTGAGTTCTGTTTTGGATGTGAATTTAATATGCCTACAAGGCATCCAGTTTAAAGTATCTAATACATACAAATTTACTGTTAATGATATGGTACTGGAACTCAGGAGGAAGACTAAGGCTAGATATATAAATCTGGGAGCCAACTATATAAAGCTGATAATTAAGCCCATGGGAGCTGATATAATCACAAAGAAGCCATATATATTAAAAAATTAGTCACTATCATCACTAGATTTATATTATCATCCAAAGTATGAGTCAACATTATGAAAACTATAAACATCATTCATCATACTAATATTATTAATAATAAAATCATAAATATGGTAATGTTACAGGGAAAAACATTTACAATTAAAATACCTTTCCTGAATATTTTCAGAAACTTCTATTTAAAACTTGGAGCTAACATTAAATATAATATAACATAATATAGTCTAATATAATATAAAATATAATCTATAATATAATATAATAAATATAAACAATATAAATAATATAATGTAATATAACATTCTATAATAAATATAAGATATAATGTAGTAGAATATAATGTAATATATGATGAATAATATAACAATACAAGACAACATATAATTTAACATAACATAGCATAATGTAATATAAAACATTGGAAACTTTCACAATAAAATCAGGCATCAAGAGAAACCAATTATACCCTTGGTTCTAGCAATCCTACAACTGGGCAACTCCCAAGAGACCAAAGAAAGAAAGAAAGTCTAAATCTGTACTAAAATATTCATACCAACACTCTTTGGGTAAGTAAAAATTAAGAAAAAAAGGGGTTGGCTCATTGATTGGAGGGAAAACTATGACTATGGTCACTGTTTTCTCTAGATATAAAATGTGTATAATAATAATTGTACTATCTAATTTAAAGAGTTATTGGAAGGAAATTCTGTTGCAAACTTTAAAGTGCTTTATAAATGCAAGTTAATATTGTCCCTGAAAGGAGAATGGGGCCAGTGGTACTGTTGGTTTCCTCATCTGTAAAATGGAAGAGGTCAACAAGAGTAGAGTAACTGGCATTATATGTCATTTTAAAGTCTGCAAAGCAAAAGTCTCTGTTATGGATTGCATCATTCACACCTTTATGTGAGATGGCATTACATATTTTATTCTCTTCACTTTATAGAGAGCCTTAGGTTCAAAGTGGTTAAGTGACTTGCACAATGTCATAGCCAGGAAATATCATAGATAGATTTGAACCCAGTTCTTCCTGCATAGCCCAACAGGCTCTCCGGTTTCCCATGCTGCCTTCCAATAAGCTCAGATGATCATTAAAGTTTCTTTCTTGATCAAACACTCTCTGGACACAATTGGGGGATTCAAGGGATTGGAATGGTGATGGATTAAATGAAGAAATGTTGGAAGTATCTGAAGGAGTAGAGGGTGAAAATGAGGAAATGGAGAGAGGATGATTAAGGGTTTGGGTGAAAGAAAAGTGGAGAAGATGTATGTGAAGGGATAAAAAACTCAGGTGAGCCACAGAAGTAGTAAAGTGGGGAAATGGCAGCTTAGTGAGGGAGCAGAGGGCAGTTAGGAGTGTATAGATGCAGCTCCTGTAGTCAGGAAGGCCCATCTTGAATTCAAACTGGCCTCAGACACTTACTAGCTATGAGATCCTGGACAAGTCTTTTAATGCTGTTTGCCTGTTTCCTTATCTGTGAAATAAACTGGAGAAGGAAATGGCAAACCAATCCAATATCTTTGCCGAGAAAGCCCCAAATGGGGTCATGAAGAGTCAGACAACCACTGAAAAGTGACTAAAAAACAATAACAACAGAGGTAGGTTAAATGGGGAATATTGAGAAGCGAGGAAGGGCCAAAGGAAATGTCATGTGTATTATAGTTGGGCAGGTATTTTTTAATAAGGGATTTCTGGGAAATGTAAATTATACTCCACATTTCCAACAGAGAACAAATTTGAACATGACTGTTCTATAATATCCATTTGACTTCTAAGTTGAAAATTTAAACTGTAAGTTGGCAAAATAATACATTTCTGCCTTCTGAGGAGCAGATGGGTCATTTGCAATGCTTTCCTCATGCATTTTTTCTTTTAAAAAATGACTTCTGTGCAATAACCAAAAAGCTTTTTTTTTTTTTTGAAGTTAGTATTGTGGGATTAGGACAAATGTTGTCTAAATTCACCCTTCTCTGGATTCTCAAATTTCAGATATATAAACATCTATTAAACCCTTACTAAGTGCCAAACATTGTACTAAATGCTGGAGATGCAAAAAAGAGGCAAAGACAGTTCTTGCCCTCAAGGGATTCATAATCTAATAGTTAGAGCAGGACAGATGCCTTTTCAGAAAAAGAATCAAGTGGACACAAACCCAGCAAACAAATCATCCTATTCATAGAATTGCAGGCTCTGTGGAAGGTAGCTTTGATAGAGAGCATGAAACAGTATCAGCAAGAGAAAAAAATATATCATGTTTTTCCTGTTCTCTCCAACACCATTTTCTTGCCCAGATTGAGAAACCAGGTTGAGAAAACAGTTGAGTTTTTCAGTTGCTATTGTTTTACTCAGTTCAAATATAGGCTTTCTGGTCAAAAATCCCCCTAAGGAGGTAAAACTTACTCATTTTCCATGATTTTCCTCTATACCATATTGTCTTTTATCTCTTCTTGCCATTCACCAATCATACTGACATTATTTTGCCTTCTTCCCTCTTCCTCCATGTTTTTTCATCTCTTCAATTCCACTCGCCTTTTCTCTCTATTTTTGAGTCTTCCTGTTTTGATGTCCCTGTACTCCTTGTATTGTTGAGATGCCTTTCTCCTCTTCCTTCCTGCACTGGCTGTCCTTTAGTCTCTCTCTGAGAGATCAAAGCCTGTTTTGAGATCTGAGTATGCCATTCACTTGTCCTAATATCTCTCTTTTCATCAGTCCTAAACAGCTTATCAAATGCTTTACTGAGTAAAGAGAATTTCAGTGGAATAGAGGCCCTACCCACTAGAATGTGTGGTCTAAGATAGGGAAAATGCATCAGATTCGTAGTTAAAGAACCTGGGACTTGAATTCCAGTTCCATACTATCTATCCATGTGATCTGAGGGAAGTTATTTAACTCCTCTCAACTTTAGTTTCTTTATCTTGGAAATAAGAGGGTTGGACCTTAAATGAACTTTCCAGTTCCTTCTAGCTTCAAATCCCATAACAACACTACAAACTTAGTGAGGCCCTTAGTAAAGGCCCTGTAGATGACTGCCAAACTGCCACCTAGAACTCTAAGCTCTGGGCTTAACTGGATAGAATTTAATCTTGGTCATATCTCAAAAATCACTCTTTGGTTCAGGTCTCCACTCAAATTTCCCCCTGAGAATCTCTAAAAATATCGCTTGTCTCTAGGTCTTTAAAGATGTATGTAAAAGAGGCTTCAACTTCCATGTAAGTACTCAAGTTAACAGGAGCTGTGCTAAAAGTAGGACAGTTTGTATTTATTTGCAGTAGAAAACAGAAAGATCTCATAGGATCATTGATTTGGAGTTAGAAGAGAAGAGGTCAAGTCTAATTCCCAGATTTTATAGATTAGGGATTTTATAGATTAGGAAACTGAGATCCAAAGAGTTTAAGTTATTTGCCAAATTCTAACTGGTGCTAAATTGCAAAGCTAGGATTTGAACTCAGCCTTTTTGTCTCTAACTATCTTGCTCTTTCCATAGATGTTTCTTCCCTCTGGGATGACTGAAATTTTGAGACAGTATTTCTGTGTATTAAATCAATTTATTAATTGACTGGTCAAGACAAATTAACCTAGTCAAATGATTCTCTCTATAATCAAAGATTCCCCCAAGTCCTCTGGCTCAGCTCCATAAATACAATTTTGGGAGTTCATTGTTCAACACCTCCTTGAACACTCCAAGACAGTTAATTGGGAGGTGGTACATCAAAAGTCTGAAGCCCTCCCTTCCCCATAGGGGATTGGAGTTAGCAAGGAGAACATCATTATCTCCCCTATCTATTATCAGGTTTTATTTATTATCAGGAATTTATTTATTTATTTATTATTATATTAATTTTATTTATTATTTTATTTAATATTATATTTATTTTTATTTATTATCAGGTATTTATATATGATAATATTTATTTTTAGGAATGATTTCTTTATTATGAGCAATTCTCTCATTCCTTGGAGTTCTTAAGGGCAAAGGAAATGTAAAAGTCAAGAGACTGATTGGAGCTGTTAATCCAGAACCCAGAGCCCCATCTTTTCCCATTTCCCCCAAGTTTCATAAAGTCTTTCCAGATTCATGTTTTATCATAGGTCTGAGACTATTTGGAGCATTTGGAGTTGCTTGAGAGTTAGCTCCTGCCATTCTTGTGAATCTTGTGAATAGGCAGACTATAGTATCTATAATTTTGGGGCTCACTAAAGGGAATTTTGCGTTTGATGTTTCTAGAGAGAGAAAGCTTTTCTTGTCATACCTGCATAGAATGAAGGCAAAATTCTATTTGACTTCTCCATATTGTCGTTCTGCCCTTTGCTGCTCTGCTTCTATCTGCCACCATTTCTTGAGCCATGTAGTTCCCTCTGCTCCTGGGGCCATGTGGTTCTCAGTCCAGGAAACTCTTGAGAAGTTCTGCCACTGCTTTCTCTGGCATCAAAAAGTTTTGTAGCTACGATGCTATAGCTGTCATCTGTAGGTCCTAGAGGAGTTTCCTGAGTGCTCTACTAATGAACAGACTTTACTCTCTAGAAATCTGTAGACCACATCCATCATCTCTTGAAGATCTAGCCACTCCCTGTTAAGATTCTGAATCTTAGGGTGTAAATATAAAGCTTCAGGAGACCTTAGAAGCCATCTCTTTCATTATTATACTGGTTGAGGAAGATGAGGGAGGTTGTGACTTTGCCCAAGGTCACACAAGTAGTGTCAAAGGTGTAAAGATTAAAATTTTAGGAATATGGGAAGACTGAGGCAGGTAGAAATTAGTTTCTCTCTGCAAGGAGTATTATTTTTTTTAGAGGTTTATTAGAGATTAAGGATTAAAGAAAATACAGGATAAGGAAAATGTGCCTAGGCCAGAGGGCTAGACAAGACCTCACCTACATTATGGAAAGTGCCATGTCTGCTCCAAAATGGAAGTCCAAAAAAAGAGGGAAAGAGACCCAAAAACCTTTGCTACCAGCTTAAATCCTTTCTCGATCTCGGCCCACCTCAGAATTTCCGTGAGATTACAAAGCATTTTGGGGAAGTGGAGCAAGGGCTTGTGGGGATTGAAGTCCAGAGTTCAAATCTCAATTTTACAAAGGTGAGAATCAACCCAGCTTTGACCCCATAGAGGGTGATCTTTCCATTGTTCCATTCAATTATGTTGAGCATAAATCTATCACTTAACAAATCATCCTCAGTAATGTATGACTGGGTCAACAATTACCCAAGCCAATGATAGATAATTCCTTGGTCTCACCAAGGATCACAATAATGTTTCTTCCTATTAAGGAGATATTATCAAAGTCCCAGACAAAGGTCTCATCCTTTAACCTCATTAAATTGGCCAAGTTCTCCTGGTCAGCTCTCTGAAGGCAAAAATAAGTCTCTTTTTGATTAAGTGGTAAAATATTATACTAAATATATGTCTGGTATCCTTGCAAATTGTTAGGGCAGTCAATGATTACTAAGTGATGATGGAGGGTAGAATGTAAACATTTATTTTCTCATTCAACACTTATTGAATGCCCGCGTGTCCAAGGCTCTGAGCCAGCGCTGAGAGGAGACAAAGACCAACAGGAAAGAGTCTCCAGTCTTCAAAAAGCTTAGTACATTAGAACTCAGAAGCTAAGTTGGTCTGAACAGTGAAGAATGTAGTGGACACAACAAATCCTGACCATTAAGATCAACTAATAAAATCAACCAACAGGCAGGATCATCCTGGTAAAGAGGCCAACAACAAATTGAGCTAGTAATTAGGTAATTTTTAAATTTGCAATTTGCTTAAACCAGACAGAACTAGCTCCGGCACGGCTTTGAACCAGATCTGCTTCTCTCCTCCCAGACATGTGAGCTCCATGCCTCTGATGTCAGTTATTCAATGTTCTGTGCACTGAGAAGAAACAATGGATGAAAAAAAATCCAATAATATCTTGCCAATTAATTTTAATTATGCTTTAGCATTGTCTCTCAAATTGAGCAAACCTAATTGACTTTGGGTTTTTGCTCTGTGTAATTTGGCTTCTTTTATTCAGATGAATCCTCACAGAGGTAATGTTAAATTTGTTCCACAGCCTTGCATTATGTACCCCAGGAATCCATGAACCAAACTGTTCCAAGAATTGCTTCTTTAGTCCTGCTTGCTGAGTTCTCAATGTCCCTGGAGCTTTAAAACTCATTCCTCACAGTCAGAAGCCTCAGGCATTTTTCTCCTGCATGAATTTGCCACTATATCTTTTTTTTCTCATCTTTTAACAAATTATGAACATATTGCAGATTTGGAAAGTGCATTTATTGAAAACTTGAACAAATGAGTAGCATCCCTTCTGGGGCCAGTTCCCCAACTCAACTTACATTTGTGGGCTAAGTCTCCAGAGAGTGGCTGGCTATTATTATTTAAGGGGCAACCCTGAGGGACTGGACTTCCTATTACTGTCTCTTACAAGCCCCTACCAGTGCTCTTTTTATTAATTATTTGCTAGATTCAATTGGCTTTTAGAAAGATTATTTACCAAGCAAGTATAGCAAGGATAGTTGTTGCAGAAACACATCTTTGATCCCAAACAAAAGGAACTCTGTCTCCTTGCACATCCAAGGTTCATGGGGAGAATGGGCTTGAACATATTAAAAATGGTAAGTCATACAAGTAAGGAATCTATGTGGCAAAGATATATTTCACAACTTCCAATTACTAAGAGTTCTTTCTTCCTTATAAAGAGTCCACATGAAATTCCTCTGAGGTGTAGCTCTCTACTGGGCTCTGTGGGCAAGTGCTTTGTTGAGTTTACCCACAAGGAATCTCAGTCCTCAAAGCTATTACCATTAATATCTTTGAGTATATTTCCACATCTATCTGCAGATACTTCCTCTCTTTAGTCACCATGGTTCTGCTACCACCTCTAGTTGCCTGAGGGATACAAGGAGAGATAAAAACTCTCTTCTCCCTAAATGGTTCCCAGTTGGAGTATAGGATGGTTCATGGCTCTAATAAGAGATACCATGGCTTTCTGTATTTTACCTAGACCCAGAGGCATGTCTGATTTTTTAGGCTAATTATAAGATATTCTCTTTCTTTATACAATGACCTAAAGCCTCTACTCCTTTTGAATCGATTAAGGATTTATTCACCTATAGTTTGCTTTTGATTTATTGATTGATTTTATTAAGGTGGTTTGTTCTATGATTTTATTAATTTAGGAGGGGATTTCAGTTATAAATGAATAAAAGAATTCAAAACTGTGCCAAGTGTTGAGACTACAAATAGAAAAATGAGATGGGTCCTGTTCTCAGAGAGTTATATTCTAGTTAGGGGAAGAAATACATATAGAAGAATTCAGCTACAATATAGATAAGAAAGTTCATTAAGATGCCACTCTAGGGTGGATGTTGAGGCCCAGTAATTTTCAGTTATGATAGCATGTCAGATGGCAATACCCAAGTGGTGACCCAGTGTGCCTTAGGAAAGTAAAATGGTGTAATGGGTAGCGCTGATATCAAGTCTAGTGGTCCACTATCCTGTGGGAAGCATTGTAGTTAGTCTGATTCATGATTATTAGGACTTCTCCATTAGTGGCAATGCAGTGTCCCTGAACAATCTGCAGGGATCTAAAAAACACTATCCACAAGCAGAGGATAAACTGTGGGAGTAAAAACACCGAGGAAAAGCAACTGCTTGACTACAGGGGTTGAGGGGATATGACTGAGGAGAGACTCTAAATGAACACTCTAATGCAAATACCAACAACATGGAAATGGGTTCAAATCAAGAACACATGTGATACCCAGTGGAATCGCGCGTCGGCTATGGGAGAGGGAAAGGTGGTGGGAGGGGGGTGGGGAGGAAAATAAAATTATCTTTGTCTCCAATGAATAATGTTTGGAAATGACCAAATAAAATAATGTTTAAAATTAAAAAAAAAAAAGAAAAAGAGTAGTAGGTCCACAGGAACAAGGATGGGGGAGTCAACAAGAAAGGCATATAGTAGTCCCTATGAAAACTGGGCAATGAGACCTGGGGGGGGGGAGGGGAAGATCCTGGCTCATTAGAATAAATACCTGGATTTTCTAAGATTAATTTATTTGATATATCTATTGATGTAGATTTGGAGTCCAATGATTCTACTTTTTTTCACTTCAAACTTTAGGAATCGAATCTCCAGAATTTGAAATTCATTAGACCACAGTTTTTGGTTTTTTTTGCTGACAAAATTAGGGTCTTCTAAAGAGTCATAGAATATCAGAGCTTGAAGGGAATTTAAAGACTTTTTAGATGATGAAACTAAAGAAAGGAAAGAAAAAGTGTTTTAATAAAGGTCATCCTGCCAATTAGCAACAGAGCCAGAAGTAGAAGCTTGCACTCTTTCTTTTCTCTTTTTCCACTAAATACTGTTTATTCAGTTCTCATGTATTTAGTATAATATTTAGTTTATTTTGTATTCAGTATAATGTTCTGAACAGTACAAAGTTAGAAGATAGACCTCTTGCCTTTAAGCAAGTGCTCATATAAAGGGCAAAAAACAATAATAATCATTGACAGGACTACCTCAGAAACAATCCAAAACAATGACCATGTTTAAGGATGACTGATTATGTAGAGGCATGAATATCCTTTTCTTTTCCAGAAGAGAGTGAATATAATAATGGGTGTGGGAAAATTAGTGTTACTTCACTTAAATTTTTAAAATTTAAAAAATGTTTTATATATTTATTTTACTAATTATATATAATAACAAAATAACAAATAAAAACAAACCCCCCCCAAAATTAAAAACAAATACAAGTTTTCTGAATCTATATGATGCAAGTTATCCCCCTCCTTCCTTCCTTCCTTCCCCACCCCTCAGCTGGAAAGCAATACAATCTTGGCTATAAATGTATTATCATGCAAAATATATTTCCATATTGTTCATTTTTGTAAGTGAATGATCTTCTAGAACCAAAACCCCCAAACATATACCCAAATAAACAAGTGAAAAATCATATACTTTCATTTGCATTTCTACTCCAACATGTAAAATTTAAAATTGGGGTTTTTGACTCAATAAGGGAGTTATAAAGTAATATTGTGGTCAATAATTTTAAAATATTATAGCTTAAGTCAAAATGACTTTTAGCAGCTTTTATTTACAAAGAGGTGGAAAGAGTGAAAGTGGAAAATGTAGATAAAGAGACAGATTCTTAACAAGCCTACCATCCCTAAGACCTTCTCCAGCAAAGTGAAGTCCAGTTAGGCACCCTGCAGGAGGCTACCTCAGGTCTCGATCTCCCTGTGGAGGCTCCAGTCAGAAGTCTACCAGAGCAGCCTCCTCTATAGCCCAAGTCACTCACTCAGCAAGCAGAGGAAGGATCTAGGGAAAGAGTCTCCTCTAAAGCCAAGGCAGGAATCTCAGCCACTCACTCCAAATTCTAGAAAAGGAATGGTCTCCCAGACCTGTTGGTCTCTTTTTATACCCCTTTTCCCACATCATATCCTGTCTCTTCCCTTCTTCACAGAAACCAGTTGCCATCTTTCAATTTGCCTGCCCAAGGAGGGGCAGTGCTGGGGGCCTTTGGGGGTGTAAACTAGTGACTTGTGAGTTCCCTTACCTAATCATTAATGGGGTACTTTAAGTTCTTGATTTGATTAGCTAAAAATAGACAAGGGGAGATAATCCTCTCTTCACAAACAATTCTTTTTCTGGTGGTGGACAGCATTCTTTGTCATAAGTCCCTCACAGTAACTAAGTATCACAGTTCATCATTCCAAAATATTGCTGTTACTGTGTACAATGTTTTTCTGGTTCTGCTTATTTCACTCTGCATTAGTTCTTAGAGGTCTTTCCAGCATTTTCTGAAATCTTCCTATCATTCCTTATAACACAATAGTATTCCATCACCAACATATACCACAATTTGTCGATCCATTCTCTAATTGAGGGACATCCCTTTAATTTCCAATTCTTTGCCACTACAGAAAGAACAGCTATAAATATTTTTGCACAAGTAGGTCCTTTCCCATTTTTAAAAATCTCTTAGGAAAACTTAGCAGTGGTATTACTGGATCAAAGGGCATGCATTGTTTTATAGCCCTTTGGGAATAATTCCAAATTGCCCTCCAGAATGGTTGGATCAATTCACAACTCCATCAGCAATGCAATATTTGTGTTGTAATTTACTTCATTTACATTTAAGGGAACTTTGTGATAGGGATGTTTGTCCTTCATTTTCTTTTTCTTTTTAAAAAAACTTATTGATTCGGGGAAGGTTTGGTGGCTCAGTAGATTGAGGGTAGACCTAGACCCAGGAGATCCTAGGCTCAATTCTATGTGTGATCCAGGACAAGTCACTTAACCTACATTGCCCAGTCCTTACTGCTCTTTTGCCTTGGGACCAATAAACATGATAACCAAAAACATTCTTAAATGTTTTTGCTTCTCTCTATAATGACCTCTCACCCTTCATAATTTCATACAGGTCTTTCCATGTTTTATTCTTTTGTTGCTTTTATTTTTTCAGTTACATGTAGAAACAATTTTTGACAATTGTTTTTTGACATTTTAAAATTCAGATTTTCTCCCTCCCTATTCTTCACCCAAGGTGGCAAATAGTCTAAAATAAGTGATACTCATATTTCCATATTGCTTATGACATGATAAAAGACAGATCAAACATACAGTAGAAATATCATGAAGGATATATAGTGGAAGATGGAATGTTTTGATGTACATTCAGATTCCAATAGTTTTCCATGTTTTTTTCAAAACCAACCTGCTCATAGCAGCTAGGTAGCACTTCCTAGCTGTGTGATTCTGAGAAAGTCACTTGGCCTCACATACCTAGCCCTTATTGCTCTTCTGCTTTAGAACTAATACTCAATATCCTTTCTAAGGCAGAAGGTTGGGATTTTAAAATAAAATAAAATCAACCTGTTCATTGCATAATGGTATTCCATCACACATATGCCATGACTTGTTTAGTCATTCCCCAAGTCATGGGCATCCCTTCAATTTCTAGTTCTTTGCCACCATAAAGAGAGCTGCTTCTTCATTTTCCAGGGGACCAGTCACATAATGGGTTGATATCTTGACTTGTATATGACAAGATTTAAATGAGGCACAATTGTACTAAACCATCAACCTTATTCTCCCTTTTAGTGTCACTGAAGCTCAGTGACAAGACAAAATTCAGGATGACTGGCAGGGAACCAAGATGTATTGAATGACCTTGGCATCTTCCATGTCTGACCAAACTCTAAGGGCTCTAAAGTGCCTGCTTCCTCTGCCTTCATGACTGTTGGACCAAATTTTTCTCATTCATCTCTTCTACTAGGGGAAGTCTTCACATGCTTAGAGTAGACATCCCTTCTTAACTGTCAGTTACCCTGAACCTGGTTTGCTGAAATGATTTTTAGTGGAATGTGGTTTTGGAGTCACAGGGGAGAGGGGAGAGTTGGGTGAAGGGTAGACACCAAAGGTGGTTGAGCAACCGTGAAAAGGGCTCGATAAGCTCTCACTCCAGGTACTAGTCTTCTCTGAAAACTCCATTTACCTGATGATAAAGATCATTTCTCTGTGAAAAAAATAATTTTTTTTACAGGATCAGAATTAACTTTTGAAGGATGGACATGGTGTTCAATATAAGGAAGTATGTGTATGATTTTGACCTGGACCATGGTGAAGAAGTGTTATTGTGCCCTCCAATGGAATAAGCTGAGGAGCAAGGAGTACCCCAGTCCCATTGGCATAGAAGGAGCAGGCTTGAACAGTAATGGGAAGTGAATAAGGTTGGATGAACAAAAAGCTGAGTAGACAGATGTTGTTGTGGCCCAAGGTCAAGACTAACACCTCTGGTACTTAATGTTCATTAAAAAAAAAAAAAACTTAAGGCTTCATTCTCAGACTCCATGATAACTTTCTAATGTGTCAGCACAGGGTGGAACTTGTCTCCAGTTATTTATTACTGGGGATGCAGACTAGAGGAGATATATTTATGTAGAAAGAATGATAGATGTTAGCAATTTCACTGAAGTCGGGCAAATTTAGTGAATGAATTGTAAAGACGACAAATAACATAAATTAGAGTGTCAGCAAGGGAGGGTTACAGTAGCATTCAGATTCTCAGTTAGGCTTTCAAAATTTCTTTTTGGAGAAATTTGGATTTCATTATGATAGCATAAGTAATTCAGTTGGTAGGATCTACTATGTTTAATTGTATATTTACAATGTTATACAAATAATATTTCATACATAAACACAATATAATTTCAAAAAACACAAAAGCACTATTCACTTTAAAGTCCTTATGGACTTTCGAGTTTTAATAACTTAAGTTGTGCATATGAGAGCAGTGTTATCTGTAAAGGTGATGGTTCTGTTCCATAGTATTAAGTAAAAAGATGTATGCTTTTCCCAAGATTTAGAAAGGACTTTCCTCTACCACTATCCCTCTAATTTTATTTTTCCTTTGATATCCATACAATTGATGCCTACCCCATTACTATCTCTGTGGTTCTCCATATATCATCATCATTGGGGATTTTCATACTCATGTTAATAATCCCTCTAATAACCTAATCTTAAAAGTCTTCAATTTCTTTAGCTCTAATGATCTCCATCTCCATACTTCACTTACCTCTCCTAACCCTCCAAATAAGATTATAGATTTAGAACTTGGAAGGACATTAGAAGGCCTTGGTCTAAGCTTCTAATTTATAGATGAGGAGCAGAGGCATAAAGAGGATGTGGGACTTGCCCAGGGTCACACAGCTGGTAAATGTTGGATTTGAAACCAAGTCTTCCTGTCTCCAAGTCCAGTACCCTATCCAGTACCCATGTTATGCTGACTCTCACTAAACTCTACCACTTACCTCAGTAACTTAAAGGGCTTCATTAACTCCAAGACCCTAAAATCTGAATTCTGATATAAATTTGAATTCTGTTCTCTGACCACAACTTCTTATTTTTCTATCTTAGCTACTCCCTTGCTAATACTAAACATGTTTTTCATACCTATTATGACTGAGGGTCCCTGTTTGCCTTTCTCCTCTCCTAGTCCATTCAATTCAATTCAACCAATATGTACTAAGAAATTTACTCAGCTAGGGATATACAAATAAATATACATAAGAAACAACTATATCCTCAGGGAGTTTACATTTTACTAAGGATGACAGTGGTTCAATAGGATGGATATACAGATAAACATATAGTATAGCACAGTGGTTAGAGAGTTAGGTCTGGAGTCAAGGGTCTGGATTCAAATCTGACTTCAGATAGTTACTAGCTATGTGCTCCCTGGGCAGATCATGTAATCCAATTTGCCTGGCCCTGGAGCCTCTTTCTGTTTTAGAGTTGTTACTAAGAAAGAAAATAAGGTTTTGAAAAAAAGAGTGATGGAAATTCAAATGAAATCAGAAAGAGGTATCTAGATGGCACAGGGGATAGAGTGCTGTCCTTGAAGTCAGGAAGAGCTGAATTCAAATGTGGCCTTAGAGTCTTACTAGCTAGTTGTATGACTCTGGACAAGTCACTAAACCATTGTCTTGGTATCCTGATCTGTAGAATGGGAATAACAAAAATGATGTCATCTATCCCACAGGTTTGTTGTAAAGATAAAACGATATAATAATTGTAAAGTACTTTGCAAAATGTTGGGAAAGGAGCAAACACTATCAGTTAGACCAATCTGAGGATGGCATCTAAACTGAATAGAGCCATTGAGGGACATAAGGAACCTGAAAGATAGAAATTTTCTAGCAATGGGAGACTGTCTGTGTGAATGTGTAAAGTAGTCTCTAACTTCACTGACCTGCCATACAAAAATTAGGAGAGCTAGGTGATGCAGTGGAAAGAGTGCTGACCTGGAGTCAGGAAGACTCATATTCCCAAGTTAAAATCTGGACTCAGACACTTCCTAGCTGTGTGACCCTGGGAAAGTCATTTAACCCTATTGGCCTCAGTTTTCTCTTCTGTAAAATGAGCAGGACAGGGCAATAGCAAACTACTCCAGTATCTTTGCCAAGAAAACCCCACATGGGGTCATGAAGTGTTGGATTTGACTGAAAAATGATTGAGCAATGAAAATGGTCCTAAAATCTTCTCTTTTGTAGTTCTTCCATCATTCCTAACCTACTAACACTCTAGCAGTGGTAAGGTTCATTATCTGATTCCCCTATTCCTGTGTCTGGGAATTCATTAAATTATTTATTTATTTATTGGCTATTAAATTAATCAGGTACTGAAGTCAGTCTTGGAGTCTGGGAGACCTGGATTCAAATTCAACACCAAACACACTATGTATAACCTTTCAGGACCCTGGACAACTCCCTAAGACTATGAATTGCAAAGAAGGTGTTGAGCAGCATTGGTACCAAGAGTTCCTACCTAGAGCTTCCTCATCTGATGAAATCACAGGTTTAGACACACACACACACACACACACACACACACACACACACACACACACAGTAATAGCCCTGTTCCTGTTCTATTTCTGAATCTTGGCCTCTTTCCTCAAGCACTCAGCCTTCTGTCCTCCCACCCCAAGCTTTCCACTGTCAGTGATTAATCTAGTCTATTTTGCTGAGCAGATTGAAGTTAGTAGGAGAGAACTCATTCAACTCCCCTCCTCCACTATTCATGAAAACATCTCAGTATCATTACTTCATTCACTTCTATTTTAGAGGAAGAAGCTAATCCTTCTCTCTATTAATCCTATTGAAAGCTATCATTCCCCTTGGGTCTCTAATCCTTTCTTTTTCTACTTCTTCCAGGGCCTGGTGGAAGGATCACCTCCTCTGCTTTTTTATGCATTGTCCATCTCTTTCCAGTTCTTTCATACCGTTTACAAACAAGTCAAGGTCTCTCCAATCCCCCAAACAACCTTTCCTTCACTCTGTCACTTTACCACCTCAAATCTATCAAATAGGGTCATGAAGCATTAGACATGACTGAAATGACCAAACAACTTTTTCACTCCAGCAGGTTTAATCTTTGGCTTCTTCATGGTCAAATGTTTTTCAAAAAAAAAATAGCCTTTACTTGAGACTTCTACTTTCTCCACCCTTTACTATCTCTTTAATTTGTTGCTTCTGTTGTCCTTATCACTTACTAAAATGGCTCTCTCAAATACCATCAATGATCTAATCTACAATTTGGCTGGAATACAATGGAACACATGCAGGGGGAAAATATGAGGGAAAATCTGGAAAGGGAGGGGAATTCTTGGCATTCTAGGCCCTTCTACCATGGCATTCAGTCAATTTCTACATTTCAAAGATCTAATTAATCAACAGGCATGTATTAAATATTCACTATATCGCAGTCATTCTGATGAGTTCTAAGGGACACAAATACAAGAAAAGTGAAACCATTCCTGCTTTCAAAGTGCTTACAATTTGCCAAGGGAGACAGCAGGCATGTAATACATTTGTTTTAATTGGCTCTCCTTTAGAGACAATAGGTAATATTGCTATAGCTTTAAGACCCAATGGAATGTTGAGAAAAGCACTTTGTACTGTTATTTGGAAGCATGTTGAAAAAATAGGTTGCTATGAAGTGTTTCTCTCTATGAAACCAGAGATGATATATTCATTTTATTTTTCCTTTATGAATCTCTATGAAGAATTTGTGTAGAAGACAGATAGGAAGAAGATGAAGAATAAATTTTCCTCATCAGAAATATTTTAACTCTGGTGTTATAAAGAAACGTTATAGAGAGATGTCTATAAAGAGTTTATGATTAATTGGCAAGTAGAGTACATTCTACAAAGATATTTTCCTATAATGACTGAGGCGAGGATAATGAAAAAAAATAGAAGTAATATATCCTATTTCATTAGAAACTGAATTTATCTTTTATCTTGAATAGAAATATGAAGAACATTCGTAAAAGACTTTAATCATACATTAGATTGAAATTGAACAGAGTAATAATTGAGTTTCTACAAATAAACTGTTATAACAAAGCTGTGAGGTGACTGACTGATCTTCCTCATAGCCAAAATGTTGTAAATAGTACCTATGTCTTTGCTTATTAATTTCATTTGTTAATAAATTGAACATTTTATAATTTTAATATTTGTTATATAGAAAATATGAGTCATTAGTATTGAGAAATTTTCATCAATTCATTAATTAATGAATAAGTGAGGAAGAGATTATAATTTAATAATGAGGAAGAAAATCCAACATATTATATTGCTTTAGGGATTGGGAAGATAAACAAATATATTAATAGATCAAGTGGTAGATGGAGGAAGGGATGACCTATAGGTAAGTATTTTGGTTGGCCATAACAGTATACTTATATGACCTACATATAGTATATATGTGTATACATATATACACACAATATATATACTCCACATGCTCAAATATCTTAAGGATATATATATATATAGAATATATATGCATACACATATATACAATATTTGTAAAACTGCATAGATTTAATTTATTTAATTGAATATTCAATACTTATGCTATTACTATTGAGAAAGAAATATTCTCTAATTTATTAATTAATTAAGAATAGATTGTTTTATTAATAAGAAAAAAGATAATATGCTGTTATAATGCTTTAGAGCCTGGAATGGTAAACTTACATAAAATAATCAATCAAATATTACCTATAGGTAAAGGTAGTTGGTTGACCCTTCCAGTAGACCTTGCTACATGTATGTATATAAACATATTCAGAATAAATATATGTGGAATAAAGGTGAACTCAATATAAAGCAAGGGTAACTAGGTGATGCAGTGAATATAATGCTGGGCTTGGAGTCAAGAAGACTTGTTTTCCTGAGTTCAAACCTGGACTCAGACATTTACTAGCTGTGTGATCCTGGGCAAGTCACTGAATTCTGTTTGCCTCAGTTTCCTCTTCTGTAAAATGAGTTGGAGAAGGAAATGGAGAAGGAAAAACCATTACAGTATCTTTGCCAAGAAAGTCCCAAATGGGGTCATTAAGTAAGATACAACTGAAATGACTAAAAGCCAACAAAATATAAGGCAGTTAAATATAAAATAGTTGGGGATGCAGATATGATCAGTTGGGGGTGATCAGGATGGGCTTCCCATGTAGTGATACTGAGATACTAAAACTCTGAATTTACCTGTATAGAGAAACTAGCCCCAATTTGTCATACAGAAGATGATTATTCTCCATTGTAATCACCAATGATATTGGGTGAGGAATCAAGTCATACTAGAATATTTAAAAAAACTTTTTAGTATATGAGTCTTAAAATAAAGTCAGTTTTTAAAAACTTTAAATGGGGGTGATCAGTATGAGATGGTCCTTTATCTATGTGGCAGAGAGGGATTTCATGATTCAGAGGTGAGTAGCCTGAGTCAGGCATTTGGGATGGCTAGTACAAAGTCATGGAGCCAGGAAATTGAATGCCACATGTGATAGATGGAGGATTTAACAAAAAGAAATGGGCAAAAATTGTACAATATGAAAAGACATAGAGGACTTACAATTTTCAACACTAGTGAAATCAACACCATTGAAATCATTGATCCATCTAAGTATCTTATTGAGTATAATTATCCAACTTTGAGATGACAAGGATTGTGTGGACAGGGATTATTTTATTTAAACTCTATTTCCTAGTGCCTAACATAATACTCTGCACACATTCAATACATTTTTGTTGAATTGAAGTCTTCATAAATTTGTGATCATGAATTTTCTACATATTATTACAAAATAGAGCTTTTAAAAACACTCGAACTTAACAACAATTCCCCTTTATTTAAATTAATATTTTAAAGCAACCATTAAAAGAAATAAATATTCAAGGTCCAATTCAGTATCTTTCTCTCTAATATATGACTTGTCCTTATTACATGGATTATAAGGGAAAATTATTTTTCCTCATTTAGTGTGAAAGTGCTCCCCTCTGATTCTGTATATGGCAGCTGGCTATCTTCTTTCTGGCTCACTACTCAGGCAGCCTTATTTACTTTTCCAGTACTTAGAACTTCTGTTTCCTATCTCTAAGTATAGGAGGAGATTGAAAATGATTGTTTTTAAGAGGCTTCATGACATCAGGCTTGCAAAAGTCCCCATTGAATAATTTTCCCTTCATTTCCAACTACAGAATGATTCTTGCTTTGCCATTTTATTCTGCTTTTTATTTATTTTTTGTCTTGAGAACAATTTCCCTTTCCCCCAGTTACTTGACTTTTTAATGGGAACTGAGTGTGTAGCCTGATTCAAATATATTAATATACATTTCAAATCAATAAACAATTATAAAGAAACTATTACACGCCAGGCAATATGCAGTGGTCTATTGTGTACCTATTGCTACTTCTGATAGTTTCTTTACAGTGGAAGGTATCATGGTACAATGAAGAGAGCTTTGGATTTGGAGTAAGGAAACCTGGGTTTGAATTCTGTTACTCAGATGCTGATGGTCTTTGAAACTGTGGGGAAGGTACTTATAGCATCCTAGACCTAGAGCTGAAAGAGACTTCAGAGATCATCTAGTCCAAACCTCTTATTTTACTGATGGGGAAACTGAGTCCCATGAAAGTTATATCAGTGCCTTACCTCTCTTAATCATGTCCACTTTATCATCTAAAATCTTGTTTGTACAGAGTTTTTTGCATGTTGTCTTCCTGTTGCATTGTGAGTTCCTTGAGGACAAGAATCATCTTTTTTTTTTTCCCCTTGGTATCCCTAACACTTAGCATTGTTCTTGGCCCATGGTAGGTACTTAATAAATGCTTATTGACTGACTGACTGACTTGCCCAAGGTCACAAAGGTAGCAAATATCTGAAGCTAATTTTGAAACTCAGTTTTTCTGACTAGAGAAAAACCAGATTTTTCAACAGTATCATTTCATGTGGCCTTCTTAATCTCCTTAAGTATTAGTTTCTTCATCTATAAAATGTGGACAATAACATCCGCCTCTCAGGGTTGTTTCAAAGATCAAAGGGAGTAATGTATGTAAAGTACTCTTAAAGTATCAGCTAATATATACCCAATGTGTTGTACTAGGTTTAGGGGGAAATACAAGTATTATTTTTAAAAAATCCTGTCTACTTTACACAAGGAGGAACAGTTTGATAAAACGGTGAATTTTGTGAGATTTCATACTAGTTGCTTTATATATATGCTTCTCTATTTTCTTCAAACATAGGAAAATTTATTCAATTGCTAGCATCAAAGGCCTCTGGTATGAGGGATTGCCAAGCCCTTTTCAAGGCTTCTCATTCACCTTTGGTGTCCATTTTTCATTCAACTCTCACCCGTGACTCCAAGAAGCTGTGGCATAAGCACTGGTCACATCTCAGTCAAACCATCTCCACAGACAGGCTAAACCAGGATGAGGGTAGCTGGCAGATCTCCAACCCATTGGTGAGTTAGGGGAATCCCAAGCGTGTGGAAGACTTCTCCCAGTGGAGTGGGCAAATGAGAACAATTTTTTCCCCCCAAATGGCCTTGAAGGTGGTTGAATCAGGCTCTGTGGAGTGCTTAGAACTTAGTCAGACATGGAAGATGCTAAAGTCATCCACTGCCACTGCCAGTCATCTTGACTTTAGTCTTGCCACTGGACTTCTATGACTCCAAAAGAGAGAATGAGGTTGCCACAAAGTACAACTTTGACTCACTTAAATCCAATTCACCTGCAAGTTGTCAGAGATGTCACTTCTTCAAAGTGGTCTTCTTCAAAGCAAAACATGAATCATAATTATTGTTGTCCTCAGATACTTCTTATTTCTCAACAAAACATTACGTAAATATAACTGATCAGAGTTTCTAGAAAGCAGGGTTAGATCATAGGATAATGAAATTTCTATTTTAAAGATTGCCTAGATAACTCCCTTCATATTACAGAGGTAGAAATTGAAGTCTAGAAAGATTATATAACCATCCCAAATGTATACAGGTAGGAATGAGCAGAACCAGAATTTGAAAACTTATTTTCAACACAACCTTATTTAAGAACTTTCCTGAGTTTGATACAGTATCTTGCATATAGTAGGTGTTCTATTTTTCATCCTACCACTACATACATTTTTTGGAATAAATGAATGAGTCTTTAGCACACAGGGAGTGGGTGTTAAAGAAAAAATATTTAAATAGAAAAAAGATCATTTTCACTTATTCTCTTATAAGGCATCTTGGGTGCTGTTAGACCTTACTTGAATCTCAGAATGTCCAAAGTCCAAAGTCAAAACTAAAAATGAACTCATTCCCATATTCCTGAAAAGTGAAAGTGAGTGGAGATGCCATTATAATGTGCATTATCTTCAGTTTCAGACTGTAGGACACAAGCTGAACAAAAGCAGGTTTTGAAGATAATGATGTGGCTTTTCTGCAGAGCAGACACTTTGCTGAAGTCCAGGCTGACTTACTTCATTAAATCCTGAAGCCCATCTTATAGTGAAGAAAGGGGAAACCCTGCTTTCAGAGCCTAAGGCTATTCCTGGGATGTCTGACACAACTCAGACTTCCTCCATAAGCTATCCTTGATCTCTTTTCTATGAACAATCCATCCTTTAAACCTTTCCTGAGTCTTTTTATAACTTTAGCCCATCCCACCTCTTGGGATCAGGCACTTCATTCATTTTCTTATTGCCTTCTCTGGACATGAGGGTTTATTTTTTTGTCTTTAACTGGGTGTTCAATTTTTTCACATTTAAAAAAAATAAAAGGTCAGCAAGACATCCATCCATTCAAATGAACTTTGTAGCTTCCCTTTGATGACTTGTTCAATGGTTCTGTGAACTTTAGATTACTCCACCCTCCTTAGTCTAACAAAAACAGGAATGTCTACACCCATACTTAAGGATTAAGTATTTGGGAGGATGGCCTATGACAGACATGTGCTAGCAAATGACAAATCAGAAACAACTGACAGACCCCTGGGATGTCCTAAGTCAAACTTAGGCTACCATTGGTACACATGAGACACAGGAAAGTGATGTAAAAACCGTCTATATATTTTGCATCACTTCCTCTCTCCATCCTCTTTCTGCGGAGAGATGGCTCTGGTGGCAGCTTGCTGAGCATTTCACTATCTTGGCGTGGCGGCATCTGTTGTCTGGTTTTGGTGGTGAGTTTTCCTTGTTACTATACTAGGAGAAACTTAGTAGCCTAGTTGAGGTGAGGCATCTTCACTGATCTCTCTCAGAGTTTAGGCTGATTCTTTTCTCCTTTACCTTCTAAACACTATCCTCTTGGGAAAGCCTCTAATCTTCTTCAAAGATCTCATGGTGGAGGTCTTTGAACTCCCCCTGGCAAAGACCAGTTGGGAGAAATCCTATACTCTCTCTTTCTCTCTCTCTCTCTCTCTCTCTCTCTCTCTCTCTCTCTCTTATCCTTAATTCCTTCCCTCTATATTAATTAAAATCACCATAAATTTCCAACTGACTTGGGTATTTTATTTGGGATTTTCTCTGGCAACCAAATTAATTTAGATTAAGTCACAATCCTAAAATTACCTTTACATTCCACAGCACTTCTGGCCAGATGGTTCAATCTTATATGAGAGACACAGCATGGTTTAGTAATTGCTAGTGTGATAGTATGATAGCAATAGCTAGCATGGACAGAGTCTTTTTATAATATCTAGCAGTTTTTGACTACTCATATGTTGTTGTTGTTTTATAATTATGTCTGACTCTCTGTGGTCTCATTTGTAGCTTTCTTGTGTGGAACTGAGAAATTGGGAATGGTTTGCAGTGGAGCTGAAGTAGCTGGGATTGCTGACCTATCATTCAAAGGAGAACATTCTATTTGGAATGTGATCAGAAGAGACTGTTGAAAAAAAGGATCTGACCAACTGAAGTCTGAGAGGCATTGCTTTTGAGACAGAAGGAAGAAGCTGTCTCTTTGCTTTGGAGACAGAAAGGAGAAGAGTCTCTGGGCTTTTGAGACAGAAAGGAGTCTGGGGTCTCTTGGCTTTTCAAACAGAAGGAAAGAAGGACAAAAGTTCAGCTCTCTCTGATTTCTCTGCTGTGATATAGTGACCTATCAGCCCATTTTTCCAAACTGAACTATATTCCACTATCCTTCAACCTAGGAAATATTCTAGTCTTAGGGAAACCCCAAACCTTCTTTCCTTCCATTTCCCTATCTTTCTCTTCTTCCCCAATAAATCCCTTACTTAATCTTAGAGAAGAGGAAAAGCATTTTATTTGAGACATCATAAACTCACCCTGAGTTGATTTAGAGAGAACAACAGAAGAAGCAATTAAAAGGGCAGGGAGGAAGGGAGGAGGAAGGGAGGAAAGGGAGGAAAATGAGGAAGGGAGGAAAGGAGGAAGGGAGGAAGGGAGAAGCCCTGATCTTTAGATATCATTTATCATTCAAATAATCCCTTATTACACTTGGCAAAGAAAGTGGTTTGTAAAAACACCGAAGAAAAGCAACTGCTTGACTACAGGGGTGGAGGGGATATGACTGAGGAGAGACTCTAAATGAAACACTCTAATGCAAATACCAACAACACGGAAATGGGTTCGAGTCAAGAACACATGTGATACCCAGTGGAATCATGCGTCGGCTATGGGAGAGAGGTGGTGGTGGGGGGGAAGGAAAAGAAAATGATTTTTGTTTCCAATGCATAATGTTTGGAAATAACCAAATAAAATAATGTTTAAAAAAAGAAAAAAAAGTGGTTTGGCATTTTTTCCTCCAGCTCATCTTAGAAACCAAGGCAAACAGAGTGAAGGGACTTGCCCAGGATCACACAGCTAGTAAGTGTCTAAGGCCAGATTAGCACTCAGGAAGAGGAGTCTTCCTGGCTCCAGACCTGGCACTTTATCCACTAAGCTCACTAGGTGCCAGATGGAAAGAACACTGGTCTGGGAAGCAGGGAACCTTGATTCTAGTTCCAGCAATTGCCACAGATAATTGTGTGCTCTTAGCAAAGACACTTACCATCTCTGAGAAAGCGTTTCCTTAATAGCAAAATAAGTGATTTAGTCAAACTGGATCATCTTTAAGATGCCTTCTAGTTCTCGAGTTCTAGATCACATTTATATCTGAGTACCAATGCCTCCTGTTCTATATAATAGATATTGTGATAATGACAAACTGTATAAACATTTCCTTTCTGCCAACATTTACTTAAACTCTTACTATGCATAGATCATTTTTCCAGATGCTAGAAAAGACGCAATGTTTTTATATATGACATAAATCACCTGCCTTCCTAGAGTTTATACTCTAGTAAGGGCATATGACCTAGAGTCAATAAACATTTATTAAGTTGTTACTATGTGCCAGGCTCCCTGGGAAGTACTGAAGCACTGTATATACAAAGAAAAACAAAAATCTGGCTCATGATTTCAAGAGAATTAAAATGAGAAATATGACACATACTTTAGAACTCTACAAAACAAAGGGAGAGATTCTATTGTTTCTTGAAACCCCCGAAAATGAATTTAATATTATTAGCTAGCAATCAAAGTCTCAGATCCTCTACAAAGTCTATAATGTTTTAGTTATACCTGAAAGGGCCTTACCTTCACATGGCATTGGTTCCATCTTTGCCCTACATGTCCTTCAACTTTGCTGGAGTCTAAAGGGGCATAGCCTTATGCTGTCATTTTCTAGATGGAGAAATCAAAGCATGCAGTCATTAAATGCTGTGTCTGAAGTCTCACAGGATCATTCTGCCACAGCTGGAAATGACCTGCACTCTTTGGACACTAAGTCACTTTTCTTGTTTATTCGTGAAATTTAAAAAAAAGACAAATTCAGATCTTAAGTCATTTTCCCATTCATTTGGTCACAAATTAGTTTCAGTTTTTTCTGCTCATCTCTAGAGGGTCAATGTCCTCCAGATGATTCTGACTCCAGTAAGGAATCAAATTTCCTTTTATTCTTTTTATTTTTTTAAATTGACTTTTATTCTAATTCACCTTTGGCCAAGATGAGTGCTTAACCATCTGATTGCTTAGATAAGACACAGTTCAGTTCCCATATATAAACTTTCTAACTAATTAACTGACTAACTAACTAGCCTCCTATCAGCTATCCCTTACTCCAGCAAAAATCTAAAAATAGTCCCAGAGTAAGTAGTGAGCAAGAAATCCAATGGTAAGTTACAGTAAATGACTTCACCCCAGATCTTTACAAAAACTCACAAGCCTATAGGCTTTGGAAATGGAAACCATTAGAAAAATTTGCACCAAGACAGGAAAACAAGACAGGAGTCTTCCAGAATGACCAAAGAGAGAAAAGAGATACCCGTGGATTTAGTAGGTGAGCCAGATCAGATTAGTTCCTAAGAACTGATTATTACATTTTGGAGGTGAGCATTTGAAAATTGAAAATTGGCATATGCTACAAATGAAATCTTGACTTACTGTTTTGTTGATTGTTTATACTTAATAAAGTGAGGAAAATGTTAATAGTACAGATTTAGCTTTAAAAAGGATAGTGTGTGAACATTTTTTGGAGAGCTGGTTGTTAAACATTTGCCAGTCTATCCCTGTTTACAGGACTTTGGGTCTAGAGGCAGAAAGAACAGATAGCTGCCATTAGAAAACAGAAAGGTCTGTGTGTGTGTGTGTGTGAATTCAATCCTCTTTTGTCCATTTCAGTTAAGAATGAGATTCATACTTGCTTCTCCCAGAGACCAGTAGCCACAAAAACCAGTCTGGATGGGGCCAAACTCAAACCAGGCTCAGATGCCCTGATGTCCAAAGCACTTTGACCAGAGACTGCATAGAGGGTCTTGAAGTTCCAACACAACAGAACCTCAAAGATTGGGGGGGGAGGGTAGGACACATACATATGCTAAAACCTATTAACACTCAGTGTAGATATATTCTAAGAGATGGAAATGAGCACAAGAACCCAGATGACCTACATTGACCATACACACGGATTAAATTTTTTTTTAAACCCTTACCTTCTGTCTTGGAGCCAATGCTGTGTATTGGCTCCAAGGCAGAAGAGTGGTAAGGGCTAGGCAATGGGGGTCAAGTGACTTGCCCAGGGTCACACAGCTGGGAAGCATCTGAGGTCAGATTTGAACCTAGGACCTCCTGTCTCTAGGCCTGGCTCTCAATCCACTGAGCTACCCAGCTGCCCTCCAGATTAATGTTTTTACATAAAAGGGTGGCAAGGAGTATAGCCTCACCTTGGTACAAATCTTCAATTAATGAACTAAGACCGAAGATACAAGTAAATAGAAAAAAATACTGAAAACCCTAGAAAATTATTATAGAACAGAAATATTATAAAAATCTAACCTATAAAAAGAGACTAATTCTATGAAAACAGCATGCAGAGATTCAAAGGGAAAAAAGTGAGTTTCCCACAAGATCTACAGGAATGTCAAGAGGAAGTGAAGAAAAGATTTTTATTTTATTTTTTTG
This sequence comes from Monodelphis domestica, assembly GCF_027887165.1. Classification (NCBI taxonomy): domain Eukaryota; kingdom Metazoa; phylum Chordata; class Mammalia; order Didelphimorphia; family Didelphidae; genus Monodelphis; species Monodelphis domestica. The sequence goes on from NC_077230.1 coordinate 305,604,325, forward strand.
AGTTGAAAATTTCTATTTAATTAATTAATTTGGAATATTTTTCCATGGTTACATGATTCATGTTATTTCCCTCCTCTCCTCCCATCCCCTGTAGCGGATACGCAATTCCACTGGATTTTACTTGTGTTATTGATCAAGATATATTTTCATATTAATGATAATTGCACTAGGGTGATCATTTAGCGTCTACATCCCCAATCACATCCCCATCAAACCCTGTGATCAAGCAGTTGTTTTTCTTCTGTGTTTCTATTCCCACAGTTCAAGAAGAGATTAAAAAAAAAGTTCTAGAGGAAGGAATTGGAAGAAGAATAAATAGTTTAGAATAAAAGTGGTAAACCTTACAAGAGTAATAGACTCTGAAAATTAGGCTACACCAAACAGAAATCAATGATTCTGTGAGAATCAGAAATATTAGAACAAAATCAAAAAGTGGAAAAAAAGAAGAAAATGAGAAGATAGATATATGCCTTTTAAAACTAATGAAAGACAGTGAGGTGGCTCACTGTGTAGAAAGCCAAGCTTGGAGATGGGAGATCTTGGGTTCAAAAATGGCCTCAGACACTTCCTAGCTGTATGAACCTGGGCAAGTCTCAATTCCAATTGCCTAGCCCTTGCAACTCTTCTGCTTTGGAACTGATACTTCTAATACAGAAAGTAAGGTTTAAACACACACACACACATACAAATCCAAAACTAATAATCTAGAAACTAGGTCAAAGAGAGAAAGCTTAAGAATCATTGGGTTTCTTGAAAGCCACAATTAAAAAAAAAAATCATGGACAGTCTATTTCAAGAAATCATAAGTGAAAACTTCCCAGAACCAGAGGGCCAAATGGAAATAGAAATAATGCACCAATTATCTTCCAAAAAAAAAAACCTTTAAAAGGAAAAGTCCCAGAAATGTCAGAGCTAAAACCAATATCAGCTTCCACATCAAAGAAAAAATTTCTGCAAACAGCCAGAATTAATGTAGCAAAGTAACATAGTGAGACGAGATCTTAAAATAAAATTCCATAAGAAAAAAGCTATGAGTTTATAACTAACCAGTAGTCAAAATACATTTGTTAAGCACTTATTATGTGCCAGGCTCTATGAGAAGTGTTGGAGGTATGAAGAAAAGACAAAAAGAGTCCCTGTTCTCAAGGACCTTACAGTCTAAAGAGGAGACAACATTCAAACAACTATGTACTTAATATATATATATATGTATATATATATATATACATACATACATGTATATATATATGTATGATATGTGTATGTATGGGATATAGGTGGCACAGTGGGAAGAGTATTGGACCTGGAGTTATGAAGACCTGAGTTCAAATCCAGACTAAGACAGTTACTAACTGTGTGACCTTGGGCAAGTCACACATTTGTTTCAGTTTCCTCATCTCTGTTGTGAGCTAGAGATATAGCAAAGGAATAAGCAAACTACTCCAGTATTTCTGCCAAGAAAAATGGGTACATTGAGAGTCAGATTTGACTGCAATGACTGAACAACAGGAAAATTATAAATATATATACACACACACATAAAACATGTGTGTATATATATAGTCATGTGCAAATATGCATGTAGATGTATGTGTATACACACACACATATATATGTAAATTGAGGGAAATTTACTTGCAAAGCTACTACAAGGGGAAAAGTGGACTTTTTTTTTTTAAACTACTACAAGGGGAAAAGTGGACTTTTTTTTTTTAAACTCTTATCTTCTGTCTTAGAATCAAAATCTAAGGCAGAAGCGTGGTAAGGGCTAGGCAGTTGGGATAAAGTGACTTGCCTAGGGTCACACAGATAGGAAGTGTCTACCCCAAAAGCTGACCCCAAAGTGGGTCTTTAATGAATTGGAAGACATGCAAAAATTCCTGATAAAAAGACCAGAACAGAGTAGAAGCTTTGAAATGTAAACAAAAGAATCAAGTGAAGCTTAGAAAGATATATTTTAGCAATTGGAATAAAAGAAGAAACAAGTATCCCCTCAGAACCCTCATGAATTGAGGGAATTATATAAGAAAAACAGAGGACCTGGGGTGAATTAGTTTTGTTCTGATTGTTTTTAAAAGGGGGGAAAGTAGGGAAGGAAAGAAGAGGAACACTAGTGTAGAAATTAGGAACAAGAAGACTATTCTGACATGGAAGGAAAGGTAGGGGGAGCAGACATCAGATGAACATCATTCTTAACTGAAGTGGACAAAAGAGCGTTGACTGTACATACCCACATACAAACAGAATCTGGTGGAGAAATACTTCAAACTCAACAGGAAAACAGACAGGAAGTGGAAGGGAGAATGCTAGGAGGAAGGATAAATCCAGAAAGGATGCATTTTAAATTTAAGGGTGGATACTGAAGGGGAAATTAAAAGGAAAAAAGAAATCGGAAAAAGATGAACTGAACCAGAGTGAAGTGAGCAGATCTGAAAGAACAATTTATACAAGAATAAATAACATTGTAAAGAGAAACAACTGTGAAAGCTTTCAGAACTCTGTTCAAACCAATGACTAATTATATCTCCAAAGACTCTATGATGAAGTATGTTAACCCTCTTCCTGAAAGAGTGGTGATGGACTCAAGAAACAGAAAGCAACATTTTTTTTAACACATGGATTTATTGTCTTGACTGCTTATTTGTTATAGATTTTCCCCTGTTTTTAATTGGTGGAGGTAGAGGGAAGAATTTAGGAAGAGGAAGTTGGGATGATGCCAAAGAAAAAAGGAAGGCTGGTGAAACTTTTTTTTTTTTAATATTCAGTAGATAAAATAGAAACATCAAAAGGAAGCACAAACAGGATAGCTTCAAAAATGATGTACTAAATTTATACACTTAAAAAAACCCCTTACCTTCTGTCTTGGAATCAGTATTAAGTATTGGTTCCAAAGTAGAAGAGTAGTAAGAGGTTAGGCAATGGGGCTTAGTGACTTATACAGAGTCACACAGTTAGGAAGCGTCAGAGGTCAGATTTGAACCGAAGACCTCTTCTCTCCAGGTTTGATTCTCTACCCATTGAGCTACCTAGCTGACCCCTATTTATATGTTTAAAAAAAAAGTAAGCAATATATTTGACAGCTAGTTAGAACAGTGGATAGTGCTGGACTTGAATTTATCAAGACTTGAGTGTGAATTCTGACTGAGACACTTGCTAGCTACATGACTCTTAGCAAGTCATTTTATCTTGCTGGATTTCAGTTTCCTCATTTGTCAGATGAAGAGATTGGACTCAATGGCCTTTAAAGTCTCTTCCAGTTTTAAATCTGTGTAATTCTTGATTCAAAGCCTATTTGTTGTTGTTCGGTCCCATCTAACATTATGTGGCCCCATGAACCATACTGTCCATGGGGTTTTCTTGGCAAGGGTACCAGAGTGAATTGCCATTTCTCTCTCCAGTGGGTTGAGGCAAACAGAGGATTAGTGACTTGCCAGGTGTCTGAGGTCAGATTTAAGCTCAGATCTTCCTGAATCCAGCCCCAAAATTCTATACAATGAGTCCCCTAGTTGCTTCCTTCAAAGTCCATTTATGTAAGACTCTCCTCGTTTTTGGAGATTGATTACTCAGTGTTCCATGTGAGGGTTTGGATGGGGGAGGGAATTGTAGCAAATTTGTGAGAATTTAAGAGATAAGAGATTTTGGTCTTCTGACTTCCAGCTGAAAGAAAGAAGACACATGGTTCTTGACAGACATTCATGGGGGGAAAGAAGGACTCTGGGAAAAAGCCAACTTATGGAATAGTGATTCATTGTTTCATAGACAATCTTCTTTCTCTATTCTGCTTTCTGTGTATAATTGCTCATTTTTTGTGAGTTTGTTAGGCTCAGACTTTAAAATTTTAATATAGCCCCTACAGAAGAGGAAATTCTTTAATAAAAAATGCCACCATGTGTGGTACTGCTAAGACAGCATTTTCCCCTGATGATGTTATCAGCTTTGCAGGATTCAGATGGTATTGGTATTAATTAAAGTTGTCCCGTATCAGAAACAAATAATCAGCCTGGGATGGATATCTTACTGGGCTCACGCTGATTCATTTAACAAAGCCAGTAGGTAACTTCTTCCTTTCTTTTCCACCTTTGGTAAAAAGGAAACTAACTCTTGAAATCATTTACCTTCTTGCTCAACTTCATCAAGTCCAGATCTCATTCAATTCTCCAGAAATGGCCAGAAAGAATTAGTTGTGTGTATGTCAACTGAGCTCTGAGAGCAGGAACTATGCCTTAGTTTAATTCTCTGTCTCTTCTGCACTTTAAAAGCAGTATAGGAGTAAAAGTGATAACTCTAGAGTAAAAAAATTTGGGTTCAAATCATGTTTCTTTTTTTTTTTTTAAACCCTTACCTTCCGTCTTGGAGTCAATACTGTGTATTGGCTCCAAGGCAGAAGAGTGGTAAGGGCTAGTTATGGGGGTTAAGTGACTTGCCCAGGGTCACACAGCTAGGAAGTGTCAAGGAAGTGTCTGAGACCAGATTTGAACCTAGGACCTCTCGTCTCTAGGCCTGGTTCTCAATCCACTGAGCTACCCAGCTGCCCCCTCAAATCATGTTTCTTGTACTCATCTGTGTGAGTACAAGCATGTCACCTCCCTATGTCTCAGTTTCCTTATCTGTAAAATTAAGGAATTGGATTAGATGGACTATGAGTTCCCTTCCACTTCTATGATATTATTACCTAGCACAGTGCTTTTTACAGGACATGCTTAATTAAAGAGGGATGCAATTAAAAAAAATGAGTTTCCACAAGTATTGCATATGGGACCAGATACCATAGGTAAGGTCAAAGCTAGACAGAAGGGTGATTGGCCCTTGGAGCATTTTTTTAAGATGTGAGGATTATGGATAAGTAGTTCCAGTGACTTCTTGTTCTGCAAGCTTTCATTAACCTGGCATTTTAGGATTTGCCTAGCCTCATTTGTGGAATGTGTTCAGTTCTGTCCATGGAGGGCATATTTCTGCAGTAGTATTTCCAAGGGAATGTGATTGAATCTGGGGAAGGAACTCGACTTTCAAGAATTTTCTCAAATACTTAACATTGCTTTATCCCTCAGAAATGATCACAGCTTCTGGATGAAGGGAGATGGTATTTTTTCAGTTCTGATTTCAATCTGAGTCATTAAAATAAAGCATTCAAAATAAGACCTCAACCATTATGACTTAATAATTATAACAGAGGCTTAAAGTGATTAATAATTAAAGATTTTTTTGTTTAAATATTAAACATTAATGTTTTTATTCTGATGTTTAGAACTGTAAGAAGGCAGTTTGGAAAGGGTCTCACATCATCCCCTGCCTCCAGGCTCCAGGTTGGTTTAAGGGAGGTGAGTGTTGAGAAATGCCAGTTGTAATTAAAAGCTTTATCATCTCACACATTTTCCAGCTGAAGTATTTCCCTTGTGCCCTTTCACTCTGATTTGAGTTTTATGAACCTGTTTTTGCAATTAGTTTTCCCACAATTCTTGGAGACTGGTTATTCTAGACAATGCTGCTGCTATTTTGCCCTTTTCCTCCCTTTTTCTAAGAAGTACCATTGCGAAGGAAAGAAGATAGATGGGACAGTAGCACTGTGGTATAGAATGGCCAAAGGAAGGCTTTGGTGTGTGTGTGTGTGGGGGATTGAAGTAGACTTTGGCAAGTGGTAGATAGTTGGGACACAGTCATTGGAAATGTGGAGAATAAAGATGCAAGAGAGAAGGGATAACTGCTGGGGCAAGAGAGAATGGGAGAAAATGGGATGGAGGTGCAGGAAAAGGAACTACTTTTAATGAAGAGTAGAGATACCTCTTCCTCTGGGGAAAAATGGTAGGTGCTTAGAGAGTGGGAGATGGGGTTAACAAGTCAATGAAGCATGAGTCGTCTGTCTGTCAGTGTTGGTGAGTGGTATAAGGAATGTTGTTTGAGCAAGTATGGTTCCTGGGAGCACTCCTCAGCTCTTAGAATGGATCTTGCAGGAAAGGTTACCCTAGGTTCAAGGAATTCTCCAGGTCTGCATCTACTTAAAACTCTAAATCATGAACCCTAACCAATGTGTACGTCACCCAGAGGGAACATCATTCAAAGCAAGGCATTCCATGGGACAGCATTGTTTTGTTTTGTTTTGTTTTTTAAACTTTTCCCTTCTGTCTTAGAATTGATATTGGTTCCAAGGCAAAAGAAGAGTAAGGGTTAGGCGGCTAGGCAACTGGGGTTAAGTGACTTACCCAGGGTCACATAGCTAGGAAGTGTCTGGGACTAGATTTGATCCTAGGATCTCCCATCTCTAGTCCTGGCATTCTACCCACTGACCAACTAGCTTTGCCCAGTGACATAGCATTGCATCAAAACTAGTGTGGCTGTCGGTTGGAGATAGAAGGTGAGCACTAAGAGAGGCTATCTTCTCTCTTGGTTAGTTGGTGTAAAAAATGAAAGGGCAGATAACTGTTACAAGGGAATCACTTTAAAAGGCTGATATATATTAATTTAAGGTCGCAAAGTATTGATACCCTGTAGTGGTAGTCTCTCGGTGACCGAGAATGACGATTGTCTTTGTGCAGTTTCATCTATGGTGTACCCTCATGTGGCTTTGGAGTCCAAAGGCTGAGGCGCAGAGTCTGTGGCACATGGGGCATGGGACGCCAGTTGTTATGGGAGGTGCGGTTGTGGCCTGGTGTCGGCGTTCACGCGCAGCGGCAAGACATCGACGTCATTCATCTTCAGAGGTGGTGGCGGCATGGTTAATGTGGGTTTGCCAGCTGCTTCTGACAGAGGCAGCGAATTCTAGTTGCTTTGGTGTAATGGCAGCCCACTTCAAGTTGGACTTTAGCTGATCCTTGAATCTTTTCTTTGGTCAGTCTTGTTTCCTGAGTCCAGCTGACAGTTCACCATAGAATACCTGTCTTGGTATTCGCTGTGGGTCCATGCGGATGACGTGTCCAGACCGTCGTAGCTGGGTTTTGAGGATCATTACTTCAATGCTGGTGGAGTTGGCTCTGTCGAGGACTTCCTGGTTGGTCATTTGGTCCTGCCATCGCATCCTCATGATTGACCGGAGGGAGCGTTGGTGGAATTGCTCCAACTGTTTCATGTGCTTCCGGTACAGTGTCCATGTCTCACAACCGTACAGGAGCGAGCTGAGGACCACTGTGTTGTACACTTTGAGCTTCGTCGCAGTGCTTACACCTCTGTGTTGGAGGACTTTGGAGCGCAGCAGAGTGCCTGGCTGGCCTTTTGGATCCTGGCATTGATCTCGTGGTCTAGGGACCCGTTGTTGGTGATGGTGCTGCCCAGGTACTTGAAAGTGTTGACGTTAGAAAGCTGCGTGCCGTCGATTGTAATGCACGGCTGGTTCGTTGGCCTCCCTGGTGCAGGTTGGAACAGCACCTCTGTTTTGCTGAGGCTGATAGTCAGGCCAAACAGTTTTGTTGTGGTAGAGAACCTGTCCACAATGGTTTGGAGATGATTTTCTTGGTGGGCCATGAGAGCACAGTCATCTGCAAAGAGAGCTTCCAGGATGAGTCTCTCTGTTGTCTTTGTTTTTGCAGTCAGGCAGCGAAGGTCGAATAGTGAGCCATCCAGTCAGTAGTTGATGTAGATGCCCAGGTCTAGATCCATCACAGCATGTCGTAATACTTGGTTGAAAAATAGGTTGAATAGTACCGGAGCGAGGACACAGCCTTGTTTCATGCCATTGGAGATGTTGAAGTGGTCGGAAGTCTCTCCACCAGATAGGACTTCCCCTGTCATGTCGACATGAAAGAACTGGATCAGTTTGATGAATTTTGCTGGGCAAGCAAGCTTGCTGAGGATCACCCACAATGCGTCCCTGTTCACTGTGTCAAACGCCTTTGTCAGGTCTATGAAGACAATGTAGAGATTCAAGTTCTGCTCAAGGCATTTTTCCTGCATTTGCCTCACTGTGAAGACCACGTCGATGGTGCTGCGATCAGGTCGGAAGCCACATTGTGATTCAGGCAGGTTCTGCTCTGAAACAGATGACAGGAGTCTGTTGAGTATAACACGGGTGAGGATCTTTCCAGCAGTGGAGAGTAGTGAGATGCCTCTGTAGTTGTCACAGGCTGCTCGTGCGCCTTTGTTCTTGTATAGGGCTATGATGGAGGCATCTCTGAGTTCTGGGGGCATGTCTTCCTCTTCCCATATGCTGGTCAGCACTATGTGGAATGCCTGGAGCACCTTTCCATTTAAGGCCTTGTACACCTCGGTTGGGATCCCGTCTTTACCGGGTGCCTTGCCTTTGTTTAATGGCTTTTTGGACTTCCTCTATTGAAGGAGGGACGTCAAGTTGTTCAGTGATGCAGTTTTGGGGGATCTGGTCAAGGGCGCTTTGGTCGACTGAAGAGGGTCAGTTGAGAAGCTGACTGAAGTGTTCTTTCCACCTGTTGCTGATACCTTTTTTATCTTTTATGAGAGTGTCACCGTCAGAGGATAGCAAGGGAGTGGTGGTGGGTTTTGATGGCCCATAGACAGTCTTGAGGGCACTGAAAAATTGTTTGTAGTTTTTCGTATCAGCAAAGTGCTGGATTTCTTCTGTGTAATATAGAACTGGAAAAAAAGACTATCTGAAGATTCTCCAGCCCCCTTGGTAACCTTTAAAATGGCCAAGCTTGACAGTTCTGGAGGTCAATTAGAGGGGTGGGGGAGCAGCTTTGAGAATGTGACTCCTGTGCCCCTAGTAGAGGGCAGCAGGCTAGAAGGGAGCAGCCAGACTGATGGACAGACTCATTGGGTTGTAAGCAAGAAGTGGCTTCCAGTAGGGTGGTCTCTGGCAGCAGAAAAAAGCCTCCTATGGATTTAAGAAAGAGCTCAACTGCTACGAGTCTTTTCTCCCTCCAATTCATAATCTACTCAGCCTCCAAAGAGATTTTTCTCAAGTATAAGTTTGACCATGTTACTGCCCCCTTTTCAATAAACTCCAGTGGTTTCTTATCGCCTCCAGGATCAAATATAAAATCCTGTTTGGTCTAGCTAAAATTTTATGTGCCAAAGGAAACCTTTTCCATTCTCTCTTAATTGTGATTATTATTGGATCAACTAGGCAGCTTAGTGGATTGAGAAACAGACCTAGAGACAAAAAATTCTGGGATCAACTCTGACCCCAGAGATTTCTTTGCTGTATGACCCTGGGCAAGTCACTTAACCCCCATTGCCTAACCCTTACTGCTCTTTTGCCTTGAAACCAATAATAGTATTGATTCTAAGATGGAAGGTAAGGGTTAAAAAAAATTACGGTTTTTGTTTTGGTTCTGTTCTTTGGTTGTATCCATCTCTTTTTTACTCTTTGGACCATACTCTCCATGGGATTTTCTTTGCATAGATACTGGTGTGGTTTGCCATTTCCTTCTAGAGTGGATTAGGGCCGACATTAAATAATTTGCCCAAGGTCACATAGTTAGCAAGTGTCTGAAGCCAGATTTGAATTCAGATCTTCCTGTCTTCAAGCCCAGCACTCCACCTGCTGAATCATTTAGCTGCTGCTCTGAACTCTAGTACCTTCCTTCTGTTGATTATTTCTACTTTTCCTGCATTGAGCTTGTTTATACAATGCTTTCCTCTTCTCTCTTCATTAGATTGGGAGCTCCTTGAGGATAGGACTGTTTTTTGTCTTCCTTTGTATTCCTAGCACTTACAAAGGTGCTTGGTACATAGCAGACACCTAATAAATGTTTATTGACTGACTGACAGAACTGGTCCTGACAGTCGAGTGTCAAGCTTCAGAAAGGAGCAGACAGAGGAAGCCCTCTGTGTAGTGTTGGGCAACCTCCCCCTGGGAGACTCTGCTCATAGAAGAGCAGCATGGAGATCCTGTGAGAACAGAAAGAACCTGAAGCTCCCCTACTAAAGTGCAATCAAACTCAAATAAAAACAGATTCTATCTGGGCTACATATTGACTTAGAAAACCACAAACTAACGTCTTCTATGTTATACTGTGTTTTTATTTATTTCGTTAAATATTTCTCAGTTATATTGTATTCTGGTTTGGACAGCATCAGGAGTTTTGTGGATTATTTGAAGACAAGGAACGAATCAAGAGTTTGATATTTCTGTTTTCGGATATCAGAGACGGTGCTTTGATATAATCCACTCTAACTTTCTGTCCTCTCGTTATGTGTGTATTTGTGGCAGAGCAGCTCTAGGCTTATGGCGAGGTGGGAAGGTTTTGTAGCTATTGTTCTCATTATGCCATCTTAATAAATACTTCTGGTTTTACTTAATTATGTCTGGCAGCGGACTATTAAAGGTAAGCTCATTGAGTGGCCTTATGAACTAAAGTTTTAGCGTTGTGGACCTACAGAGCAGCCCCTGGAAGGCAGAAGAGCAATCACTCCCTGGGACTACAAATGAAAAACCGTGGAGGCAATCTACCCACAGGAGCCTGTAATAGAGAATAAAAATAGAGGGCAACTCCTACAGCCTTTGCTGTATCTTCTGGTGTTATCATTGTACTTTTTCCCTCCTGGGTTTGTTTCCCATTAGTTTCTGCTGAGCTTTTGTCTCCTCTGTTGAATGAGTAGTTTCTGCTGCATGTGCAGTCTCTGCTCAACACACAGCCTCTGCTGGACTCTGCTCTGATGGTCCCATGATCACTCCTTTTTGCTAAGCATGCTTCCACAGTGTCCATGCTGATGGGACTTCTCTCTCAGCTTCCAGCTTTTGGTTTCAACTGGATTTCTTTGCTAATGGCCTTCCCTTCCATCTTAAAATCCAAGAAGAGTGGGCACTGCTATGCTTCTTTAGTTTAGGGTGCTCTTTCAGAAAAATAGAAGCTTTTATACCCAGCCATCACCCAACAACCAAGTGATGGTGGAGAATCCCTTGCCTTGACAGTAGATTCTTCCCTCCAGACTCTTCCTCTCTTTTTTAAACTCCTTACCTTTCATCTAAGAATCAATGCTCTTTATTGATTCCATGGCAAAACAACAGTAAGAGCTAGGCAATGGGGGTTAAGTGACTTGACCAGAGTCACACAGCAAGGAAGCATCTGAGGCTAGAGTTGAACCCAAGATCTCTCATCTCTGGTCTTGGTTCTCAATCCACTGAGTCATTAACTGCCCCCAGGTTTATCTTTTAGAAACCTCATTTTAGCTTAGGGTTAGGCATCCCTATGCCTCCTAGTTGGTTTCTTACCAAACATTAAACATTTATTAAGTCCCTTCTCTGTGTCAGGCACTGTGCAAAGGGCTGAGAATACAAAAAAGAGGCAAAAGAAAGTCCCTATCCACAAGGAGCTTATAACCTTCATCTTCTTGGTGTTTGCTTCCTTAACCAACTTCCAGGACTCCCAGAGCCTCCGCTCTCCTAGTTTCTTAAAGCTAAGAGTCCATCTACTCTTCTATGCCATAAATTCAACATCTAGGCTACAGCGAGAAAATTGATCAACATCCAAACTGGGAAGGGGACCGGTTGATAGAGTTTAAGAATTAGAAAATACCTTAGAAGTATCTAGTCCAAACCTGCCTCATTCACTGTCACAGCCCCTTGCTTAATAAATGTCTATGGATTGAATAAATGAAGAACATGGGTTTGGTTCTAGGGGAACAAGTGGAAAAATAGAAAACCTTCTGGAAAACATATCAGTTCACACAGATGGTAGTTTAGGTGTCTGACTTCAGGCAAGCCACTCACTCCTTCTCTTCCTTCTCTCAGTGAAATGAAAAGATAATCTCTAATATCTCTCTCATCCAGACACCAGTCTATGATTTATACTCCTATGAACTATTTCTTATCGAAGAGCAGAACAAAGTAACAGATCAGGCCATGTGGCACAATGGAACATTGGATAGGAGATCTAAGAAATGCTGACAGCCTGGCTCTGCAACTCACTAATCGGGAGGCTTTAGGCAAATCTGTTTCTTCCACAGACTTTGGATTTCCTCATTTGAAAAATGGGTCTACTAACCCCTTCCCTACTTAATTTACAGGGTCGCTGTGAGGCTCAGATGAGTGTGTGTGAATAATATAGGAATATATCTTTGTAAAGCACAAACACTTAGCTAGGTGGTATAATGGGTAGTGTGGGCCTGGAGTCAGGAAGTCTCATCTTCTTGACCTCAGACATTTCTTAGCTGTGTGACCCTGGTCAAGTTACTTAATTCACTTTGCCTCAGTTTCCTCATCTGTCAAATGTAAAGTAGGGCTGAGTAATGCAAAGTTCCCCAAACATCCCTGATGTTGTCAGAATAAGCATCTTCATTGTTACAAATCAGGAGAAAGCTAAATCCAATCTTCACACAAATGAGCTGGAGAAGGAGTGGCAAAACACTCCTGTATCTTTGCCAAGAAAACCCCCAAATAGGTCACAAAGAGTCTGATACAAATAACTAAACAACAAGAAATTAATTATTAATGATAACTATTACACAGAATTATATATATGTATATATACACACATACATGCACAGACACAAAGAGATTTTAGAGATAATCTATTCCCACCCCTTTATTCAACAGGTGATGATACAGAAACTCAGAAAGGTTAAATTTCATGCCCAAAGCCACACATGACATCTTTTCCTGGAGTTTTCACATTTGGAATTTGTGATCTTATGACTGATTTGATTTCACCTTTCCTGCATCTCTAGATATTGAGGCGGCTAAACTTTTAATTAAAAAGTAAAATGAAGATTTTTTTTTTAATTTTTTCCATCCCAATGGTGAATTTAATCCTTATTTCACTAGACACAATATTTAATCTCCTTTTGGGGAAGGGGTCTGCTTCATTTTTTGTCTTTGTATTCTCAGCATCTAGTTTAGTTGTTCCTTGCACATAGCAGGCATTCAGTTGTATTCAATTCTTTGTGTCTCCATCTTGGGGTTTTCTTGGCAAAGATACTGGAGTGGTTCACCATTTCCTTCTCCAGTTCATCTTCCAGATGAGAAAACTGAGGCAAACAGGGTTAAGGGACTTACCCAGGGCCACATGGCCAGGAAGTGTCTAAGGCTAGATTTAAGTTGAGATCTTCCTGACTAGAGATCTGGGCTCTATCTACTGCACCACTTTGCCCATAGGCACTTAATAAAAGTTTATTGTATTGAATTAAAGGTTTCCCTTATGTAATATGAGTATGTGATTTGGGAGCATCTTCTGAGTACCTCACATGATTGTCTTGAAGATTAAAACAGATATGATGGCAAGTCTGAAAGGACTGTATAAATGTGAGTGATTAATTTTCTGTCTCTGAGAGAAATGATTTTTTAAACAAATGACTGCTCTCCAAGTTGAAGCTGGAGAAAGCTTTCTTCTATACTTTATTGATATTAGTTTTAACAAGGAACTGAAAAGATTTAATCTTTTATTTCCATCCTAAGTGGTAATTGAATCCATCTCTTCTTCCTTGCAGTTTTCTGCAAACTGAAGAATTTCAGTAATACATACTAATCGATTCAATAATCCAGACTGCAAGATCTCCACTAGATCATAAATTTGCAGGGCAGATGGCAAGATGTCTAGGGTGAATGGATGTAAAAAGCAAGGTCTGAGACCCACTGGACACAGTGGGGTAAATGATTTTTACTTCCCTTATCCACCAATCAGGAGAACTTGGTTTCAGGGAAGAATTCTAAATCTGAAAGTATTAGCTTCTTCCATGTTTTTTTGGAGGTCTGGTCTGAGGGAATCTTTCCAGGAAAGTGGAGTGAGAGGCAGCAGCAGGGCAGATGGCAAAATATCAAAGGAAATTGACTTGTTAAAAAGTTAGAATCAGTCTAAAAAAATAATAACTGCCAGGGAAGCTAGGTGGCATAGTGGATAAAGTGTGGGATGTGGGGTCAAGAAAACATCTTCTTGAGTTTGAATCTGGACTCAGATACTTCCTAGATGTGTGATGCTGGGCAAAAACTACTTAACCTTGTTTTCCTCATTTTCCTCATCTGTAAAATGAGCTGGAGAAGGAAATGGCAAATCCCTCCAATATTTTTGCCAAGAAAACCCCAATGAGTTCACAAAGAATTGGACATTACTGAAATGACTGAATAACAAATAAATAATGACTTACATTTTATTAACTAGAGCCCAAGACCTGGTATTAGAAAGACTTGAGTTCAAATCCATATTCTGACACCAGCTATATGCCTGGGCAAGTCATTTAACTTCTGTCTACCCCAATTTCCTCATCTGTAAAATGGCAGCTAGGTAGTGCAGTGGATAGAGTGCCAGCCCTTGAGTCAGGAAGACCCCTCTTCCTGGTTCCAAATCTGGTCTCATGCATTTACTAGCTGTATGATCCTGGGGGAGTAATTTCTTCTTATTTGCCTCAGTTTCCTCATCTGTAAAATGAGCTGGAGAAAGAAATGGCAAACCACTCCAGATTTTTGCCAAGAAAACCACAAATATAGTCCCAAAGAGTAGGATGGGGCTGAAATGACCAAACAACAACAACAAAAACAAAATAAAAATAATAATTGCAGTTACCCCTGAGGGTTGTCATGAGAACAAAATTATTTATAAAGATTTAAAAAAACCTTAGAACAAGGAGGCAACTGGGTAGCTGAGTGGATTGAGAGCCAGGCTTGGAGGCAGGAGGTCCTGGGTTCAAATATGGCCTCAGACACTTCCCAGCTATGTGACCCTGGGCAAGTCACTTGACCCCCATTGCCTAGTCCTTACCACTCTTCTATCTTGGAACCAATACATAATATTGATTCCAAGGCGGAAGGTAAAGTAAGGGTTTTAAAAAAACCAACCCCAAAACTTAAAACACTATATAAATGCTACAATTATATTTTTCTAGCACTTTAAGGCTGATAGAGCACTTTCCTCACATTGACCTGGGAATCCTAGTATTATTATGCCTATCTTATAGCTGAGGAAGCTAAGTTTTAGGGGAAGTGACTTGCCCAAGGTGGAATAGTTCCTTCCAACAAATGACAGAGCCAAGATCCAGACTCAGGTATATACTTCCTGCTATTGGCTTTCCAGGGGAACCATTCAATCACAAAAGACTACTTAAGAGTCCCTCTTCCTCTTCATCCCCCCACTACTCTATGGGAGTGGGAGTGTGGTGGGATTCTGCTTTGTCTCCCTAGGAGATTCTGTTTAAAATACAAACAGATCTGGGACATTATCACACACTTGTCAGCCATTAGTACCTTAGCAAGAGTTAGTTTCTTAGAGATTGGCAAATCAGTTTCTAGGGAAGCTTTGGTCAATAGAAATGTTTAAGGGTGGGGAGCAGAGGGAAGATCTAGCTGAAAAGGATATGTGTGGAGCATCCCTGGTGTTCAAGAAGCAGCCTGAGGAGTACAGAAAAGGCATCTTTGTCTAGGGCTCTCCTAATGTAGAAAACCACTAAAAACTCGATACAAATGTATATTTTTTATTTACTTATTTATTTCTGGAATCTATATACTATGTATTCCTATAACGTATATAAATCTAATATAACTTATTGATCAGTTTGTGACCTTTTGGAAAACCAGCATTGGCTTCTCTTGTGCAGTTCCTCTAAATGACCATCCTCAGGGCTAAAACCTGAAATTTTACCATTAGGGATCCATTCTTTTGGATGGAAGTGATACAGATTCGGAAAGTAATTATCCATAAACATTTGGGTGAATTCAGTCCGGAGGTCATTTCCATCCTGGTTACCAATGGACACCAAGATCTGTTGGTGTGAATAAGTGAGATAACACAAATGAAACACTTGGCATACCTTAAAGCTCTAGATAAATGGTAGCTGCTGCTGCTGCTGCTAAACCAACAAAAGAATGAAAGCAATTCTGGCTAATGAGAAGAGGCAGTGTCCCAGAATGAAGAAAACTGGTGGTATTAGTCCTGTTGTGTTCTGCCTCAGTTAGACGAGATTTGAAACCTTGTGTTCTGTTCTTGGTGTCACATTTTAAGAAGGATAGCTAGGCGGTGCACTGGACAAAGTACTAGACCCAGAATTAGGAGGACCGGAGTTAAAATCCAATTTAGCTGTATGATCAATTATCCATACAGCCCTAGGAAAGTCACTGAGCCCTGTTTGCTTCGGTTTCCTCATCAGGCAAATGGGGATAATAATGATACCTACTTCCCAGGGCTGTTGGGAGGATCCAATGAGATGATGATTCTAAAGTGCTTAGTGTAGTACCTGGCATCTCGTAAGTGCTGTATAAATGTTACCTATTACTAGGAGGCAGCAGGGTGGCTCAGCACATAGAGTGCTGGACCTGGAGTCAGGAAGACCTGACTTCAAATCTGGTGTTTAACACTTTGTAGCTGCATGACTTGGGACACGCCACTTAACCTCTGATTGCTCGACAGAAGGATCCACTAGAGAAGGAAATGGCAAACGATTATAGTGTCTTTGCCAAGAAAACCATGGTCCATGGTCCAGTGACTGAACAATAACAACATTATTAATATTATTAAGAACATTGATAAGCTGCCAGGAGACCAGAGAGAGGGCAGATAAAAAATCAAGGAAATGGTTAAGATTATGTCATGAGAGCTTTTTTTGTTGTTGTTCCTGACCAAGAATGAAATGAGGATTTATTTTACGGGTGCTACACTTAGCCACAAAACAACCAGACCAGAATGACAAGAGTCCCATGGCATACAGTCAAGGGGCTGGCAAGTAGCATTTGCATTAAAAGTTTATCAGAATGGGCAGCTGGGTAGTTCAGTGGATGGAGAGCCAGGCCTACAGATGGGAAGTTCTAGGTTCAAATCTAACCTCAGACACTTCCTAGCTGTGTGACCCTGGTCAAGTCACTTTAACCCCATTACCTAGCCCTTACTGCTCTTTTGCCTTGGAACCAATACACAGCATTGATTCTAAGAGGAAGGTAAGGGTTTAAAAAAAAGTTTCTCTGGGAGGTGTCACACAGTGATCGTGGTGAGTCCTTTCTCAGATGGTATCAGCACAGTCCTATGTAGGGTGATGTCTTTCTGAAGGTTTCTGTCTTTCTGAAAATGTCACCAAGGGTTATTTTATTGTTTTTTTTGGGTGGGGGGAGACTGATTAATGAACTTTATTACAGAAAATGAATGCATCCAGAAAGGTTCTCAGGTACACTTTCTGACAAGGACATAATTTGAGAGAGACACTTTAACATTTGCTACATCAAGCCCAGGTTTTTCATGTGTTTGTTTCCCCCCCAAGATCAGACCCATAGAAGGGAAAGTAAAAGGAAGAAAGGAGAATGGGAGAGATGAGAAGGGAGAGAGTATTAGAGACTAAGGGAACAGGGGCTATTTTACCTAGAGAAGAAAAAATTATACAAATTGTCTTAAAATTTTTGAAAGATTGCATAGAAGAACCACACTTATTTTTCTTGGCTTCACAGGGTAGCTATAGGAACAATGGAAATTGCAGGGGGGAACATTTAGGCTTGATGTTTGACAAAAACATTCTAAGAAAGAGAGTCATCCAAAGGTGGCCTGGGTTGCCTCTGGAAGTAATGATAATCCTTACTAGAGTTCTTTAAGCAAAGGCTAGATTGCCCATTGTTTGAGATATGGTAGATAAAAGTTTTGGATGGATATCTGTTGAGGTTCTGAGATTGCACAGTAGAGATGACATGTGACATTGGATCTCTGGAAGGGTATACTATCACCTGAAGGAGCAGTCATTGAAAGGCATGGTTGGAATTCTTGAAGACGAATTTTGCAGGGTGTCATGGCTGTTGGTTTGTATTGGACCTGGAATCAGGAGACATGGAGGTGTGACTCAATTTGTCCATTTATTGACTTTTTCTAGGACCATTTTCTAGAAATGAAAGAAAAAGGTTTGAAAGAGGGAGGAGAGGAAGAGAATAAGTATTTATGTGAGGAAGGTATTATCCCTATCTCCATTTTAAAATAAGGACACAGAGGCAGACTGATTTAGTGATTGTTCAGGGTTGCACAGCTGCTAAGTGTCAGAGTCTGGATTTGAATTCAGGTCTTCTTGACACCAGATCCATCTCTCTCTCCTGTCTGTCTGTCTGTCTGTCTGTCTGTCTGTCTGTCTCTCTCTCTTCCCCCTCCCCCCCTTCTTCAAGTTGCTTTGTGAAAAGATAGTTTCTGAGGTCCTTTCTAGCTTTCCATCTATGATCCAATGCCTTTTGGATGAGCTACTTCAAAGGGTTGTTGTGAAGCCAAATGAGATCACAGATCATTCTGATTACAGTGTTTCTGTGTGTTCTATTGGTACCTATTTTGGCTGTTTCTCTTATATCCTCTTGTGTATATTTTGTCTAGCAAGTGTTGGCATCAACCCATCATCTTCCCAAGAATCTGACCCCACCAGTCATGAGTCCAACTGAATGAGATAAAGACTCTAGAAACTGAGGAAGAAGCAAAGGGTATTTCAGTGTAATTTAAATTTTAACTAAAATTTTAATTTTATTTTAATTTTTCTCAGCACAATTAGCAAGCATGCTGGAAGAGAAAAAAAGGGTAAAATAAGATGATTGCTTGAGGGAAAGTTGTAAAATTCCTTGGAATGACTTTTAGGGTCTCAGAGAGATAGGCTAATAATAGTTATCTTATCTGGAAATCTCTAGAACTGCTCCTGCTAAGATAATGATCACCTTATCAGGAAAAGTTCCTGGAATTGTTCTCATTTCAGGCCCTGTTGGTGTGGTTAGGGCAGGGTCCAGTTGGTAGGTCCCCATCTCTCAAGCTTAGTTTATACTGGCAAAGGATTATTGTTGTGTATTAGAAACCCCTTGGAAAAATGGAGGCTTGAACAAATCCAGTCAATTATTATAGCTAGTATTTCTTTCACTTTCTCAACTGCAAGGAAAGACCCATTTGACCAAGGAAGAGAACTAATGGCTCTCTCTTTCTCTGGCCTCATTGAATTCTTATCTAAAAAGTACCACTATTCCCAGATTCTTTGTTTAGGGGTTCTTGTGGACATGACTTTCTCGTTAGTCTAGTCTTTATTACACCCCTCAGGGAAGACTGTAGTTCAGTTGTGTCAGACTCCATTTGGAGTATCTTAGCAAAGATACTTAAGTGGTTTACCTTTTCTTCTCCAGCTCATTTTACAAATGAGGAAATGGAGGTGAACAAAGTTAGGTGACTTGCCCAGGGTCACACAGCTATTAAGTATCTAAGACCAAATTTCAACTCAGGAAGAGGAGTCTTCCTGACTTTAGGTCTGTTACTCTATCTATTGTTTCACTTGGCTGTTTTTCAGGGAAGATAGGGTTCTTTTGAACCCAGGATGGAAATTTCCCTAGGCCATTGTCTCAAAAGGGCTTATTCTGGGTTCACCAAACCTCCTCCCACCACAAAATGTGGTTTGTCCTATATCTAGGATGGTCCAAAATCATATATCTCTGTCTCTCTCCATCTCTCAAACCCTTACCTTCTGTCTTAGAATCAAGTCTGGGTATTGGTCCTAAGGTGGAAGAGTGGTAAGGGCTAGGCAATGGGGGTCAAGCGATTTGCCTAGGGTCACACAGCTAGGAAGTGTCTGAGGTCAGATTTGAACCCAGGACCTTCCATCTCTGGGTCTGGCTCTCAATTCACTGAGCCACCCAGCTGCTCCCTAAATATATATATCTCTCTTAATCAAAAGAGCACTATGTTTTCTAGGCAAATAAGTAATAGCTTAAAAATTTTAAATCATAACATTGAGATCAAAAGAGGAGTTAATCACTAGGATGATAGACTGTATCACACTATTGGTATCATTCCAAAAATCAATAGCACTATAAAAAGTATTTTCCACCTTCACCATGTCAGAAACTATAATAACACTAAAATATAAATCTATGGATATAAAACATAAATCCTGAATTTTTCTTTTGACCCCTGTTGGACAGTCTGATACATGGTTTTGTCCCTAAGTAAAAAAATCACAAGTTCTTTATTATCTGCCATTAGGAAATCAACAATTAGTACAATTTTAAACTTTAGTGGTTAACATTTTTAATTGATGACATTTAACACTATAGAGAAGTCTCTAAGTAGAACTTAGAAATTCAATATGAACAAAATTCAGAAATTAAGTCCTCAAGTTTCTAAAAATATAAGTTTTTGCTAAAAATAACCAACCAACCTATATCTTCTGTCTTGGAATCAATACTACATATTGGAACCAAGGCAGAAGAGTGGTAAGGGCTGGACAATGAAGGTTAAGTGACTTATCCAGGGTCATTCAGCTAGGAAAAAAGCTACCCCCTAAAGAGAAGTTTTTACAATCCATTATCACAATAAATCTCAAATTATAGAATTTCAGATTATGGGAAACTTTCCTCCTTTTTATTCGAATTGGTCCAAAATAGATACCCAGACTAAAATTAAGCATAAGTTATAAATTTTAATGTTGTGGTTTCATTTAATTTGGATTTAAATTTTGAAATCAGCCCTCAATCTTAGGGCCAGCAGAATCAAGAATAACCTGTAAAGTGAAATTGTTTTATGATCAAAGGCATTCTATTTTGGTCAACAGTATCCAGGTTGTAAAACTTGGTTAAATTCTGCCAATTGTCGAAGTATTTGCTGGCATCTGGTCCATAATTTAAAGACATACTCTGTTCCCTCAGGAGGTCTTGTCACAGGGATCTGAAATTGCCCAGGGTCTTTTAAACTCCCATTAAAGAGCCAAGACCTCCAGCCAAATGGACTTGTTGAGTTCAGAATTTGAGAGCTCACTCACCCATGCCTAATTGCTGAGTTGAATATAGACTGGAATGCAATGGGTTCCTGTAGGCTTGTCCAGTGGTCACTTTAGCAGGCAGCTGGGCATGAGATTTCAAATCTTGGTGGGACCTCCAATATGTCAGCCTAGAAAAAGATCCTACTAATGTAGTTCTAATAAAAGATGTTTGATTGGAACAGACATTATAATCTGGAAAAACACACAGAGACATTGTACTGAGGTTCTATAAAAACTACAGAAAGTGGGGAGGTTAAATCAATTTTAGGAAAAATGGGGAGCAACAATGAAATTACACTGAGTTCACAGAAGCTCCTCTTTAATTAAGTCCTGGGAAAGAGGCAAGGCCAATTCATAGTCAATTCAGCCATTATCAGTCTTTGAATTCTTTGTTTTAACACTTTGGGAAAATCAGTAAGCAGATTCCTTAAAAATGACATCATCCCTCAATTTTGGGGATGAACCCCAGGCCAGTAAGGCTTTATTCTCTTTCCTTCTGACTATAATTGACTCTGGACTTTGCCACCTTGCTCCTAGGAGAGTATCCTCTTTACTCCCCAGTTCATTTTAAAATAGTTTAAAATGGTGTTTACATGTAATTGGGGAAAAACAAAATATTATTTAAAAATTACTTTCTCTCAATTGTCAAATTTAATGGCCCCTTTGAATCCTTGTCTCTCTTGACTTCTTGGTAACCTTTCACACTGTCCATCACCCTTTTCTCTTTGATGGCCTCTTCTCTCTAGGGTTCAGTGATGCTATCCTGGCTCTCTTGTTGCCTGTCTGATCACTCCTCCTTCTCAGTGTCCTTTGATGGGTCTTCCTCCAGGTCATGTTTGCAAAGGTACGTGTTCCCCACACTTGACCCTCTATACTATTTCACTTGGTGATCTCATCAGCTCCCATGGTTTCACTTTTCATCTCTCCAGTGATAATTCTCATATCTCCTGACCCAATCCTGGCCTCTCTTACAACCTCCAGACTCAAATTGCCTATTGGACATCTCAAACATCACAGATATCTCAAACTTGTCCATAACTGAACTCGTAGAGGCAGCTAGGGGGTACGGTCAATGAATAGAGTGCTATAGAAGTGCTAGCCAGGATTATTTCCCTTCAAACCCTTCTGCCTTCCTTATCTCTCTGTTGGAGGCACCATCATCCTCCCAGATACCCAGGTTCATAAACTGTCCTCCTTAACTCCTCATTCCCTCTCACCCTCTGTTAACACATCCTTTCAATTCATATACACTTCCTTTTCTCTTCTGAGACTGCTACCACTCTGGTGCAGTTCCTCATCAATTCATATCAGTAGGATTATAATAGCCTGCTGGTTGGTCTCTGCCTTGAGCCTCTCCCAACTCCAGTCCAGCCTCCACTTGGTCATTCAATTAATCTTCCTGAAGTGTAGATCTGACCATATCACCAGCTCCAACTCCCTCCACATACACACCCATATAATAAACTCCAATGACTCCCTGTCACCTCTAGGATCAACTATAAAATCCCACAGGGCATTCAAAGATGACCAAATCTGTTTCCCTTTTTTTTTTAACTTTTCTTATAGCTTACTCTCCATGCCTTCACCCTTTACTCCTTCATCATTTCAGCCTCCTGGCTTCCCCAGAATCCTTCAGTTCAAACTAAAATCTCATTTTCTATGAGAAATCTTTTCTGATCCCCCTGATATTAGTGCCTTCCTTTGTTCCTTTTCCAGTTTATCCAGTTTATATATCTTGTTGTTTTCATGTTGTTTCCCTTGAAAGCAGGGACCTATCTTTTAATTTTTTTTTGAAATCTCAACATTTAGCACAATCTCGCAAATAGTAATTGCTGAATAAATGACTATTGGCTGGCTGACTTCTCCCATGCTCCCTTTTCTGGCTACCACTCCCCTATAAGTCTTGGCTTTCTTGGTCTGTCTCATTTAGAATTGAAATTTCTTAAGGGCGATGATTGTTGCACTTTTTGCATTTGTATCATCAACACAGTGCTGCTCCCAAAGTGAGTGTTTAATAAGTGTTCATTCAAAAAAGGAAGTGGATAGACGAATGGATTAGAAACCAGAATGCAATAAGAAGTTGTTTATAAGAAATACCCTTGAAACAGAAAGACACAGGGAGTTAAAAAAAAGGCTGGAGCAGAATCTAAGATGCTTCAGTTGAAGTAAAAAAAGTTAGATGTAGCAATTATAATTTCTGACAAAGCAAAAGCAAAAATATACCTACTTAAAAGACATCATAAAAGGAATTACATTTTTCTAAAAAGTCCCACAGACAATGAAATAACGTAGACATTTTTTACAGAACACTTCTCTGATAAAGGCCTTATTTCTCAAATATATAGAGAACTGAGTCAAATTTATAAAAATAAGAGCCATTCCCCAATTGGTAGCTGGATAAAGGATATAAATAGGAAATTGTTGGAGAAAAACATCAAAGCTACCTATAGTCATATGAAAAAAATATCTAAATCATTATTGTTTAGAGAAATGCAAATAAAAACAACTGTGAGATACTGCTTCACACCTATAAGAAATGACAAATGCTGAAAGGGATGAAGGAAAATAGATATAATAATGAATTGTTGGTGGAGTAGTGAACTGGTCTAATCAATCTGGAGAACAACTACTTCCAAAGGACTACAAAACTACATGCCCTTTGATCCAGCAATGTTACTACTCAGTCTGTATCCCAACGAGATTAAAGAAAAAGGAAAAGGACCTATACATTCAACAATATTTATATTGATTCTTTTTGTGGTGGCAAAGAATTGGAAATTGAGGGGATACCATCAATTGGGGAATGACTCAATAAATTGTGGCATGTGATTGTGATGAAATACTATTGTGCTTCAAGAAATGATGAGAGGGATGGCTTTAGAAAAACATGACAAGACCTTTATAAACTGATGCAAAAGCATAGTGGGAAGAACTAGGAGATTATTGTACACAGTAAAAGCAATGTGGTAGTGATTATCAACTGTGAAGGACTAGGCTACTTTGATCAACAAATGATCCAAGACAATTCCAAAGAACTGGTGATGAAAAAATGCAATCCATCCTGAAAGGGAGAACTGATGAAATTGGAGTTCAGATTGAAGTATAATTTTCCTGCTTAGTTTTTTTTTTTTTGTAATATGGCTGATGGGCAAAAATATTTTGCATGATTCCACAGGTATAATTGGCATCATTTTACTTGCCTGGTCAGTGGGTGAGGTAGGCAGTTAGAGGAACAACTACCTACTCAAAAATCTTTAAAAATTAAGAATAAAAAGAAAAATTTATTTAGTTTGCCAGATATCTTTAATGACAATTATAAAATACCAAAAACATCTTTCCCTCCCAGATTGCCTTTTTAAACAAATGATTTGCTTTTAGTTACAAATAGTGTGTGACAATACTTTTTTCCCCAAAACTAAAACAAAGAACAGTTTTTGAACAAAATGTCCAATTTTTTTCTAAATTCTTTGGGGATGTGGGGGAAGGGTAATAGGGTAGAGAGAAAAGTCAGATCTTTTAACATTTTAAAATCAGAATTTTCCCTTTATCCCCTAAATAAAACTGATCTGAGGATATGAATGAATTTTTTAAAAAATCTACAACTACTTTAGGAGATTCTCTTGGCCAGTTCTTCCAGTATAACTAATTACTCTCTCTTTGGTTCAGATTTTCACAATAGTTGGATTAAAAACAATACTTCTAACAAACTGGTTACTGTGGGGGAAAAAAAAATTCAAACATACCTATGTATATACTTTGCATATCAAAAAGATAAGTCACCTGTAATTAACTTTTAGAAAGTACAAAAAAGTGAGACAATCCAAATTACAAAAATGAAAGTAAAATTTAATGAAAAACTAGAAGTTAATAAAAATAAAAAAATATATAAAAAATATACACAAACCACAGCAATAGTATGTAGTGACTTACAAAGAGGAAAAAAGCAGCAGTCAGAGACTGCTCAACATGGCTTGTCAGTCAAATAACAAAAACAAAAACAAGTATTCTCTTTAACAGTACAATCTTGAGCTCCATGTTGGTGCATCAAAGTCTCTTATTCCATTCTTGTGAAAATGGACACTGAAGACCTAATGTTACAAGTGTTATAGCAAGCAAGAGGGAGCAAATTATAGGAGCCAATCTGGTTTATCTTAATCCCTTCCACAAAGATGGTCCTTCCCCTCATTCACCATTGGCTGGTTACTTGGAAGTTACACTCTTATCTCAAAAGCTAGCTAATAAGAATGTGCAATTTACAAACCCAATTATCCTAATTACTCAAATAGGGTTTAATGAATCAAAATAAGGATTGGGGTTTAACCAATCAAAACAAGGACCGTTTCAGTCATATTTGCACCAGGAGAACCAATCAGAGGACCAAATCAGAGGAGAAAGTTATATACTGCTCCTAAGTTTCAGTTTCTATATGTCATGATTTATCTGTCACTTCTTATTTCATCAGCTAGATGTTCTTCCCTGAGAAGAGTCCATGTTATCTCTATTCCACACAATTTAGAACTCAAATTTTTTAAAAAAATGCTAAAAATAAGTAATACTTAAAAAAAAAAAGTGTCCATTCATTTACTCATTCATTCACAGGAGCAAAGATTTAGAACCAGAAGGGAGCTTGGGAGGTTGTAAAAAATAGAATCGAATACAGGACTACAATCCCCACGAGCCTCTGCTCCACTTCCCCAGAATGCCTTGTAATCTCACCTGGGCCGAGATCAAGAAGGTATTTAAGCTGATTGAAAGGCTTTTGAGGGGGCTCTCTTGGCTCTTTTTGGACTTCCATTTTGGAGCAGGCGCGTCTCTTGCGTGATGTGAGGTTATTTTGTCTAGGCCTCTGGCCTAGGCACATGTTTCTTACTTGTATATTCTTTAATCTTTAACCTTTAATAAACCTCTAAAAAAT
Source organism: Monodelphis domestica (assembly GCF_027887165.1). Lineage (NCBI taxonomy): Eukaryota > Metazoa > Chordata > Mammalia > Didelphimorphia > Didelphidae > Monodelphis > Monodelphis domestica. The sequence goes on from NC_077230.1 coordinate 305,629,811, forward strand.
ATAATACTTCTTGCAGAGAGAAACTAATTTCTACCTGCCTCAGTCTCCCCGTCTCCCCTAAATTTTAATCTTTACAAGGTTCAACTCAATAGTTAAACCCTTTAATTTTACAGATTAAGAAACTGAGGCCCAGAGGCATCAATCACTCAAGGTCACAGAGATGATAAGGTCATAGGGATTGGAACTGAAATTCCAAATGGGAATTGAAAAAAACCCACAGAATCACCAAAGCAGTTATAAAAGAAAGACTTTAATCAGGACAAAAGAAATAATGCTTTTATGGCCACTACACAGAGTTATACACACACATACACATACACCCCACACATAGACACTGAGTCTCTGAGAACAATGTTTCCTGAGAAAAACACCAAGAATGGGAATTTCTGTTGAACTAAAACTTGGCGTTATATTTATACCTTATGGAGTATAACCAAAGGAAAACAACTGATCATTACGTAGGGGCTTGGGAAAGAGGTGGTAGCCCAAGGGGAGGGTACCTGGGAGAGGCCTCAATACAATAAAATAAACCCAGGAGACAAAAGTGCACTTAACACTTGACTACATCCACCACTTCTATCCAGGGTGCTCGATGGGTGCTAGATGGTTTATTGTCCAGGCTGGGGACAAGGGTCAGTCTGGGAGTTTATTGAAGGCAAATTCTCATGGAAAAAGGACACATTTGGGATTTCACAAAACAAGGATGTCAGAACCCAAGCCCTCCACTCAAAATCCGCAACTATCATTATTTAGGGCAATAATGAACACAGTTCAGTTCTTCCCAATTTAACAAACATTTTTAGTTCAGTATGTTTAGGCACTGAGTTAGGGATACAGAGACAGACCAAGCCATCCTCCCTCTCCCTCTAAAACAGTCTGCCTCGAGAAGCTTCCACTGCAGTCAGATAATAAATATAAGATATAGACAAAATAAAAGCAAAGTAGTGACTAGGGAGAGAAGGCACTGATAAGCAGAAGAGGAGGCTGAGGGGGAGCAGGGATCCAGATAGGCCTTGTGTAGGAGGCAGAACACAAAGGAGAAAGTCCAGTACTCAATCTTCCCAAGGCTTCTGCTACTACCAGGTTGACTAGGAAACCTGAGAGTTTTAATTTCCGGCCTGATTCTGTTTCTGACTCATCCTGACACCTTGAACTAATTGCTTCTTGTCCATGAAAAGGCTCCTGGCTTTCTAAAATGGCACAAAAGCAATGTGGCTTCTGTAAGCTGCTATTTGGTAAACTAATAATCATGAATGATTTCAGAAGAGCAAAAACTATGTAAGTGCTGAATATTGGGGTGAGTCAACCCAGTGGGATAATGAGTCAAACCTGCTCCATTTACTCCTGGATGATTAACTGAAACACTACTTTTCTGGAATAATTCCTTATTCTGAATCACAAAGAATCAAAGAAGCAACTACCAAAGAGGGTGGGCCAAGGGATGAAAGGGGAATGTGGAAGGGAGGAGGGGGAGTGATGAGCAGACTCTGTTCAGTCCTACAACTGAAGCATTTCAATACATATTTGCAGAGAACCCAACGCATTAATTATGAGTGCCTGAAGCCAGTTCCAGCTCCCAGGAAGGGTGGTTATAAATGTTTCAGGAATGTTTACTTGTATAATCTAACAACTGCTTTGAGAGTCTATTTGGATGTGGTCTCCCTTATTGATTCAGGGTACAGGACAGAGAGAGCAGTCATCTGGTGCCAATCCAAGTCATCCCATATGGACTATTGTCACACTCCTGTTTTGCCCACACACTGTCCATTAGGAATCAGGAATACGTATCCTGATGTTTCAGGCCAACAGAACCACAGCGATAATAATGGACTGAGACCCAGCAGGATTGGAAAGAGTAAACAGTCACCTCTCACAGACCAAGGAAAGCAGGTTCTGTGGGTCTCACCCCCATTCTCCCCTTTCACTCCCCTCTAGTCCTGGGGACCAGAGTCAGATTCAGTGCTATTGCTTCTGAAAAGGCCATGCCCATTCACTGCCTGATGGTTCTTCTCACCATTCTTGTGACTTTCCAGACCAAAGTATTATAGAAATAGTCAGGTGGCACAATGGCAGAGTCCCTGACTGGAGTTCATATCAGGTCTTAGATATTTACTAGCCCTGTGATCCTGGATAGATTATTTAATCTCAGTCTGCCTTAACTACCCCAACTATAAAATGGGGATAATAATAGTATCTACTGCTTCCTACCAGTTTGTTATGAGGTTCAAATGAGATCAGATTTTAAAAGCAAATCTTAAAGAATTATAAAAATGTCATTATTTATTGTTATTATTATTATCCTTCCTTGGCCAGTCCCCAATCTGTTGTCTCCTACTAATTAAACTGCAAGTTTTTTTGAGGAAAGATATTGCATTTCTTTCTTAAATTTGTATCCCTAGCACTTACAGTACAGTGCAGCACTTAAAATGACTTTTTTTTTTGGTTGTTCATTGATTCATTCACTTATTCACTCCTTTCCTGAGTTGAATGCACCATGACTTAATGATCATGTTGGTGAACCTATGTCACACGTGCCGAAGGGGGCTCCTCCCCTCCCCTTCTCCACCATGCCTGAGGATATTTCTCCCATGACCTGCCCTTCTGCCCAGCATCCAATGGGAGAACTTCCTCCCTCCCCTATCTGGGGTAAGTGGGAAACTCCCATGCGGTATGAAGGTGTAGTTTGGGTACTTGGTCTCTAAAAGGTTCACCATCACTGGGCTATGATATAAATGTTATGGTAGCTAAATGCTGCAATCAGGTTGGCTGATATGGAGGAATAAACAAGAACCTGTCGTTTGCAGGAAAACCTCCTGACTGCCTACTTTTCCCTTGTGATCCTTTGTCCCAAATTCCTTGCCTTGTTCTGTTTGACTCCTTAAGGGAGAAGCAGTACCAAAGGGACCAAAGGTAGAGGGAGGTAGATTTCAACTCAATACAGTGAGAAATATCCTAACATTCATTGTTGTTCAGTTGTACCAGCCATTTCTGATTCTTTGTCACACTATGTGGTATTTTCTTGGCAGAGATACTGAAGTGGTTTGCCATTTCCATCTCCAGCTCATTTTACAGATAAGGAAACTGAGGCAACCAGGGTTAAGTGACTTGTCCAGGGTCACACAGCTAGGAAGTGTCTGAGGTCAGAATTGAACTTGAGTCTCCCTGACTTTGGGCCTGGAGTTCTGTACCCTGAGTCACCTAGCTCTTATCCTATCAACTAGAGCTCCTCATCCCCAGAGGTCTTCAAATAGAAGCTAGATGATCATAAATTTTATAATCTTAGATACTGAACTGAAAGGCACTTCAGAGTTCATCAAACCCCTTCGTGTCATTTTTTAAAAAGTTACTTCCACCTTTTCATTTTAATCTTATTTTTATTGATATGTTTTGTCTTTGTATCACCGTCATTTCCTCCCACTCACACACCTAGTATGACACCCTTAACAATAAAGATTTTAGAAAAAAGGGAGTGAAAAGCAGCTCAGCAAAACCAACCAGCACAACAATTGTATGTGGCCATATAGATGGTATTCTGGGTCTAGTCTTCCACTTTTGCAAACAAGGGAGGGAGGGCTATTCTTTCAACTCTTCTCTGGGGTCAAGCATGGTCCTACTCATGTTTTAAATAGGGAACCTCTGGCTTAGACAGGTTGAGTTTAAGTGACTTGCTCAAAGTTACAGCCAGTAGAAGAGTTAACATTTGAACCTTGGTCTTCTGGTCCCACAGCCTTGGTTTTCCCTTGCAGGATATGATCATTGAGAGTTAAGATGTGGGGAAGAGTTCAATTAGGTGACCTCTTGGGGTTCTATGCTTCTCTGGAATATGTGGCAAAAATTGGGCACTTGCTGGAGAGAAGCCCTTGGGGGCTGCTGACACAAAGGAGCTGAAGAGAAGGGAGGTTTAGCGGGGAGGACAAATCTAGCTGAGCTTCTGCTTGTGCTAGGGTTTGGCTTTATTCATGGAATTGTGCTCTCCACAAAGAGGGAGAGGAAAAGTCCCAAGATGTCTGGGATGAAGCATCGATGGTGCCAATTATGCAGTGTGCTAGAGCAGCCAAATGCTACAATTCAGTCTTGGGAATTCAGTAATTGAGCTAATTTTCATAGAAGTATTCCCAACCCAATTTAATTATGTGTTGCACAAACTGTACAAGGAAAGCTCCTCTCCATTGTCTTTTCCTCCTAATGTTCACACCTCACTGTGAGTCCCAGAAGTAGCACAGTGTCATGAGGATGTTGGACTTGGGGTCTGGAAGACCTGGGTTCAAATCCCACCTTTGGTCCTAATTTGCTGTATTACCTTTCTCAGGATGAATTTCTGACTGAGATAGGAGGACCTACTTTCCTGCACTGTGAAGTGGTGTAGTGGATAGTTAGGAAGACCTGAATTCAAATTTGGCCTCAAAGACTTGCTAGCTTTGTGACCCTGGGCAAGTCATTTGGTCTTGTTTGCCTGTTTCCTCATCTGGATAATAAGCTAAAGAAAAATGGCAAACCACTCCAGTATCTTTGCCAAGAAAATACCAAATGGGGTCATGAAGAATTAGACATAATTGAACAATAACAAAAAACCACACCCTCCTAGGTTGTTGGGGGGAATCAAATGAAATAATCTGTGTAAAGAGCTTTACAAAAGTATAAACTATTATTATTTCACTAGCCATAACAAAAACAAGTACACCAAAAGGTTTCCAAAATTTCAGAATTCCTCATATTCAAAATTATCTAATTTTAACTCCAAATTTGGTGTGGTACAGTAGAAAAAGCCACTCAGAGGACGTGGGTTCAAATCCTATCTCTGATAATATCTGTGTAACCTTGGACACATCAGTGAACCTTTTTAGACCTCAAGCTTCCTCATCTTTAAAAAAGAATGGGTCAGACTGGCTGTATGCTGAAGGCTGTTTTGACTTTAAATCTATGATCCTCTGACTGTTTTACATTCTCTTATCTCAATTGCACAATCCTTCCACATTGGGAGGGAGTATGCCATGCCAATGGGATTAGCCATCTTGGGGACCAATGAAGATATCCTTTATTTCAAGCCGATGTCTCCATTGAGCTCCTAAAGTCAAATCAGGGCATCTGTGAACTCTGTTCCACCCCTTCCCCCAATTCCTCAATCCCCAGCCTCCTACAGGAAAATTATCTTCCCGCAGGAATTCAGTGACATTTTAATGATGCTGGCATTATAATTCCCCTCTTGTCAGCTTCTTCCAGGACAGATGATACACAGTCTGCAGAATTTAGACAGCACGATGATGGGGGACTAAGAGCATATATTCCTTTTACACTGCTGAGTGAAAACTGATCCTCTATCTATCTTCAGCCAGTCAAGGCAGCATGTTTTAAATGAGCTGGCTTGGCAGATTAAGACCTTTCAGCTACACACTGACTTCAGGATAGGTCATGAGGGGAGTGCCCTGTGTACAGTACACTGGTTTGGGCTTTTAGCACCTTTGGCCCTGGATGGCAGAAGCAGAGAACATCATGCCTATAATAGCTTCAGTACCAGAGGGACGGAAAATAGATCCGAGATGGCAGCATTCCAGGAAAAAAATGCTTTTTTTGCCTTCTGACCAGAGGAGGCTTGGAAGAATGCTAGGGTTAATAGAACATGAGACCCTGGGATTGCAACATCCTGGTGTTGAAGTTCTCCAAAGATCATTGGGAAGGATAGCTGGAGTACATGTTTGGTGGGACCGTAGGAAAGGAAGGGCTGGGGTGCAGAGTGCAATGGTCCTTTGCTAAAAGGGCATTCACAGAGACTTCTAGATGATTTCTTGGTCCCCATGATGGTGGGGTGGGTTTTTTCTTTTTCTTTTCTTATAATTTTATTTTGTGGTCATGCAAAACACATTAACAAAACCAAAACCCCCAAATAAACCCATAAATACACTGATGTGAAAGACGACTCCAATAGTTCTTTTCTCTGGAGGTGGAGAATGTTCCCCATCAAAAAATCTTTCAGGATTATCCCCGATCATTGCATTGTTGAGAGTAGCCAAGTTTGAACCCAGGTCTTCCAGACCCCAAGTCCAACATCCTCATGACACTGTGCTACTTCTGGGACTCACAGTGAGGTGTGAGCATTAGGAGGAAAAGACAATGGAGAGGAGCTTTCCTTGTACAGTTTGTGCAACACATAATTAAATTGGGTTGGGAATACTTCATCTTTGAAGAGGACCAATGAAATCATGATGATGGGATCAATGTGCAACATGTTTGACTATGATTGATCAACCCAATATGAACTTGGAAGGTTCAGGTGGGGCACAAATAGTCCATATACATATTTGGAGTGGAGACATCTTTAAATCTGCTCATCTCACGTTTCCTTTTTGCTAATGCAATTCTGTTTTGTTCATTGATCATAGCATCTTTGGCATATCATGATGGGCAGCCCGGTACCAGTGGCTCATAAATCAATACCAAAGTTTTTCAGAGAGTCTTGAGAGGGTCTCATACTGCTTCTTTTGCCCTCCGGGCAAGCGCTTGCCTTGTGTGAGTTCTCTAATAAATGTAAGACATTTAGCTATCTGACCAGCCCATCAGAATTGTGCTTTATGTCACTGAGTCTGAATGCTTGGCAGTTCAATTTGGGGAAGGACCTCAGTGTCTGGTAAATTATCTTAGGTGACTAGTTATCAGCTTACTTTTCTCTGTGACCTGAAAACTTCAGCATGGTTAGGTGCCTTGGAGAGATGATAGAGAGGCAGATACTAAAAGTGATAAAGGTCAAAGAATGGTGAGGTGGGGAGACCCTGAAAAATGCTTTGCCTACTCTACATTTTTTTCTCCTGAGTCAGTCATAGTCTCTAATATCTTTTCCTTATTCAGAAAGATGTCTGGGTGTGGTGGAAAGGACACAGGATTAAACCAAAGGACCTGAGGGTTAGAGGAGACTTTAGTCTAATCCCCTTCTGCGCCATTCCTGATATCTGATCACCTAGCATCTGCTTTAACACTTTTGGTGACGAAGAGTTTACTGCTGTTTGTTCTACTGGTAAAAAGCTTTAATTGATCTTCCTTGTACTGAGCTGAAATCTGTTTCTCAGTAGCATACCATTTGTTCTCTTTCTGCCATTTGGAACAACAAAAGGCTCCTTAGATACTGAGGACAGCTGTCTTGACCTCTCTCTCCTCCTCCTGAGCTTTTGTTTTTTTTCAGGCTAAATATCTCCAGCTCTTCTAACTCTTCTTCATGTGATTTCCAAAGCCTTGATGCTTCCACTTGCCTTCTTGTGAATCCACTCGTTTGTCAATGTCTCTCTTCAAACATTCAGTTCAGAACCAAAAACAATATTCCCAAAGTGGTCTAATTAACAAAGAAAATGGTGAAACTATCGATTCCCTTGATCTAGATATGCTGTTGTTCAGTTGACTCTTTGTGACCCCATTTGGATTTTCTTTTGTCAAAGATACTTGAGTAGTTTGCCATTTTCTTCTCTAGCTCATTTTATAGAAGAGGGAATGGAAGCAAAGAGGGTAAAATAACTTGCTCAGGGTGAAATGACTTTGCCATCTCCTTTTCCAGCTCATTTTACCAGATAAGGAAACTGAGGTAAATAAGGTGAAGTGACTTGTCACTCATTATTATGTATCTGAGACCATATTTGAACTCAGGAAGATCAGTATTCCTGACTCCAGGCTGGGCATCCTATCCACCATGCCACCTCTTATTAATATGCCCCCTATTGAGCTAACTGGTCTAAATTTGTTTAATAACTGCAGAAACAAAAAAAAAAATCTGGCTCCTTTAAGAAGTAATAGTTATTTATTACTGGATATGTATACCAAGAGATTATAAAAAAGAGAAAAGGATCTACTTGTTCAAAAAGAGTTATAGCAGCCCTTTTTGTGGTGGCAAAGAATTGTAAATTGAGGTGATATCCATCAATTGGGGAATGGCTGAATGAATTGTGGCACATGTTGGTGATGAAATACTATCATTCGGTAAGAAATGATGAATAAAATGATTTCATAAAGAGCTGGAAAGATCTACACGAACTATTGCAGAGCCAGGAGGACATTGTACACAGTAACAGGAATATTGTAGGACGATCTGCTATGAAAGATTTAGCTACTCTCAGCAATACAATGATCTGGAACAATTCTGAAGGACTTATGACGAAGAATGCTATCTACATACGGTTTTATTTTGGGGTTTGGGTTTTATTTGAGTCTTCTCTAAAACAATGACTTGTGGAAATATGATGATGATACATGTATGATATGATACATGTATAACCCCAATCGAATTGCTTACCATCTCTGAGAGGGGGGAGGGAGAGAGACAATTTAATTTCAGAGACTATATGTTACAAATTGTTATTACATGTAATCGGGAAAATATCTTTGAATAAAACATGAAAAAAAAACAAGTGATGGTTATGAACTCATTCTAAGTCATTTATCTAGAGGTATTCTGATTAGAAACTGGGAGAGACGTAACCATGTCATTGTATAAAAGACAGAGGAGAGCTTGACAGGTTTGGGCTCTAGGAGGACCTGAGAGGGGACGTTGTTCCAGAAGCTAGACCATAGTTGAGAGTTAAGTGTGCAAAAACTGATTTCTCTGTAAGACAAGGGAAGACTCAAATCAAATAGCGGCACTGGAAAGCTAGTTGAGACATTATTGTTCCTAGTCAGAAGGAAAGAAGGATTAATGTGGTACAGGAGAAAATGGGGCTCTATAAGAATAGGTTTGAGATAGAGAAGATTAAAGCAGCAAACAGGTCCAAAGAAAGAGTATATAGAATAAACCAAGTACTTAGGACAAAAACTTTGTCACAATTAAGGACACAGTAAGCCATTGCATCTCCCCTACTCTGCTTTTTAGATGCTATTGTGTGGTTTCTAGATTTAAAAGTTATTAAATTGATTTGTTTTGCCCTTCCAATCTGTATATTTATATAGATCATTAATGATTATGCAGTGGTATGTTCCTGGTAGTTTTTAAAAATATCAGTCAGGAATACGCATTTTTTTTTGCTGTATAGATATACAACCTATGGTCCTGTGCCTTGAGCTTTGGGTTGGCATGGATTAAGTTTATCCTAGAGTCAGACTCCTTTGACTTGATACCCTTACCCAGAATTTCCTCTGGGAAACCCAGAATGTAGTTTGATCATATTTTTTTTTAAACCAATATCAGGTATTGCTTCCAAGGCAGAAGAACAATAAGAGCTAGGCAATGGGAGTGAAAGGTCACACATCTAGGAAGTATTTTAACTAGAGGCTAGATTTGAACCCAATGTCTAGGCTTGGCTCTCAATCCACTGGGCCACCTATGTGACCCCATGATCATATCTTCTATCTATGTCTCTACAGATAAGGGCAAAAGGGTCCTCATTTTCCACTTAAGTGCTTAAAACATTTGTATGAGTATTCTTTATTTTGTCCCACAGAAAATGCAGCAAACTCACAGGATACACCATAGCCAATAAACAATCAATAGAACTGTCATCCTTCTCAGAAGCCTTATCCCCAGGATAATACAGCCCCCTAGGCTCAAAGAACCACTCTGAATTTGAAATTCCACAGGCAAATGAAAATGAATTTTGGTTCTTGTATGAGCTCATTTTTCCAGGCCATTTCTTGACTTTGGATTTTTTTTTTATTAGAGTTGGTTTCTGCTCACATCTAGAGGGGTGACTGGCCCAGGCTTCTGTCTTTTATGCCTTTTTTGATGTGTAGGGTGAGATTAGGGTCTTGCCCAAAGAATTAATGACTCAGGCAGTCTCCATGGCAAAAGAAAAAGCTTTATTGAGAGAGGGAAGAAGGCAAGAGAATGGCCCTGGTGATGGAGAGGCTGTGGGGATGGAAAGATGTGGCGATGGAGTGGTCCCGAGAGGTTTTCAGGAATGCTTTTTATCCTGTTTAGTTACTAAGGAAGGGGTCGTTTGTTTGCAAAGTTGTTGCCCTGCTGTTCCCAAGGCACTGATGTCACTTGATGCACAGTCCACCCAGGTATAACTTGTTTTCCCACTGTGGGGAACAAATCACAATACAAATGGGATACGAATGACATGTTTAACACCATAGGGCAACTTTGGGTCAAATTCTGGTCTTTTCTGCCCAGACTCTGAAGAAGGCAGTGAGCGTGGAAACTGCGCATTGTTCAAACATAGTCCTGTGTGACTAGGAAACTGAACCACCTGTACTTGCTGTTTAGAGACCCCCCACCAAGGACCTATCGTATGTCTAAAGACTGATGCGAGGAGCTGTCTCCTGCGTCTTGTTGGAAAGGTGGCCTCGTACGAATCAGCTAGTTATTGTTTCCATGTTCTTTTGAATGCTCACAGCTGCTTGGCAGGGTTTGTGGGACATTTCAGTCCACATCACTTTTCCTGCTATCATAACTCAGTGTGTAAGTTTTCTGTGCTTCCAACATAGTGTGATCTGGGAAGAGGTCTATTCATTGACCTCTTGGTCTGCCCTTCGCTCCTTATCCAGGTTTGATTCCTACTCCCTTGAGACCATGGTTACTCCTCTCCACCCTGGAATTGTGACTCAGAACTGGGGTTACCATTCCTTCTTCCTATGCTTGTACAGGAGTCCCCTGGGATTTCTTTCTGCCTGGTTTCACTCTTTTACTGTACATGGACCCTGAGCTGCTCTCCCTCACTATAGGTATCACCCCAATATGGTGATTGTTTCCACTGTGGCTCTTTGCAGCGTCCTTAGACTTCTCCATCTAGTTTCCTAAGCTGCTTTGGGCAGGAAAAATGGTTCACTCTGAGTTTTCTTGGTTTCCTCACTCAGAATCTGATCTGGCATGTTTTCTGTGCTTTTTGTGTTAAAGAGTTTTTGGGGAGCTGAGGCAAAGTTGATACCTTTAACTCTGCCATCTTGCCTACCTCCAAATTTGGGTTTTGTAGAGTAGTAACCCAGGTCCCATAAGACCTGTAACTATACAGATAAGTCATCCATTGTGTTACATGTTGGTCTTCTCCTACTCTAATTCTTGAGCCACTTGGACAACACTTTTTTCCTTTAAAGTTTGAACGATCTCTCCTCCCTCGAAGAAGGCTTGATTCTGGTATTCTCTTTTGTGGGGGTGGGTGGGAGGTAGTGCTTTTCAGGAACTCCTTTCTTTTCCTGGAAAATTAAGTCCCAGAACTCTTGAGTCTAGCATTATGAAAGCAGCAACTGAGACTTAAACTATCCAGCAATATCCTTTTCCTTTTTGAAAGCTAGATTCTAAGAACTTTCAGCACCAACTGGGAAATCTCTTTCCTCTATCCAAGAGGCTGGGGTTCAGTAATTCTCCCCACCCTTGCCTACATGGTTCCCATTTCCTTGTGGTTGTCAAGTGCAACTACAATGTGCAAATAGGTAAGTAAGCCCCATACCTAGGACTTGGTTATATTGGCTCTGAGATCATTAATTGTCCTTCTATATCCTGGCCCATGGAGCCATCCTTGAGGGGGTCAATCTTACAGAGAAGGGTGCCATGATGGCCACCAGCCCCATCAACATCAACTGCTAACCAAGTGCCACCAACAGTAAGGCAAGCAAGCTGGCTGAAGCAACAAGGTGGTTTGAAGGAGAGACAGAAGAGCAACATATGTCAGGCTGGTTAAAACATCACCACCATGTTGACCACTATTTTCTTGACCAGCATGTCTATGTACCCACTAGCTCCAGTTACTGATATGGCCCCTGTCCAGATCATTGTTCCAACTTTGTTCCCAAAGTTAGGGGAGGCACCTTCAGGCAGAAGAGATCCAGGATCTCCCCTTTCCATCAACTTCAACTATTAAATTGGTTGTCATCCTGACTGGGAAGGGATAACTGTATTTGTTGCTTAGCCATGCTGTTCCATCTGATTTTCTGTGACTCCATGGTCCATAACACATCATTGCTGTCCATGGGGTTTTCTTGGCAAAGATATCACAGTGGTTTTCCATTTCCTTCTCCAGTGGATTAAAGCAAACAGAGGTTAAGTGACTTGCCCAGCGTCTCACAATTTGAAAATGTCTTAGGTCAGATTTGAATGCAGGTCTTCCTGACACCAGACCGAGCACTCTATCCTTTGATCCACCTAGCTGCCCCCAAAACATTTAGAAAGCCTACTCTGTGCCAGGCACTGTTTTAAACACTTTTTACAAATATTATCACATCTGAGACTCACAACAACCTTTGAAGTGGATGTTATTGTTATTTCTCTTTTAATAGTTGAGGCAACTGAGACAAATAACACAAAGAAAGTAAAGTTTTCCCAGAAAAAGCCTAGTTAGCAACTGGGGCAGATACTCTCATCTTGTTTCCACTTGAAAAGACAAAGTATAATTCTTTAGGAAAGTCTGAACATCAGTACCTCCTATGCTACCTAAATGAGCCATTGTTAAATTGCCCAGTGGAAATGACCAAGCTTAAAGGCCAATTAGTCGGAAGAATCTTATAGTTTCTCTACATCATGCTATAAAACTTGAACTCCTCAACAATGATCGTTTGTTATATTTTCATTCCCCAATGAGTTACTCTGTTCAGAGTAGTTGGGCAAGTCCCTTCAGCTCCTTTATCTCAGTTTCTTTCTATAAAATGAGGCATGCAGAAATACCTGCTCTGCCTTCCTTCATAAGTTGTTATAAGAATGAAATGAAATATTGTAGGTCAAGGTGCTTTGGAAAATATAAAGGATTGTCAACATGGGGGATTTTATGATTTGTTATTCAGGCAACAACACTGAGTCCTCACAATGTGTCTGGGACTACATTAGTTGCCGTGTGGGATCAGAAAACAGTGAAAAACATTCTTTACTCTCGAATGACCTACAATATAGCAGAGAAGCCAAGGTATACAGACATTTGCTAACTAGAGACTGAACACAAGGGCATGATAATAGACTCCAAGCTGTATATGGGAATGATTTATGAGGGATGGGATAAAGTGAGTCAAGGAAGGCTCCTTAGAAGGGGTGGAGTTTTGAGTTGATTCTTGGAATATTCATTAGTTTCTGGGATCCTAGAGAGTCACTCTTCCATATCTCTTTAATAGGACGGTCTGATTTTCCATAGAAAACCCCAAGATTTGCAGCTAGATGACATGGCTCTGCTACCTCTCCCTCCGTGATCTTGGGCTAAGTTCTTATCCCTCCCAGGATCCTGGTTTCTTCTTCTATAAAATGAAGCGGTTAGAATCCATAATCTCTAAAGTCTCTTTGGAATCCAAATCTCATAATCCTATGAAACAAAGGAATGATTATGAAGCCTGGTTAGCAGAGTGTAAAGCAATGAGGAAATAGCCTTGTGGCAGAATTTCATATCCATGAAACAACTAAAATAAGAAAATTTCCACAAAATCTCACACTTAAATAGACTATCAGGGGTCATTCAGTAAATTCAAGTCGACAAGTATTTATCATTAAACTTCTAAAATAGAGTATTCTTTCCAGTGTCCTTACAAGTATTCACCCAGTCTCTCTTTGTGGGGGGCTCACTACTTTCTCAAATAGTTCATTCTGCTTTTAAATAGCACATTGTTATGAAACATTCCCTACACCATTAAGAAAGCTTTTAGATGAAGATATTAGTTGGTCAAGATTACAGAGTAGATTACTTATCAATCATTTCTGTGCAAAGTTAGAAATACTCTTCTTTATTAAAATAAAGCTTGAATGAATAACTATGTCTTTGCAAAATGGAATTTTCCATCTTAAATTCTACCAAATCAATGGCGCCAAGTAAACCGTCCCCTCTGTCATGATGGGGGTGTCATTTGGCATTGTGGGACCAAATGAGGGTAGGTGAGTACCAAAGCATAGCAGAGAGCTAGGGCAAGAGAATGGGGAAGCTGGTCACCCTAGTTGCTATACAAGGATTTTCCCTGAATTCAGTTATTGTGGTACGTTTACAGTTGTAGGGCTAGTGGTTTCATTGTTAGTACCACATCCTTAGCATCTATCGGTATGGAACAAAAAAATGATTTAAGTTAAAAAATCAGATTCAAATTCAAATCAGGGAAGGCTGAACTTGCCATGGGTTTTCAAATTCCCAAGGAGAATTCCTGGGAGGTATCAGTTATTCCAATAGTATCCATATAACAAATTTCCTTTTGTAATGCTTTGGAATTTATTGACTTTCTCTGTTGATAGTTTTAAACATCTCTAATATGATAGCAGTTACTGTGGAATTTAGGTGTTTGTGATTCAAAAACTAAAAAGTCTAAAACAGATTAGGCTTTAAGTTTTCACAAATTATTAATAAATATTTATCAAAGTGATGCATTTGTTTATTTTTTAAATAAACACTCTGCTCAAAATAAATATAACAAATAACTAATATTTGTTTGTTTATTTTTAAACCTTTACCTTCTATCTTAGAATTGATGTTACATATAGGTTCTGAGGCAGAAGAGTGGTAAGGGCTGGGCAATGGGGGTTAAGTGACTTGCCCAGAGCACACAGCTAGGAAGTGTCTGAAGTCACATTTGAACTCAGGATCTCCTGTCTCCAAGCCTGATGCTCTAAGGCCACCTAGCTGTTCCTGAAATAATATTCATAAAATATTTAGCACTGTGCTTGTCATATAGTAGATGCTTAATAATTATTTGTTCCCTCCCTTTGTCTTAGGGTAACTAGATGGGGCAGGACTTGGAGTCAGGAGTACCTGAATTCAGATCTGGCACCCGGCATTTACTAGCTATGTGATGTTAGGCAAGTTCTTAACCTTTCTCAGTCTTTTTCCTTATCTATAAAAGGGATAGTAATTGAAATTACATATATAAAAGACTGTAAACTTTAAGCACTCTTCAGTTGCTAATGTTCCCTCCACGGAGGCACACTATATCTCATCAATAGCCAGACATCTTGTGTCCCTTATGTCTGTATCTTTCCATAAGTTTGCCATCCCAATGGGTTGAGTATGTCTTCCATACTTTCTTCTGACATCATCTTCTGACATCAGGCACCCAAGTTGCACAGTGGATAGGGACAAGCCTGAAAATCAGGAATACTGGCCTGAGACACCCACTAGCTCTGTGACCCTGAGTAAGTAAGCCCTGCCTCAGTTTCCCCACATATATAATGGGGATAATAATAATAATAGCCTGCCTCCAAGGATTCTTGGGAGGATCAAATGAGAAAATAATTATAAAGCTCTTAGCATAGTGGTAGCACATGGTAGGTGATATGCAAATGCTAGTTCATAATTATTTGAGTTTACCAGTAGAGTGTTCTGGTCATCTCTCATCAGTTCTCACCACACGATCAGCCTCCTTTCTCTTCCTATTGCACTTTTTTCTTATGGCACATCGACTCTTGTTCTTTAACATTCCTTATTGTCCAGACGGTGCAACCTATTCTCACACCCATCCTGTTCTCCATTGCCCTATGTGTGAAGCTCATTTTCAGTTCTTCAGAGACTGCTTTATTCTGTGTATTGCTGCCTGCCATAGAGTAGCACTAACAAAATGAAATTTGGGGATGACTCAAAGGAACTTTGCACTTTTCAGTGGGAAACAGAACCAACTTTCTTCCTCCTATTCCTCTCTAAGCCTAAATCATTTTCCATTTGTACTATCCTTCCCAGATATACAGACTGATGGAAAAGCTGAACTTAGGTGGTAAGACGGATAGAGGCAGGACCTAGAGTCAGGAATATCTGAGTTTGTATGTCTCTAGGTAAGACACTTAACCTCTACCAGCTTCCTTTTCCTTAACTATATCATGGGGATAATAATAACATCTGTCTCCCAGGATTGTTGGGAGGATCAAATGAGATCAATGTTTAAAAAGCCCCTTCCCTTCTGTCTTAGAATCAACACTAAGTGTCTGTTTCATGGCAGAAGAGCAATAATGGCCAGGCAATTGGCATGAAGTGATTTGCCCAGGGTCACATAGCTAGAAAGTGTCTGAAGCAAGATTTGAGACTTGAATTCAGGACCTCCTGTCTCCAGGTCTGCCTCTCTATCCACTGTGCCACGTATCTGCCCCCAAATGAGATATTTGCAAAGTGCCAAGTACACAGTAAGCATTTAATGTTTATTTATTCCTTTTGCTTCCCTTCCTTCTTCCCTCTGGGTTGATCATTGGCAGCAGACTTTGGTCTTTCCCGTATCCATGGTGAGGTCAAACTCTTTGAAGTGAATACCGATCTCTTCCAGGAGGCTCTGCAATATTTGGGGGCTTAATGCCAATCACAAAGGGGCCTGGAGGACTGTCTCACCCCAGTGTCAAGTGAACCCCTTTTTAATTTGGTCTCTAAGTTAGACTCCCTCTATCATATTGTGGAACATCCATGGCAAGCTCACAGCTTCCTATTGGATGCCTCACTTAATGCTTAGGAGCAGTGGGTCATTGAACTGGGATTTTCTTTTCCTTCAGATGTTAGTGCTTTCAAAGGATTTTTCATGCTTTGTATATATGGACAGAAGACACTGTTGTTATATACTATATTACAGAATGTTTGGTTAATTAACTTGTAGAGAGGCTATTTCAAATTGCAATTTCTCTGCTTGTCGCCTGAGCCAGTTTTATTGTTAAGGAAACCAAGAATGGGGCCCATAGGTTGGTTCAGTTGGAAAATGGAAGTAATCAATAAGCATTTATTAAGAATTTACTACCTGCCAGGCTCTGTGCTAAGGGCTGGAAATACTAAGAAGGCAAAACATGATTTCTGCTCTCAAAGAACTTATATTTTACTGATGGAGATAACATGTAAACATCTGTGCACATACAAGATAGGGTAAGTGAGTGGTAATCCCAGCTACCCTGGAAGAGTCCCCAAAGAGACTCAAAGCTGGATGAGTCCCCAAAGGAAACTGGCTCTGAAGAGTCCCAAAGAGGGATTGGCTGAGAACTGAAGCTTTTTTGTTTCTAGAAAATGACACCCTTTCCCTCAAGCAGGTCAGAGCATCATTTCTGCCATGAAGGAAATTCTTATACCAATGGGTTTTGGGACAGAAGCTACGCATAGAAGTGAAGAAAATGTAAGAGGACCAGAAAGGTAGGAAAGGGCCAGATAGTGAAGAACTTTATGTGTCAGTCAGAGAACTTTATATTTGATCTTGGGGTTCAATAGGGAGCCACTGGATCTTACTGAGCTTTTGCAGGCTCCTTCCCCTCACCATTCTGGAGTTTATTGAGTAGGGAGCATAGGTGGAAGTATTCAGAAGAACTATAATCCCAAGTGAATCAGGGTTCAGAGGAAGAGATTATTGAGTAGGGAGGATAGGTTGAAGTATTCAGAAGAACTATCATCCTGGGTGAATCAGAGCTAAGAGGAAGAGACCAGGAATAAATTCAGAATGGTGACAGAGAATATCTGGAAGGACCTGGCTAGTGCTTGAAAGCTGGGTAAAGATCACTGAGTAATGTGAAACTGTACTTGGGACATCCTTCTACTTCATATGCCCACATTCACTAAAGTTCAACCATACACTTGAATGGACTGTGTGACCATTATAGAAATATCAGTGACTTGACTCTCTTGCCATTGCCAAGAAGAAGATGATCCCAGGTGTCAGAGGCAGATTTAGCATCAGATCATTGCTGTCAACAGCTCCTTCCAGCAATCTGCTCTAGTCAACAGAGTTGCTGTAGCACAGTTTGAATGACCCAGGGATTAAGGTGGAGGAGGGAGTGGGGCAGCCTGAAGTCAGTGTAAGAAATTACTCAGCAGGAATCACATTTCTCATCAGCTGCCAGGTCTACCAGAAGTCATTAGCCTGAGGCTTTATCTACCAGTTTAGGGAAATTATCTAGTGCTGATGATCTGATCACACCCTGCCCCCGCTTTTTTCCAGGCTATTGAGAAAAGTTTTGGCACAAGGAGAACTTAGTATGATTCAACAGTTTGGATACTTATACATGGCCTTTTACTCCAAAGAATTCCCCTCCCTAAAATGTGTAGAATTCCTTCCAACTTCTATCTAATATTCTTGCAAACTGTTTGTTCCTTTTGCACAGTGGGCTGCTTTGGACTTGATGTCTTACAATTTTCCTTAGCACTTTCCACTTCTTCATTCCTCTCCAGGCTCTGTTCTTGACTCTCAGGACTTTCTTTGTGGGTGGCACAGGAACCTTCTCACTCTGAGAGTATCCAGGACCCCTAAAGCCCCTTCCTTCAATTGGTTGGCTCCTCCCCAAACCTCCATTTTTAGAAAAGTGGCCATCAGCCATGTCTTCATTTCTCTCTGGACTTTGGGGACCTCTTCCCCAAACAAATTCCTTATTATGTGTCATCATTTTTTATTAGAATATAAACTTCTTGAGGGCAAGGATTGTCTACTTAATCTTTTGACGACTTCCTCAACTAGACCCAAAGAAGTCCAAGCTTAGAACCTCCATCCGTCTACTCTATCAATTGAAAGCTTATTGGAATGAAGACTATCTTCCCAAAGAGGAGGAGGAACTTGGAAAAGAGAAATGTTGAGATACCTTTGGAAGGGCACAGAAGGCCCAACTTTGTTTTATATGAATGGTGTGACATTAGGCACAGGCTAAGGTCTTAGACACAGAAACATCTGAAGGGTATCACCCAGTCAGTGACAGGTTGATGGCCAATTGCCAACAACAGTTGTATCTTTGATGAGGGAGGGGAGAGAATAAGGATGCTGAAGCACCTACTATGTGCCTGGTATTGTGCTGAATGAGTTAGGAAGATCTCATTTGATCCTTACAATAATCTTGTGAGGTATGTGAAATTAGGGGCCCTTAACCTAACTTTTCTAGGTCTCTCTTTTTAAAAAATGTATAAAATATGAGAGAGGCAGCTAGATGGCTCAGGGTATTGAGAGTCAGGACTAGAGATGGGCCATCCTGGGTTCAAATCTGGTGTCAGGCACTTCCTAGCTATATGATCCTGGGAAAGTCACTTAACTCCAACTGTCTGGCTCTTACCTTTCTTCTGCCTTGAAACCAATGCTTAGTATCAATTCTAAGAGAGAAGGTAAGGATTTTTTTTTTAATGTGGGAGTTGGATTAGATTACCTCTAAACTGTGGCTAATAAAGAGTAGAGAGTAGAAGGAAAATGCTTTGAGTGCCTATGCTCTGAGATTACTTCCCGTTAACAATGTTGTATATAGCAAGATATATATGTCAGTAAGACCCATTCAAATGCAGGCTCAGATACTGCTGAACTGTGTGACCCTGGACACACAGTAATCCTTGATAAGATGTGCATGACAAAAGGATCCTCTGGGTCCACTAGAGAAAGAAATAATGAACTACTCTAATATTCTTGCCAAGAAAACCCAATGGATACCCGTGATCTGTGGGGGCCATAAAGATCAGACAGGACGGAACATTAAAGACATGTATCTTGTGTCTGCATGGTGATTTGCTGTCTCCCCCATTAGAAGTATGAATTTTAGATTTACTCCACCCTGCTTAGTCTTTAGAATTCTAGTAACCAGGGATGTGTACACCCCTACATAAGGATTAACTGTAGGGGAGGATGGTCTGTGACCTGTGTGTGTTAGCAAGTGACAAATCAGAAACAACTGACTGACCCCCTGGGCTGTCCTAAGCCAAGTTTAAGCCACCATTGGTACATGTATGTATGGGGTGTTCAGGAAGGGGTAGTATCTCTGGTATGGAGGGCTTGTCGTGCCCTCCTAGGGCAGCTCTCCAGCCTCTGACCCTCACCTGACACCCAGCTCTCACTTGTGGCTCCCAGTAGCTACTAGCATACAGCAGCAGCCACACCCTGGGCAATGGCTTCGACAGGCCGGCTAAACCTTGTGAGGGTAGCCATCGGGTCGTTGACCCCTGGTGAACCAGGGCTTTGCTCACCCAGCATGTGAAGACTGCTTTGGCCGAACAGATGGAAGAAACCAACAAGAAGGTTCAACGGCTGAGATGGCGACGCAGCAAAGCACTGTGGAGTGCTTAGGGCGTGATGGAGAACAAAAGACAACACAGCCATCCAATGCAGCTGAGGAAGTCTCCAGGCGTAACGACTTTTCATGCCACTGGACCCAGGCTTCCAATGCCGAGAGAGTGGGGCTGTCTCTGTGCATCGACTTTTCCACTTAAATCTCCTTCACGCACAGGTGTCTTTGTGCACACTCATCTATCATAGATGAAAATGCACAAAGACAATCGTCATCCTCGGTTACCGAGAGACTACTATGATATATGTGAGACACAGGAAGTAATGTAAAGAATGGCCTTTATATTTCATGTCACTTCCTGTGAGGGGGGCTTTTGTGGACTTGGGCAGTGGAATTTGACTTGGAGGAGCTCTGAAGTATGGGTCTAGGTGGGACTGCTTCCCTCATGCGACCTTCTGGTGAGTGTTAAGGCTGAATTCCCTTTCCCTTGACCCTTCTGAAGGTTCCAGCCTTCAAGGAGGCCCCTCATCTTGGAGGAGGCCATCTAGCTGGAAGCTGAGTTAGATTTAATCTTCTGGGAAGGCCCCTTGGCTGAGAAGCCTCTGAACTCCCCCTAGCTCAGGCCAGGCTGGAGCAGCTCTTCTTCCCTTTTTCCTCTCTCTCTCTCATTCTTAATTTCTTCCCTCTATTATAAATAAACCACCATAAAATTCTATTCTGACTTGAGTGTTTCATTGGGATTTAGAATTTAAATCCCTGGCGACCCCTAAATAATATATTTAGTCTCAGTCTTAAATTTTACCCTTAACAGAAGGCAAGCTCCTTGGGGACAGAGACTGTGTGTTTGCTTTTCTGTCTATCCTCAGTGCCTAGCACAGTGCTCTGGCATTAAGTAAACACTTAATGAATTGAGATAAAGTACTATGGTCTCTGAAGGAGAAATCTCCTTGACTTAAAGCTCTTAACTTTTGTCTTAGAATCAATACTGTTTTATTGGTTCCAAGGCAGAAGAGAAGTAAGGGCCAGGCAGTGGGGGTTAAGTGACTTCTTCCAGCTCACACAGCTAGGAAGTATCTGAGGCCACATTTGAACCCAGGACCTCCTGTCTTGGCTTTCTGTTCATTAGAACTATCTAGTTCTCTCTGTCCTTGACGTTAATCCTTGGGTAAGGATGTGGAAGAATGAAGTGCAGGTTCAGTTAATGGATGAGACGGGGCATTTATCCCATTGCATCACAGAATCTCCCATCATCAATTCCTTGGTCAATCACTTGGGGACAGAGCCAGGAAATCAGTCCCAGAGAGATTTACTCTAAGATGGAAAGTTAATAGTTCTGAGAAGTTTTGTCCATTCAAAGGCATTTTCTCCTGGTGTTAAAGGAAGGTTGGATTTTTTTTTTTTTGGATGTCATAAGATCAGATTTTCCTTCTCTGGATATGGAGCTCTATAGATCAGCCTTTAGTTCATTTGAGCATTAAGCCCAAAGCATAAATGCTGAACTAAGTAGGTGATGCTGAAATGGATCAATTCTAAGA
Source organism: Monodelphis domestica (assembly GCF_027887165.1). Classification (NCBI taxonomy): domain Eukaryota; kingdom Metazoa; phylum Chordata; class Mammalia; order Didelphimorphia; family Didelphidae; genus Monodelphis; species Monodelphis domestica. Next base: position 305,651,129 of record NC_077230.1, read on the forward strand.
CAAGGAGGAAGCTCTAAGATTCTTTTCATGGTGCATCCTGTATCTACCACTCATTCAATGAACTCTGCATGCCATGGCGCCTCCTCAAGCAAGCTCAGAACAAAGGGTCCTTTCATCAACTTAGAGTATGTTGGCTATGTACAAACACTACATCCAACACATCTCCACTGAGTAGCAACTTACTTCTAACAGCATCTGCCCTGAGCTGGCTCCATCTAATTCCCCTTCCATTGGCCTTGTAGCCTTTATCCTGTCTCTCTTCCATGCTCCCACTCTTCTGTTAGGAAGCTCCTTTCCTAACAGTCCATGTGGGAGAGACCAATCTATACTTTAAATTTTAGCCCAAATTCATCAGATAAAATTCAGCAACGTATAAGTCTTTCTGCTTGGAGAGATTCAACTGATCGGAATAGCTTCTCTTTCGCAGGTTTATGATAATTGTGAAATAAAAGATGAAAATCCACAGTAAAGAAATGTATAGTTTGAGTTTAATATTAAAAACTTCCTAAGCATAAAAATGGGAATGTTCATGTCAGTGCACCCTGAGAGAAAATATCTTTGGAAACCAGCTGCTGAACTCTTTATAATAATTATACTTTTAATCTGGTCCACAGATCTGATAGCAGCATTAGATCTGGAGTTAGGAAGGTCTGAGTTCAAATCTGAACTCAGGCACCTATTAGCTGTATGACTCTGGGCAAGTCATTTAACTCTGTTTGCTTCAGTTTCCTCATCTGTCAAATGACCTGGAGAAGGAAGTGGCAAACCATCCCAGTATCTTTTCTAAGCAAACTCCAAATGGGGTCATGAAGAGTTGGACTTGTCTGAAACAACTGAACAAGAATGGTACCTGATTGCCCCAGATGGCAGAGAGGAACCTCCTCTATTCAGATTAAACAGAAAGACATTCCTATTCTTAGTTTGGTCACCATGAACGAGAAAAACTCTATTGATTTAGGTTCAGGAAATAAGCATCTCTCTCATAAACTGATTTAGTCTTCTAATCAAGAAAGACTGACTAGATGAGACCAGGGACCTTAGACTAGGACATGATCTTAAATTCTCTCTTAATGTTTTATAACACCGTTGAGCGTTATACTTCTTTAGGAAGCACAGGAATCTGCTTTTTACATTCTCCTAATTAAGAAAGATAAGCACCTGTACTGTCCAGTTTTCTCCCCTTTCTGAACAATACAGACCCTTGTTTTACATAATGGTTGGATTAACTATGGCTAATTTGCAAGTAGGCATTGCACTGTGTAGGTGAGCACAGCCTGGCATTTTTCTAAGTCTTAATTTCAGACTTTTGGGGGTCAGAGCCAATTTTAAGAAGAGGAGGCTGCCTAGAGGGTATGATTTGATGGGTTGCTAGGCAGGGCCCCTCTGTACAAAAATATTGAGATCACTGCCTGTCATGTCATCAATTAGAACTCATTTTATCCCAGATCAGGCGTAGAGTCGCTGGAATTAACACTGGGACACACTCTTTGTAAAGTATATGGTATCAGGCAGGCAGACAGAATAGGATCATGAGTGAATATCTGGAATGGAGGAAGGAAGATTGGACATCCATAAGGGACTGAGGCTGACTAGTAGAGAGAATTAGGCAGGAGCTTGGTCAGACTGGAGGCAAAGGAGAGGTGGGCAAGAGCTAAGCTGAAGATGGGAGAGATAGGTAGTAATAGAGAGACAGAATGAATGGGATAGTGGAAAGTATGCTAGATTTAGAGTTAGAGCATGAAGGACTTGCTACCTGTGTGACCTGGGACTTAACTTCTGCAGGCCTCAGTTTCTTCACTTGTAAAATGGCATTGTTTGTTAGACTAGATGAACTTGAAGGTCCCTTCCAGTTCTAAATCTGGTGGTGCTGTGTAGTCAAGCAGCATTGTTTTCCAGAAAATGAACTGAACTCGGAGACAGAATATATGAGTTCAAATCTTGGTCCTGCAATTAGTAAATTTCTCCTAGTCTCAGTTTTCTCTTCTGTGAAATGGAGATTATAATACTTGTATTAGTCATCTTATCAAGCCACTTCTTAACTATAAGGTCATATAAAAATGTGAGTTACCAAAGTTGAAAGATAGTCCAGGGGGCACCTGAGTGGTACAGTGGATAGAGTACTAGGCTTAGAATCAAGAATGCTCATCTTCATGAGTGTAAATCTGGCTTCTGATACTTATTAGCTATGTGACCCTGGACAAGACACTTAACTCCATTTGCCTCAGTTTCCTCCTCTGTAAAATAAGTTGGAGAAAGAAATGGTAAATCGCTCTAGTATGTTTGCTAAGAAAATTCCAAATGGGGTCACAAAGTGTTGGACAGGATTGAAAATGACCAAACAGTCACACCAATATCTTAAAAGACTTATTTCTTTCCATTGGTGCAGCTAGGTAGCACAATGAAAAGAGAGGCAGGCCTGGAGTTGGTAGGATCTGGGAAATCTGGACTTAGACAATTCCTAACTGTGTGGTCTTGGGTAAGTCACTTAACCCTGACTGCCTAGCTCCACTGTTCAGTCTTAAAACTGATACTAAGACAGAAGGAAAGGGTTTAAAATAGCAAAAAAACACACAGTCCGGAAGGTCATAGATTCTGAGGTACAATAAAAAGTAGGAGAAATTAGAAAAGTATAAGAGAGATGATACAATGGTGGTGAGTTGAGTTCAGAAGTACAGCAACAATAATAACTGGCATTCATCTGTTGTTTTGTTGTTCTGTTTTTCCTGATTCTTCATGACCCTGTAGAACTGTCCACGGGATTTTCTTGGCAAAGATACTGGAGCAGTTTGCAATTTCCTTCTCTAATTTTATGTACATAGGGGTCAGATAACTTGCCCAAAGTTACACAGTTAATTAAATTCTGGTCTTTCTGCCACCAGACCCAGTGCTCTATCCATTGTGACACCCAAATAATTTTTCTAGTACTTTACAGATATTATCTCAGTTTATCCTCACAATAAAGTGCTAGTATTATCCCTATTTATAGGTGAGGAAATTGAGGCCGACTGAAGTTAAGTGTCTTGCCAAGGCTCCACTAAACTTGTATCTCAAGTCATATTTGAACTCAGTCCTCCTGACTGCAGAGTATCAACTTAGCTGCCTGTATCAATCTTCACATTGGAGAGATTCCTGATACAGATTATTGAGGATCTGAGGTGGAGGAGAGTAAACTCCAGGACTTCCTAGACAGCCCTACAGCTCCAGATGAGCCATATCAATGTATAATTTGCCTTCATTGTTGCTCCCCAGCTGTGGGTCTGCATTTCTCAGTATGAGGGTGAGTGTGTGTGTGTGTATGATGGATGGAAGTGGTGCAAAGCCTGTTTAGAGCTTCTCTTACAGTTTTAAGTCATGGTGACTCAAGGCTTGGGGATTTTGTAAATGACTCATCCTTTGGTTGCTTCTTGAAGCTTATAGCTTAAAGGACTTGACCCTTTGGTAAGAGGCAACTTTTTTTATTAGTAAATCCTGGGTGTTCCTTTGATCTTTCTCCCCATATCCCCATCCCATAGCAGTAGAAAGGTGTAGGTGCCTCAGAATTAAAAAAGGAAAGACAGCTTTTGACTTGCTCTCTTCCTTTGATTCTCCAGTATAGCTAGTAGTTCAGTGTTTTACTAGATTTCCTATGAACAGGTGGGAAGATCAACAGAGCTCTTTCCCTCATTGTGGCTAGAGCTGGGGACTCAACAAGGATCCCAGCTACCTCTTCTCCTTTGTGCTCCCTTTTCTGTGGAGGTGATGAAGCATTGTTCTCCAGATTTAGATGGCCATGTGAGTTTGAGAGGGCTTGGCTCATTGGGTGATCATGACCAGAACAAGCAAAGTTTCTGAATAGGAGATGATACCATGAGGAAAAAACTCAACCCTTGTGACTGGCCAGTCATAAACTGAGGGATGTAGTGGGGAAAGGATAGAGATAAAATAAGATTTAAGAGAAGTAGAAGGCTGTCTTTAAGGCACAGACTTGGACCTCAAGGGAAAGGATTTTAACAGGTGTAAGTTACAACTGCTAGAGAGTAGTGACTTCCTGTTGAAAGTTAGGGGCTTCCTGTCCAGGAATGATGGAGGAAAGGTGGGTTTATCAGAGCTCATCTACCTCAACCTGACTGTGGAGAAGGAGTATACCCCTAATTCATCTTTGGAGGTACTATATTTAACTGGGAAAGATCTAGAAAAGGACACGATCATACCTGCTGTGATTTTCAGAAGGTTTTATCTAAAAATTCTGTCAGAATGACTTGGCTTTAAGGTTTTACCTTAGGGGTCAGACCCCCTGGGGGTGAACTTAGCCATTGGAGTTCATTCATAATGGTTTTTGGAGACAGCTTTTGGGAAATCAATCTGACCAACTACTGAGGGTCATAGATAGGTAGCTTAGTCAGTTTTGGGGACACCTAGATAGAAACAGGGAGCTGTTAAGTTAGCTGGAAGACCAGAAGGTTCCCTCTTGTGAGGGATGTAGAGGATTATGGGAAACTAGCTAGATCCCTTAGAGTTAGGCACCCCTTGTTCTGATCCTTGTTTGTATTCCCTCTTAAAATAAAAGAGATACTATGTGTGTGTGTGTGTGTGTGTGTGTGTGTGTGTGTGTGTTTAATATCAATTGTCTCCAAGATGTTTGTGCAACTGGCCCAGAGAGAGAAAGTGATTCAGTTTCACTCTCACTAACTGAAGGTTAGAATACCTGGCTGTTTATTCAGGGGATCCCTGAGTGGATCTACCACTATCCCCATCTGTGGGTCTTCCCTATATTCTTTTTTTCAGTTGTCCACTGATAGTACAGAGCTGAGATGAGATAGAACCATGACTGCCCAGCCTCATCATGTTTAGACAGGATTAAGTATCAACCTCCTGGTAGATTGTGACTATAGCTAGTGTAGATATTTGTTCAATTTGTATACTTAGCATTGTGCCTGGAACAAGGGAGACCCTTAATAGATATTTATTGACTGACTGATTGATTGATTTCTATAAAATCTGGGTCTTTGAATGTTTTGTTTTTAGAATGTCTTTTGTGGTATCTGACATGGAAGTCACTTCTGCAAAAGAGGTTTTACCTGACCAAGGAGACTGAGTAACCATGGAGATACAGAGCCCCAAAGGGGCAGTAGAGAACTCGAGACCACATACTGACCAGTCAGGATCTGCTACAGGAGCCATAGGTGGCTTTCCCCCCCACCCCCCTAATCTATAGGAAATGAGAATTTTCATGTTGACATTAAATGGAACAGAGAAAACCAACAGCTTAATACAGATTACAAATTAAAGAAGCTGATAACAGCTATTCCCACTGTTGGTTTCAATGTTGAGAGAGTTACATACACAATTCTTATTTCATGCCTGGGATTGAGTAGGACAAAGAAAGTTCTAATAGTGTTATTACTCAAACAAAGGCACAATAATTTAATCAGTAGATAGCTGTAATTGAGCCTGAATTGGAGTTCCTAAGCTAGGTTGCACAGCGGATAGTGTGCAAGCCTGGAGTCACCTCTTTGAGTTCAAATCTAGCCTTAGACATTTACTAGCTGTGTGACCCAGGCAGATCGCTTAACCCTGTTGGCCTCAATTCCTCATCTGTAAAAATGAGCTGGAGAAGGAAATGGCAAACCCTCTCAGTATCTTTGCCAAGAAAACTCCAAATGGGATCCTGACCGAAAATGAATGAACCACAAAAGTCAGTTGGAAGAAGAACAGCTAAGAAAAGCTACTATTTTAGTGGCTGCAAATAAGTAGAACGTAGAACAAGCTGTGAATCCTATGGAGACTGCAAAGTCAGTTGGGCACCCTGCCTTAAGGGACCCAAAATAGTAAAATTTCAAAACACAAGCAACTTAAGTCACTGGCCTTTATGAGGCAATGAAATGGTTAATGGAAACCATTAAAGAGAGGGCAGTAGCTCCCCTTCTTCTGCTTCCCGCAATGAAGGCAACATGAGAACATCTCGTCTAAAACAGTCAAAAGAGCAAATATTATATAAAGATATATATATATTCACATAAAGTATTATATAAAGAGATTGTTTTTCTGTGGTCAAGGTTCAGTCTATTAATTTATATGGAGTTTTTAACTAAGTATAGAGCATTTTCAAATACATTCCTGTTAGAATTAAAATCTTGTTTTGTAATTATGAGCTATAGTTTATTTGTATGAACACGAATAAATATTTTTATTGTCAAAAGTAATTTATGTGTAAGTAAAAATCTGTCTCTTTGCTGATTCATATTGTACAGATTATATTTCTATTCTCCATTTTTGGAGGGATGATCCCAAACCTGAGATTTAAAATATTTTTCTCTGTTAAGGAAGAAGGGGGAACCAAATGGGCATAATGAGCCAAATGGTGAGGTCTGAAAGCAGAAAGCTACAAGAAAGCCTTCTAGGCCAAAAAACGCAGAATGTTTCCATTTGAAGGGATCTTAAAACTCAATCATTTCAGTCTTTACTTGAATGTAGGATTTTCCTTCTACAGCATCCCTGACAAGGTGATCATTCAGCCTCTGATCCATCTCTTCTAATGAGAATGTCCTACCTCATGAATGAGAGTGATTTACAAACCAGAAAGTGCTATTCCCATGCTAGCTATTATTACTAGTCTCACAAAGGAGAGAAATTCATTTCTGTCAGGAACTTCTTCCTCACATTGATTTGAAATCATCCTTATTGTTGCTTTGTTCACCTAGTTCTGATCATGTTCTAGCAGTGGCTAAGGGGCACAAGTGTATAGAGAACTGGGCTTGGAGGCAAGAAGATCTAAGTTCAAATCCAACTTCAGATACTTATTGATTGTGTGACTCTGGTAAATGACTTAAACCCTAGTCTTCCTCAGTTTCTTCAACTGTAAAATGGGGATAATGATAACATATACCTCACAGGATTGTTGTGAAGATCAAGTGAGATAATATCTGAAAAGCACTTAGCACACTAACTGGCACATAGTAGGCACTTTATAAATGTTTATTTCCTTTTCCCTCACTCTCCATCCCAACTTTTCCCTCAAGCACTAGAATCATAGAACCAAACCAATCCTTTTCAAGTGAGAAACAACCTGTTAGATATTTTAAGATAACTTTCTAAGTCTTTTTTAAAAAAAATGAGTCAAGTTACCTCATCCATTTTAACTTACATTTGAGTCTGTATCCCCAAATCATAGTGTAAGGTACACTTACACCTAGTGTGAGGCCCCTTTAAGAACCTGTTTGTTGATAAATGGGGCAGGACAATTACTTTTGGGTAAAGAAGAAGAAATAAATTGGGAAAAATGTGAAATAGGTAAACATTTTGGTGCTGGAAAAGAAGTACTTTGTTTCATTAAAAATTGCTAAAATCTACATGGAAGGAAAGGTTTCTGATCTCCCTATGTGAAGTTTTGGGGCTGAAAAAGAGAGGAAAAAAACTTTTGGATATTATAAATTCATAAAACACAAGAGTGAAGAAAATTTTTTGAGACAATATATTAAGAGGGCCAGTTTGAAGACTGCAAAATGATTGAGGCTGCAGGAAAGTGTGGTTCCCTCAGCTAATTCCTATAGTGTATTTTTTTTTAGGCTTCAATTAAAAATCACAAAATGATAAATAGCTGTTCGTAAATATGAGATAATTAAATAAGGGCTGCTGGTTTTATAACTAAGAGAAAGGGGCATGTGCTTTTTGCTTTATTCGGGAAAGGTGAATCTCTGAGCAACAAGAAGCTCTCATTTGAAATTAGATTGAAATGAGATTGAAAATCTCATTCACTGAAATTAGTGAAGCAGGTGGGAGTAAAAAACTGAGCAGAATGAGAACACAGCAAGGGCTGAAAAAAAGCCATCCCTGAGATGAAGCTTTATGCGGATATCACCAAGAAAGAAATCCTGTTTATCAGCCTTCAGCTGCTAATTTCTGATTGGCTAAGAGTTGAAGCCCATTAAAAGAGAATTGCTCTCTAGCATTTTCAAAGGTTAGTCTGAAAGAAAATTCCTTTGAAGAGACACTTGTTGCTCTCTGCTGCCCTCTATGGTCTGAGCAGGAAAAGCAGAAAGATGAAAAACAGGTTTAGCTGGGAATAGCTGTGGAATAGGCGAGATCACCTCTGATTGGATGATGCAGACCTTTGGGTTTGTCAGCTTTGGCTAGAGACAGCCAGTGAGTGAGCTCCGTTGTTCTCTTGCTGAAAGGTACATAAGTGGATATAAATAGTGGAACACTTTTCTCAGTGCTTTTGTAAGAGTTTTGTAAGAGCTTCAATGCAAGATAAGAAAAGCATCTACTCAGAAGAGAGAAGTAAGGACCAGAAAGATAACAGCCATCAGAGAAATCACTTAATAAGTATTTATTCAATTAAGTAATAAATTAAATGAGTATTTAAAATTTATTAAATTAAATTATTAAATCAGTAAGTATGAAATTAATCAATTATTTATAAATAATATAAAATTAAGTAAGTCTTTATTAAATAATACTTTTATTAAAACTTATGAGGTTATAGACAAACTGTTAAGTGCTGGGAATGCAGAAAGTAGCAAAACCAGCTCTTGAACTCAAATATCTCACATTTAAATATGGAAGGCAACATGTAAATAATTAGGCACATAGAGATATGTTTATATATACTTTATGATGTATTTATATTGTATATGTATTATAAAAATTAAATTTAGTCTCTAGTAATAGAAATATTATATTTTATTAGGTTTATTAAAGATCATTAGAAATCAAGGAATAAAGAAATACAAAATAAGAAAACCACGTGCCTAGGGCTGATTAGCCCATTCAGAGTGCTCGTGCTTAGCTTACTTACTACATCATTGCAATGGCAGAGAGAGGTGCATGTGAGGCAGAGAGCCAGTTAAATACTCATTGTGATCTCGCCCAGGTGGAGACTCAGGTGAGATTATAGGGAACTCTGGGAAATACCAAGGACTTCTGGGGATTGAAGTCTAGGGTTCAAAGCTCCATTTTACAGTATATATATATACACTACATGCCATATAGTATATGTATACTATATATTATACACTGTATATAGAGTATATCTATAGCTATCCTAGTATATCAAACCTATTAATTTATTACATGGCATGTAGTAATAGGTTGGATATATAGTGTGAATCTTAAAAATTCTCAGACCCTACTTCAGAAGATTTGGTTAAGACCATTCCCCATTTTAAACAATGAAGGTACTTGATCAGGAATGTGAGAACTCTAACATTACTCCACCTGTACTTAAGCATACTTTAGGGGAAGATAAAGTTGTAAACTCTTTACTGAATAATGAAAAAGTACTTAACCCATTCTTAAAGTAAAGCTAAAAAACCTTAAGCTAAGTCTATTTTTAGATCTAATACAAAAAGGTGCCAAGTACCAATGAAGGACAGGCAACTTGCAAACTTGCAAGGGACAAGCTTAACAAAAGATGCATGAAGTTTTAGTCTACTCGGGTGTGAATTACTCAAAAGTTTAGTCTACTCAGGTGTGAATTAAGAATGGTTAGTCCTGTGGAAATATCTACTGTGATTGGTAGATGTGAAAACTTAGGGGATGTGACATAGGAGAAAATTCTCTTTAAGTGCAGCCTTGGAAGCTGAAGTGGAGCTTCCTGAGCTAAACTGGAGGATCTCTCTGAACACTAGAGTTTTGCTTGGAAGGATCTTGTGGTGAGTGATTAAAGACTGACAGGTCTCTCTTAAGGCTTAAAAGCCTAGGCTGGCCAAGGCTGGCCTAGGCTTTTTCCTACTATTCCCTCTTACTCTGTTTCTCTCCCTTTCATTAATTCCTTAATTTGTATTAATTGAAATCTCTATAAAACCCAGCTGACTTGGGTATATTTAATATTTGGGAATTTTCCCATGGCGACCACTATATTTTTTATTTGAAACCATATTTTCGCGGTCACAGTTTAAGGCAACCACTCTTTTAATTGTTACAATAGAATGAGAGGGGAAGTCATATAGGTTGTAAGTCTGGGTGCCTGGGAAAAATAATGGTGCTCTTGTCAACAATAGAGAAGTAAGAAGGGAAGGTTTTTGGGGGAAGATAATGAATTCTGTTATGTACATGTTGAGATTGAGATGCTTATAAACATGTAGTTCAAAATATCCAAAAAGTAGTTGTTGATAACTTAAGATAACTTAACCTTAACTTAGGAGACAGAATATAATTGGATAAATGGATCTCATATAATACACACATATATGTGGATATGTGCACATATATATATATATATATATATATAGTATATGCATATCTCCAGATCTATATATTGATCATATATATATATAATTCAATACATTGAATTATACACACACACACACACACACACACACACATTTGGGGGCATATGTATGTCTATATATTGTCCATGTACATTCCCAGGTCTATAAAAACCCTTGAAATCTGATCACAAAGTGAGGTAACATAGAGCAGAAAGAGAAGAAGGGCCCCAGGATAGCCTTAAGGGACATCCCTAGTTACTGGATACATTATGGCTTCCCATGTGGTTCCCATATCTCTCAATAAACAAATGACATCATGTGGTCTAGTCATGTTCCCCCAAGTTACACTGGTTTTCCTCCCTTATGTGTTTCTCTGCTGGATTTCTAACATTTCATTCTCACTCTCTACTCTCATTCCCACCTAGATATTATACTAAATGCATTGGTGAGAGAGTGTGACCTAGATTTATATGCGAACCATGATATATTGATTATGTCTCCATTTCTTCATATTGAATAATGAGGTATCATTATTACTTTTGCCTTATTACTCAGTAAAGATTAATTTTTAATGTCTAATGGTGTCATCATTGTGAGTGGCTGATTTTGTGTAAATGGAAATCATTTGTGCAAATGGGTAGAGTGTTTAAGAGTTATAGTAGGGGCAGCTAGATGGCACAGTGGAGAAAAGGTCAGTCCTTGAGTCGGAAGGACTTGGGTTCAAATCTGGCCTTAGACACTTCCTAGCTATGTGACCCTGGGCAAGTTACTTAACCTTGATTACCTAACCCTTGCCCTTCTGTTTTAGAACTGTTACTAAGATAGGAAATAAGATTTCTTTTTTTTTTTAAATTGTTTTAGTGGTAAGCAGGGAGATAGTATTTCTCCATAATGGTATTATCCCTAGGACCTGAAGAAAATTTGAGTGAAGTTGACTTATAATGGTATTCTTCTTGGTCTGAACCAGATCTCCTAGTTTGTGTACAGATTGGGGTGAATAAGCTGCCCAAGTGGCAAGTGTGGGCAGTCCCATGCTGGGCTACAGTGTATAAGAATTACATTGTGATTATATTTTTAGAGCTGGAAGAGACCTTACAGAACATCTAATATAATTCCTTTGCTCTACAGATGAGGAAACTGAGACCTAGAGAAGTTGTGTGACCTACAACAAGAAAGTGACAGGACTAGTATTTGAATCTAGGTCTTTTGATTCCAGCCAGATCCATTGTTCTTTCCAGGGTTCCATACTGCCTCCTGGTGATCATGATCTTCCTTGCTTTCCTTGGGGTGTATTTTATTTTGTCAATACTCCTCTACATATCAGCACCCAGCACCCAGAACCTGGCACAGATTAGGTGATTAATAATAAATAAATGTTGAATTGAATCTGAGTTGGATTGAGAAGGTGGTACCCAGAACAGAACACAATATCCCAGATGTGAATTAGAATGAGAAGACTCTGGCCAGGTCCCAACTCCAGTGGGTGAGGTTACTTGCCAAGGAAGAATGCTTTAATCCTCTTGTTTCCAGGTTTTGTTTCAGAGAGGTTTTCAGAGAAGTAAGTTCTGGGGGTCTTTCCAAATAGCTTGGGGATATCCAAAATCTGAGTGTGAATGGAGTTCTGGCAACAGAATGATCTTCTTTGCTGTCTTCATTCCAAACCTAGATAGACACATCACAAACCATCTGGGCCATCTGGTCTACTGGCTCAATAGGGAGTGATCTGTGCTGATACTGAAAGGATCTGAGCTGTTTTTTTAATATTTGATATTTGCAAAGTGCTTTCTCATCATTGGAACTAGGGATAGATTTGGAATTTGGGTCCTACTCCCTGGCTTTGTATGGTTCTGAGAGTGGGGTGGGGAGAAGAGGCAGCTGTGGGGAGAAGAGGCAGCTGACTCAGTCACTGCCCTGTGGTCCAGGCTCTGAACATCTTCCCTCCACTCTCTAGCTCCTTGAGAGAGATGTCCAGTCTCTTTAGCTTTCTCCTCTAGCCTCTACTGACTATTGATTCCCTGAGGTTTAGAAGTCAGTAAAACCACAGTCTGTTCCTGTGTGGCCCTTGGGGATCTTGCCTAGGAGGGGGCAGGGAACTGGTGGAAATATGAATGGATGCAAAGTTGGTTTGAACACACTTATAAATGACAGTGTTCCAGCTGATTACAGAGCACAACCATAACTAGTCCTTATGATTAGAGCTTTGCTTCAGGGTGCTAAAATTTAGAGGATGCAAAAATTTAGCATGTACTCTTTCAGCATCTAGAATTCACTCTGCTACTTTAATTAATTCCCTGCCCCAATCAGCTGGATTGGTTTTATCGACATTATTTTCACATCGAGAATTACGAAATTGATTTCCGGGCATGCTTCCTGCTGCTTGCCATCATGAGAGTTCCATCTCAGTTGCCAAGAGTCCTACTTATGTCTCCGTTAAAAGGGAGGCTTAGTGATGCCTGTTAAGATTAAAATTCTCTGGAGACTGTATCTTAATTTATATGTACTTATTAAATAATTTAAAAAAGCAGGTCAGAGAAAGAAAAGGCACCATCCACATGTGGCTGGCTGTTCCTTTCACAAGCTAATCCTCCCTTAGCTAGTGCTGGCACTCTCCTAACCTCTTTCCCCAAGACAGGTGTGGGGACACACTCTGGGCATGCCAATACTCACCTAGCCATCTCTTTCCCCTATGATTCCTAGGCAAAAAAGGCTTACTTCCTTACCCAGTCCAATTTTATGCTCCTTGTGAAATCACTTTTCTGAGTCTCTCTGGTTTAGAGGATATCAACCTCAGTCCAGATCAGAGGCGAGTCTTCTGGACCCCAGGAGCCATATGGTCAAGAGGCAAGCATCTTCCAAATGCCAGATAGGTCCCTGTTGTCCCCCCAGAGTGTGCACAGGTACCCTTAACTTAAGTAGTTTATTGACAGGTCAGCTTTTGTTCTTAATCCAATCAAAGGGTGGGGCTGAATTGTAGCCTAGCTCAATCAGAGAATGGGCTATTTTCAAACTCAATCTGAAACTTTCTCTTTAAAGTCAAGGCTGATCTTACAGTACCAAGAGAAAGAAAAGGGGTGCAGGCTAGTGTTAAATTCTTAGATGAGTGCCTCTCATGATTCACTTACTAGGTGTTACTAGCAGGTCTGATTATGGGAATGATTCAGAATCACAGAACCTCAGAATTATAAGAGATTTAATGGCCATCTAGTCCATTTGGCACCTAAACCAGCAACTCCTACAACATTCCAGACAAATGATCATCTGGTTTTTACTTGAAGGACTCCAAGATGGGGGGAAACCTCCATTATTGGATTTTTCTGCACTTTAGATTCCATAGGAACAACAAGGTGGTACAATAGACCAGAGTTAAAGTACTGGACCAAGAGTCAAGAAGACCTGAGTTCAAATTTGTTCTCAGACATTTATTAGCTGTGTGATCCTGGGTAAGTCACTTAACCCCTTCTTCAGTTTCTTCAACTATAAAATGGGAAACTGTGAATGATCTTTGTGAAGATTGGATTTGGCTCTCTCCTGATTATAACAATGAAGGTACTTAGCTCTTCCTTTATTGGGAAGATTAAATTGTAATCCCCTATCTATTTTTAGATTTTAATCCCCAAAGTGTTAACTCATTATTTAAAGTAGATCTACCCATTTTTAACTACAAAAAGGTGTTAACTAACCACAAAAAGTGTGAACACCCATTTCATACATTGAGTGGGCAGTCCTGGAGGGGAGCATCTGCTGTGATTGGTAGACATAAAATTTAGGGGAGGTGACACAAGAGAAAAAGGTCTTTAAATAGAGGAAACAGAGACACACAGGGAGGATAGATGGATCAAGATCATTAAGATCATTCAGTCACTCGGAGTTGGACTGGAAAAAGGCACTTGGAATTGGAGCAAAGAGAGACACATGAGGAGAGACTGGAAGACAGACACTCAGACTTGGAGTGAAGACACTTGGCTGCAGAACTGGACCCCTGGAGGAGTTCATTCAGGAGACCTCAGACTGCTTAAAGGCTGACTTAGTTTCCTTGCCTTTCTGGAGGTGTGAACCTCTGAGAAAGGCCCATCATCTTGAGACTCCTTTCCCATGATTGGGGCTTAGAATTTCTATCTGGCTCTGAGAAAGCCAGAGCTCTCTCTTCTTTTCTCTCCTCTTTTCTCTAATCCTTAATACCTTCCCTCTAGTGTAAATAAACTAACATAAATTTCATTTACTTGTGTAATTCATTTTTGGGATTTTAGAATTTAAATCCCTGGCAACACCCAATTAAATATTAAGTCCAAGCATATAAAATTTAACACTGTTACTCTCAGCAATGCAGTGATCCAAGACAATCCCAGAGACTCATAATGAGAAATGCCATTTACCTTCTGAGAAAGAACTGATGGAGTCTAAATGCAGACTAAAACATACTATATTTCACTTTTTTCTTTTTTTCATTTGAGATCTCTTCTACAAAACTACCAACATAGAAATAGATTTTATGTTATTATACATGTAAAATCTATATCAGATTACTTACAATCTCAGGGAGTTAAGAGGGGGGGTCAGATGAAAGGAGAGAATTTGGAACTCGAAACAAAAAAAAGAATGTTGAAAATTGTTTTTACATGTAATAGGGTAAAAAAACAAAATATTATTTAACAGAACCGTAAAATGGGAATGATAATAACACTACCTCCCAGGGTTGTTATGAGGATCAAATGAGATAATATTTTTAAAATCCTAAGATTAGTTTAATATTATTTTCTTCCTTTTTTCCTATCCAATAGAAAGGATGAACATACTTATCTGGAAAAGGTACAGGGAAACAAGAGAAAGTAAACCTTTGAAATATTAGAAGCCTTAGAGCAGGGATCCCCAAACTATGGCCCATGGGTCACATGTGGCCCCCTGAGGCCATTTATCTGGCCCCCACTGCACTTCCAGAAGGGGGACCTCTTTCATTGGTGGTCAGTGAGAGGAGCACAGTATGTGGCGGTACCGCAAAGCATGCCATCACTCACATACAGTACTACTTCCGGTGATGTAATCCTTTGTGTGGCACCTTGTTCTGAGAGTAACTGAATGAGAACAAGGCACCCCACAAAGGATTATGTGGCTGCACAATGGAAGACATCAGCATGGTAAGCCGTGATCTGGGGGAGGGGATTCCACACTGTGTATACTGCTGCCCCCTATAGTGGTGGCAGTAATGGGACTGTGCAAAGTGTGACAGGTCCATCCCAGCCAGCGCTGCAACTTCTGCTATCCCAGATAGTGGTATACAGTGTCACAGACCCAGCACTGCCTCCAGTATCGTATACAGGCATCGGATAGTGGTGATCTGGCCTGTGACATCAGTGGTGGGCCTCTCCTGTGAGAAGCCCACCACTGCCACTGGGTGTTTTATAAGACACTCCCTGTTATTTTGAGTCAAATTAATATAAGACAGTGCCTTATTTTCAGGGAAACACTATAATAGGTGCCATTATATTGTTCATCTAGGGGAGTCTGGAGGCCATTGTACTGTGTAGTAATGTGGGGAGTGTAATAGGGAGAGGACATTTGCAAAAGACTGTGTAATGCAAACATTAGAGTGATTGACAGGAGCATGTGATAGAGAGTCACATGGGAGCCTAAGGGTCAAGATCTGGGCAAAGAGTCTAAGATCCCAACAGTCTTGGCACTTCTCTCCTGACGGATCTGGAGTTGGAGGTTTGAAAACTAGTTTCTGGCTTTTTGTTGAAACCAGCTGAAGAG
Organism: Monodelphis domestica; assembly: GCF_027887165.1. NCBI lineage: Eukaryota > Metazoa > Chordata > Mammalia > Didelphimorphia > Didelphidae > Monodelphis > Monodelphis domestica. The sequence continues at coordinate 305,667,067 of NC_077230.1, forward strand.
AGGAATCTTTTGAACTGACTACTGGCAGCTTGAAAAGAAGACTGAAGATCCACTTCTCCACTGGACTTGTTTTGGACAGCTTTCATCTGAAGATCCTGGCCCATTTGATTGGACTCAACTTGTGAGATTTGGTTATTGGGGAAACGTGTTGTTTTAACTTAGATGAGATAGGTTAAGATAGATTTATAGAAATTAGGTTTAAAATTAATTGCAATAATTTTCCTAACCCCTTTTCCTTCCTCCCTTTCCCAAACAATAAATCTGAATTTTTATATGTTTCCTTCTTGTTCATTCCCCTACCAAATCCCACTATTACAGGAAAAACTTTTGGGCAAAGGGAGGCTATAGGGACCATTATGTTGTGTATCTGGGGGAGTATGATTGCCATTGTACTATGTGGGGGAAGTGAGGCCTGTGTTTTTTGTATTTTGGTTTATAATTATAGATCCATAAATACAGACCATAAGAGAACACACATTAGTGTTGTGCCTTCTTTTTTCCTGCTGTGGAATCTGATCACAAGGGTCTTACTCCTGTGTGAGCTCACACATCAGAGTGCAGTTCGCACAGGGTAGTGTGAACTGGAATGTGGTGGAGGAACCTGTTCTGTAATCATGCCAGTTCCCGCACCATACCAATGTGAGCCTGAGGTAAAAGTGGAGTTCTACCAATATGGCCACTGGTGAGACTGAAATGATGTGGACTGGGAAGGCTGCATTGATGGACACAGATCATATTGCAGAGATGGGCAGTGTAGTCTGTATGCCTCTGTGTGGGCAAAATTATTGTTGGTATATTTTTTTGTAGGGATATATATATGTATGTATGTATTTATGTATTTTACTAATAGCAATTTGGAATCCCTAGGAAACAATGAGAAGAAAGAGAAAAGAGAAAGAGAAAAATTGACTTGAAGTGTAGGATATTCAAAGAACAGTGGACTTATGATTACTTTTTCATGCAGTACAAGGAAAGAGCTGTGTGTTTGATATACCAGAATATAGTGTCTGTGTTCAAAGAATACAATTTGCGCCAACACTATCAAACTTAACATAAAGATAAATATAATTGCTTGGTCAGAGATGTGAGAAAAGATAAGATATTAAAACTGAAAAACAAAATGACAACGCAGCAAAATACTTTTGTGAAGCAGAAGCAGCTAAATATTTCATCACTGTGAGCAGGTTTTCAAGTTGCCAAGCTAATAAAATGCACTAAGAGTGCCTTCTTTGTGTTGCCAAAGAGGTGTGTCCAGAAAAGGCAGACTTATTTAGTACAGTTAGTCTTTCAGGATCTACAATTACATGAAGGATTGAAGAAACGGGAGACAATTTGTATCAGCATTTGCAAAACTCTGCAAGAAAATTTTCCTATTTTTCTTTGGCACTTGATGAGAGCAATGATGTTCGTGATTCTGCACAACTTCTAATTTTTATTCGTGGGACAAATGACACTTTCAAAGTCACAGAAGAACTTGCTGCACTGCAAAGCATCAAAGGAACAACTACAGGAGAGGATATTTATGAAAAGGTTTCCTAAACTGTGAAGGATTTAGAGCTGGACTGGGCTAAAGTAGCCAGTGTGACAACTTATGGTGCTCCTTTCTTGGTGGGATCTAAGAAAGGAGTAATTGCTTGCATTAACCAAGAGAGGGACAAACGTAACCATTCTCATCCAAAAGCCATACACTGCCTCATCCACCAACAAGTACTGCTATGTAGTAAATCACTGACGTGGGACTCTGTTATGAAAATTGTGGTATCTTGTGTTAACTTCATTAGAGCTAATGCACAAAATCATAGACAATTTCAGGAATTTCTGTCTGAGCTAAATGTTGTCTATGAAGATGTTTGGTACCACACAGAAGTCTGTTGGGTAAGTCAAAGGAGAGTTTTGAGACATTTCTATGACTTACTTCCATAGATTACAGCTTTTATGCTTTCAAAAAACAAAGAAGTACCAGAGCTCAATGATGCAGAATGGAAATGGCACCTACCCTTTCTGACAGATGTAACAGAGCTACTCAATGGTTTCAATGTGCAACTTCAAGGAAAAGGGAAGTTCATCTATGATATGCAATCATATGTAAAAGCATTTGAAGTAAAATTAGGCCTCCTTATCAAACAAGTGAAGGAAGAAAATTTCTGCCATCTCCCCTTAACTCAAAATCTATTAGTGGAAAAATCCTTGATTGCATTCCCAAAACAAACATGTGTGGATTCACTGGAAAAGTTTCAAATGGAGTTCCAATTCAGATTTGAAGAGCTTCATCTCCATGAACAGGACATACAGCTTTTCCGTAACCCATTTTCTATTGACATTGAAAATGTGGATATAGTTTACCAAATGAAACTGGCTGAACTGCAGAATTGTGACCCTTGAAAGACACGTTCAAATCAAGCAGCTTGCCTAATTTCTATGCATCTCTCCCCTCTGAGACATATCCTAATCTCAAGAACCATGTACTCAAAATGGCAACCATCTTTGGCAGCACTTATGTCTGTGAACAGACTTTGTCCAGAATGAAACATCTGAAATATCCAACCAGATCTAGACTAACTGATGTATACTTGCATCACTTGTTACAGCTAGCAGTGACAAATATGGAAGCGGACATTGACCATCTCATTAGCCAAAAGCAGGCCCATAGTTCCCATTGAAATACTGGTCGGTTTGTTGATTTAAATTTACTTGTTCTTTATTTTAAATATAGTATTTGTTCCCATTTCTTTTTACTTTAAAATAAGATATGTGCAGTGTGCATAGGGATTTGTTCATAGTTTTTTTATAGTCTGGCCCGCCAACAGTCTGAGGGACAGTGAACTGGCCCCGTGTGTAAAAAGTTTGGGGACCCCTGCCTTAGAGAAACCTAGTATCTAAAGAAACCCCTTACCATGGTCTATTTTCTAGAAAGGCTGAACCCACCTAAAATTCAGCAAGGCTGAACAAAGGGTAAAAGAACACAAATGGTCACTTTACTCCTCATAGTGTTGATAGCAAAGACTGCCTTACATGATTTATGTTTACATTTTTAAGTCATAAGATCCTGGAGAATAAGATGGAGCATAAGGATCCAATAGGTTAGGAGTCATTGTGAAGATGGGATTAACTTTCCCCTGCCCATTTTTTAGACTTAATCACCAGAAGTGGATTAACAACACCCCACTTATTCTTAAGTGGGAAAAGTCTGTGACCCACATGTGTGAAAATGGGAGCCCACTGACTGCCCCCTGGGCAGTCCTAAGCAAAGCTTTAGCTGTAACTGGTTCACATAAAATGGAATAGGCACAGGAAGTGATGAAAGAAATGGTCTTTAAAAATGCCAAGAACTTCCTGTGACAGAGTCTTTTGCCTTCAACTTGACCTTGGAGGAACTTTGACTGAGGACTGCTTCTATTAGGACTAACACATGGGTGAGTGAGAAAGGCTGACTCCTTTCCCTGGCTTATTCGGAAGATGCTAGCCTCCAGAGAGGCTCCTCATATTGGAGGAGGTCTTATGGCTAAAACCCTTGCTGAATTTGCCCCTGGGCCCCCTTTGCTGGGACTTCTTAAGCCCTGCCTGGTTCAGCTAGAGTAAACATCTACTGGCTCTGTTTTTCTCACTTTCACTCTTTCTCCTTTTGTAAATAGATTACCATAAAAAAATCACTTGGAATTGAGTAATGATTCCCGGTGACCTTACAATTTAGTCCAACCCTTTAATCTTAACCCCTTACATTCTGGCCCTTATATCACCTAGGAGGTTTATATTTTGTCACCTCCATACCCATCCTCCTCCTTTCTAAAATAAAATGTCTTCTTTCATCCTTGGATGGAAAAATCCTCTTCATAGAATTATAGTTCTAGTTTTGGGATTCTTAACCTTTTTTTTTGAGGATTATAAACTCCCATTGGTAAACTAGTGAAGCCTATGGACCCCTTCTCAAAATCATGTGTTTAAATGTATTAAATATTAAATATATAGGATTACAAAGGAAACCAATTCTATTGAAACATAGTAGTCAAAATATTTTTAAATTCATAGATCTCAGATGAAGATCTCTTCAACCCCCTCATTTTATAGATGAGGAAACTGAGGCTGAAAGGTTGAGTGATATTTTTTAAATAAAAGCACCACATATTTGTACTAAAGTCCTTTGATTTCAGAACCATTGCTCTTTCTATTGTACTGAGCTGATTCCTTTTGTGTTTAATTAATTATAATGTTAATTTAATTAACACGAATTAGTAATAACCATGTCAACAACCATATTAATTTTAGAAGTTATAATTAATTATATATTAATATTATTAATAATAATGTTTAATAATTTCTATTAATGATAACAAATGTGAGATAAAAGTAGCAAGCATTTTTATGATTCTTTAAAGTGTGCAAAGAACTTTACAAATATTATCTCATTTGATCTTTACAAAAATCCTAGGGGAATTGATGCTATAGATAGTAGTTAGGAAACTTGCCCAGGGTCACACGGCTATGAAGTGGCTGTCCTGGGTTTTGAATTGAGGATTTCCTGAGTCTAAGCTCAGTGCTCTTTAACTGCAGTGGTTAAAGTGTGAATATTTTTGAGAGGATTGGATACAATTTTAAGCTGAAATCTTAATGCTAATCAAATATCTATGGAAATTTTGAAGGGGAAATGTTGGGAAAGACCAAATCCCAATGCTCAAGGGCACAGAGAGAGAAACTTTTAGTCATAGGATTTTGATTTCTCTGTAGATGACTTCTTTTCATTTTCTTCCTGCTTCTGCTCCTCTCAAGAGCTCCAGACCACTTTAAAACATTCCAGATGAACTTGATCATCTATTCTCTTAAACCCACCACCCTTGTCTTCATTCTTTTTTTCTGTGGAATCAAGTCACCTAGTTTTCCATGTTATCTTTGACTTCTGTTCCTCATTGCTCAAATCTGACTATTTTCAATCATTTTTCAGTTATGTCCAACTCTTCTTGATTGCAATCAAGGTTTCCTTGGCAAAGATGCTAGAGTGTTTTGCCATTTCCTTCTCTAGCTCATTTTACAGATGATAAAACTGAGGCAAAGAGGATTAAGTGACTTGCCCAGTGTTACATAGCTAGTGTCTGAGGTCAGATTTAAACTCAGGAAGATGATACTGTGATACCTAGCTGCCCTTCTGATTATTTGTAAAGACTTATTGATTCAATGTCTGTTCATTTCTCAAATCAAGCTCTCTTTGAGCCTTGATTGGGGTAATAGCCTCCTTATAGCTCTTTCTACCTCTGTCCTTTCTATTTTCCAAATCATTCTTCAGTTTTCAGACTTCTTTCATCTGATTATTTTAATTCTCTGTTTAAAAATCTCCAGTGGAGTCCTGTTGTCTACTGAATACAATTCAGATTCCTTAGCCTTTCATTCAAGGTTCTCTGCTCATGCCTCTCCCCACTTTTCAATCCCTATTTCTTAGAATACTTCCCTCCACAAACCCTATAATCCAGCGTTTGCTATTTTCCCATATGCTCCTCCCATGACATGCCTTTGCTCATACCATTTCTGAGACTGGAATGTTGACCTATTCCCTTTACTCTGTGACTTGGTTCTCATCCTAATTCAAAAGCTATGTCTCCCATGGGGTCCTCCCTGATTTCTGCTCCTAATTAGACCCCATATAGCAGGTGGGGCAATGGATAGCTCCTGGGTCTGGAATCAGGAAGAATTAAATTCAAATCCATCCTCAGACACTAACTATATGACCCCGGACAAGTCCCTTAACCTTGTTTGTCTCAGTTTCCCCATCTGTAAAATGAATTGGAGAAGGAAATGGTAAGTCACCCTAGAGACTTTGCCAAGAAAACCCTAAATGGGGCCACAAAGAATCATGCGCGATGGAGTAATGAGCACTCTGGGTTTCCCTTCTGCAGTGGACACATTGGAACACTTGCTCCCCAGGTAGAGGACCCAGGTTCTAATCTGAAGCTTAATTGCTCCTGCAGATTTGGCAAATCACTTAGCTTCCTGGGTCTTAGTTTCCTCACTTATAAAACAAGGGCTGGAGCCAGTTCCCTTCCAGCTCACTATCTATGCTCCAATGTGGTGGAATAATGGGCCAGTCTCGCTCAGGATGATTTAGGCTCAAATCCTGCCCATGGGCACAGATTAGTAGGGTAAACCATTTGGCCTCCCCCTCCCCCCCCCCCAGCTAAATAAGACTGTGAGCTGCTAAATACTTGCTCATGTGTATTGGCAAGGAGAATTCCTTCCCTTGGAAGATTCTTAAACCTTTCATAAAGCAGGTCAAGAGAAGAAAGTTATTTTCTGTGGGCTTTCTTTTGCTGTTCACTTGTGTCTGACTTTTTCTGACCCCATTTGGGGTTTTCTTGGCAAAGATACTGGAGTGATTTGCCATTTCCTTCTCTGGCTCATTTTACAGATGAGGAAATTGAGGCCAACAGGGTGGGTTGACTGGCCAAGGGTCAGATTTGAACTGAGGAAAAGGAACTTTCCTGACTCTAGATCCAATACCCTATCCACTGTGCCCACCTAGCTGCCCATATCCTCCTACTTGGCTGTAAGCTTGGCTCACCTTTGAATCTATGAACTTCTGTAACTTTAAATAACTTTGCTAGAGGTAGGTCCAACTGACCAATGCCTCTTCCTGCCTCTCTTAACACCAGTAATTTGCCTGAGCAGCGGTTCTATTTCCTAAGACTGAAGGATTATTTATGCAGCAGGGTATTTTTCTGGATTGCCCCCTCCGTGTGTCTGAGTCCCACACGAATGGTTCATTCGGCACGTCTGCATGTCCTGCACAAACAGCCAAAGACCTGAAAATGGAGGCATTAATCAGATGTGAATCGTGCGGATGATAAAATTGTGAGGCGTGGCAGGGACCAGGACACCCAACATCTGTCTGGTGTTTGCTGGATTACCAGGCATGTGATGACACGTTGCCTAGCAATGCGTCAGGTTACACAGAGTCAGAGCTAGGCAACAAGATGCAATCTGTCAGCGCTGTCCTCTGGATGTTTTCTCCTGCTTCTTAGGAGACTGATAGGTAGTACAAAAACATCCAATTATCTACAGATTTCATTTGCTTCACCATCTGTGCGTGGTGTCCCCATCTCCAGTTTCCTGTTTTCCATGGCTCAGATGTCCTTCTCATGCCAGAGGGGGCCTGAGCCTCAGTTGATGTTATTGTCCATTTTATGAGACATGATGGACCCCTGAGTGAAAGTGAAATGAGAGTAATTTTTCATTACGTTAGGCATTCCTGCTCTTTGTTAGAGCCTAGCTCTCTGCCGTCACTCCCAGAGCTTCCTCTTGACACTCAAAGGGGTGGATTCACATGGGATGATTAGTGCTTGATTGAGAAATTTGAAAATAGTTCTTTGGAAATTCAATGGGTTAATAATGAGGTTGTCCTCTAGGCTTAGAGGAGGCTTCTTTGACTTCCTTCTACCTCCAGAGAGGGGCAGCTAAGTGACTCAGTGGATAGAACACCAGACCTAGAGTTAGGAGTCTCCCTGAGTTCAAAACTGGCCTCAGACACTTAAGTGACCCTAGGGGAATCATTTACCCCTGTTTGCCTCAGTTTCCTTATTGTAAAATGAGCAGGAGAAGGAAATGGCAAGCCACTTGGGCACCTTTGCCAAGAAAACCACAAATGGGGTCACAAAGAATTGGACATGATGGAAACACCCCAACAACAACAATGTTTCATATTTATTCATCATATTTCTCCGTAGTAGAGCACAAACTCCTTAGGGATAGGGAATATTTTTCTTTTGTTGTTGTCTTCCCAAATTGGAGCTCAGTGCTGGGTATATAGTAGACATTTAATAGCTCCTTTTTAAATTGAATTAAACTAAATGCTGAGTACCAAATCTATTCCCAGGACTGTACTAGACCATTGTGGGAGTAGGAGGGCAGCCAGGGTACAGAGGAAGTCTCTGAGGTATAGTCCCTGCATTTAAGACACTTGTAGAAGACCCTAATAATCACTCAACATGCATTTGCTAAATTCCTTCAATGTGTCGGGCAGAATATTAAGTGCTGAAGCAAGAAAAACAAAATGAAACAATCCTAGCCCTCAAGGAATTTATTCTCTAATAGACATGAAATAGAAAACAATGAAAGACAGAATAAATCTAAGTGTTGAATGCTAGGCTGCATGCATAATAGGATTCCATTAAGGGAGAAATCTGAAGGGGAAGGCCTTTATTGAACTGGGGTGTCACAGAAGTCTTCTTGAAGGAAGTGATCTGTACATTGGGATTTAAAATATGAATTGGGATTTAATAACTGAAAAGGTTTGGGGAGAGAAGGGGAGCGTTCATGGCATAGGTAACAGAATGAGCTGACACAGAAGGCTCACATAACACTAAGGGGATAGAACAGATCATCCATTTTAGCTAGAGTAGAGTACCAAGTGAAAATGCTGGAAATTTAGGTTGGTTTCTAAGGTTCCTCTTACTCTGGGTGCTGGAATGTTCTGGGTTCGGACCCAGCTAGACATCTTCCTCAATGTCCAGAGACCTCTTTGTCTATTTTCCTATGCTGGTCTGGGATGAATAAATGACTTCCTGGAATTCTTTCTTGATTCTCTCCATCAAGATTTGTTCTGGTGTGTTTTCTGGATTGTTTGAAATTTTATGGGGAGGGGAGGTACTCCCTGCTGTTCTTTCATCTTCTATGTACACATTTTAACAGTGTATATTAAAATAAAATTCTTTTGTATTTGATATCAAAATGTTCAATATCTTACATTCTTTGACAGTGAAAGGAAATCTCTTCCTCTATACAAAAGTACTTTTTAGGGCCCTTTATGTTATTATTTGCTTCTTTTGAAAAGACCTTTATAGAGACAACATACATTACAAGGCTATGGATCCAGACCTGGAAAGGACCTCTCTTGGTCTCAGTTTCTTGTCTGTAAAAAGGCAGGGATTTCACTTTTACGTTTCTAAGGGTTTCTTACACCCCATAAATCTATGTTCCTATGAACAGATTAAGCTTTTTACCTTTTAAAATTTTTTTCTTTTTTCCCCGCCAAACTCTTACTTTCAGTCTTAGAATCAATACTATATATTCGTTCTAAGGCAAAATAGTCATAAGGGCTAGGCAATGGGGGTTAAGTGACTTGTCCAGGGTCACCCAGCTAGGACAGGTATGAGGCCAAATTTTAATCCGGGTTCTCCTCTCTCTAGACTGGCTTTATAGCTACTGAGCCACCTAGCTGCCCCCTAAGCCCTTTTACTAAGGACTAAACTAGACTAACTACAGAGAGAATTATTACCAGTAGTAAAAAAAAAAATTCCCATGTCTTATATAGACCTCTTCTATTTTTAATAGATAGAGGCAGAATATAGAGAAAGGCTGTTAAGTCTAATTAAGATCACCAATAAACCATAACTTAAATACTGTATCTAAGCATGAGGTTGACACAAAAGTTCAATGACACAAAAGTCATTAGATATAAAGTTGAGAAGCTGAATCATACATATCAAGCTTGACATTCTTACTATAAAAACAAAACCAGAAGGAAGGAAGGAAGGATGGAAAGAAGGAAGGAAAAAAGGAAGGAAGGAAGGAAGGAAGGAAGGAAGGAAGGAAGGAAGGAAGGAAGGAAGGAAGGAAGGAAGGAAGGAAGGAAGGAGGGAAGGAAGGAAGGAAGGAAGGAAGGAAGGAAGGAAGGAAGGAAGGAAGGAAGGAAGGAAAGAAGCAAGGAAAGAAGGATAGAAGGAAAGAAGGAAGGAAGGAAGGAAGGAAGAAACAACAGAAGGAATGAACATCGACTATAATACTCATGTTCATAAGTTTAACCAAATTAATTGCCACAATAAGGTAGACCAAAAGAGCCCAGGAAGTAAGTTAGTCAGCAAACATCTAGTTCACTTGCCAGTTGAAAAGAAATGACCGCCAAAAGCAGTATCAGTTTGTGAAATCGTACCAAAGAGGAGGAGAGATGATTATGTTCAGTATCATCTCATCATATTAAGAGGAGCACTAGCAGGCAAGAACAATTTTTTAAAAAGGCTTTGCAAGATAAGCAACTAAGCTAAGTTATCCTAAGGGCAATCGGAGGATGAAAACAGAAGTAGAGTAACAAACCTAAAATGGAAAAAAATTTGAAAACTCTTATTTCAGAAACAGTTTTCTCCATCAAATTCAATGGAAATACATTTGGACCCCAACATCTCAGTCCCAGATTGCTTATAGAGAAAACAGAAATGACATTAAAGAGACGAAGGACAGGAAAAGCAGCTGAATTGTACTAAGTATTCATGGAGGAGTGTTGTGCTAAAGACAACATAATTGTCAGGTGATTGAGGGAACAATAGACAAGGTATCAAGGGGAAGATACCAGAGACCTGGAAAACATCTTAGACCTTATTAATACCAAAGAAAAGTGGCCTTGAATATATCAATCACTGTCCACTTAGATGTCTACTTTCCTATCTAAATAAAACGTTTATAAATCATCTAGACATTAAGCAACGGCATCTTTAATAGGGGTATCAGGAGGAAACAACAGCCTTTTGCAAGCAATATTCAACAGTGGACCATAATCTTGTTACTTCACAGTTAACTGAAAGATGTAAAGAAAATAAAATCTCATTGCTTTTATTTATTTTTGATTATGGAAATGCATCTGATATAGTAGAACAAAATGTTACTTTAACAGGCTTTCAAACAACACCACTCATACGTCAAAAACTATAACAGAAATAACTTTGTTCGATGGACTTCTCTGTGAAAAAGATATCGGGCAAGGAATGAGACAGGGAGATGTATACTCACCAAAAGTGTTTGCCACTGGGATGGTGGAAATGCAGCCTTAAGACCAGGTCAGAGAGGGATTCCTATGACCCTGTGATCTCTGTGGATGGCATAGTTCTCTAAATGCTTCCCTTGTCAGTGGCATTGTGCCCCAGAGCATTGCAGACCTTCCTGGAAGAGATCTGTGAAAACTTGAAGGAGTTGGCCTATCCAGCCATACAAGGAAGACAAAGTAGATGAATATTGATTGCTGAAATTTCAGCAGTCATTTGCATGAATAACCTATAGTATTTGTCCGTCAGCATATATATCTGGGACAGGCAATGCAGATGGTTAATGAGTTGGGCCAATGGTTGACTAGGACCTGGTAGAAGTCCTAGGTTAGTTTGTTTTTGAAAAATGAAAGTTACTTTTCTGAACCTAAGCTTCTTGTGAAAGTGAAGGCTCATCTTTTAAACACCCCAATTCCACCAAGGATACTAACTTAGCAAGACTTGAACTAATACTCTATGAAGGATTAAAAATTTATATTATCTAGAGGGCAATGGAAAGCATTGAACAAATTGAACATATAACCAATGAAGAGCCCTAAATAAAGAAGAAATAAAAGATATCATAAAAAAGTGTGTAATAGGAAGAAAAGATGGAATGATCACATGGTAAAAATGACAGATGACCAGTGGATTGAATGCTTCTCCAGGTGGTACAGTAAATAGAGAGCACTATATCTGAAGTCAGGAAGACTCAACTTCACAAGTTCAAATGTCCTCAAATACTTACTAGCTGGTCCTGGACAAGTCATTTAACCCTATTTGCCTCATTTTTTCATCTATACAATGAGCTGGAGAAGAAAATGGCAAACCACTTCAGTATCTTTGCCAAAAAAGTCCCTAAATGGGATCACAAAGAGTTGGATACAATTGAAAAATGGCAGACAATAGCATCTCTTATCTTCATATTGTTAGGAGAAAGAGAAGGCTTTTAGCATATTGGATACACTTCCTTTTGTTAGTTTATTGGAGGACAAGGACAAGAATCACTGAGGATGGACAGGCATGAATGGGTTTAATTGTTCATTGGAGGAAATTGGAAATCAATGAGAGCACATATCCATTTGGACATTTGAGAAATTCACTTACACTAAGATGTTGGAGTATTTTTTTAAATTGAAAAATTTTATTTAATTAATTAATTTAGAATATTTTTCCATGGTTACCTGATTTATGTTCTTTCCCTCCCGTCCTCCCCACTCCATCCCCTGTAGCTAACACACAATTCCACTGGGTTTTACATGTATCATTGATCAAGACCTATTTCTATATTATTGATATTTGCACTAGGGTGGTCATTTAGAGTCTATAATCCCAATAATATCCTCATCGAACCATGTGATCAAGTAAATGTTTTTTCTTCTGTGTTTCTACTCCCACAGTTCTTCCTCTGAATGTGAATAGCGTTTTCTGTTCTTTGTTTTTTTTTTCTCATAAGTCCCTCAAAATTGTCCTGGATCATTGCATTGCTGCTGATAGAGAAGTCAGATGTTAGAGTCTTAAGAGGTTCCAAGGTATCTGCATTTGAAAGGAGAAAAGTTAGAGAGGGATTGTGTGCACATCTCTATCTATCTATCTATCTATCTATCTATCTATCTATCTATCTACCTATCTACCTTCATATTTGTATGTGTCTACTTATATATATTTATCTATCTAGCCATCTTTCTATAGTATTTGCTATAGTTTTTTTTTTTTTTCAGGAAATCAGCCTTGAAAAGTTAATCCAAATGGATTTGGATTAGGCGATCAAGTCTGTAAATTTGGCAATTTGATTGATGCCAACACCAACTGGGCTGCTAGAGGGACCTGTGTTGCATTTTAACTGTCTCATTAATGATCTGGGGGAGAGAAACAGACACTAATAGGACTCTAATTAAATTCATGATGGATATTAAATAGGAAGCAATTGTGAATCTCTAAAAAAGGTAGGAAAACAACAGAAGGGCATTTGAACAGTGAGAAGTGACACAATGAAATTCAGCATTGGCAGATAAAAATAAATATCTCCCAAGGATGAGTTACTAGAAAGCAATAAAAATGAAGACTTCATGTCAGAGATGTCAAACACCTTATGCCATGCTGGAATACTAAGCCACTGGATCTATTTAGCTCCAGATGTGATTTGGAGCTTGATAAAGGTTAGGTAATGATGATAGTGGCAGAGACAAGTGATGAGGGCTGGGGACCGGTTATTGGGAACAGCACAGTGTTTATCAACTTAATAAAAGCACATGACATCATTCTGGGTTCTGATCGCTGCTAAATAAGTTTTGCTGTCTAAGGAAATTAACTGTGATATTAAAGTATTTGCCTGATGGTGTAGTTGGTCATGTCTGAGTGGGCAGCCATGTGCATCTTTTCCCTGTAGACTTAAAAATCTGCCACTGTCTGAATGAGTGATCCTGCCCAAGTTTTATTACTAAGCCTCTTTGTCCTTCTACTCCTACCATCCACAGAGGTCCAGAGAGATACCCTTGCTCTCTTTTAATTTTCTGAGAAGATATTGCCATTTTAAAATTCTACTTTAGCTGAGGCATAATGGATTCTGCTCCAGTCTTTTACCAATTTTAATTTCTAGATAAATTTCATTCCTTTTTCAGGAGTAGAGACTCAGGAGAGTCCAGAGTCTTTGACTGGTAGTGGGTGTGGAGGAGGAGGTATTACATGGTATATAACAAATCTCTAGTTCTGACTGATGGTCAAGGCCAATGCCAGTGGAATCTTGGTACCTACTTGATGATAGAGGAGTGAGGGATACTACTTGGAACTGACTGTACTGCAAGTGGGGATAGCATTATAGCATTGCCTTTTTTTTGGCAAATTTAAAAAAAAAAAGACTTTTGTGTTCTGCATCTTCATCTTGGTTTTGTGCTATCCTTTTTAGGTCCTAAGATGTCATGACAGAATCTATATTGCTTCTGAGTCTTAATTCTAAATGTGCCCAGGGATCTGTGTACAGGATGTTATTGTTGGTCAGGCTTTTCAGTCTTATTTGACTTTTTGTGATCCCATTTGGAATTTTCTTGGCAAAGACACTGAAGTGGTTTGCCATTTCCTTCTCTGGCTCATTTTACAGATGAGGAATCTGAGGCAAACAGGGTTAAGTAGCTTGCCCAGGATTACACAGTTAATATGTGTCTGAGGTCAAATTTGAACTCAGGTCTTCCTGGCACATGGCCCAGTGTTCTATCCACTGTACCACTAGCTGCCATAGTACAGGATGGAACAGCCAAGAAAAAATTATCAATGAGTAACATTAAATATCTGGAATTCTTTTGGAGAACAATTGCTTATCCTCCTGGAAATGGAGGAAAGTAACCTTAGAAACAATGATGAAACACAATCACAAGATTTTGAACTTGAAGGGATTTTCAATGGACATCTAAACTGGCTTTTACCAAAGAAGAATCCACTTCAACATACCCAGCAACTGGCTATCTAATTGTTTGTTTTGGAGTCATCTGATGGGAGGAACTTGCTTCCTTCTTAGGTATTCTGCTTTTCAATTGTGAGAAAGTTTTTCCCTAAATGAACTCTAAATTCACTTGTTTGAAACTTTTACCCTTTGTCTTTCTGAGCTAAACAGGAGAGGTCTAAATCTTCTTCCAGTAATAATCCTTTAAAAACAGGCAGTTCTCCAAACTAGGATCTGTGAATTCCTAGAACTCACCACACTATGCAAAATTGTGCAATAAAACTACATGGCTCTGGGGAAAATAGGGACTCGCTCTTCAAAAACTTTATTCATGGCACACACACACACACACAAAGATAGAAACCTATTAAAAATGGTCCCACAGTCTTATATGTGTTAACTGGCTAAGAAACACCCAAATGCTACAATAAATATTAGTGACGGTATCAGAGCTATTGCTCCACCTGGGTCCCCTTCTCACAGCCTTGGGCTGGCCAAGTTGATAGCGATGGCTAAGAGCGAGAAGGCTGCCTCGTTGGGACACAACTTTGGGTCTTGGGAAGGGACCATATGTCACTGCAACTTGAAAAAGACCTGATGTTTACTGGACTATTATTGGGAGTCATTGGGAAATGGTGTTGTTTCTTGTCTTCTTACTATTTTTCATGGATGAAGTCACACATAAGCAAATGGGAAGCCCTGCCTTGAAGGCTGGCTTTTAATCCATTATGGCACATGACATTGCTCAGTAGTTTAAACTGCCCCAAACCTTTTGGGATGCTCTGTATAATTAATTTTGTTGCTGTAGTTGTTGAGTTTTTTCAGTTGTGTTGGACTCTTCTTGATCCCAATTGGAGTTTTCTTGGCAAAGATACTGGAGTGGTGTGCCATTTCCTTCTCCAGCTCATTTTATGGATGAGGAAACTGAGGCAGACAGGATTAAGTGACCTGCCCAGGGTCACACAGCTAGTAAATGTCTGAGGCCAGATTTGAAATCAGGAGGATGAGTCTTCTTGACTCCAGGCCAAACATTCTATCCATATGCCACCTAGCTTCCCCTTTATCATTAATAATAATTTGCATTGATTAAGTTCTTAAAGGTTTGCAAAACACTTTCCTCGCAGTGACTCAAGGCGGGGGGGGGGCAGTGCAAGAATTATTATCACCATTTAATAGGGGAAGACACAGAGACTTGAACATCATATGTCCAAAGTCATACAGTGTAAATCTTGAAATCTCTCAGACTTGTGAATGTTAAAAAATTTCCATATTGAGGAATCCTCCATTGGAACAAATTCCCTACTGGAAAACATTCCCCATTTTGATGTGAGAACTCACCAGGATCAGAAATGGGAGGACCTCTACTCCACCCGTACTTAAGACTGCTTTAGGGGAGAAAAATCCTTGCTATGGGAGGACCTCTACTCCACCCATACTTAACACTGCTTTAGGGGAGAAAACTCCTTGCTAAACAATGAAAGTACTTGGACCCATGCTTATAATAAGGCAAGGAGTTCGTTGAGCCATGCCTGTTTTTTAGAATTGATACAATGGGATGCTAGGTACCTAAAAGGGTCGGGCAAGTTTTCTCTTAATGAGATTAGTCGACTCAGCTGTGTTTTCTCTGGTTCAGACTTACTGAGGGGATTAGTCGACATAGCAGCATTTTCTCTGGTTCAGACTTACTGAGGAGATTAGTTGATTTAGCAGGAATTCATATGGGCTGTCCTTTTAGAAAACATCTACGGTGATTGGTAGATGGAAGAACTTAGGGGAGGTGACATAGGAAAAAAACCCCTATATAAGAAAAGGAATCTCTTGAGCAAGGGATCCTTGGAGGCTTGGAGATAGGATCCTTGGGTCCTTAGAGATAGATCCTTTTGGAGGAGGTCCTTTGAAGATCTCTTGAGAAGAAGTCCCTTGGGAGGCTGACTCTGGCTGGAACTCCCTCTGGGAAGACTCTGTTCCCCAGACATCCTTGCTTAAGACAAATCTTGTGGTGAGTGATAACTGACTGGTTTCTCTCTTAAGGCTTAGGCCTGGGTTGGCCAGGCCTGCCCTGGGCCAACCTATTCTTTTCTCATTAATACCTTTTCCCTCTCCTTCTCCTTTTCTTTAATTCTTCATTGTATTATTAATTAAATTCTCTATAAAACCCAGTTGGTTTGGGCATATTCATAATTTGGGAATATATTCCCTGGCGACCACCTTATATTTGATTTAAAAACCAAGACACTGTAGTGAAACATATTTTCTGTGGTCAAATTTACTCACCCTCTCTTATATCTATCACAATTTATATCTTCCACCATTTTAACTCACTACAATTTATGTCTAACTATTTTAAATATAACAGTTTACAACATCAACCATTTTAATTATTACAGTTTATGGCCTTCAACTACAGTTTAAGGCTCTCAACTATTTTAAATGTTACAACAGCTACTGAATGTTAGGGCCAGGGTTCAGATTGTTTTTATCCTACTTTGCTGTCTGAGGAATGATATCATTTTGCTTATAGTCTCAGGCAATTTAAAAAAATTCAGAAAGGCAGAACACATTAAACAAAATATACACTTTGCAATTTAACAGCTCTCAGAGAGAACAGAGGTACCACTTAAAAATAAACAGCTGTTAGCGGGTAAGATCCTTGCTGGCATTTGTTCATCTTGTGCTCTTGGAATGGGACATTACTTTCCAGAATTGGAGATGGACTTGTGGGAAGAGATGGTCACTGCGATTTAGTAACTGGGGAGATCTCATAAATTTGGGGAAATTGTTATAAAATATATTTCTTTTGAAAAACATTTTGGCTTTTTTTTTTTACATTACTTGATTTTCATTGCAGTGGATAGGGCCCTGGGCCTGGAGTCAAAAAGACCTACCTTCAAATTTGTCTTTGGACATTTACCAGTTGTGGGAGTCCTGGAAGTCACTTCACTTCTTTCTGCCTTCCTCATTTTCCTGAACTGTAAAATGGAGGTCATAATAACACTTACCTCTCAGGTGTGTTTTTTTGTAAGGAGCAAATGAGGTAATATTTGTAAAGCACTTAGAACATGCCTGGCACATTTCTGTTGTTTTTCAGTCATTTTTCAGTTGATACTGGAATGATTTGCCATTTCCTTTTCCAGTTCATTTCATACATGCAGAACTGAGAGAAACACGCTTATGTGACTTGTCCAGGTTCTCATATCTGGCATGTCTGAGGCAGGACTTGAACACAGATCTTCCTGGTTCCAAGGCCATCTCTCTATTTACAATTCCCCACCGTCTCTATGCTAGGCATCAAGAAGACAAAAAGACAAATAAAATGGTCTCTGATCTCAAAGTATTTATATTCTGTCAATAGGTGTGATAGGTATGGAAGATAGAAGGGCAGGTAATAGAATTCAAATATATTCCAGGAAGAGGGAACAGCCTTTACAAAGGCAAGAGATGGAATGTCACATCTGGAGAAGTCAGTAGATCAAGTGAGATTTAGTAATTGCTCTCAGACTAAAGATTTACTCTCTCCTACCATATCCTTGTCTTCCCTCTCTCTGTAGTAGTTTATTGATATGTTCAGTCAATTTTTTAGTTGTGTCTGACTTTTCCTTAACCCATTTGGGGTTTTCTTGGCAAAGATACTGGAGAAGTTTGCTATTTCTTTCTCTAGGTCACTTTACAGATGAGAAAACTGAGGCAAAGAGGGTTAAGTGACTTGGCCAGGGTCACACAGCTCCCAAGTGTCTGAGACCAGTTTTAAACTCAAAAAGATGAGTCTTCCTGACTTTAGGATTGGTGCTCTATCCACTGGGTCAACCAGCTGTCCCTTTATCCCTTCACAGAGAGACATTCCATGTAATAAAGATTTTTTTTCAATGAAAAAAGAAAAGAGAACTTTGTTGTGTTTTGTTTTTAATAAGGGAAAGAGACAAGTACAAGGGCAAACAGGAAGTCTGGACTGGTTGATAATGCCCAAGGTCTGTTACAATTTGAGAATCCCATGATTTTGTTGTCCTGGATTCTATATGTATCCTAAAGATAAAGTGAGATTCAGGAGAAGGCATCAAATATCTAGTTTCTCACTTAATTCTTACCCTGTGAGGTAAGCAGGGCATGAGCTTTAGCATATTTCAAAGATAGTAAACTGAGTCTCAAAGAAGTCAATAATTTCTCCAAAATCACAAAGCTAGAAAGGAGTGGAAACAAGACTCAAATCTAATTCTTCTACTGCTTCATCTCCTGTCTTTTCATCGTTAGTTGCTCTTCAGCCTCATCCTACCCTTCTCCACCTCTATTAATTGACTCATTCTGAACCAATAACTCAAATCCACGCCAACCTTCCATACCATTCATAGCTGCCTGTTGAAAATCTGCCCATATTCCCAGGTCCAGATCAAATACCAACTCTTTGGTTTTGTGGAGTTATCTCTCTCTGCTACAGTATAAGCTTTTTGAAGGCAGCTAGGTAGTGCAGTGGATAGAGCTCTAGGCTGGAATCAGGAAGACTCATCTTCCTGAGTTCAAATCTGGCCAGAGACACTTACTAGCTGTGTAACTATGGCTAAGTCACTTCACCCTGTTTGCCTCACTTTCTTCATTTGTCAAATGAGCTGGAGAAGGAAACGGTAAACCACTCTAGTACCTTTGCCAAGAAGGGGTCACGAAGAATCAGAAATGACTGAATAGCAACAAAATTCTTAAGGGAAGGAGTTGTCTCTCTTTTTATTAGTAATAACAATAATATCCCCAGAGCTTAACATAGTGCCTGGCACATAGTAGGTACTATTGGGTTGAATTAGATTTATTGAAGCTTTCTGTGATTCCCCCAAGCTGGAAGTAGACTCCCATAGCACTTTCTTCATACCTCTCCTATGTATTTCCATCATGGTTATTTTGGTAGACAGCTCATTTCTGCTCCTAAATTGTTAGTGAGGGGAATCATTTATTTTTGTATCCTCAGCACTGAGCACAGATCCTTCTTGCACATGGCAGACCAATGTGCCAGCCACTTAATAAATTTGCCACTTCAAAAGTGCCATTCTGTTTCTTCTCTCAGCAATGTAAACAGCGAATAGAAATGGGAAATCAAATAGGCAAATCAATCTAAGCCATCCCAGGTACTCATCCCAGGCAGCACAAGCCAGAAGCTAGTTAAGATTGTGTAAAGATATGGCACAGGAGGAAGCAGAACCAGTTATGGTTGTGTATAGCTAAAGGTGATCTCACAGACATGGGGTCAACCAGGTGGCTCCGTGGATAGAGTGCTGGAATAAGGAAGACCCGAGTTCTAATCCACTAGCTGTGTAAATCAAGGCAAGTCACTTAAACTTGTTTATCTCAGTTTCCTCATTTGTAAAATGAGCTGGAGAAGGAAATAGCCAGCTACTCTGGTATCTCTGCCAAGAAAACCCCAAATGGGGTCAGGAAGAGTTGGACAGGGCTAGCATGACTGATCAATAAATATATCCAGTGTCACCTTGAACGTGGTTTACTGAATTCTTTTTTGGGGGCATAGAAAAAGGATAGTGACTATCTTAATCTATCCTTTCTTATCCATTTTCTGACCAAGAACCAAGAGTTACATATAATCTGGTGCTATTATAGGGAGTTTATACTGTGTTTCCTAGTGCATGACAGGAAATTCAGCTTGCAAAAAAAATTAAGTGCCCATTGTGTATGAGGCAATAGCGATAAAAGTCAGCAACAAAAAAGTCCCTGACTTTTAAAAAGCATATGCTCTATTTACACAAAACAGCCTACAGTTCTAATCCCATACCCTAACTCTTCATATTAATTTCCTTCATCTTTACCCAAGATTTCTTCATGCTGATGAAATCTACAAAACTGCATCCATGCTTTAAAAAAATTCCTGATCTTCTGCCTTAGAATCAGTATTGTTTCCAAAATAGAAGAACAGTAAGGGGTAGGTCAATGAGATTAAGTGACTTGGAGTCACACAGCTAGGAAGTGTCTGAGGTTAGATTTGAACCCAGGACCTCCTGACTACAGACTTGGTGCTTGATCTACTGTGCTCCTTAGCTGGCTTTGTTCATTTCTTTAAAATGTACTGTGATTTCACTAGTGTATGGAACCTCCCAGTGAGTAAATTCACTTTATCAATGCAAATCAGTATCTATGCTGCATTTATAGTTTTAGAAAGCTGCCCAAGATACTGAGAAGCTGGGCAAGTTACCCAGGGTCACACACCTTTCAGAGGCAGGACGTAAAGTCTTCTTGATTCCCAGATCAGCTCTCTCTCAACTATATCACACTGTCTTTCATTATCATTATCTTACAATGCAGGTTGTCTCTTAACCTGTTTGCCTCAGTTTCCTCATCTGTAACATGAGTCGGAGAAGGAAATGGCAAACCACTACAACCTCTTTGCCAAGAAAACACCAAATGGGGTCATTAAAAGTTGGTCACAATTGAAATAACAATAGCAATAACACATCATGATGAACAAATATGCTTGGATGATGTTTCTTTCACCAGCTTGCCTGACTGATTTTTTTAAAGTGCATTTTATAAAATGGCAGACAAAAAAGAATGCTTTATTTGTCTTGATATTTCCATAACTCCATTTTCCCCTGCTACTTGATGTAAGTAAAATGGAAATGGAAATCAGACCTATTTTATTTAGTTTCCTAGATATCTGATGATCTTCTAAGTTATTTATCATTGGAAATGTCATCTAAATCTGGAAAAGCTCCTGAGTGGAAGAGAACCAAATTCATAAAATGAACCAGAGCCTAGGATGAAAGAGAAAAGCCAGATATTGGAATTATAGTCATTCTTTTGGCCAGAGCTAATCAGCACTCACTGCATACATGATGTTAAAGGGGGACCAGAGGAAAAAATGACTCAGTCCTGCTCTCAAGGAGCTGAGATGCTATTTAAATGTGGATAAAGATTTCACTGGTGTATGGAACTCCCAATGAACAAACTCAGTTTACTGATGTGGGTCAGCATCTGCTCTGCATTGTATCATCTTAGAAAGCCATGGGAAATCAAGGAAAAGAGATTCTAAGAGCGTGCTAGAAATAACCCAGTCTATTTGACATTGAGACTCAGAAAGAGGAAGTAATTTGCAAAGTATAGAAAGTGATTTTAAGTGCTGAGATAATATAGGCCCATAAAGAAGGGTGGCCTAGTTTTCTCTCTGAGATTGCATTTCAAGTTTTTAAAATAACATATATTAGGGGGCAGCTAGGTGGCTCAGTGGATTGCAAGCCAGTCTTAGAGATGGGATGTCCTAGGTTCAAATCAGTCCTTAGACACTTCCTAGCTGGGTGGCCTTGGGCAAGTCACTTAACCCCAATTGCCTAGCCCTTACTGCTCTTCTGTCTTAGAATCAATACATAGTATTGATCCTAAGAAGGTAGATATGAGTTTAAAAAATAATACATATTAAGATAATATTTTATATTTTAAATAATATTTTAATAAAATGCAAATGTTTAATTTAATATTTATTTAAATGTAAAATATTATATATTAATAATATTTTAAAGATAACATATATTCAATGTCATGGTGTGTTGGAATCAGCCCAATATACCAGGGATACTTATTCAACCAGTGAGTCAGTTAACCAGCTCTTATTGATGCTCCTTTGATATGCCACAGAGCATGTTAGCTTCTGGGGATTAAAAAACCAACCCTCCCCCCCCCAAAAGAATCAAATCCTTACTTTCAAGGAGTTCACAACCTGTCCCCTTCCTACAGTTCTGGTTTTATGCTTTATTCCCTGCTACATATACTGTAATCTAGAAATACATCTATCCTCACATTCCATTTGCTGTCTCCATTGGGGGAATTAATTTGTGGTGAGCCTATTAAGTTTATTTTTGTTACTCTTCCAGTGCCCAAATGGAATCTCTCCAGCTTGAATTGGCATTCCCTTAGTCTTTCGGGGTCAAGAAAGGTATTTATTCTCTCTTTGCATTTACTTCTCTGCCTCTTGGGCAGCTGGACCTGTATAAATATATAAATATAAAACAAATTGTTCTGGGGCTGCTTCTTGAAGGAGGGAATGGGAAGACAGAGAAGAGTTAGTTGGTGGGGTCCTAACTCCATCATCTGTGACTTGGAAGAGAGGGGCAACATTTCTCCAAAGGCACAAACTCATGTCCACAATTCAATAAAAATAGCTGACATTTCTGTTACACTTTATGGTTGGCAAAGTATTTCCTTCATTATAACCCTGGAAAATAGGCATTATTATCTCTATTTTTCAGATGAGGAAAGCAAGTCTTTAAGCAATTAAATTACTTTCCTAAGGTCATAGACCCATAAGTGATAGACTTGGGATTAGACTCTTTCCATTACACCGAAATGCTAATAATATGAAGAAAAATGTACAAGGAGTCCATCGAGCATCTCCCTGAAGCTACGTCTGGGGTATATTTTGATCAGTTGACTGGAACAGGACCCTGAATAAATAGATTACTCAGTCTATGTATACAGCCGGCTGGTTAAGCCTCAGTGAGTCCTGGAATTCTGAAGTACTCTTCTGGAATTAATTTTTAACTTGAGTAAGTTTTTCCAGGTCTTAAAAATGATATTTGCATCTCATTGAAGAGAAACCAGAAGATTTGAAATTATTTACCTGCTGAACACTAAGCGGAAAAATGAACAAATTTTCAGCATTAATAATAGCTGACATTCATGTGGCACTTTCAATACATTATCTCATTTAAACCTTGCAAGAAAACTATGAAATAGGCCCTATGGGTATTATTAGCACCATTTTACAGTTGAGGAAACTGAGCTTCAGAGAAATTAAGTGACTTGTCCATGGTCCTAAGCTAGTAAGTGTTAGTGGTAGGATGTAGACCCAAATCTTCCTGACTCCAAGCCCAGTGTTCTTTCTAATACAGTATAACTGTATAATTTCAAATATAGCATAATTCTCCAAGTTTATGAATGGTTTCAAGAAAGAACAAGATAAAGAGGCTTAATATATAAAGCATGCAACATTGAGGCTAGATGTCAGGGTGGGAAAAATCTTCACTGGAGGGAATAAACTCAAGGACATGGTACAAGGTCAACTGTTAATTTCTAGACAAGGGATTGGACTAGATAGTCTCAAGGTCCTTTCTAGCCCTAAAATATCTCCGGCCAAGTAATGTGGAGCCTTCAATGATTGCAGAAACCATATTCCGGTTACTCATTCTGCTGACTACAAGGCTGAGAGCCAGTTTGGCTTCTTAAGTATCATTTAGAGTAGCAGGTTTTTCTTTGTTTTGTTTTGTTTTTCAGATACTCTGCTGGGTGTTCCAAAAAATGTGGTGCAGTTTTAACCTAATAAAGCTTGAAGGCAAGATGCTGACTAAAGCCAGATTTAGGCAGGGTGCAGAGAGATGGGACTGCTGATGCCCTTAAGACTCCTAGGGGACAAATAGGGACTGACTTTAGTGAGGCTGAAAGCACAGATAGCACCATATCACCTTCCCTGTCTCTTAGGACATTCTCCTTAGAGGATCCAGAGACAGGAGGAAGTCAACAAAGGATACACCTCTGTATGGCAAGCTATCCTTCCTGCAGTATCTGTAAATCCACAGGGAAAAGTCAGTTTTGAAATCAGAGGGAGGCCAGTGTAGGCTTGGATGGGTGTGCGTGTGAGTGACTGCATTCATCAGTGACTTTTTTTCAAACCCTTACCTTTTATCTTAGAGTCAATACCATGTGTTACATGTATAACACAGTGGAATTGCTTGTCAGCTCTGGGAGGTGGGAGAGAAAAGGGGAGGGAGGTAACATAAATCATGTAACTATGGAAAAAAATTTTAATAAATAAATAAAATTATTTTAAAATACCATGTATTGATTCTAAGTCAGAAGAGCAGTAAGGGCTAAGAAATGGGGGTTAAGTGACTTTGCCCAGGGTCACCCAGCTAGGAAGTACCTGGGGGTCAGATTTGAACCCAGGACATCCTGTCTCTAAACCTGACTCTCAATCCACTTAAGTCATCTTGTTGCCCTCCAGTCTATCTAAACCCTTACCTTCTGTCTTGGAATCAATACTGTGTATTGATTCCAAGACAGAAGTGTTAAGGGCTAGGCAATGGGGGTCAAGTGATTTACCCAGGGTCACAAAGCTAGGAAATGGCTGAGGCCAGACTTGAACCTAGGACCTCCCATCTCTAGGACTGGCTCTCAATCCACTGAGCAACTCAGCTGCCCCATCCAGTGAGTCTTTTAAAGAAAGAACAAGTAGCTGAGGAGGGTCAGGAACCTGCATCCTTTTAAAAGTCTGAAAACAAAAATGTCAATATCAAACACTGTCAAGTTTTAAGGAAGAACATGACATTCTAAACAGAGGTGTGTAATTTATGATCATTAATCCTATTCATAGCTCTATGAAATCTTGATGTCCTATTAGGCATCTATTATCAAGTTTAAAATGCAATTACTTACCCAAGTGTCACACTGACATTCGCTGTCCCATAGCTCTTTCTATGATGTCTTTCTTTTGCTTGAATATTTGGCTCCTGTTCTAAATATTTTCCTCCTGGCTAAATCACATGCCTCACTGGTAACTCACATGAGTTTGTGTCTTTTCTTGAAAGTCAAACAAGAGGTCTTTGGAGGACACAGTCCACTCTGCTCTGAGAGGGATGTATTATAGGTACAGCTGAAAGGGATACTGGGAAGATCTCACTGATGAGAGACTGGTATTGATTTGTAGGGAAGGCAAAAGTAGCTCTTGCAAAAAGGAACAGGTTTGCTTTTGGATAGAGTCTGCTAAAGTGAGTCAGAGCAGAGCAGTGGGGGCTAACCTGTCTGGGAAGCCACACAGCTGGGGGGCTGATCACATCACTCAACAGTGAGCCACATGTTCTACAGTTCATTTGCTTTGAAAAATACATTCTGTTGGAAAGAGAAGGTTCAGTTGTTTCTGGCTTCCACTGAGCTCAGAACTGAACCGTGTGAGATGACATCTTTCCAGTGACTTCCTTAAAGCCTGATGGAGTGTTTCTAGAGACCGAGGAGACAGATCTTCACTAGGGCTCCTTTTCTTGACTGAGATGGTTTTCGTTATTGTCACACACTGGGAGAGTGCTTGTGGTTGTAGTGGTGATAGTGGGAGATGGTTGTGGGAAGATGGGGAGGAGGAGACCTAGTGGTGAGTATGCAGAAGGATGATGGCTTTACCATCTCTGGCAGGTCGGGAGCTTAATGGTCTGACTGTGGGGCTATGCCAGGTGAAGATAATAGCATCTGCCTTCTAGGTGTTGTGGTGTGGAGATGAGTCCCTGAACAATGAGAATTTGCCTCCCGAGATTATGAGTAGCTAACATGTCCAAACAAGAAGAACAATGACTGGAAGGTTACTGCTTTTCAGGAGGGAACTTCCTTAAAGGTCAAAAGACTTTAGTGGGGCTTTTAAAGTAAATTCGGAATAGCAGATATCCTGGCACATTATAAGCATTTAAATGTTTGTTGACTTCTAAGGTTGTCTATTACAAGTATGCTTTTTCTTTTGAATGATGGAGGACAAATTCCAAATCTCATCTCCACACATCTTATCCACTAGATTGGCTCTGCTATTTAATGATAATAATAGTCAGCATTTACATAGTATCTATGGCATATAAGGTACTTGTGCTAAACATTTTACAAATATTATCTCATTTTATCCTCACAACAGCCCTAGGAGTTAGGTATTATTATTATTGACCCCAATTTTATAGTCTAAGAAACTGAGGCAAACAGAGGTTAAATGACTTGCCCAAGATCATATAGCAAGTATCTGAATTCAGACCCTTATGATCAAATATCAAAGATAAAGGAATAGATAAAAAAAGGTCTGACAGGCACATGGAGCACACTTTTAAAAATATGCACAGCTCAGTAGCATAATGGATATTTATCAACCATCACACCTGTATAGACATTGGAACTGCTTCTATTTCATTTATCATATTTTCTAATTATTGGTTCGAGGAGGGGCATAGGAAGGGGAGGGAAACACTATATATATATATATATTTGCCATTATTAGTGGCTATAAACAGTTTTCTAAGGAACTTTGGGAATTATGTTACTTGCCTATAAATTATAGGAAAATTAAGAGTGTTCCATGACCTCAGAGGGCACTGGGATAGTGCCAGGTGTGGAATGGCTTGCCCACAAACAAAACAGCACAGGCAAACTGCTCACAAACTTGATGACTTCTTTCTTGTTAGAATTTGCTGCATGTATTTATTCATTATCAAAGGAGAAATTGCAGTTGTTTTTGCTATAGAAAAGAGTTCCTTGTGAGATGATATAATTGTTGAGGAGATAACTTGTTATGTTTTTCCTTCCTGTTATACTTTAAAGATGTTAAATTGCTATTTAGCATCCAATTCTCATTTTCTATCACATTATACCCTGATAGAATTTGTTCTCTGTGTAATTGGCAAAATAAAAGAACTTTGTTACACTTGTGTTCAAAGAATGCATACATTCTTCTACAGAAATGGAAGACTTCACTCTTCTACAGAAATCTATAGAAATGTAAGATTTCAACTGAATTTACATAAATACCAACCAATCAATCAACATTAATTAAACATCTACTGTGTACCAGCTATGTTTTGGGGCAGCTAGTAGAGAGTTCTAGGTCTGAAGTCAGTAAGACTCATCTTTATGAGTTCAGATCTAACCTCAGACACTAGCTATGTGACCCTGGGCAAGTCACTTAATCCTGTTTGTCTCAGTTTTCTCATCTGTAAAATAAGTTGGAGAAGGAAATGACAAACCACCCCAGCATCTTTGCCAAAAAAAATCACAAATGGGATCATAAAGAGTCAGACAGGACTGAACAACAACAATAACAATATGAGGTAGGCATTGTGCTAAGCACTGACTGAATGCTGACTGAGACCCATAGAGATTAAGTGACTTATTCCTTTTTAGATACCTAGAATTAAAGCCAGAATTCAAACCCATGACCCTTGATTCCACGTCTAGTCCTCTTTTCACTGTTGCCTTGTATTTCATAGTCAGAGATTTGATGGTGAGTTATATATTCTATCATTTCTGGGATGATAGAAATGATGTGTGTAGGTCAGCAGCTTAATTCATAAGCAGGGCTGTTTATGAATCAATCTTTTGGATTTCTGAGAAATGATAAATGGCAGGAACTGATGAGTGGAAAGGAAGCATTATAGCATTTTTGAAAATGATATCAACTTGATTAATGTCAGAGGCACTTAATCACTCCAGTTCCTTTACAATATTTGTTTTGTATTTCATTGTTTATACTCAGAGCAGCATAAAATTTCTTGGTGTGGTAGTCCTTCTATTTGCTTGCTATTTGTTACAGGTCAGTTCCAATGAATTTTGATAAAATCATTAAGCCATTGTGGAAAGCAGAGTTGAAAATTTAACCTTCTGTATGGCTAGGGAGAGATTTTACAGATCAAAGCCCATTATAATAAAATCTCCAGGATATTCCATTTTGATTTTTAGTGTAACAAAATTTTTTGGGTAACAAATATATTGCTAGTGTAACCCACCCTTTTGGCTTTGCTCACAGTGACCTTGTGACTTGGGAGCCTGGGGTAGAGGGGGCACCAAAAACTTTCCCTAGTTACTATTAGTATCCTCCTTTTCCTCATAAATCCTTTCAATCTATAGGTCTAGGTCAGGAACCCAAGAACTTGGGGAATCCTGAGTAAATCTAGCCAGCTGACAACTCCTTGCCTCCCAAGACTCCTGAGTCACTGCCTCAGGGGTGAAGCCCCTAAATAGTGTACATTAGGGACCTCATTTCTAGATTATAGAAAGAGAACTAGAGAAAACCAGAGTGCATACTTTAATCTCTCTGAAGTCTTTGTATCCTCAACCACTGAATTCTGAATTCCCCTCCTCCTTATTCAAATTGTTCTCAGAGGTTCCTCTTAAACTGATAAATCCAATGGCCTTTTCTTTTCTATTTTTTTAAACATTATTTTATTTGGTCATTTCCAAACATTATTCATTGGAAACAATGATCATTTTCTTTTCCTCCCTTCGCCCCCTCCCACCACCTCTTCAATAGCCAACGCCCAATGGCCTTTTCTGTCATCAATCTTGGCTTCTCTGCAGCTTTTGATATATAGACCACCTTAAATCCCTATAGATCCTGATAGACACTCTCTCTTCTGGTACTTCTTTGACATGGCTCTGAGTCCTCCTTCTATTTGTCTGCCTGGCCTTTCTCAGGCTTCTTTCCTGGATCATCATCAAGTTCTTGGCACATAGTAAATACCATAGCAATGTTAACTATTCTTATAATCGCCATCTGCATCAAGACTTTTGGGACAACTTGTACAAGCTCCTCTGACAGGAATTTAGGAGCTGCCTACTGGAATAGAGGGCTAAGGGCTAAGGGAAAATGCAAAAGTTGTCTCTAAAAGGGAGAGAGGAGAATTTAGCCATGAACGCTGGGAAAAGATTCTAGAAGGAGAAGGCACAGCAGATTAGGCATTTGGGGAGTTAACTGAGTTAATCACTACCCAACTGTCCTGTCCCTGAGCTGGAAGGGAGAACAGCTGCTCCATCAACTCCTGTGTTTCATGGAGAAACTTGGAGGGTTTGGGCTTAGAAGATACCTAGGAGGAGTTCTGAGTTTCCCTGCAGTGCTGTGGACAATTTGGCTGTGGCAATTTGCCTAAGGTAACCAAGGTGTTTAATAACTGGGACTTTGGGTTTTTACCCAAGAAGCCAACCCCAGGCTTGGGGAAGGTTGATCCACCTGTGAGTTCGTTCTCACTAGCCTTTATAGGGACAATTAAGGTTAGTTGATTAAAAATCTAGAATTCTTAGTCTAGAAAGTTAGTCAGATGGCTTTTGGGTTTAGAAAGATAAGGGAGCTGATAAGAAAGGTTTAAGAAGACCAGAAGAGTTTCCTCCTGAGAGGAACATAGAAAGTGGGTGGAGAGAGTAAGCTCTATAGAGTCGGGGACATACTGGATCTCAACTATCAGTTCTCTAACCTTGATAAGCAAAATAAACTTGTGTTTTCATATAGTCTCAAGGGGATTTGTGCTTGACTGGCCCTGGGAAGGTCTCTAGGTGGATTTTTCATCACTAATCTGGGTCCTTCTTTATCTCCATATCTCCTTCTGGAGATCAATTTCTTTTTCATGCCCCAATTTGGAATCATGTACCTTTCCAGCCCTATTTTCACATTATTTCCCTACACTAACTCTGCATCCCAGCTGAATGCAACCTATTTCCCCAACTAAACATTTTATTTCCTTCATCAGAGGCAGTGCTTAAGTGATGATTATTCCTGGAATGCTCTCCTTTATCACCATATTTTAGAATCTTTATCTTCTGTTAGAAAGAAAAAAATGTAAAATTGGAAAAGGAGCATGGAAACTCTTGAGACCAAGTGTTATCTGGGCAAGAGCTGGAGGTGAACAGAAAGTGGTGTGCTGGGCCCAACACAAGGACTAGATTGTGTAAAATCTCATCAAAGAGGAAGAGCCAGGGGCAGGGGGAAGAAGTGGGAGAATTCCTGCAAGAGGAAGAGGAGGAGAAAAAAGAGAAGGAAGAAAAAGCCATGAAAGAAGAGGAGGAGGAAGAGGTCGTGAAAGAAGGAAGAGAAAGAAGTCATGAAGGAAGATGATGAAAAGGCTAGAGCAATAGCACACCTATGATGAGATAACAGACCTTTTGAAATATCAAAGATATATAAGATAGATAAATAGATATTATCTCACACCTATCAGATTGGCTAAAAGATA
The DNA here is from genome assembly GCF_027887165.1 of Monodelphis domestica. NCBI lineage: Eukaryota > Metazoa > Chordata > Mammalia > Didelphimorphia > Didelphidae > Monodelphis > Monodelphis domestica. The sequence goes on from NC_077230.1 coordinate 305,696,991, forward strand.
AAAGAGCAAAATGATGTACCCCAAAGAGATAATAAGGAAAAAGACCTGTATAAGAATATTCATAGCTGCGCTCTTTGTGGTGGCCAAAAATTGGGAAATGAGGGGATGCCCTTCAATTGGGGAATGGCTGAACAAATTGTGGTATATGTTGGTGATGGAATACTACTGTGCTAAAAGAAATAATAAAGTGGAGGAATTCCATGGAGACTGGAACAACCTCCAGGAAGTGATGCAGAGCAAAAGGAGCAGAATCAGGAGAACATTGTACACAGAGACTGATGCACTGTGGTACAATAGAAGGTAATGGACTTCTCTATTGGTGCCAATGCAGTGTCCCTGGACAATCTGCAGAGATCTAAAAAACACTATCCACAAGCAGAGGATAAACTGTGGGAGTAAAAACACCGATGAAAAGCAACTGCTTGACTGAAGGGGTAGAGGGGATATGACTGAGGGGAGACTCTAAATGAACACTCTAATGCAGATATCAACAACATGGAAATGGGTTTGAATCAAGAACACATGTGATACCCAGTGAAATCATGCGTCGGCTATGGGAGAGGTGGTGGGAGGGGGGAGGAGGGAAGAAAAGAAAATGATCTTTGTTTCCAATGAATAATGTTTGGAAATGACCAAGTAAAACAATGTTTAAAAAAAGAGCAAAATGAAAAATGTTGGAGGGGATGTGGAAAAATGATACACTGATACACTGTTGGTGGAACCATGAAGCAATCCACCCATTTTGGAGAGCTGTCTAGAATTATGCTCAGAGTTATAAAACTGTATATTCCTTTTGACCCAGCAATAGCACTATTAAGCTTGTTTCCTAAGGTGATCAAGTAAAATGGAAAAGAATCTATTTATTCTAAAATATTGATGGTTGCTCTTGGTGGTGGTAAAGAACTGGAAATTAATGAGATGTCCATCAATTGGGGCATGGCTAAACAAGTTTGTGGTGCCTGATTTTAATGGAATACTATTACACCATAAGAATTGACAAAGGGGTCCCTGAACAACTTGCAGGGACCCAGGAGAAAAAAACACCATTCATAAGCAAAGGATAAACTATGGGAGTGGAAACACCGAGAAAAAGCAACTGCCTGAATACAGAGGTTGAGGGGACATGACAGAGGATAGACTCTAAATGAACACTCTAATGCAAATACTATCAACAAAGCAATGGGTTCAAATCAAGAAAACATCTAATGCCCAGTGGACTTACGCGTCGGCTATGGGGGGTGGGGGGGAGGAAAAGAAAATGATTTATGTCTTTAACGAATAATGCTTGGAAATGATCAAATAAAATATATTTTAAAAAAAAAGAATTGACAAAGGGACTAATTTTAGAAAAACATGGAAAGGTCTACATGAAATAATGAAGAATAAAATGAGAAGAACCAAGAAAACCTTATATACACAACAGAAATATTGTTTAAAGAATGACTTGTGTATATCCACCTTTAGAGAAAGAACCGATAAATAGAAACAGATAAGACATAGTTTTATATATACATATCCCTTTTTGTCCAATGATGCCTTCTGTAATGAGGGGAGGGAAAGGAGTTAAATGGATATTTAAATGTTACAAACAAACATATATATTTTTTAAAGAAGCCTACTATGGATTTTTAAAGAGGAGTACATCTGTATTTAAATAATCTTGGGAGAAGTGGGAAATACACAGAACTAAGGTAGGTTGGTAGTTAGTAGCAGACCTCAAAATAGATTCTGTCCTATTTTGCAGTCAAAGAATTAGGGTCATACTTTCAGTTTATAGATAGTGCCTCTGCAGCTTTGAGATAAGTAGCACAGAGAGGAGTGAACATTTGGAAGTACCTTTCTCCCATTGACTTCATCCAAGAGAGATTTAACAAAAAATTTTAAAGCAGTCAAATGAATACAAATATACCTAGAGGTCATTTCAAAGCACCAAAGTATAACACTAAATCTAGTCCTAGGCCCAAAATGGTGTTGAATTCAGATAGCTATAAGTTTACCTCTCCCTGACCCACAAGCCTCTAGGGATTGTGGAGTTAGTCCAAACCAGTTAAAAACTAGCTCAATTGTTTCTTTGAACATTCCCTGGGGTTGCACCTGCCAAAACTGTTCTGGTCCCTTGTCACCACTCCCTAAAACTTCCCTGTATATAAATAAAAAGAGGCTGGGAGATGCTTCTGGATAAAGATGTGGCTTTATTGTTTCAGAGAAATCACAGGGTCAGAGGTCTGCAGATTCCCAGCTTAACTTTCAAATTGCAAAATACACTCACTTTTATCTGTCTGAGAAATTTCCAACCCCAAGAGATCTCGTGTGACTACTTCTTAGTCACAGTGGGCACAGTGTGTCCATTTCCTGGCCACCACAGTCATTGGATGACCTTCTGGTCCTTGTAACTTCCTATGTGGCTTGGTTTGATATAAAGTATTTTATACAATAGATTCACACGCTTAGTGACTTATTTATGATTAATATGATAACATACTTAAAATTACTATAACAATACACACAATGGAAATTTTAACTCAGGCATTATCTTGGGACTACATTCTTAATCTGATTACATACACAGGCTCTTGCTGGGGACTGTATCAAGGTATCAAACTGAAAGGGATTTTTAAGCTAATGCAAATGAGTTACTTAATTAAACTTCCTTCTTTCACCAGTCATGTCTATGAACCCTTGTACTTTGTAAACCCATAGAATGTTCCAGCTCTCTTGTAGTTGAACCAAATTGTTTTAAGAATTGTACCCCACTCCCTCTGCTCTACTATTCTATAAGAAATCCATACTCCACCCCTGGCTTGTGCACTCCATCACTCTGATGCTGAGGGCTGTCCCAAATTGCAATTCCCTTTCCTTGATTAAATATACCTGTATTACTGCAATCTTTGAAGCCTTTTATTTTAGGTTGACAATGGCTAGAAGAACTTTAATGTTAGAGAATTTCAGGCACCAACCAGTGTTTCACATGAGGATTATTTCTTAAGTGTGGCTTATCTGTCAATATGTCATGGATGTTATTTGCAGAAGTCTTGTTTTAGATGCTAAAGCAATCATGAGAAATAGTCAGTAGAATATAAGCTCCTTGAGGGCAGAAATTGTTTTGTTTTTGCCTTTTTGTTCCCAGTTTCTAGTATAGTGCCTTGGATAGTAGGTACTTAACATTATTGAATTAAATTAACATGAGAAATTTAGATTTTGACTCTGGTGCACAACCAAGAACAGATTGGGCCATGGAGCTGGATGTCAATGGGATGAACCTAAGGGCCAGCCTTGGAAACAAACATTTCTTAGGTTGTGGGAGAGGGGTAAAAGGAGGAAGGAAGGAAGAAAAGAAGGAAGGGAAGGAAAGAAGGAAGGAATAAAGGAAGGAAGGAAGGAATAAAGGAAGGAAGAAGAAAGAAGCTTATATGTCAAGCACTGGATAGTCACACACAGAAATGACACTGCTTGCCCTAAAAGATCTTATATTCTAAATGAGGAGGCAACACATAAAGGGGAGTAGCAGTCAGGGAAGATATTTTGGTTTGTGAAGTCAAAGAGATGGTGAGGAGAGTCACTTCCTTTCCAAGAGTACCAAGCATTACCTTAAGAGTTGCAGTCCCAGAGATAGGAGGTCCTGGTTTTAAATCATTTCAGATACTTCTGTATTATAATGGGAGGTTAAGTTGTATACCAAGAGCTTCAGACTTTCAATATAGAAAGGGGGAAAGAGTGGAGACCCCCCTTCTCAAAAGCGGGTCACAGGGGAAATAGCTGATGTTTAGGGTTGGCTCAGAGAGAGGAGAGGGGTTTGAAGATTTTCCCCTTTCTTCCTTTACTCCTTAGCTAAAGCTGCTCTCCCCAATTCGCTCTTGTCCCTCTTGTCCCCCCTCCACTACTCAAGACCAAAGGATCTCCCCTTGATCTGTTCACTCACACTCAGCTTGGGGAAAAGATAATTATTTTAATGTCAACTCAATCAGGTAATACAAAAGGAATAACAAGCAGGGAAGAATGGGAAAAGAAAAGTGGGGAAAAGGGGTCCCTGTCTCTATCTAAACCTTTTTCCTTCCCTCCTCGAGTTTGGGGGGAACTCAGGCCTTGGCACCCTTCTCTTAAGAAAGTCCCTTCAATTGGGAAGTGTTGGGGGCAAAGATTTCCAGTCACCAGCAGGAAAAGTGGGTAATCCTCAGGAGAAAGTCTTTTTTTTCACCCTCTCCTTTGGCTTCTCAAGACTAAGAGTGACCAACTCCTCTACCAGCCTCAGTCTTCTCCTCCTTAAGATTCCAAACTGCTGGGCCCCTCCCCCATCGAGGTGATCAGTTTCACCCACTCTTCAGCCTGGTACTTTTTCTTTAGAGTCAGCCTCTGTCACATTTCCAAGCTGTGTGACCCGGGCAAGTCACTTAACACCCATTGCCTAGCCCTTACCATTTTTCTGCCTTAGAACCAATACGTAATATTGATTCTAAGATGAAAGGAAAGAGTTTAAAAATAAGAGCTATGTCCTCCATATTAATTTTAATTTTCACTCTGTTAAATCTTTCTCCATGCATCTCAAAGCTTTCTAAGCACTAGAGTCCAGTCCTGGTTTGGCCTTTCTCTATATTAAAAATATTCAGAGATGATTCAGATCTGTATTTCCAAGATGAATCTCTTTCCAATCCTGAACTCCAGTCCTCAATAAAATTTGATGTCAGTCTGCTGAAACTCATTCTCTAGTTAGAGCACCCACATTCTTTAACCTTTTTTTTAATAGCAGAGAAAAATTTCATGATACCTCAGGACAATAGAGGCAGACTGAATGAATACATATTATCAAGACAAATGAATTGCTTACTTCACTTGTTAGTCATTTATTTCATTCATTTTAATAGATGAGTTGGGATAATGCATTCAGTCTGATCATCAATGTTATATTTATCTATGGGGAAGGTACAGAACAGAAACCAAATCATAAAGCAGTTGATTTTCAGAAAATAGAAATTGGTCCCAGATCTCAGACTATATTATAAAGCAGCAGTCATCAAAACAATTTGGTACTGGCTAAGAGAAAGAAAAGAGGATCAGTGGAATAGACTGGGGGCAAGCAACCTCAGCAAGACAGTATATGACAAACCCAAAGATCCCAGCTTTTGGGACAAAAATCCACTATTCGATAAAAACTGTTGGGAAAATTGGAAGACAGTGTGGGAGAGACTAGGAATAGATCAACACCTCACACCCTACACCAAGATAAATTCAAAATGGGTGAGTGACTTAAACATAAAGAAGGAAACCATAAGTAAATTGGATAAACACAGAATAGTATACATGTCAGACCTTTGGGAGGGGAAAGACTTCAAAACCAAGCAAGAATTAGAAAGAGTTATAAAATGCAAAATAAATAATCTGGAATACATCAAATTAAAAAGTTTTTGTACAAACAAAACCAATGTAACCAAAATCAGAAGGGTAGCAACAAATTGGGAAACAATCTTCATAAAAACCTTTGACAAAGGTTTAATTACTCAAATTTACAAAGAACTAAATCAATTGTACAAAAAATCAAGCCATTCTCCAATTGACAAATGGGCAAAGGACATGAACAGGCAGTTCTCAGCCAAAGAAATCAAAACTATTAATAAGCACATGAAAAAGTGCTCTACATCTCTTATAATCAGAGAGATGCAAATCAAAACAACTCTGAGGTATCACCTCACACCTAGCAGATTGGCTAACATGACAGCTATGGAAAGTAATGAATGCTGGAGGGGATGTGGCAAAGTGGGGACACTAATTCATTGCTGGTGGAGTTGTGAATTGATCCAACCATTCTGGAGGGCAATTTGGAACTATGCCCAAAGGGTGATAAAAGACTGCCTGCCCTTTGATCCAGCTATAGCACTGCTGGGTTTGTACCCCAAAGAGATAATAAGGAAAAAGACTTGTACAAGAATATTCATAGCTGCGCTCTTTGTGGTGGCAAAAATTTGGAAAATGAGGGGATGCCCTTCAGTTGGGGAATGGCTGAACAAATTGTGGTATATGTTGGTGATGGAATACTATTGTGCTCAAAGGAATAATAAAGTGGAGGAATTCCATGGAGACTGGAACAACCTCCAGGAAGTGATGCAGAGCGAAAGGAGCAGAACCAGGAAAACATTGTACACAGAGACTGATACACTGTGGTACAATTGAAGGTGATGGACTTCTCCATTAGTGTCAATGCAATGTACCTGATCAATCTGCAGGGATCTAAAAAATACTATCCACAAACAGAGGATAAACTGTGGGAGTAAAAACACCTATGAAAAACAACTGCTTGACTACAGGGGTTGAGGGAATATGACTGAGGAGAGACTCTAAATGAACACTAATGCAAATACCAACATCAGGGAAATGGGTTTGAGTCAAGAACACATGTGATAACCAGTGGAATCGTGGGTCGGCTATGGGAGAGGGAAAGGTGGTGGGAGGGGGGAGGGGAGGAAAAGAAAATGATCTTTGTTTCCAGTGAATAATGTTTGGAAATGACCAAAATAAATAATGTTTAAAATTAAAAAAAAAAAAGAAAATAGAAATTGGGACTTGAATTGTGTTTTGTTGATTGTCTAGACTTAAAAAAGTAATGAATAAAATGTCCATGATGCTTAAACCTAAAAGTGTGTTGTGCAAAATTTCTTTTATTCCTAGAGAACTATTTTAAAAATCATACCTTCTGTTTTAGAATCACTACTAAGTATTGGTTCCAAGGCAGAAGAAAGGTAAGGGCTAGGCAATTGGGATTAAATGACTTGCCCAGGGTCACATAACTAGGAAAGTGTCTGAGGCCAGATTTGGATAGAGATCTCCCATCTCCAGGCCTGGCTCTGTATCCACTGATTCACCTTGCTGACCCTTGAAGAACCAATTGTTACATTTACTAGTATGCCCTTGTTTATTAACTACATAAACAAAAAACAAAGTTTGGTCCTGAAAAGGAATTTAATTGCACCCATAGAAATCCTCTTTTGGGCAAGTAAAAACATTGAACATTGAAAATACAACCTTCAGAAGTGGATATGTAGACCCCTGAGAGTCAGTGCAGTTAATACTACCTTGTGCTAAAAAGGATGGAGACTAAGAAACATTTTGATGAATACTTTTCCTGATTTCCTGATTCCTCATTCTATTTAAAAATTTTTTTACCCTGTAAGATGTTTTGTGAACTTGAGTCATCCCAGACTATCGGCAACCAAGTGCTATTTCCAGGGTTACATATACTGGCTTCCTCTAGCCACAGAGTCAGGTTTGGGGGACAGAGGGCCTTGAAGATGCAGCTGAATTGGGCAGAGATTAAAGATTTGGGCCTTCCAACTTGCTGTGACTCATCAAAACAAGGCCAAAAGCTTGTGTCATAGATGAGAGAACAAATTACAGAGAAATGGAAGAACCACACCTTTTGCTTGCATGTATATTCATGGTCATTGTCTCATTTTTTTTTTCTACACTAGGGGTTCTTAACCTTGTCTCAGTCATAGACTTAAAAAAACCTCAAAACCCTTACCTTCCATTTTAGAGTCAATGGCATGTATCCTTCTGAGACAGTAGAGCATTAAGGGCTAGGCAATTGGGATTAAGTGACTTGACCAGGGTCACACAGCTAGGAAGTGTCTGAGACCAGATATGAATCCAAGATCTCTCATCTTTAAGATCTGGTACTCTGTCCACTGAGCCACCCAGTTGCCTCCATGTCATGGACGTTTTGGGCAATCTGGTGAAACCTATGAAGCTCTTCTTGGAATAATATTTTGAATATACATAAAATAAAATATACAGGACCATGAAGAAGTAAATTGTACTGAAATTCAGTTAACAAAATGTTTACAAATAAACACAAAAGTTTGTGGATCTCAGGCTAAGGATTCCTGCTCTGGAATACAAAGGTTTAGAATATTGCAAACAGCATTTTATGGTACTAGTAAATCAAGGTATGTAATAACACTTACTATGTTCAGTGTTTCTATTAGGATGATTACAAGATTAGGCAAATGAGGCAGTACTTTTCTCATACTATGTCCATTTTCTCATGCATGCCATATTTGCTTCTGGGATTCCCTTTTTACAAACAATAAATTATATATTTAGAATATTTTTCCACAGTTACATCATTCATGATTCCCTCCCCCCCCCCCCCCCCCCCGAGCTGACAAGCAATTCCACTGGGTTGTACATGTATCATTGTTCAAAACCTATTTCCATGTTATTCATATTTGCAGTAGAGTGATCTTTTAACATCAAAACCCTAATCAGATCCCCATTGAAACACGTGATCTATCATCTGTTTTTCTTCTGCATTTCTACTCCCACAGTTCTTTCTCTGGATGTGAATAGAGCTCTTTCTCATAAGTCCCTCTGGATTGTCCTGGGTCATTGTATTGCTGCTAGTAGAAAAATCTGTTACATTTGATTGTGCCACAATGAATCAGTCTCCGTATACAATGTTCTCCTGGTTCTGCTTGGGGATTCCCTTTTTGTTAAATTATAGGACACTCTGGGTTTTCTTGGCAAGATACTGGAGTGGTTTGCCATTTCCGTCTTCCGTTCATTTTCCAGATGAGGAAACTAAGGCAAACCAGGTTAAATGACTTGCCCAGGGTCACATAGCTAGTAAGTATCTGAAACTGGGTCTTTTAAACTATTGGGTCTTTTAAAATATATGTTCTATCCCCTGTGCCACCTACTTGTCCTAAAATACATGGTTCTACTATGCAATTTACTGAAGCAACAATTCATATGGAAAATAAAATATCCAAGAAATGGTGGTGGCAGCGAAGGGTTGTATTTCAACTCATTAAACAAAAAATAGATTTTATGGGGTAGCTTGGTGGCTCAGTGGATAGAGCCATACCTAGAGATAGGAGGTCCTAGGTTAAAATCTGATCTCAGATACTATCTAGCTGTGTGACCCAGGACAAGTCACTAAGCCCACTTTTCTAGCCCTTACTACTCTTCTGCCTTGGAACCAATACTTAGTATCCTTTCTAAGAAGAAGGTAAGAGTTTAAGAAAAAAGAACTTATCAAAATATCGCATATAATTATCTGTTTACATATTATAACTCTTTATCTTCCCTCAAGTAAAAAAATAAGTTCCTCAAGGGCGGAGAGTTATTTTTCAGTTTGTCTTTGTATCTTAAGTGCCTGTCATAGTGCATTATGCATAGTAGGTGCTTAATAAATGCTTGTTAGATTGGATTGGATTATATAACATGACAAAGAACATTAAGGCAAGTGATTTCCATTTCCATTTAGACTCTGCTTTCAGAAGCTAATAGTTGTCAAAGAAAAAAAAATACCTTAGCAATAACATCATAGCACTGTCATTTTATCATTACTTTTATTCTGCTGACAAGGTTATGTGTTTTGGGGGTTTTTTCCTCCATAATTATTATTTTGGTTCTGAGATAGAAAAGAAAGTTTAGTTTAAAAGTAATTAAAGATGCACACACTTATTCCATCCATTTACAAATATGGAAACATTGGGCCTCACCCTATGAGGAATGTTCAACAGAGAAAGCACTCTCGTGATCCTGTTTAGTTGGCTTCAAAAGATGTGGCCAATGTGTACAAATCCACTCGGGAGTCAAGACTTCTCTGTTCAGTTCACTGAACGCACCCTGGATATCTGGAAGAAACAGTTCCCTCTTGAGCCAAGGGTTTGGGACTGTCAAGAGGTACTTGGCTTCAGCTGTTGAAGTGGTTAGCGGAAAAACACCAAATGTGACCAAAAATAGGTTGGCATCTGTATTTCATGCTTCTAGTTGAGCAGGAAAACTTGTCTTTTCTCCATATCTGTCCAAATGAAATACACTAAAACTGTGCTCAGGTATATTTAGAAGTGGAAGAACACCAGCCCTACTTGAATGTGTGCATTTTATGCCATTACTGTTGTGGATTATGGTATCTACAAAGGAATAACATTATGAATATTTTATGAATGGTCAGTTCTTTATTATTGATAAGTCAGGTAGCTAAGTGTGGTGGTGGGTAGATCAATAGCCCTAGAGTGAAGATCTGAGTTCAAATCCAGTCTCACACACTTTATAGCTGAGCAATTTATTTAGCCTGTATTTGCTTCAGTTTCCTCAACTATACAATGGGGATGATAATAATAGCATCTGCCTCCCAGGGTTTGTTTGTTTGTTTTTTTTTTAAACCCTTATCTTCTGTTTTAGAATCAACACTATGTATTGGTTTTAAGGCTGAAGAGTGGTAAGGGCTAGGCAATGGGGGTTAAATGACTTTCCCAAGGTCACACAGCAAGGAAGTGTCTGAGGTCAGGTTGAGCCTAGGACCTCCCATATCTAGGCCTGGCTCTCAATCCACTGAGCCACCCAGCTGCCCCCTCCCAGTGTTTTTGTGAGGATCAAATGAGATAATAATAGTAAAGCATTTAGTATAGTGCTTGGCACATAGTAAGGGTTATATAAATGTTAGCTATTATTATTAAACCTCTTTTTTTAAACCCTTACCTTCTGACTTAGAATCACTACTGTGTATTGATTGGTTCCAAGGCAGAAGAGTGGTAAGGGCTAGGCAATGGGGGTCAAGGGACTTGCCCAGGGTCACAGAGCCAGGAATATTTGAACCTAGGACCTCCCATCTCTAAGCCTGGCTTTCAATGCACTAAGCTACCCAGTTGCCTCCTATTAAGAAAACTCTACCTCAGTTTTCTCAACTATAAAATGGGGTAGAATAATAGTACAGACTTGTGAATATCACATGAGATAATATTTGTAAAGCACTTAGCATAGTACCTGGCACATAGTAGGCATTTTATAAAATGCTTCTTCTCTTCCTTTTCCCTTTTGGCTTACCCAGGCCTTTGCTCCTTCTTTTCTCTCAGGCTATCCTAGCTGTTTTGATATCATTTGTATTCACAAAGTGTTGGGTTTTTTTCTTAATCTGCTTTTTTCCTACTTTTCCTGTCTTCCAGAGAGCTTTCCCTCAAGTAGTAAGGGGCCTCTGGGCTTATTCTACCAGAATAAGGTTGACTTCATGGCCTCCTCTAGATTATAAGAGAACAGGGGTAGTGAGGTGGCTCAGCAGAAAGAGAGCCAGGCCTGGAGATAGGAGATCTTGGGTTCCAATTTGGCCTCAGGCATTTTCTGGATGTGTGATCCTGGGCAAGTCACATATCCCTGTTTGCCTCAGTTCTCCTTGTCTGAAAATGAGTTGGAGAATGAAATTGCAAACTACTCCAGTATCTTTGCCAAATGGTGTCAAGGAGAGTCAAATGTGATTGAAATGACTGAACAACTGTGTAGAAGCGGTGCTATTATGTAGCAATGGTCCCATCGACTTCTTGTCCAAATACAACAATGTTGCCAGATAAATTCTTGTCTCAGGTCCTGTTGGGTGAGATTAAAGTGAAATCATATCATTTAACTTTTCTATATAAGGGTTAAAATGGGGTTTTGAAATATGTTGTCACCTCCTTTCTGTAAACTCCAAGGAAAGAGACTTCCTTTTTTGTTCATATTTGTAACTCTTGATTTAACATAATAAGTGATTAATGAATACTTGTTGAATGACCCATTTTGCAGATGAAGAAACTGAGACATAGTTAGTGGGAAGGATAGAAACTCAAGTCTCCCCTGATTCCAAGTTCAGATCTCTATCCACACCAGGGAAGGAGATAGAGATAGAGATGGAACCTGGGAAGAAGAGAGAGAGAGAGAAAGAGAGAGAGAGAGAGAGAGAGAGAGAGAGAGAGAGAGAGACAGAGACAGAGACAGAGACAGAGACAGAGACAGAGACAGAGACAGAGACAGAGAGACAGAGAGAGACAGAGAGAGACAGAGACAGAGAGAGAAAGACAGAGACAGAGACAGAGAGAAACAGAGAGACAGAGAGAGATACAGAGAGACACAGAGACACAGAGAGACAGAGACACAGAGAGAGACAGAGACAGAGACACAGAGACATAGAGAGACAGCGAGACAGCGAGACAGAGACAGAGACAGAGAGACAGAGACAGAGACAGAGAGACAGAGAGAGACAGAGAGACAGAGACAGAGACAGAGAGATATGGAGAGAGACAGAGATAGAGACAGAGACCTTAAAAGGGGGTGGGGGAGAGACACACACACACACACACACACACACACAGAGAGAGAGAGAGAGAGAGAGAGAGAGAGAGAGGAAGACAGACAGACACACACACAGGAACAGAGAGAGATAGATAAAGCTACCACACTGAAAAAATACCTAATTCTGAGAGACAGAGAGAGCACACAAACCTAAAGATGAGGGGTTTTAGCCTTTTTTGTTTCAAAGACTCCTTTGGCAGTTTGGAGAAGGCTATGGACCCTCTTTCAGAAAAATTTTTTTTTTAAATAAAATACATTTTTATGAAGTTATTTATTATAAAACATTAGGACTCCTATACATAAAGTAATTGATACACATATATGTACATTTAAGATGATCAACATGTGAATTTTATTTCTTAGTTTGACTTTCTAATAAATCTTTAGCTTCATTGATTTTGGCTGCTCCGTAAGGAGATCCTGTCTGGGTGGTTTAAAAGCATGATTCATTGGTGAGCATCCCCTATTTTCCTTCTAATAACTGTAGGGCATATTACTAATAATGCTCCTTTTTGTTTTGTCATTTGGGGTTCAAACCCACCTTTGTAACAGCTGACACTGAAGGCAGACTTTTGGCAGACGTTGCTAATTCTATTGAATTATCAAAGTTAAAAAAAAAAAGGCCTGGACCCTAGGTTAAGAGATCATAGGACTATTAGAGAAGCAGTTGAGGCAAACATGAGCCTTTATAGAACAAACCTCTCCTGGGGGAGGGCTAAGAGCTCTGACACTGAAGTCACTAAGGCTGGGTATCCTTTCCAGCTTTGGTCAGATGCTGGGGCTTTCTGTGGCTGAGGCATTGAACCTGCAGCTGCAGCCACCCGCTGAGAATTCTTTCAAAACCTAGGCAGGTGTGTACCTCCTTTCCTCAGCTCTATGCTTCATTTTTGCTGGTTTTACTTAGCCACACAACTTCCTCCAAATTGCTACTCATTACATAAGGATCCTCAGGGTACCTACCTCATAGGCTGGTGTCCTGCCTGATGTCACACAGGTAGCAAGGAGCAGAACTCAAATTGTATTCTTCTAGATCAGACTCCAGGGTTTTTCTCCACACAGTGCAAATGATCAGCTTGTATACCAAGGAGGAGAATCGTCCAGTGTGTCCCTCTTCACTCCAGGTAGGACTCTCTTGAAAAGTTGTGGAAGGTGGCATAAGAGTTGGAGTGCAGGGTCTGAAGTCAGGACAAGCTGTGCTCAAATCTGGTCTCAGACCTGGTCAAGTCACTTCATCTTTGTTTGCCTCAGTTTCTTCATCTATAAAAGGGAGAAAATAATATCACCCATATCAAATATCAAATGAGATTATAGAATTATAAAGTACTTAGCATAATGCTTCATAATAAGCATTATATAAGTGTTAGATATTATTATTATTATCATCATTTCTATATTTGACTGGGTGTGAGAACAGGTCTCCCTGCCCCCCCCCCCATTATATCCATTAGTTACAAATACTGAATTTATCTGCATTTTCTCAATAGTTTTCTTCAGAACACACACAGTCTTGCTAAAGCTTCTGAACATGAGGCATCGTTTATGCTTTCCCCTGCTACATGGGCTTTATTTAATTTATAGGGTTCCCCATATCTTCTCATCTGCTCAGCGCCCCCCTGCTGCCCCCTTCTCACCCCATGGCCTGTTTGGTTACTCATAGCATGTTAGTTTAGTCTCCTGCTTCATGTGTGAGGGTGAAGGGTTCAGCAGCAGATGGCTAAAGTTTGCAGAAGCACTGCTCAAACAGTCTTCATTGCATTAAAAGCAAATCCCCTCCCAGCAGGGAGGGTGGCTTTTCTGGCCTGAAGAAAAGTTTTCATTTCATGCTTTGATCCAGAAAATAATGCATTTTCAGTCTAAAGGAGATTTTAATGAAAAATACTCAATTAGTACCATGAGCCCCTGCCCTTCACACTGAACCTCCCCTTACTGTTCTCCCCTGGGCCACATCTTAGCTGTTCAGAGCTGCTCTATGTTTAGTTGCAGGAATCAGATCATGGGGTTTTGTAAAGGAATGGTTATGTGCAATGGCCCTGAAGAGGCAGAAGTGCTAGAATATGTGCTATTGTGCATCATTCCTTTGGATAGAAATAGAACTGACCTTGGTATAATCTTCTATTCAAAATGTGCCAATTTTGTATTTAGGTTGTAAAATCCTTTTAAAAAAATTATTCTCCCAATTATATGTAATAATAGTTTTCAACATGCACTTTCTGAAATTATTTAGTGTTTTGATTTGACTTTATTTGTCTGAAAAGTATTTTGTAATTGTGATCACATAAATCCTGTGTTTATCTTGGCAAATAAAACATTCTAAAGACAACTCTATGGAATCACTGAGTTTGAAAACTAGAAATGGTCATATAGTCCATTTTATATAAAAATGGAATTCCCATTCACCATACCCTGTTGGTGGCCAAGCAGCTACTTGAAGGCCAAAGAGAGAAAAGCCATTATCTCTTGAGGCAGGCCATTCCACTCTTAGACAGCTCTAATCATTAAGAAGTCTTTCCAGTATCAAAATTGGTCTCTTTGTAACATCTACCCAGCATTATTTGTTCTGTCTTCCAGAGCCAAGTAGGACAAGCCCTTCCTCCATGTAACTGACCTTCAAATACTTGAACTCAGCTATCATGTTCCTCTTGAGTCTTTTCTTTTTAAGGTTTTTTTTTCTCAGTTCCTTTAGCATCTGATAAAAATCCTTTATTATGCTGGACAATATCTCAATCTCTCTCTCTCTCTCTCTCTCTCTCTCTCTCTCTCATCTTAATAAACCCCTTACCTTCTGTCTTAGAAGCAATATTAACTTAACTATTGGTTCCAGGGCAGAAGAGTACTAAGGGCTAAGTATCTTTCTCATGGTCACATAGCTAGGAAGTACCTGAGGTCAGATTTGAAGCCAGGACCTTCCATCTCTAGACCTGGAACTTTATCCACTCACTGAACCACCTAGCTGTCTTTACTTTAACTTTCTTTAAGACAACATCTTTGATTTACTGAGTCCATTATATATATATACTGTCCATTATCACCACCATGGCAGTAGATGGCATAGTGGATAGAATATTATTAAACAAATCATTAAGCAAACTGTGAAAATAATTAATAAGTGAGCTAAAAAATTTAAAAGACATCATCAAAATATTAGTATGAGCCTATATGGAAAATCTGTAGAGTAGCTAGATGGCACGATTCCAGGCCCAGAGTCCTGAGAATTCATCTTTTTGAGTTCAAATCTGGCCTCAGAGCCTGGATTTCCTGGAGGCAGGAACTCCAAAATCCAGCACATTTGTTCTTAGTGGTTCTGCTCAGTTGCAATGGAGAGGAAGACTTCCCTTCCTGACAGGACCTTTCATAACTCAATGCCACTGCCTTATTTAAGGTTTCTCTGCATGAGGAGGTAGTTTTGATTCATGAGATCCATTTATGTAGCCCAAATGTTACCTTGTTTTAAAACATTTTTTAAACCACTTTATCAGCTTTATAATTTGCACCCTGCCAAGCACACAACAGAAAGATCAGTATCACTTCTTTTTGTAGCATAGAAATTCATAGTTCTATTTCCCTTTGAAATTGAAGGTAAGAACAAAGAAATAAGGAACCACATTCTCCATCACTGAAGTGTTTATGGTTATAGTAAATTTTATAAAATAATTTAAATGGAAGGCTACCCCAGGTTGGTAAAAGTCTAACTGGATGCATCTCCATATAAAAAGCACATTTGTACTTTATTTGTAACTTCATTAAAAATATTTGGTAATTTAAAAAATTTAAAAAAAATCTGGCCTCAGATGGTTACTAGTTGTCTGATCCTGGGCAAGTCATTTAACCCTATTTGCCTAATTTATTTTCTTATCTGTTGTAAATCTTGAAATTTCTCAGACTTGTGAATGTTAAAAATTTCCACATTGGGGAATTCTCCATTGGAACATTTCCCTACTGGGAACATTCCCCATTTTGACAGTGAGAACTCTACTTGGATCAGAAATGGGAGGACCTCTACTCCACCCTTACTTAAGACTGCTTTAGGGGAGAAAACTCCTTGCTAAACAATGAAAGTACTTAAACCCATACTTATAATGAGGCAAAAAGTTCTTTAAGCCATGCCTATTTTTAGAAGAAATACAAAGGGATGCTAAGTACCTATTAAAGGTCAGGCAACTTGTAAACTTGCCAGGAGCAAAGAGGTAAAAACTTATTCAGAAGTTTTTTCTGGTTCAAACTTACTAAAGGGATTAGTCAACCCAGCAGTGAATTCAAAATGGGCTGTCCTTTGGAAAACATCTACTGTGATTGGTAGATGGAAGAACTTAGGGGAGGTGACATAGGAGAAAACCCCCTATGTAAGAAAAAGCAGAATCTCTTGAAAGTCTTTTGAGGAGGATCTCTTGAGAGAGGCTCTGGAGAAGGGAAGCTCTTGGAGGACAATCTCTAAGGAGGTCTCGCTGGAGCTCCTCTGAGGGGACTCTGTCCCTCTGGAGGCTCTTGAGAGAGGCCCTTTGAAACAGTCTCTGGCTGGAAGGCTCTTTGAGGAGGACTCTGGCTGTAACTCTCTCTGAGGAGACTCTGTCACTAGAATCCTTGCTTAGGCAGACCTTGTGGTGAGCGATAAAAAAAAGACTGACTGATATCTCTCTCTTAAGACTCAGGTCTAGGCCATGTTGGCTTAAGGCCCTTTATACTTATTCCTTTCTTACTCTCTCTCTCTTTCTTTGATTCCTCATTGTATTATTAATTAAATTCTCTATAAAACCCAGTTGACTTGGGTATATTCATAATTGGGAATATTTCCCTGGCGACCACCTTATATATTTGATTTCAAAGACACTGTAGTGAAACATATTTTCTTTGGGCACAATTTACTCACCCACTCTTATATCTACTTCAGTTTAAGGCTCCCACTATTTTAAATATTACACTGTTGAGCTCAAGAGGGAAATGGAAAACCACTCAACTCTCTTTGGCAAGGAAACCCCAAAGGGAGTCACAAAGAGTTGGACATCACTGAAAAATGATTAAACAACAATCACCAGGCCCCCTTCCAGATACTTTTCTGAACAATGGCAATCTGATCTTAGGAAGTTATCTGTACTTAGGAAGTTGATTTTGTTTTAACACCCAAGTATAAGATGTTATACTTTTTACTGAATTTCATTTTATTAGATTTAGATTCAAACCAATGTTCAAGGGATGACTGTTATTTATGTGGCAGGAAAAATCTGAATCTTTAGAGAAAATCTATTGACACTCTCTAGGAGCAAAAAGAAAACAAAAACTTAACAGTCAAAGAAGACCCACTTTTCATGTATTTTATGTGCTTATGATTGATCAGTCATACAAGTTTTATAGACATGCAACCTAGGCAAAAAGGAAAATATATGAAAGTTATATTGGGAAAGAGTATATACGGGAAGTAGAAAAATGGTATCTAAAATGATATCTCATATTAGGAAGTATAACTTATGAAAGGCCCTCAAATCCATGATTTTATTTAAGACCCATACCTCGTAAGGTGGGCAAATTAGTCATTACTCTTATCACTTTAAAGATAATAAAACTGATATTCAAGGAGGGAAGTGATTTGCCAAGGATTTGTCTGGAATTATGGTGACATTTCAGCCAGTTTGCTGGCATATTTGGTTTCAAATGGCTGAAGTCCATCTTTTCAGAAGATATTATTCTGATTGCTGAGTTAAGATGGCCACCAATTCAAAGTTCCACAGGTCAGTTAGTCAGTTATCAAGCATTTATTAGCTTACTAGGGCAGAAGGGAAGGGAGGATTGTGCTAATGCTTTAAAAAGTGATCTCATTTGATCATCACCTGCCTCCAAGGTAGTAGAATTAAATCCACGAGAATGGATGTGATTGTCAAAGAGTGGGGAGAGGAGGGCCAAGAATGGATTTTTGGGGCTCTATGTGAAGGGGACATTAACTCTAAGGGATCAGAAGGAAAAAGATGAACCAATAAAGGTGAAGAGGAAAGATCAGATTGTCAAGTAGGAGAACTAAGAGTGGGCAGTGATATGGAAGCCAGGAGAGAAGAATGATGGTAATGAGTGTTAAAGGTATTCTGCTAGATCAGAGATAAGGTACATTAAGAAACTAGTATTGGATTTGATAAACAGAGGTCACTCAGAAGGAGCAGTTAGAGCAGAGAGGTGGGGGGAGAAGCCAGGTTACAGGGGTATAGGAGTGAATAGGTAGAAAAAATATCAAAGAATTAATCTAGAAGTTTAGCAACAGGGAGGAGAAAACTAGGACTCGAGCTATTGCTCAAGGGGGTAGTGAGATGAAGAAAGAGCTTTTTTTTTATCAGTTAGTCAACAAACATTTAAGTACTTAAAATATGTTAGGTAAGTATAAGTCTATTTGTAGGTAAAGAAGAGGAACCAGTAGAGGAAAGAGTGGGATGGAATGATTAAAGGGAGAGGAGATTAATTCAAGGAGAGGAAGGAGGGAATGAAGTCTCAGGCTCTAGTGCTATGGATCACTTAGGATCTGAGGGTTCAAATAAGCAAGACTTAATGAAAACAAGGGGCAAAGGGTGTCAATGCTTTTGATCAATGAAGATAAAATGGCGGACCTATGGAAATTGGGTATTGTCTAGAAAATTTGGTCAGGGTATGATATTTGAGATATAGTAAATAGTAAAAGCATGAGAATATGAAATTTATTAAGGTGTTTTTTTAACTCTTTCAGAAACTGTGTCAGAGATATATACATACAAAGGTAAAATAGTGTTTGCACTTAAAATGCTTACATTAATATATTTTATATGTATATGTATATTTGTGCATGTCCATGCACATACACACACACAATGTATAGGGTATTTAGGGAAGACTAGTATATCTGATATGAGAGCTTGCTCAGTCCTTTTTCAGGGCTGCTTTCTTCCTTTGGTACTCACCTGCTATCCATCTCACACCTGTGGCTTCAAGAAGCTGTTGTTCAACTCCCAGCAACCCCAACCCAGTAAACTGTCTCAAACTGAACTAGGTTAAGGATAACTGACAGACCTCACCCATCGATGAGTTGTGGTGTCTATCCAATTTGCCCTCTGGTAAGACCTGCTCAACAAATTACTCTAGGGTTGAGGAACTGGGATGAGAGAAATGATTCTGGGATTACAGGAGGGTCAGACTGACAGACAGACATGCAGAGTCCTCTTGCTGATCAGTGACAAAGTTTAATGATTTGGGGTATGTTCTTATAGAGAAAGTGATGAAGGCTAAGGGATTAGGTAAGCCCTTTGCAGGGACAATGGTTAGTAATTTACAAGATGGAGACAATGGTGGTAGATTACTTCAGGGGGTCTAAACAGAGTTTTTTTAATAGGACAATAAATCACATGTAGATATGTAACCATGTAGTTCATATTCACAGGGAAATGTTTGCTTCAGTGGGTAGAACAAGGACAGCCAGGAACAGCCAAGAACTTATCAGGTGCTTTGGGAGAGATCACATCTGCCTGGCTCTAGCTAGCCAATGGATCTAATTTTACTGGTGTCCACTCTCATTACTGGGGGCTACATCCCTCCAGAATTATTGGATTAGTTCACAACTCCACCAACAATGCAGGAGTGTCCCAATCTTCCTACATCCATGCCAACATTTATCACTTTCCTTTATTGTCATATTGGTCAATAGGATAGATGTGAGGTGACACTTAAGTGTTCACGTACTTTTTCTGAGAACAATGTTTTGTTTTTATTGTTTTGATTCCTACAAGCAGAGCAATAAGTAGAGGGGCTGGGCACATATAGCAAGGTTTGTATGAATGAATAAATGAATGAAAAGGTGTTTATTAAGCATTTACTACATGTAAAGCTTTGTCTTAATCATTGAGGATGCTGAGTCCCTGCTTTGAAGGAATAGATAACACATATAGATGGTTTTAGCTGCAAGACAAGAGGGAAAGTTTCATAGTTCTTAGGATACAGAGCAAAGCAAATGGTAATGCTTCTTTTTTTAATGTCATTTCCACTGATACAATCATATGAATTTCTGGCCTTAAGCCATTTGACAATACCAAGGACTTTGGTGGTAAGATTTTCCTTTTCTGGATTTTCAGTAGTTGTGGCTGTAGCATCCCCAGAAGCAACTGCCAGGATGAATCTATGGGGGGAGGTCTGGAAGCCCTGCTGATTCCAAGGTTCTTAGGTTCAGATCTTGAATCTTTACTGACATCTCAAGGGATATGGTGATCAAGGCAGTAACTGTCTTTTGGTTTTTGATAGGAGATGCATGCTACCTCCTGTCTCTTTATCAAGATACCATGCTGCTTCTGCTAGGTTAGCTTGTCTTCCCTGGAGGTGACAGGCTAGTGATTAGTATTTGAGGAGGATCTATGGCCTAGGTTGTTGCTACCACTGCTAGGACTCCTAAGCTTACCTGTTTTGCCTATTGATTGCAGTTGGTGGGTACTGAAGGGGGGGGGGAGGAGAAGGAAATTAGTTCCTTGATTTCAGTGATTGCTTCCTTCCATCTGGGGGGTTAGGATGGAAGAAGGGCTAATATTGTATATACGATAATTTAAAGGCCCTTGACTATTATAAGGATTAAATTCAGGACTTATTTTTCATGAGTTTTTTAGAATTTACTTGGACACATAAAGGCAGAGGGTTAGAGACAGAAGCCTATTCTATTTAGCCATGTGGTCTCAATATGGTTACCTCAGCCACCTTCCTCTTGGCTGGTCACCACAGAGAGTCTACTTCCTTGTCTCAAACCTTTTAACCTCCCTCCTGCTTTGGGGTCAAATTCAATCATGTCTGGCTCAAACTTAGTCATAGAATTTGTACTAGATGACTAGGAGTGCAGGGAAGCAGGTAAGACCCCATGTGTGATCCTGGGAGAGATTTCCCTTCACACACTATCCCATTGGAATCTAAAGGGTCATTGAGGTGATGGTGGTTATAGGATGATGGATGGAAAGACGACCAAAGTAAATAGCTGGATAGGATGTAGTGATTTATCTGATAATCTGGTCTCTAATCTAGGACCAGCTGGCTATAGTGGGTTAGGTGAATTTGTGCCTTCAGATCATGAGATTTTTACCCCAAGAGCAGATTTATTCCTCTAAGGGACTGCAGGAGAGAGAGAATGACTTCTACCTCTCTTCTACAGATATTGTTCCAAGGAATGAGATTGGTATCCTGGATAAATATCTGACAAGTAGCCAGAATGAACAGCTGGATGGGCTATGAATCAGGTTCTACTGAATAAAGTATAAAAGGAGGGTAGTAAAGGGCATTCTCTATCATTCATGTAAGGTAGTAGGGTGTTTGTTCCCTTTGCAATGGAAGGGGACTGAAGGGGAAGAAAGGACTCAAAAGAAAAGGGTTAGAGGTTGGGTTATCTGTGGCCTTGATTCTTGTTACTAGAGTGAAACTGGCCTTTAGCAGTTTGTAAGTGGTAAGGTACTGAAATCCCAGGTGCCATGGATACAAGATAGAAAAGGCATCAGAAGGCTCGCCAGTAAAGACTTATGAGTAAGAGCATCCTTTAAAAGAAGACAGTGAGAGGGATAAATTGAAAAGATAATATTGGGCATTTAATACTATTTAAAATTTTAAAGTTTACATTCAATTTTTGAACTCAGTAAGAGATAACAAATATCCCACTGGCAATTCTGTGCTTCTCCTCTCAACTTTGGTACATTTCTGTTCTCACCAATGTGGATATCCATGGAGAGAATAGCTCCTCTTCATCTTTCTATTCACATCCACAACTTTTCACAAATCCTCCCTATAAGCTCCATTTAAAGTGATGAGGATACCCTTAATTTTAGCTAGATTGTTGATGGAACTGTAGACTAAAGCAGCCATTCCAGGAAAACACCTGCAATTATGTCCAAAAGACTATTTAACTGTAGATAGCCTTTGCCTCAGCCACACTGAGGCTGATAGAGTATAGGTCTATAGGCCAATGAGGCCAGAGAAAGAAGGAAAAGACATATATATATATATATATATATATATATATATATATATAATGTACCAAAAAACAGTTGTAGCAACTCTTTGTATGGTGACAAAAAGAAAAAAGAAACCCAGGAAGTAACCATAAATTAGGGAATGACTAAACAAATTATGATAAACAAAGGTCATAGAATACTATTGTGCTGTAAGAAATAAGGGGAATGAGAAGACATATAAACTGATACAAAGTGAAATGAGCAGAACCAGAAGAACGATTTATATGATAACAGCAATATTGCAAAGATAATTTTGAAAGACTTGGGAACCAGTCAACACAGAGACCAACCACAATTCCAAAGGACTCATGGCGAAACATTCTCCATCTCCAGAATGAGCACTGATGGACAAAGAGTACATGTTTAAGAATATTTTCTATATTTCCTTTTTTTTTCTACTCCTCCACCCACCCACCCCAAATAGAGCACTGGCTTTCAAGTTCAAAGCCTTCCTTAGCTGTGTGACCTTGGGCAGGTCATTAAGCCTCAATCTCATTTTTCTCAAATATAAAATGTGTGAAATTATAGCTCTTTCCTTGCAGGGTTGTGAGGATTAAATGATTCATTCCCCTCCTCACTGTTCTTCTAATACTATAAACTGTACTACAAAGTCTTAACCACTTTTTCTTCCCGGACCCTCCCTCTGGACCAGACATCTTCTTATTCTGAAATATCTTTCTGCCATACCAAGCCCCCTTCTTCCATAAGTGAGCTCCTTTTGGGGAAAGGTTTAGACAGGTCCTGATTCATTCTTCTCCTGACTATGATTCTTAATTTCCAGGCTACTTCTCCAGCCTCTTGTTTAGCTTTCTTTTATTGATGTTTTCTGTTTTCTCTTGTGGTTGAGTGGTTTTAAGTTGTGACTGATTCCTCCTGACCCTATTTGAGGTTTTCTTAGCAAGGATATTGGAGTGGTTTCCCATTTCCTTTTCTAGTTCATTTTATAGAGGGTTAAGTGACTTGTTCAGGATCACACAGCTAATAAATATCTGAAGCCAGATTTGTACTCTGGAAGATGAGTCTTCCTCACTCCAGGGCCCAGGACTCTATCCACTGTGCCACCTAGCAGTCCATTGGTTTCTTATATTAACATAATATCCCACAAATGCCTCCTTTTCTCCCTTGATGAAAGCCATCCCATATAATAACAAATAGTGGGTCTTTTTTTAGAGGAAAAAAAATCAGCATACCTAAGTTTGCAACGTTGTAACACCTGTGGACCATCCCCATAGTCCACCTTCACCAAGTATAGGGCTCTTCTATATTTTATTTCAAGTCCCACTGGATCTTTATAAATTGGTTACATTTACTTTTGATTTTTTGGTGTCATTGTTCTTTCTGTTTACATTGTTGCTGCCACAGTGTATATTGTTTCTTAGACTCGGCTTTGTTGTGGTTAAATTGCTTTTCAGATGTGGTGACTGACTCCTTTTGGGGTTTTTCTGGCAAAGATACCAGAGTGGTTTCCTACTGCCTCTCACAGTTCATTTTATAGATAAGGAAATTGAGGCAAACAGAATTAAGTGACTTGTTCAAGGTAACACAGCTAATAAATATCTGAGGCTGGATTTGAACTCAAGGCTTCCCGACTCTCCAGGCCCAGCACTCTATCCTAGCTGTCCCCCTGCTCTGTTTACTTCTAGCAGTTCATTTAGATATCTACTTCTCTGATTCCTCACATTATTTCTTACGGAGCAGTAGTATTCCATCCACTGTGCAAATTCGCTGCCCCTAACCAAATAAATATTTAATACATTTGTTGTTTTCTTGCCAGATGAAATAGCATATCCAAACATTTCACAAACCTTAAAATACTATGAAAAAACTAGCTGTTATTATTCAGCCCTGTGAGCCTTCCCCCCAGTGTGCCATGGGAGATGTCCATCTGTTGTCTCTCATTATTGCTGTAGGACCAGACCATCTCCTTTTCTAGGAATACTGGTGTTGTCTTTGAGGACATCTGTCACGTGCATGTTGTCATTGGTAACATCCTGTGTGTTTCTCTACTGCCTTTTGGGTTATTTGTAATTCTAATTCTTCTGAGATCATGGTGTTCCACAAGCATCTCTCATTCATGCTTATGTTCTGACACCATTAGTGGGCTTATGTTTGAACAGCCAGCCCAGTGCTAGCTTTGTTCTTGGAGAAACCACAGTAAATGTAGCATCCCTTGAAGGGAAGATTGATTTATGGGAGCTCAGTTTACACTCTTCTAACACTTCAGGAAAGCCCCTTTCCCTTTTTAATTGGCCACAAAATGATTTTTAAAAAGCAACTCCTTTGAAATACAACAGATTAAATTCATATCTAAGTGCACATTCATTTCAAATTTGCTTCTTCTGAGCTACAAGCCTAAATATGATTTCTATACACAAGATTTCTTACATTTCTATTTTTATTTATACACATAAAAGGGATTTTTAGAGAGTGTAAAGCTTGTTTCTGCCTATAGAGAACAGCAAAAAATGCACATGCTATAAAACAGAAAGAAAACAATTAAATATTTATTACTGCAGAAAATCCTAGTCATATTCTCTGTACTTATGTGACAGCATAAAATGAAGGCACAATAAATAAGATTGGCACCTTCAAAGTATCTTCTCACTTTGAAATGGGGGCCATTAAAGCTCAAGGAACATTTTTCAAGAGCGACGGTAAAATACAAAGTGCACAGTAGACTTGGAGAAATGAATAGGTTATTTATGTTCCTTTAGTAGCAAAATGCAGTTTCTTCCATAGAAAATAAGAACTTGATAAATGGAGGAAGAAATGGACATTTTCTCTTGAATACCTTAAATCAGTTCATACTTAGCATATCACAAACCAAACTTGTCTTTCTCTCCCAAATCATTCTCCATTTCAACTTTTTTTTTTTCTGTTGCTTTCTTCCCAGAGACCCAGTCTTGAGATGTTTCACCTTCTCCCACCTTGAACACAGACACAACTGGCTATAATAGCTACAAGGCTCTCTGGCCTGATCTTTGAGAGTCAAAAATACTTTGTTCTTTTGAAGGCTTAGCCTTGGTACTCTGGTACCTTGAGGAAACTCTCCCTAATCCCTTTATCTCCTCTTTGTCTGATATTTGATATTTTGTTAGCATGAATGTTTTCAGGAGAGCCAATGATTTTTTTCCCTTGGGGCAACAAAACAATAATAGCATACATATAGTTCTTTAGGTCCACTTTGCAAATATTGTTCTCACAACAGCTTTGGGGATGTAGGTGCTCTTTTTGTCATCCATATTTTACAGACATGGAAATTGAGGCAGAAGTTTAAAAGACTTGCCTGAGCCATATGGCAGGATTTAAATTCAGGGCTTCCTGAATCCATGTCCAGCACTATATCCACTGTAATACCTAATTGCCTAGCTAGACTATAGCCAAATCAGAGTTCCCTTAGGTAGGGTCACAAGTCAAAGAAACTTTGTCAGGAACAATTCCAGAGTTGGACTTGGGGTTGTCACCTCACAGGTTGAGCCCAAATGGCACCAAAACTCCAAGTTTCAGGCCAAGGAGAGGGACTGAAGTTGAGGTAAAGAACCTTACCAGTTAGCTCTTTTTGTGGTAGCGAAAAATTTGAAGTTGAGGGGATGTCTATCATTTGGAGAACAAGCTGTAGAATAGGATTGTAATGGAATACTATGATGCTATAAGAAATGACAAACAGGATGATTTCAGAAAAACCTACCTAAAGAGCTACCTAGCTGCCCAAGGGAAGGAAATAGTTTTAGAGTTGGAAGGGCCCTTAGAGATGGTGATTACTTTACAGATGAGCAAACTGAGGCCCAGAAAAGCCCTCGTTGAAGATCACACAGGGAGTAAGTAGCAGAACCAAGATTTGAACCCAGGTTTTCTGACTTTAGGAACAGCTAGTTGGTACAGTAGATAAGAGTGCTAGGCCTGGAGTCAGGAAGACCTAAGTTCAAATCTAGCCTCAGATACTTACTAGCTATGTTTGCTTCCGTTTACTCATCTGTAATATGAACTGGAGAAGGAAATGACCAACCACTCCAGTATCTTTGCAAAGAGAAAGCAAAAGTGTGTGGGAGCAGCTAGGTGGCTCAGTGGATAGAAAGCTAGATCTGGAGATGGGAGGTTCTAGGTTCAAACCTGGCTTCAGACACTTCCTAGTGACCCTGGGCATGTCACAGAACCCCAGTTGTCTGGCCTTTACCATCTTCTGCCTTAGGACCAATATATAGTATTGATTCTAAGACTAAAGGTAAGGTTTAAAAAAAAAGAAAGAAGAAAGGAAACTCAAATAGGGTCACAAAAAGTCAGACATGACTGAAACAACTTAAATTCAGACTCCAACTTCAGCAAACTTTCTACTGTATCACATTTCCTCTTAATAAAGAGATAAAAGAGGATAAAGTCTGAAAAAGAAATGATTGGAGTTAGAGATATAGGTCATTAATGCTCTTGGAGAAAACCATTTCAGAAGAATGGTGGGGAGCAGATGAACAGAAAATTGAGCCAGTGAACATAGAATAGTTTAAAAAGTGTTTTATTAACTTTTTTGCTTTTTTACATAATTGTCATTTCCCAATATCCTCTTTGTCCCCTTCCTTTACTGTATACTAATGAAAAATAGCTAAGCAAAACAAACTGGTAAAGGCACCATGCATATACTCCTCTGTTTATTCATAGTTTCTTACCTCTATTGAGAGAAAGAAAGTACACTTCTTGGTCATTGAATGTCTTTTAATTTTTTTTTAAACCTTACCTTCTGTTTTAGAATCAATGCCATATAATGATTCTAATGCAGAAGAGCAACAAAGGCTATAGGGTTAAGTGACTTTCCCAGTGTCACCCAGCTAAGAAGTATCTGAGGCCAGATTTGAACTTGGGACCACTCATCTCCAGGACTGGCCTTATATCCACTTAACTTCCCAGTTAGGTCCATTCTTACTATCTCCTCATTTATATTCAGTTCCAGTTATAAATGGACCATTTTGTTTTATCTTTCAAAAATTATTTCATATGCACAACCTAATATGAGAAATCCTAGTTCTTCCTTCTCTGTCATTAAGTATCTGTCATTATTTCTTCATTAACACCAAGTAGAGAGTAAGATACCCTTGGCAATCTGCTTTCTTTCTTTCTTTCTTTTTCTTTCTTTCTTTCTTTCTTTCTTTCTTTCTTTCTTTCTTTCTTTCTTTCTTTCTTTCTTTCTTTCTTTCTTTCTTTCTTTCTTTCTTTCTTTCTTTCTTTCTTTCTTTCTTTCTTTCTTTCTTTCTTTCTTTCTTTCTTTCTTTCTTCCTTCCTTCCTTCCTTCCTTCCTTCCTTCCTTCCTTCCTTCCTTCCTTCCTTCCTTCCTTCCTTCCTTCCTTCCTTCCTTCCTTCCTTCCTTCCTTCCTTCCTTCCTTCCTTCCTTCCTTCCTTCCTTCCTTCCTTTCTTTCTTCCTTCCTTCCTTCCTTCCTTCCTTCCTTCCCCATTCTTCTTACCTCCAACTTCCAGATCACAGGTAGGATGGCACTCTCTGCTTCTATGGATTCTGGTTTTTTTTTTTTTTTGGCTCTCTTCAGTTCTAGTTCTTTTTTTTTTCTTCAAGGGATTCTTTGTTTTTCTTGATAATCCAGGGGATGGGAGAGAGAAGACTTTCTTTTGTCTTTTGTCTTTTTTTTTTCCCTAGTAGGGAGACAAACCTGCATTTTGTACATCTGTAACTGTTATTTGGCACTGGTGGGAACACACTAGATCATTCTCTACATGTGGTAGGAACATCTTCCTTGTTCTCTACACTTAGTAGAACTGGGAGCCTCAGTTCTCTGGCTCTTTTGCTTCTCTCTCTGGTTTCCCCTCATGGCTAGCTGTTTACCATAGCAGTTTCCATATGCTGGCCTCTGTTGCAGTGGATTCTTTAAAAGACTTTTCTATAGGGGATTTCCATTGCCCATTCCCATTTTTTCTGGTGCTTTTCAGACTTTTTTTTTCTGAAATAAGGTAATTTGTTCCCTTGAACAGCTGGATTTGATTCACTTTTAGCAGATCCTTTCCATGGCCTTAATGCAAACAGAGGCTGTACTCAACAGTTGTTTACCAAACCTTATGTTGAAATCTGGCTCCCAATTACTGCTTGCTTCTTCCTTTTTTTAAAAGTCAACTCTGATTTTTATTGATTTTACTAGTGGGTATCACTAAACTGTGAATAATTAGGAACTCAACATTCTAGAAGAACAGAGAGCAACTTTAAAGAAATATCAACCATTATTACTTTTCCCCATTTAAAATCTTGTATACACAGAAGCAATTTGAAATCCTTTAGAAGTAATAAAATTACAGTTCCCCAGCTATGTAGCCTAACATCAAAATGACAGGTATTTGATCTGCAACAAGTACCTAAGGGGTTTTTCATCCCACAATTATTAAAAATTGCTTTTCCTACTGGGAATCAGCAACTCATAAATTTTTTTCTATATATTTCTTTTTGAAGCAAAATCTGTTTCTCCTCTGAGAAGTGGTTCATAATTTTATCCTTTGTCAAAAGCTACAGGGGGTACAGTGGTGATTGATTAGATTTTTTTCTCTTTTTTAAGAAAAGGCAAAATTAATTTTCATGGAAATTTATAAGCAGCAGATTTCCTTGAATGCTTCTGCTAAGCCACAACCTTTTTGGGTCTAGTTAAATGTCAGAAATTAGAGTATGTATAAGTCAACTTGATAAGTAACTAAACGTTTTGCAGGATCCTTCCAATTGTTTTTCATCATCTTTGCTATTCTTTTCCTTCCGTTTTTTTCTGTCTTTCTTCAAGACTCAGATAAAAGTCCTCCTTCTGCAGAGGGTCAGTTCCCCCAGCTGTTAATGTCATCACTTTAAGATCTGAAATGAAGATCCTTTCATTTACTTTGTGTGTACCTAGTTATTTACAAGTTGTCATTCCAACTCTAATGCAGATTCCTCGATGGTGGGACTATTTTTTTAAGGATACATCATACCTCTAGTATTTATCATTCAGTTGACTCAGTAGTGCTTCTGACTCTTCATAATCCCATTTGGAGTTTTTGTGGCAAAAATACTGGAATAGTTTGCCATTTCCTTCTCCATTTCATTTTACAGATGAGGAAACTGAGGCAAACAGGGTTAAGTGATTCACTCAGGGTCACACACTTAATGTATCTGAGGCTGGATTCAAACTCTTGAAGATCAGTCTTCCTGCTTCCAATCCCTGTGCTCTAGCCATTGTACCACCTAGTTGCCATATAGGCATATAGTAAATGCTTAATAAATAATTATTGACTGACTTAAGTCTATAGGAAATGGATTTTTTTTCCCCAATAGTTGACAAAAGAAGTTTCCCTCAGCCCATTGTTTCTGTGTGCCATTTGTTTGTAACAAATCTTTGGTATTGTTATCCTCTTTATATCGGTCCTTTTCAGATGAGTTGGACTTGCTCATAGTAAGAAAACTATGAATGTCCTAATACTATGAGGTGATATCCTATTTCATTTTGTCAGCAAGAGTCTGGTTGTCTTTCAAAGGTTCAAGCATATAAGTGAACTCCTTCTGTATCTTCTGCATTTGTACTTTCAAATACTCTGGAAAGAACTTCATAAAGATGGGGAGAATTTGGGTGGCAAGCCATCAATACCTATAGCTGGGCACTGATGGAGTACCAGTGCCATTTATTAATGAGTCTCTTTGTTTTGTGGTCTTTTAATCACCTCCAGTCCCCATTTGACTCCAACCTGTGCCAACATGGCAGGAGAAGAATATTTAGTTCTACATAAATTGCAAGTCTGGAAGCCAAAGTCCCAGGGCAAGGATTATGAACTTTTTTTTAGTATTATTGACTCCTTTGTTAGTCTGTTAAAGGCTATAAAACCCCTTCTCAGAATGTTTTTTTTTTTTTTAATTCTTACCTTCAGTCTTAGAATCAATTGATTTTAAGGCAGAAGAGCAGTGATTGCTAGGCAATAAGGCTTAAGTCCAGGGTCTCACACCTAAGAGGCTAAGTTTGAATCTAGGACCTTCCATCTCCAGGCCTGGCTCTCTATCCACTAAGCCACCTAGCTGCTCCTAGAATCATATTTTTAAATGCCAAGAAAAATACCAATTATACTGAAATATTATCAAATTATTTTTTTTTAATGGATAAGTTCACAGATCCCAGGTAAGAAAGCTAGGCAGTGAGGGCTGTTTCCCTATAGTGTTTTCTTTTGTTCCACAAGTATGATTCAGACAAGTGGTGGTATGGTGAATAGTGTGCTGGACCTGGAGTCAAGAAAACCTGCATCCACATCCAGTTTCAGATATTAGCCTTGAGACTCTGGGCAAGTCATTTAACCTCTACTTCAGTTTTTTAAAATAGTAAAATAGGGATAAACAACACTGCCTATCTCACAGGGGTTTTGTGAGGATCGAATGAGATACTTGTAAGGACCTTAGTACAATTTTTGGCATCTAGTAGGGGTATATTCCCTTCCCCTGTGGTTTAGAGAGAACCAAAAAAGACTTGCCCCAGATTTAGCAAATTGATACACCAAAATACACACTTTCTCAGGGGTTATGGTTTCAGCATTAGGTGAAGCACTCTTATGCTTAGTTATAGTTATAGACCACAGAATGCTAACAAGAGAAGGCCATCTGTAGAGGCTGAATGAACAGGAAGATGCTAAAGAATATCTCAGATTTATTCTGGATTGTTATTATTAATTGTAGATTTCATGAAGAAATGTTGACATGAAATAGACTTCTTTTACCAAAAGGAAGAAAAAAAAATACTTCCATTTCCATGGACTTGAAACACAGTCTATTATATCAATTCAATAATTCAACAGTCCTAGAAGAAGTCTTCTGTGTTTACCACTTCCACTTCCTTGCCTCTCAATTCTCAAACCCTTACAGTCTGGTTTTTGAACGCACCACTCAACTGAAACTATCCTCTCTAAGAATATATATTGTTTCTTAATTACACATATGTTTATACAACTATATGTGTGTGCAGAGGGGTATACATGTACAGGCATATATGTATTATATGAGGGATTGGGAGTAAGTTAAGGCATGTCATCCTCTCTTTGGACCTCTCTGTAGATTCCAACCTTGCTGATCGCCTCCTTCTTTCTGACATGCCCTCCTCCCTTGTTTTCTGTGCTCTCTCCTGCTTTCTTTTCTGCATGTATAATTGCTTTTTATAGTTTCCGTTGCTGGACTCCTCCTCTTTAAGTTCACGTGCCCCTTGAGGTCCTGTCCTTGTCCCTGTTCTCTTGTCTGGGTGCTCTCAACAGCTCCTACGAGCTCTATCAACTCTGTGTACATGACTCAGCCCTTCTCTTTCATCCTGAGCTCCAGACCTGTATTACTAATGGCCTGCTGGACATTTCCTACAGGAAGGACCTTCCGTTGATATCTCAAGCTCCACGTGTTCAAATGAAACTCCTTATAATCCCCTTAAAAGCCCATCACTCTTCCAAATACTCTTCCCTGTTTCTGTTGAGGACATCTCATTCTTCTAATGGCCCAATCTTGTGAAATCTGAGTCATTTCTCAACTCTTCCTTCTTTCTCAACATCTGAAACCATATGCAGTCCGTTGTGAAGTATTGCCAATTCTACCCTCACAATATTTCTCGCTTTTGTCCCCTTCTCTCTCCTCACATAGCCACTGCCTTAGTTCAGACCCTTATCACTACTAGTTTCTTAAGTGATCTCTCTGCTTCTGGTCTCTCTCTTCTCTAATCCATCTTCCAAGCAACCACTAACAACTTCCCAAATATACATGAACTATATATACCCAATCCCTCATAGAATACATATATGCCTGTACATGTATACCCATACATTCATTTATATACAAATATATACATATATACATATACAGACACCTGTACATGAAAGACAACTGTGTAATGCAGAGATACTGTACTACCTAGTACACTTACACATATCTCATGCACATAAACGAATGGGTACCCTGTAAACTATATACTGATATAATTCTCCTCTACATGCATATATGCAAGCACATAGTATATACATACATCTATTTACTCATACCCATACACATAGACTTCTGCAGCAGGCTCTTCCTGAACCCTCTAATTAATTGTGATTTGTTCTTTCTACAATTACCCCACATTTATTTCTCTGTTCATATATCGTATATTTCTATACAATGTAAGCTGAAAATTAATATCCAATAGCTCCAAGTATTATATTTTATAAGCTTTATTAATAATCACTTGAAGTAGAGGAAAAGTATAGCCTGAGTAAAGAGCAGTTTTTCCCAGCTGTGTTCCAGGGAAAAGAGTGCAAAGAAGGGCAGGCAAACAGAACCTTTATCTACAAAACATAAGGATGTAACGTAAGGACAAAAGTAGAATTCTGGGAAATGGAGTCCTGGGGTACAAAATCCTAATTATACACCATGAAGCCTGGGACTGTATTTTTTACTTTTACCTTTGTTTTTCAGTATCTCATATTGTGTCTTACCTGTAGTGAGTGCTTACCAAGTGTTTTTGAGATTTGGGGAGCATTAATAGACCTTAATAAATGGAGCCAGATTGACTTTAGTCAGTGCCCCCCCTCTCCCCCCCAGGTTCAATTCTGCTTCTTTGAGATTGTCCCTTAGCCTACAGTATATGTCTACAGTACACATATAAGGCTACACCATAGTTACCTCTAAAGGGCTGTTCCTGCCAGTTTTTGTAGGAATGAAAGATTGTTCAATATGAGTGACTCAGCATACCCTCTGGCCGCCCCATTGAGCTGGTATTTTCTGGTGCTCTAGGGAAAGAATCACTGGACAATGTCCTCTGGCAAAGTCCATAGAATTTTCAGGGCTCTTAAAAGTACTCAACATTGGAACTGTTTCTAGCATCAATCTGTAGCCTCAGCACTCAAAGTTTTTGGTGCTGCCAAATTGGAAAGACAAGTCTTCAGAGGGGTTCCCACCACTGCCATCTTTCCCAAACCATGGTACCCAAGTGGTTTCTTTTTCTCTGTTTTGATTCTCTTTGTTGAAAGCTGACAGGCTGATATTTTCTACATTTTTAACTTGGTCATTAGAGCCATTTTCTAAAGCAAACTGAGGGCTAGTGAACTGGCAGCTAAGTGAACATAACTGAGTTAATTTCACTATGCACATTGACATGAAGGTTCAATTCAATTCAACAGACTCTTATTAAACAATTACCTATTACATGGCACTATGCTAGGAAGTTGTGCAACCAAGAATTAATGTTGGGCCCTGGAAATTCAGTGTGCTTGAACTGCTATTTGTAATGTAAGGCCTAAAAGGAACAAGGAAGATGGAGGGAGAGAGGGAAAGAGTTGAGAGGGTAAGAGATTGTTCTTCCCCTCTCTTTCTTTTGGGGGAAGGTAACCCAGTCTTATCTCCCTGAGGGAAGGAGTATGTCTCCTCAGAGAATGGTTCTGGGAGATGGGGGACAAGAACTAGAGGGAAAAGCTTTGGTAAGATGACACCCTGCCCCACTTTTGGACTCAGCTATTCTTGAGAGGCAGGATGAACTCTTCCATCTCTGGATCCCTCAGGATGCCAACTGCCACTCCCCCCACCCCCACCCTGGACCTTGGGTTACTCCACAGCCCAGGAGAGATGGTTGCTCCTTGGGTCTGGTAGTTTGGATCACTGAGATCCTGGGCTAAGGATCCCTTTTTGGGGAGAGGTGTGACCTTCGCTAAATCTTTAGTCCCCTCTCCTAGTACCAGAAACTAGCCAGACCTGACTCTAAAGTAGTAGATAATTTATTTGGGTTCAAATAAGGAAGGAGAGGTAAAAGCATCAGGCAGGGAAAAGGGGTAAACAGGAAATCCTATTGACTTGTCCCCTCTGACAGATGGGCCCCCCCCAACTCTAAGGGTTCAAGGCTCTCGGTCTTCATCCCTCTTCCAGCCAGCTGCTGATTGGTCTCTACTCCTAAGCTAACTAGCTTGAATACTGGCTTCCTGGAACAAGTTAGAGAGAGATGGAGAATGAGATCTTGACAAGGGGGATCTCAGTGGGCGGCTTTCATCAATATTCACTGATGGCTATTATTGAGAGCTGAGTGAGAAATATCCCAGGGTTCACAGGGAAACAGCTGATCTCCAGAGACCCAAGCTTCTTCCTAGCCCGAGAGACCTGCCTCTTCTCTCTGACTTCCAGCTGGAAGTGAGTGAAGTCTCCAGTTGGAGTTCTCCAAGCTTCAGTTTCCCTCCTGGGACTTTCAGGTTTTTTTTCTTCTTGCACTTCCCCTGCTCTCTTTCTGCAGTTGATTTCCATCAGAGAGTACTCCTTGCACAGATTGGACTAACTCCTATCTTACATATTAGAGACATCAAACACACAGTCCACCGTGCTTATAACTACTGCCCAACCCAGATAAAAATGTAGTGGAGGGGGGAGGGTATAGAGGAGTCCAGTTAGGCAGCTCACTCAGTGGATAGAGTACCAAGCCTGGAGACAGGAGGACTTGGGTTCAAATCTGACCTCAGACACTTCCTAATAGCGTGACCCTGGGCAAGCCACTTAACTCCAATTGCCTAGTCCTTGCCAATTTTCTGTCTTAGAAGGATTTTTAAAAATGTAATTGGGAAATAGTTTATAAAGTCAGTAAAATTACAGCAAAACATGGATAATATTATATTGTAAAACTAAGTCAATATGTGGTCCACAGGGATAATTATGTATGGACTAGTGGTCACCATTTCTATTTTAGTCTGACATCATTGCTATAAATTATGCTATTCAGAAATGATTCATCTTGTTCAATAATTTCATTGGTGGAGGCAGCTAGGTGGAGTGTATTGAGAGCCAGACCTAGAGATTGGAGGTCCTAGGTTCAAATCTGACCTTAGACACTTCCCAGCTGTGTGACCCTGGGCAAGTCATTTAACCCCCATTGCCTGACCCTTACTGTACTTCTGCCTTAGAACCAATATACAGTATTGATTCTAAGATGGAAGGTGAAGGTTTTAAAAAAAATAATAAGTTGGAACTCTTTGAACTGGAGGCTAACCACCCCCCCAAAAATATACTGAATGAAGTAGAAGGTCATGTTGGCTCTGTTTCAGTGAGACTCTACATTCCATATCCTTTCCCTACTGCCTTCTCTCATCTTATCTCTCAGACTTCAAATATCATGTACCCACAGCCTGCTTCTTTGTGGACTCAGGATCTTCTGAGTCAGCTTTATTTATTTGGATTCTTCCACTATTCTGGACCTTTCTTTACTGTTTGTCTTGATGATATGCAATTACATAATCCCCCAAATTTAAATTGGAAGATGCCATTGAGGTGATCTGTGATCATCCTTCTCATTTTCCAAATGAACCAACTGGGGCCCAAAATAATGAAAAGACTTGCTCAATTAGGTCATATAGCCAGTAAAATGGCAGTCCCTGAACTTCAATCCTTATTTGGAGTTTTCCAATCTCAAATCTGGGGGTTATTTCTACTAAACTGAGTTCCCCGGTGCTTGCTCAGCTGTGATTGAGCCACACTTAGCAGTTTATTTCCAAAGCCCTAATGTAAACTGTAGCTGCCCTCAGTTGTTATCTTTGAAGAGAGTACTAGTTTACTGGACTCCTGACTTTGGATCATTTGGCAAATTTCTTTACTATTACTGATTTCCTGACCTGATTACTTATTAACAATCCTTAATTGCTCTTTACATAATGCATTTAAGGAACCATTTGGGGGCTGCCAAATGAGTCGATGACTCTAGCCAAAACTTGCAACTTTAGTATCTGGGACAAGCTGCAAAGAAAGTGCCCTCCAATCAGCTTTTTTGTACTGTGACACTAGTCCTTATGGTTGAAGACCCTAGGGTACTCCAATATCTCTGAAGACAGAGGATATCAAAAAGGAAAGGAAGGATTCTTTTTTAACAGATTTTTTTCTAAACTGTTGTTCCTATGCCCCTGAAGGTCTGCAAGTATTTTAAAGGCTTTGCTTTGGGCCCAAACTCCTATAATTCTGTTCTAGGGATAGCTCTCACAAGGAGTGAATATTATGAAATATACCCTATAGAATATAGGTATTTAACAATGCATTCTTATTAGTAGATTAGTAGATTTCCTAGATTCTATCGTGCATTCTTCCCCTCTCAGAGAGCTACTCCTTATAAGAAAAGTTTAAAAAAAAAGAGAGAAATACAGCAAAACCAATCAACATATTGAAAAAAAACTCCAACTGATGTTATATGCAATGTTCCACACCTGGAGATCCCTAGGTGATCTTTCTTATCAATTTTCAGAGAAGATCTAATTGTATCATTAAATAATATGTATCTGACCATAAGAAGATGTTAGCTCATTTTATGTACTGTTAGCATTCATTACATCTGTTCTTCTTTACCTAAATTTATTCTCTTTGGTTTTCATTTCAAGCATACTGGATCTGCTGGGCTCTATAAAGAATAAACACATACCGTAATTTCTGATTTCTGGGAGCCTGTTTTCTAAGATAGCATGACACAAATGTCATCCAAGCTGTAATTGCTCAAGCATGTACTGATGGCATGTTAAAAGCTAATTTAGGCACTGGTTTGAATTCCATGGTGGTTCATTTCCTTCTCTATGCCACTAGATTTCTAAGGCTATTCTTTTAAAAATGAAATTCGTTGATTAAATGTTATAATCCAGGAGAAAGTGAAATGCTCATTAATTTATATAAAACCGTGAATGTTTTTTCTATATCAACATACGTTAGTCCCCTTTGAATGCTACCTGATGTCTTGTTAAGTTTTTAATCGTCCTTATCTATTCTGCAGATGTCTACATTAAGCTGATTATTCTTTCTGAGAAGTTACAAGGAATTCAAACCCCATTAATTCTCCCCCAAAGTCTTCCTACTCTATGCTACCTTGAGCTTGTGAAGGTTGCATTTCATCAGCCATTATTGTGGCCAATGAGTGAGTTTTGCTAAGGTCCCCAAATAGCTCCTGGAAGTATACTCTAGCTGCCTTAACAACCTGAATTATTTAGTGATTCTAATAAGATTTTGCCACATTTTGATTAAATTCAATTCAATAAACCTTTACTAAATAACTATTCTGGGCCAGACACTGTGCTAGGGACAGAAGGTATAAATACCAAAGATAGTTCCTGCCTTCAAGGAGCTTAGATTCTTCCATAAAGAAACAACATACATAGAAATAACTCAATATGAAAGATATGAAAACTGAACTTAAAGTAATTTCAGAGAAGAAGAGAGAACTGAAAGCCTCTCGTTGTGTATAGCATTTGAGCTAGTCTTTGAAGGTGATGGTTGGAGGCTGGTGCTTGGAGTTGGAGGAGCCTGTGAACTGTTTTTCTCCAGATTGGTCACGTGAGTGATAGGGACTGATCTCTTTCCTTGCCTTGGCTATCCAGGGCCTTAAAGCCTACTTTGGTTCAGCCTGAGCAGAGTGGGTATTTAAAACCTCTTTTCTCTCTCTCTCTCTCTCTCTCTCTCTCTCTCTCTCTCTCTCTCTCTCTCTCTCTGCTCTCTCTCTCTCTCTCTCTCTCTCTCTCTCTCTGCTCTCTCTCTCTCTCTCTCTCTCTCTCTCTCTCTCTCTCTCTCTCTCTCTCTCTCTCTCTCTCTCTTTCTCTCTCTCTCTTTCTCTCTCCCTCTAATACTTTCTTCCTCCTGTTTGTAATTAAAACACCATAAAAAATGGCAGCTGACTTGAGTGTTTCATTTAGGAATTACATAGCTGAATTTCTTGGCGACCTTAAATTAATACACACACACACACACACACACACACACACACACACACATCAGTCTTTTAAAGTGATTTCAATGTCACACTTGGTAGATAGATCAACAAATATTTTTTATTGTCTAATAAGATTTTAAATGAATTTTCTCGTTCTAACACCTGCTGCTTGGTTTTGTTGGAAACATATAGAAATATGCTGATAATTTATATGAGTTTGTTTTTTGCAGATGATACTTGCTGATGGTTTTAGATATATACTATTTATTATTTTGAGTAAGGGCCCTTCTATTGCTATACTTTCTACTGTTTTCAATAGGAATGGGTATTGTATTTTGTCAAATGCTTTTCCTGCATCTATTGAGATAATCATGTGATGTCTGTCAGTTTTTATTGATATGGTCAATTATGGGGATCATTTTCTTAATACTGAATCATCCTTGCATTCCTGGTATAAATCCCACCCATTCATAATGAATAATCCTTGTGATCACTTGCTGGAGACTTTTTCCTATTATTTTATTTAAAATTTTTGCATCTATTTCATTAAGGAGATTGGCCTGGTTTTCTTTCTCTGTTTTTGGTCTGCCAGGCTTTGGAATAATTACTTATTTGCATAATAAAAAGAATTTGTTTTTGTTTTTTTAAACCTTTATCTCCATCTTAGAATCAAAGCAGAAAAGTGGTAAGGGTTAGGCAATGGGAGTCAAGTGACTTGTCCAGAGTCACATAGCTAAGAAGTGTCTGAGGCCAGATTTGTACCTAGGAGCTCCTGTCTCTAGGCCTGGTTCTCAATTTACTGAGCCACCAAGTTGCATGCCCATAAAAAGAATCTGGTAAGATTTCTTCTTTGCTCATTCGTTCAAATAGTTTATATAATATTGGGATTAGTTGTTCTTTAAATGTTTGATAGAATTCACTTCCAAATCCATCTGGCCCTGAGGATATTTTCTTAGGAATTTTTTTCTTTTTTTTCTTTTACTTAGTCAATTTAGAACATTATTCCTTGGTTACAAGAATCATATTATTTCCCTCCATCCTCTACTCCCACTCTTCCCATAGCCCATGCACAATTCCACTGGGTTTTATATGTGTCCTTGATCAGAACCTATTTCCATGTTGTTGACATTTGCACTAGGGTGATCATTTAGAGTCTACAGCCCCAATCATATCCCCTTCGACCCATGTAGTCAAGCAGTTGTTTTTCTTCTGTGTTTCTGCTCCCACAGTTTTTCCTCTGAATGTGGATAGTGTTTTTTCTCATAGATCCCTCCAAGTTGTTCGGGATCAATGCATTGCCACTAATGGAGAAGTCCATTACATTTAATTGTACCACAGTGTGTCAAGCTCTGTTTTAGGAAGTTTCTTAATGGCTTGTTCAATTTCTTTTTCTGAGTTGGGATTATTTAAGTTTTCTATTTCCTCTTTTGTTAATCTAGGCAATTTTAATTTTTGCAAATTTTTACCCATTTCATCAAGATTGTATCACTATATATGTAGTCAGAATTTAGAGGAAATGTGCAATTGATGTGACAGAAATTTAGGAGCTAGTTTCTTGAGCTGGTTAATAGGATAAAAGTGTATTGAAAAAAGTAGTCAGGTAAAAGTCATTGTGCAGCTATGAGCTTTAAAGATGATATCTGCACTAAGATTTGGGATACCAGGTAATATGAATGGAATCACTGAAATTATAGAATTAAGGAAAAGAAAAAAATGAGAAAATGAAGGAAGGCAGTTCATTTGAAGGATTTAGAGAATGAAACAAATACAGTATAAAAAATTGGAAAGGTTGAATAAGGTAAGGTTGAGAGATATGAAAAAGTTGGTCTGGTCTTCTAGAGAAAGCAAAGAATTACTGGCAAATATACGCTACTGATTTGCATAATGTGTCAAAAGACATATAGGAAAAGCCCCCTAATGCTTTTAGAGGACTCTGTTTCACAAGACATGAACTAAATTCATATTGATGAAATCACACACAAAAGACCCTTAAATATAAAAAATTTTTTTTTTACTTGAGGCTAAGACATTAAATCTTGTAGTTTGTTAGCTGATAGGTAATGATTACTTGTTCTGTAGAGCCTGTTATTTGAAGAACAATGGGATGTGGAAGTAGAGTTAAATGTGACATAGCAGGGGAAATTGTTAGAAGGGAATATCTTATTTGAAGAAGCTAATATGGAGAGTCAGGGACCATCAAAGATGGCATTATTCCTCAGTCAAGTTGAGACCATTCAAATTTTAGGAAAGATTCTGTAGCAAGGATTTCCCTGGCTGTGGTAGTGAGGCTTCAGAGGCTAGTTGTCCCTTTTCATAGTCTACCTGCTCTAAAGCTGACCCTGGGCTTGACCTTACTCATTCCATCATTTTTCTCTGCCTTCATGGATTTTAGATTCTCCTGTCATGAGCAAATCCTCCTGATTTGTTTCCCTGCTTCCCTGGTCTCTGGCTCTGTCTGCAATCATCCTGTTCTCCAGTTTGTTAAAGAAAACAAGAACAGCACATAAGTGAAAGGTTCTGTCTTGGTAAGTAAAGCCCCTCTACTTTTGGATCTCTTCAGTTCCTTACCAGGTCTCTGACTTCCAATGGATGTGTACCTTGCTTTTCTTTTTAATCTCACATTTCAGGTTCCTTTCAGGTACTGTAAGAAAGTCCAAAAATAGATTTGTGGAATAATTTGAAAGTAATCCTCAAGCAAGACATAATGTTCAAAACAATATTAAATACAAAACTATTCATGGTATATTAATGTTTAGGAAATCCAAAGTGAGGGAGTAATCATTGTGACAAGAATGGAAAGCTTCTTGGAGATGATACGTTTTGATATGTTCTTTAAAGGTATAAAGAACATAGAGGATAGAGAGAGTGTGGAATTTAAAGTAGAGGAAATAACAGTGTATACATTAAATAAGTCTTTTCAAAATATTTTCCCTCTATGAATTATTCATTCATTTAGGGCCCCACATGTCATAGTGGATGATTGTTTTAATTTTCATCTTTGCATTTGTGGTACTTAAAACACTCTAGGTTTGTTTAATTTTTAAGAAGTCATCATGCTTCAAATTGTTAAGTCTAATTTCCTGCCCCCAGTCCTAATGTATACCGACCCTTCTCACTAGTGACTATTCCTTGATTTCTTTGCTCATAAGTTCCTATATCTATAATAGTGAATTATCCACGGGCTATGTTGCATACATTGTAATTAGTGAATTTCTCTTCTCTTATTTCTTCATGGGGTGTATGGGGTGGTCATGGAGGAGTAGTATCTCTGGTATGGAGGGCTTGTCATGCCCTCCTAGGGCAGTTCTCTAACCTCTGACCCTCACCTGACACCCAGCTCTCACTTGTGGCTCCCAGTAGCTGCTAGCATGTGGCAGCGGCCACACCCCGGGCAAATGCTTCGACAGGCCGGCTAAACCTTGTGAGGGTAGCCATTGGGTCATTGTGGACCCCTGGTGAACCAGGGCTTTGCTCACCCAGCATGTGAAGACTGCTTCGGCTGAACAGATGGAAGAAACAATAAGCAGGTTCAACGGCAGAGAGGGCGACACAGCAAAGCACTGTGGAGTGCTTAGGGCATGTTGAGGCACAAAGGACAACATGGCCATCCAGTGCAGCTGAGGAAGTCTCCAGAAGTAACAATTTTTTCGTGCCACTGGACCCAGGCTTCCAACGCCGAGAGAGTGGGACTGTCTCTGTGCATCGTCTTTTCCACTTAAATCTCCTTCACGCACAAGTGTCTTTGTGCACACTCATCTATCATAGATGAAAGCGCACAAAGACAATCATCATCCTCGGTTACCGAGAGATGACTACTATGAAGGTGATGAAATAGAGATGGAAAAGAACATTCCAGGCATGGGGAACTATCTGTGAAAATGTGCAAAGATGACAGGTAGGATGTTTGCAGGTAGGACCCGCAAATACACTAGTGTAGTTAGATCATAGAGTGTACAAGGAAGAATAGAACATAACCAGATTGGAAAGACAGACTGAAGCCAGGTAATTTATAAAAGATCTTAAATGCCAAAGAGAAGGGAAAGAAATAAGCTTTTATTAGGTACCTACTACTTTATAAATATTATCTCATTTGAATCTCACAACAATCCAGTGAGGTATGTGTTATTATGATTCCCATTCTTAGTTGAGGATACAGAGGCAGAGAGGTTAAAACACTTGCTGAGGGACACATAGCTAGTAAATGTCTGAGGCCATATACTCAATGGGGGTCTTCTGGACTCAAGGCCCACCATTCTATCCATTCTGCTACCTAACATGTTTGATCTCAGAGGCCATAGGCAGCCACTGAGCATGGTAGTCACATAATCAGACCTGTGCTTTAGGGATATCCGTTTGGCAGTGGTGTGCATGGGAGATTAGAGAACAGAGTCTAGATTGAAAGATACTGACCAGGAAGTCTATTGAACAGTCCAGGAGAAAGATGATCAATTAGGGAAATTGTAGCATAAGTGAAGAAAAGCAAACAGACATTAAAGATGTGACCTTGGACAACTCACTGTCTCCTGGGGACTCAGGTTCTATGTTTGTAAAATGTGGGAGCTGGATCTGATAACTTCTCTTGTCCCTTCTGTCGATGAGCCAATGATTTATGACCCTATGTTATGGAGGCTACCTCCAGAAGATTTAGTAACTGCCTTGGTGATGGCTTTAATTAAGAGTGAAGTGTTGAGGATAGTGGAGGTTATGAACCTGGTTAGAAGAATGGTTAACAGAAGTAGGAAAGTTAGGAGCTGAAAGGATGGGCTTAAGGGGAAAGTTGATGCATTCTGTTTTAGGCATGTTGAAATTGATGTTGAGAATGAATAATCCGTGGGGTATTAAGGTGGACATGTCTAACAGGTCCTGAGCTCAGGAAAGAGATGAAGTCTGAATATACGGATCTAGGAGTCATCTGCCTAGAGATAATTGAACCCACAGGAGCTGATGAGAGAAAAAAGAGAAATGTGACAGAGAGCATAACACTATATATTGGGGGAGGAACATGATTAACTTTGGGTAAGTAACAGGATTTTGGCATTAGCCAATATTGAC
Source organism: Monodelphis domestica (assembly GCF_027887165.1). Lineage (NCBI taxonomy): Eukaryota > Metazoa > Chordata > Mammalia > Didelphimorphia > Didelphidae > Monodelphis > Monodelphis domestica. Next base: position 305,739,764 of record NC_077230.1, read on the forward strand.
ACCATAGCATTCTTCCTTCCTTCTACTCTCAACTCCATCTTTGATCAGGTCACTTACAATAATACTATTTCAACTACCTAGGGATATAGAAACCTAAAACGCCAGCCCTTTAAAGAGTAACATACTAAAGATTTTTGTTTTGAGGCTAAAGGGGCAAGCAAGTGGCAGAGAAAATGATTTCATATTGGTTGATCCTCCCCCCCCCCCCAAAGATAAGTATTCAAACGCCAAATTGTTTGGAGGGGAATTTGCAAAGAACATATGTATATTTGCTTATTGGTAGTAGTTTTTCAACAAATATTGATTGAGTAACTATTGTGTAACATGCTGCACATATAAAGAAATAGAAGCTTCTTAAACTAGTTGAATTAGAACTCAAGACCCCATCTTCTGGTCAGGCCTCTTCTCATGGTGTCACATGTATTACCTGGATAAAGTTGATCAGATCTCAAGTTCAAATGGATAGATGTAGGAAAGTCACTCTGTGAGACAGCCATGATTCTAGACTGAAGTGAGCCTCATTTTAGGCAATTATAGAAAAAAGCAAAAATAGGCACTCTCACAATGAATGCAAGTATTGTGACACTGTACAGTTATTGGTCACTGAGACCACAGACGTGATTCCTGGGGGCACAGCAGACCCCTACAACTTATGGTCACCATAAACGCACAGAGGCAGTCAGGATCAATCCCCTAATTGCTGATTGTCTCAGAGATAACCTTGTAAGGCTCTACCTAGAAGAGACAGATGTTCATGCCTTTTTCTTAAATAACTCATCTTCCAGCTTAAAATCAATACTGTGTGATGGTTCCAAGGAAAAAGAGTGGTAAGGGCTAGGCAATGGGGGTTAAGTGACTTGCCCAGGGCAGCTAGGAAGTACCTGGGGGTCCGATTTGAACCCAGGATTTCCCATCTCTAGATCTGGCTCTCAATCCACTGAGTCCCCTTCCTCCCTCCCCCCAAGATGTTTACATCTATCAGATGCTGGATGGAAAAGCTGGATGTGGTGATGCACGCTAGCAATCCCTGCTCCAAGATACTAAAGCTGGTAGATCTCTTGAGTTCTGAAGTTCTGAGTTGCAGTAAAGTTAAATCTGATCAAGCATCCATTAACAGCAATGTGGCAAGTTCTTGGAAATGGAGGTTGGGGCACCTGGAGGAGTGAGCTGACCCAGGCTAGAAATGGACATGTCAGAGCTTCTGTCTTTAATGATCCAGTCTAAAAGACCATACCCAACATAGAATCAAAGGAACATAGTTTTAGAGCTGGAAGGGTCCTTAGAATTCCATTCCCTCGATAAGGAAAGAAGGCCAAGAGAGATAGTCAGTCACTCAAGATCATGCAGCTCCTGATGCAATTGGTCCCCCACTGACACCCCCTTCCTTTCTAGCTTAGGCTAGTTTCCACAGAATGGAGGAGTATGGTCAAGCTTGTGACCTTGGGCTTGGGGCATTGTGACAATTTCAAGATAAAATCCTCCCTTGTTGGTCTTGTAGGACATCAACAATAAGAGGGAGGCAGTAAAGAAAAAAACCATTCATGCCTTCTCTATCTCTGGTGGGAAAGTCTGAGGCTGAGATGAACTTATTTATGTGAAAAAGAAAGCTGAGTAGAAAAGAACTGAATACATGACTATATATCTATCATATCTGAGGTAAACAGAGTCATCTTATGGATTTAGGTCTCTCAAGTCAATTCATAGTCTAATAAGTCTAATAATAGAACTAGGCTACTATAAATTCAGTCAGTAAGTTAGATTGCCTTGGATTGGTCTAATTAACTAGAAATCTGTATCTGAATTTATATCTTTGTATCCCATAGAGCACTTAGCATAGTGCTTTGTATATAGATGTTCAATAAATATTTATTGGATGAAGTTGCTGAATTCTGTTTTAGGCATTCTGAGTTTAACATATACCTCCAGTTATTTCAGTTGTGCCTGACTCTTGATGTCCCCATTTGGCAAAGATACAGGAGTGGTTTGCCATTTCCTTCTTCGGCTCATTTTACAGATAAAGAAACTGAAGCAGAGTTAAATGACTTGTCTAGGGTCATACAACTAGTGTCAGAAACCAGATATTAACTCAGGAAGTTTAGTCTTCCTGACCAGTTCTGACCCTCTATCCTCTGTACCACCTAGCCACCCAAAGATATAGTATTAACATGCTGAAAGACAGGCTGTTTGCACCAAGAATATAACCAAGGAGAGTGACCAAGAGTATTTTAGAGAAGAAACTTGCCCCCCAACACATCACCTCCTTGCTAACTCCTTAATATATCACCTCTTGTTTATTTGTATTAAATTAGATAAAGCGTTTTAAAAAAAAATACATGCTAGATACAATGCCAAGCTCTGGAGATACGAGAGAGAGAGAGAGAGAGGAGAGAGAGAGAGGAGCAGAGAGAGAGAGAGAGAGAGAGAGAGAGAGAGAGAGAGAGAGAGATGAGAGAGAGAGGAGAGAACATACTCTAAAGAAGTTTATATTTTAATATGAGAAGAAATCACACAAAGAAGTAGAAGAGGGGGCTTGCTTTGTTGTTTGTCCTTTGTTTCCTTCCTTCCTTCCTTCCTTCCTTCCTTCCTTCCTTCCTTCCTTCCTTCCTTCCTTCCTTCCTTCCTTCCTTCCTTCCTTCCTTCCTCCCTCCCTCCCTCCCTCCCTCCCTCTCTCTCTCTCTCTCTCTCTCTCTCTCTCTCTCTCTCTCTCTCTTTCTTTCTCTCTCTCTTTCTCTCTTTCTTTCTCTCTCTCTTTCTCTTTCTTTCTTTCTTTCTTTCTTTCTTTCTTTCTTTCTTTCTTTCTTTCTTTCTTTCTTTCTTTCTTTCTTTCTTTCTTTCTTTTCTTTCTTTCTTTCTTTCTTTCTTTCTTTCTTTCTTTCTTTCTTTCTTTCTTTCTTTTCTTTCTTTCTTTCTTTCTTTCTTTCTTTCTTCCTCTTTTTGTATTCCCAACATTTAGTACAGTGGCTGGTACATAGTAGGTGCTTAATAAATGTTTACTGGCTCATCAATAATAGAAGCATAGAATTTCTGTCTTCAAAAAATTTACAGCTGAATGCAGGGGTGGTGGTGGAATTCAGCACACAAAAGGGATTAAACTAGAAGGGGAGAAACAAAGGGACCCCACCATAGGGTATCGTAGGGGAAGTCAATGGTAGGGAAAGTCAGTTCAGCAGCAGTACTGCCTGGGCAGGATGGAGACATAGTTGGACTCTGCTTCCTCATTAAAATGGAAGTTTGTGGAAGGAACTAAACAATTGGAGGGAGAAGGCTCAAGGGGTGGGAAGATACTTCCAATGGGAGAACTAGCCAAGGGTACAGTGAGCTTACAGGATGAAAAGGTTTCTATATCATGTTAGAGAAAACCTTGTGGAAATGAGTCAGCACTATATCCTAGAAAAGAATGGAGAAGGATGTGATAATATAGCTAGCTTTCAGCAAGACTTTTAGTAAAATGGGTTATTTTGGATTTAAGGATAACCTTAAAAAAAGGTTATCCTTTCTGACAGGATGGAAATATGGGATGAATGATGATGAAATTCATTGGCTTCATGGTTCTTAGACTCTTTTAGTCAAGAGCACTGATTAATGGATTGAGATCTCTAATAATAGGATGCAAGCCTCTGTCCTTGTCACTAGTATGTGCCAATGTTTTTCTGTTAAAGGCTTAGCTATAGGCAGAGAAGGAGTGCTTATTACAGATGTGGATAATGCGAAACTGGTAAGGATTAGCCAATCTATAGAGTGATAAAATCATGATCTGAAAAAATCCTAACTGCTTGTGCTAAAGTTAACAAGATAAAATCCAGTAGGGTGAAACACCAAATCCTACACAGGTTAAAAAACAAAATGAAACAAAACAGATAGAAGAGATCTGACTGAACAGCACTTCATATGAAAAAGACCACTGGTTTTAATTAACTACTGATTCAGCATGAGCCAATAGCATGAAACAACTGCTTAAAAAGACTAATGCTTTCTGAGACTGTATTTATGAATGTAATGACCAGATCAAAGGGAATAAAAACCTCACTACTTTGGTCAGATCCCTGGAGCATCCCCAGAGGAATATGACTAAGATATGGAAACCAAATCACATTTAAACAGTTGAATGACCTGAGTTTTCAATCTGAGGAAAGAGAAGACTTCTGGGGATCAGAATAGTGCCAACATATATTTTAATGGCTATAACACTGAAGGAGGTAATGGTATTCTATATAGCTAGAACCAATAGGTTGAAATTATAGGAAAGGTTTTAGCTAAATGCCATGAAAAGAAGTTATAATACTAGACCTGTCCTTATATTAAATGGACTGTATTATAAAGGAATAGGTTATTCAGCAGCTGGATGGCTGCATTTCAGGGATACTATAAAGTGATTCCCATATTGAATGTGATTGAACTAGATGACCTCCAAACTTCCTTCCAGCTCTAATATCCTATGCTTTTATTATTCCTTCTCAGCAGAAAACCAAAAGCTTTGAAAGGCATGGATTAAAGAAGGCACACTGATCCTTCATAATACTGACATGCAGATTTGCATTTGTTCACACTCCCTCTTCTGACTTTCTGCCAGCCTTCTCTACTTTTTTTTCCACTCTTCTAATTCTTTCTTTTGCATATTGTAATTATAATATAAGAATTTTCTCCAAAGAATGAATGAAGCATTTGTTAAATGCTTACTATGTGCAAAGCACTATACTAAGTGCTAGGATACAAATAAAAAAGTAAGACAGCCCCTGCACTCAAGAAGCTCATGTTATATTTGGAGAGACAACACTTATGGAAGGTTTCAACTGCAAACCAGATAGAAAGGTCCTATGGTGCTAAGGGTATAGCAAAGCAGACTTATTTAATGCCCCCCATTTAAAGTCATTTTTACTCATAAAATAATCAGACTCTGATGTTGAACTATTTGGTAGAATCCTTTGACAAGGATTTTTGTGACAAGGACTTTTGTTTTCTGAATCTTCAGTAAGTATGGCTGTGGCATCTTCAGGAGCAGTTGCCAGACTGGATTTGCAAAAGGATGGCTTCCTAGAATTATGGCTGAGAGCAGACACTTGCCTAGAATCAATGCTACCCCTAAGGTTCTTGGATTCAAGTTCCTGTACTGACAGAAGGGAGATTGTGGTCAAGGTGATGTAGGTGGTTTGATTTGCTCAGCTCATGCTGCTGCCCATTTTTCTCTAAGGGTGTTTTGTTGCTTTAGCTAGACTGGCATACCTGCCATGTGTAGCAGTTGATCTGCAGTTGGAAGATATGGTTGGCTCCTTTTCCATAGGAGATGCTTCCCTGGATGATGGCTGGGAATGCTGGAGTAGAAGTAAGACTGGTGGTCTAGGAGGTGCTACTAATCCCAGGGCTCCTGTTTTCATCTATTAGTGACAGTTGGTTAGTAGCTGTTGCTGGTGGTGATGAAGAAGGTGGGTCTCTTCTCTACAAAGATTTCTCTCCTTAATGATGGCTATAAAGGCTGGTCTGAAAGCAGGCTTATAGCAGGAAGAACATTAAACAAGGAATTAGGATTCTTGGTTTGAGGCCATAATGAATTCTGTTATCTTGGGCACCTCATTTACTGCTCTAGACCTTTGTTTCCTCATCTGGTTTGACTAGATAATCTTTAAGGTGCTTTCCACATACAACTATTCATAAATATCTAGGAGTATCTATTAAAAACTTACTATTTGAAAATTCAGAACATGCTCTTCAGAAGAAAAAATAAACAAGAGAGTTTAAAATGTTATCTGTGTATATTTAGAGGACACTCTTCAATTATCATCTTGGATTAAATTAAGCTCTAGAAGCAGGAAGTAGAAAGAACTTTTAAATAAAAGCCTAAAGTATAGAATTGGCATAAAAATTCAGGCAGTGGACCAAAATCTGTACCTAGGATTAAATAAACATAGAATGAGAAGGTAGCTTAAAGTCAACTAGTTCATTAAAGTCAACCCATCATTTTCCTTATAAAGAAATGGAGGTCCAGAGAGGTTAAGTGTCTTGCTTAAGATCATGCCGAAAGTACATAGAAGAGCGAGGAACCCAAGTCTTCTGATTACAAAACCACCATAATTACCTAGAAAGGAAAATATATTTGAGCAATTGGAAGGAAAGTAATGATGAACAGATTACAACTGTAACAAGAGGGAAAGAAACATATCCATTCGCAATTCCATTGTCTTGAAACAAGTAAAACAAACCAAATTCAGAGGGTAGATTATAAAGGGAAGAATAAAAGGAAAGAAAATGAGAACTAGTGACATTGGTCTGGGTAAGGTGAAGAGAGGAGGGGTAGTAAAGTGGAAGTATATCACTTCAATTACAGTTCATTGTGTTGATCAGATTCTTTGTTCTTGCCACTCTCTTCATAAAGAGAAGTATGGGAGTGAAGAGAAGAATGATGGAGAGATATACATAATTAACCATCATAAGTGAGGATGGGAATGGGATGAACTCACACCTATAAAGGAAGAGGGTAGTTGATTAGAATTGCTTGTTCAAGTGATTGTCAAGAGGCACCATCTCCATGTAACTTTGAACTGTTTTTCTAGAAAGCTAATCAATGCTTCCCTGCCAACACCCCCCCCCCCCAGGCTTTTTATTTTACTAGAGTATTTTTGTTTGTTTTTTGGAGTCATTGAACTCAGTTTAGCCCATTTTCATTTTTAGGGATTTTGCTACTTGGGTATGGTTTCCATCTTCTGTTCTAAACCACTTATTCTACTTTTAACATTATTTTCCAAACAGAGTTATTTCACTTATAATTTTTCTGGTATATCAAGACAGAGTATTATGAACCTCAGAGTTGCCTGGGGCACCGAGAAGGTAAGTGATTGGTCTTTAACCCAACAGCTAACAAATGTTAGAGTCTGGTTACACTTATATTCTCATTTGTATTGTAGCTATTTGGTATACCTGTCTTCTGTCCCCAACTAGATTACAAACTCCTTGAGGGTAAGGAGTGTCTAATTCATCCTGTTATTACCTGGGGGCCTCATATCATGTCTTTAAACCAAGAAGCTTTTAATATTTGTTATTGATTTGAGTTCGGACCAGGCATTTTTCATAATCTCTTGGAACCACTAATAGCAACTAAATGGCTAAAAGACAAAGGGCAAGAGAGAAAGAAAAGCCAAAAAAGCATTGACCCTGAGGAAGGTGAACAATTAAACCCTGAAACAATGAGTAGTGGTAAGGTACATTTCTATTACAATCAGGTTTACAATCAGAGGACTTCATTTAGTGGCTGGCAAAATATGTGACAACGGACAATGAATGCCCTAAGAGTCCTGGAAAATTTATCTTCATTTTGAAAAATCATTTCAATCTTATTCCTTACTTAGTTGATTAAAACAAAACAAAACAAAACAAAACCGGCCAAAAAAAAAAAAACAAAAACAAAACCCAAACACTTTTTCTGTCTCGGTTTCAACGTGAAGTATATTTTGGGGTAACATTGGGGAGAAGGGGACGAGGAAGTAGGTGCTTGTAGGGGGAGGTCACTTGTTTGATGGTAAAATTGAGAAAGGAATCTTGCCAGGGAGGCCGATTCGCTTTCTGGACTGTCTCTATCCTCTTCCGTGGTTTCACCAAAAGATCTAGTTCTATACTCCAGGAAAGTTGGTCTTTCCCTCACTTTCCCAGACGGTTGGACACACATCCCTTGTCTTCTCTGATCTAGGTTTACAGATGAGATGATTTCATTAGCCTTATGTATCATTTGCTGCCTCTTTTCAGAGAAGAGCAGTGAATTGAAGATTAGCAGGTGTTTTTTTCTTCTCTGGCATTTTGTTGCCAGTAGAAGATTCGCGTCTCTGCTCTCGCCCAGGGGTTCCTGGTCAGGGTCTCCAGAGAGCCTGACTCCCTCTGTCCCCTTCCCTGGTATACTCCAGGTATCCTGGCCTCTTTTAGATCCTGGCACTCAACTCATCACCAAGTCCTGGGATATGTATGATTTGGGAGTGTAGAGGAAAAGGGTGGGGGAAGGCGGGGGCTCCCAGGTAATTATTGACAGACTTGCCCACTGAGGGAAGCGGAGGTGGGTGAGACTGCGGGGAAGACGTGAAGAGCGTGGAGGGGCGGGGAGGGAGGAAAGCTGGCGCAGAGATAAAGGGGTCCAGGCTGGGCGCGAGTACCTCACACTCGCGCTCCCCTGTCACCCCGCCCGTAACATGCGCCCTCACGTCTGGGCCGGGGCTGCCCCGCCATGGCTGGCTCTGCCCCTGCCAGTGCTGTGCCTGCTGTGCCTGCTGTGCCGCTGCTGCCTGCACGCTGAGCCTGGGGATGGCGTGAAGACTTGGGCTCGCTTCTCCCGCGCTCCATCACCCGAGGCCGCTGGGTTCCTCTACGACACCTTCCCCGACGGCTTCCTCTGGGCAGTGGGCAGCGCTGCCTACCAGACGGAAGGAGGCTGGAGGCAACACGGTAAGGGCGCCTCCATCTGGGACACCTTCACCCACCGCCCTGCTGCTCCCCCGAGGGACGGACAGCCCCAACTCCCAGTCCCGTCCAACTCCTGGTCAGCACAGCCATCTCTGCCACCGTTTCTGCCCCATCCCGCCACTGGGGACGTGGCCGGCGATAGTTATAACCACATCTTTCGCGACACCGAGGGGCTGCGACAACTCGGGGTCACTCACTACCGCTTCTCCATCTCATGGGCTCGCGTGCTGCCCAATGGTGGCGGCGTGGGCGCAGGGCCCCCCAACCTCGAGGGGCTGCGCTACTACCGACGCCTGCTGGAGCGGCTGCGCGAACTCCGCGTGGAGCCCGTGGTCACCCTCTACCACTGGGACCTGCCCCAGCGCCTGCAGGACATCTACGGAGGCTGGGCTAACCGCACCGTGGTGGACCTCTTCAGGGACTATGCAGAGCTCTGCTTCCGCCAATTTGGTGGCCAGGTCAAGTACTGGATCACCATAGACAACCCCTATGTGGTGGCTTGGCACGGCTATTCCACGGGGAGACTCGCTCCTGGTGTGCGGGGCAACAAGCGGCTCGGCTACCAAGTGGCCCACAACCTGCTCCTGGTGAGTCCCCCCCAGGGGAGATATCAGTCCAAGGAGGCTTTGCAGGACTGGGAGTGAGGGAATGGGGGATGGAGCAGGGGGAGAGATCTAGGGACCACTGACCTAGTGCTGGAAGGCACTTTAGAAGTCTTCTGGAGTAAACTTTTTTTGCTCAAGAGAAAACTGAGACCCAAAGCAGGGAGATTAACTGGCCCAAGTTCACTCAGCTAGTCAGTGAGTTGGAAAGGGGCTTTGATATAGAGAAGTAGGATATAAGAAGACAAGTATACCAGATGTTCCCATTTGAAAGAAAGACTAGAATAAAAAGTTGTGGAGTTGGACACCTGAGGTACAAAATTATTCATAGGATTATGAGTAAGGCCATCTTCATAAATGAGGAAAGTGAAGTAAAAAGGTCACAGAGATTAAACTCTAGCTAGCTGATAGTCTGTCTTTCCACTGTTCTAAACCCACTCTTTAGCAACCCAGACTGCACAAAACTGATACTAAATTGGAACAGAGAAGGGAAGTAGTGAAATGGATAAGAATAATTTCAACTCAGTATTTAAGCTGAAATAGATATAATAATAGTAGTAACAATAATAATAACAGCTGGCTTATATACTTCATTTTACTTTAGAGGTCAACTAATCCTGGTAGTCAAGGCTCATTAAAACGTTTAAAGTGCCTAGTAAAAGTGCCTTTGAGATCACCCTGAATTTGTGCATTGAGCATTGAGATGTGTTTGTCAGGCTTTTTGTTTTGTTTGGAGGTGGTGTTTGTTTTATACTTATTTAGTGATTGGAGAAGAAAGGAAAACCACAAGAGAAGTTTTTCAGAAGTCATGCAGATAACATCAGTAACCAGTCTTTCTTGTAGTTGGTGGTTGTGGGACATCTTAAATGTTGCCAATAAGTGCAGGATTCATTTACTTTTTTTTTAAACCCTTACCTTCCATCTTGGAATCAATTCTATATATTGGTTTCAAGGCAGAAGAGTGGTAAGGGCTAAGCAATGGGAGTTAAGTGACTTGTCCAGGGTCACATAGCTGGGAAGTGTCTGAGGTCAGGTTTGAACCTAGGACCTCCCATCTCTGGGCCTGACTCTCAATTCACTGAGCTATCCAGCTGCCCCTTCATTTACTCTTAGAGGAAAAAAAAATCACTCTAGTAAGTTTACTTGAGCATCCAATAAATAACAGTTTCAAAATGACATCTCTGAGTCAAATTGTACTTGAAAGTATCACCTGTGGCTGAGTAGCAGACCTACTTGAATTACCATTCCAAATACTTTTGGTTCAAAATCTCTTAGAAACTCTCCAAAAAAAAGGGTCAATATACACATTTTGTTTTAATTGTAATACAATTATTGATCATATACTTTTGTTTCTCTGCAGTGTCTTTGGTTTTGAAATCTTCCACAGTGAATGAAATAATTCATATCAATTTAATGCCTCATAAAATTAGTTTTACTAGTAAATGGCATAACATTTTGATATAAAAATGGTTTAAAAAGAGAAAATAGTCCCCATATAGAACAATGGTTGATAATGGGTTAAATATCATATTCTCTTTTTCTTCTTTGGTAACATTTAATCTTTGGTAACATTTAATCTTTGGTAGTAGGTTTGTGCTAAAAGGCTTCACCTCATAATCATATTAATTAGATGTGTAAAGTTTCTACAAATATAGTTATTGTAAAAAACTTGCATTTTATATATTTTTGAAAGTTGTTTAAATAGTTTTCATGTAAAACTTATGCTAAAAACTTCTTGTTTGACTTACTTTAGATATCTACACATTTGGACTAAATTCTAAATAAAGATAACAAATAAAAGCTTTATTATTCCAAATTTTGTTCAGAACCAAAAGTGAATCAATTAAAAAAATATAGCATTAGGATATCACAAAGTTGAAAAGATAATGTTTATAAATTACTTTATAAAGTGATGTTCAGATTTTAAATAATGGTAAAAGCAGCTCCTTAAAATTTGTTCCTCACAAATGGCACCTAACAATAAATAATATTGAATATGTTCATGTGTTTATTGAATTTTTCATATCTTTGTGCTCATTGTTTTTGCAATATCAGTTTATTGAAATGATTTACATAATTTTTTTGGTCTCTCCATGGACTACTTCAGCCAGAGAAAGAATGTGAGGATTACCTACATACCTTTCTGTTTCTGCTTGTCATGTTGGGGAAAAAGAAAAATAGAAACCACATTAAGCTCAATGAAGACTGCTTTTGATGAGATATCATTGAACAATATTATAATTAAATTACCAAATTCAGATCAGAATAAAAAATAGATACTGTCAAGTTTTAAAGATATAAGGACACTTGGAGTACCATACCTTGAGTAACCACACAGCTTTAGATAAGTGTCTTAGTCTGTATTTTTAAAGTGTCTTTGTTTCAGATTTATGGAAATATATTATCTTATTTGAAATTACTTACTGCTGATTCCATATATAAAATAAGGAATTTTTTCTGCATCATATGCATAATTATACCTTCTATATTTACAATCATCAAAAAGTCCTGAGTTCTTATGCACACTGATCAGTTCCCCCCTTTTATTAGCCTACTTACTATTTATGTTTGTGAGTCCTTTACACAGAAAAAAATTACCAAGTAACAACATACTGTATTAAAATAGTGGACTTTGTAACAAAAGGAAATTAGTAACAGATGAGCACCTGTTTTTGCTGATGTTGCAAATAGGATGTCAATGGCTATAAAATATTAACATTTTGAGTAGAGTTTGAAGTGTGGACATCTTGTTTTTTAAAGAACAAACTAACCAGTACATCTCAGAGAGTTGAAATATTCTAGTTATGTAATTTCTTTTCTGGGAGGATCTCCTCTAACAAAATTTAAATGGAAACAAAAATTTACTTTTGTGTCACAGACAATAATTGCAAGTGGCAATATATATTAGCCTTGTAAGATTCCATGATAGAATAATAGGTCTGAAGGAGAGCAAAGTATTATTTTTCCATTTATCTCTAAAGTGTGGGGAGGGATCAAAGAATCTTTCTTTTTCATGAGTAGAGATTGAATGTATGTTTTCCGGTATATATCAAAAGAAGAATTTTAAAAGTTTGCTAAAAAACACAAATTCCAAAGAATACAGGACAATTAAAAGCAACATGGAAAGAACAGATGATTTTTCCCCCGCTAGCTACTTTTTATTATTTAGACTTGGATCGGGGAGGTAGATAGTGGATTATAATGGATAGTGAACTGCCCTTGAACCAAGAGGTTTTGGGGTTCAAACACTGTAGAAGGTCTATACTGCTAATCCTCTAGAATTGTTAAATTACAGAAAAGGTGCTGATCTGGATTGTTAGAAGAAATTTCCTCACTAGGAGTTCATTGAAGCAATGAAATCACATGATCAGTTCCTATCTTTTAATACTGGATGAATGGATTTTATACTTTGGGCATGTAAAGTACAGTAATCTTATTTTGATTCTGCCCTATTTGGATTGCTGACATGTTTTAATTTAAACTTTTAATGTGTTATTGTTTAGTTATTTCAGTTGTCTAACTCTTCATGACCTCATTTGGGGTTTTCTTGGCAAAGACACTGGAGTGGTTGGCTATTTCTTTCAAAAGCTCATTTGAGAGATGAAGAAATTGAGGCAAACAGGGTTAAATGACTTGCCCAGGTTACACAGCTAGTAAGCATCTGAGGCTAGCTTTGAACTCACAAAGATGAGTTTTCCTGACTCTAATCCTAGCACTCTATCCACTTGGCCAGTTAACTGCCCTACAAAGTTTCAATTAACATTTTGATGATGAGTCCTTTAAAAACATAAACTCTTATTAATTATCTTCACATTGTTTACTTTATGATTGATTTAATAAGCCAAAATTTTCTATCTTCTATAAATTAGTTTAAACTTCTAAATATTATTATAGATCTCCTAAAAAACTTTAAACCCTTCTTTTCTGTATTAGAAGCAAATATTGATTCTAAGGCAGAGTAGGCAATTGGGGTTAAGTGACTTGCCTAGGATCATCCAGCTAAGCCAAGTCTGAGGCCATATTTCACCAGGACCAGCTCTTTATCTACTGAACCACCTCGCTGCCTCTCTCCTAAAAATTTTAATATCTTCTTATCCTTCAAGTATGGAATGTAAAGCTAGCCATTACTATATCAACTCTTTTTAAAGTAGCATTGTTTCATTCATTGTATTTGCATTTCTAGTGCCTGGCACAAAGTATATGCTTAATAAATACTCAATTGAAATCTGACTTTTGGTAAGTAGAGGTAGTGTTTCTTCTGACCACTATGAACAAAAATTAATTATTTCCCATTTTAAGGGTTTTGTTAGGTGACGTACAAATAAAAGTCTTGATCTTAGACTTTTGAATATGCTGTTTAGTTAAATATATGACCCATTGCTTTAAGAACAAATGTTCTCAACTTTGTTTGTGTCATGGACCCCTTTGGCAGTCTGCAGATGCCTATAGACCATTTCCCAGGATAATATTTTAAATGAATAAAATAAATAAATGGAATTACAAAGTGTAAAAAATGAATAAATTCTCAAATAAATATTGTTATGAAAACATTAAAGCCAAATATCTGATATAATAATGTACATTACTAATTCATTAATTAATAAAGACATTAAAATGTAGGCAAGTTAAAAGACCTATTATATATAGTATTTTTGGAGTAGTGAAGAGTATATAAATGATATTTCAATATAGTTGCCACATCTATAATGTGATATAAAAAATCTGATTTCTATTGCACAATTTCTATTTTTTTTTTAAACCCTTACCTTCCATCTTGGAGTTAATACCATGTATTGGCTCCAAGGCAGAAGAGTGGTAAGGGTTGGCAATGAGGGTCAAGTGACTTGTCCAGGGTCACATAGCTGGGAAGTGTCTGAGGCCAGATTTGAACCTAGAACCTCCCAACTCTAGGACTGACTCTCAATCCACTGAGCTACCCAGCTGCCCCCCACAATTTCTATTTCTAAGTCATAGATACTACCAATATTTCTGTGGTTTGTTGCCCACTTTTAAAATGGAAAGAAATACTAAATTCCAAATAGAGGTTAGTGAAACAAAGAAGTTATCTTTTTTTTCTATCCTAGATCATAGATTCATTGCAACCTTTCTAAGGACTCCTAGGAGGCTGGGGATTCCAGCTTAAGTCCCTCTGCTGTAGAAGCTTAAATCATGTATCCACGAAGCCATTGCATTAGACTGTGGAACAGCTAATAGGATAATTTTGATTCTGTATGTGATTGTGAAACAATTTGCATTGATTGTTAAGATGACTACAGAGACTAGAGCAGAGCTGTAATCTGTTTATTTTGTGAAGGGACACATTCAATCTTCACTATAATAACCACATTAATTACCATTTGCAATTTGCTTCTTGCTCCAATTATTCTACATTATTGATTGTTTTCAGTTTGTGGATTTGTTTTGTTTTATTTTTTTCTGAATTAGTTTTAGCCAATCTACACTTCGGATTTGGGGTTTTAATTTTTCATTTCTAGGTGCCACTGCCCTACTAGGTCTTATATTGACATTCCTCTAATTTATATTTTATCTTATCTTTTGAGGGGTAGTATGGCATAGTAGACAGATGATAAACTTGGAGGTAGGAATAGCTGCATTCAAACCCTCCCTCTGACATTTAACAAACAAAAATCACCATAGAGTCTCTTCATTTTTTGTGAATGCCTCAGGCTACTTTAAATATTGGAGTATTATAGTAAGAATTTCAGTACCCAAGAGTTCTCAATTTTGATGAACGCACAAGTCTGGAAGAAAACCAAAGCAAAATAAAATATAACAAAAATTTATTTTAACATTGTTTGGCAAAATATTACAATCCTCACCAACTAGAAGATTTGTGGGCTGAGTGTGACTTTCAGTCTCTAATAAAGAGAAAACCAAGTCAAACACATAATCTTGCAGAATTTGGTTTTATCATTTTAATTTCAAAACTAAAATTGCTTGGTTTAATCACATCTAAATTATGTCACCATGTCTGAAAACCTACTACTCCTTCGACATAATGTTCTTGGGTAATTCAGTATGATTGATAGCTCTAAGAGAAGCTTGATTATGAAGACTCATGGTATCCAATTCATAATTCTGAGTGCCACTAACTAGAGTTGGGATAATTCATTTCCATGGCTTGAGTAGTGTTTGAAAATTATCTTTCCTTCTATTAGAAGTTTTCAAAGTAAATGTACATGATTGATTTGCAATAAAGTAAATATCTACATATTGTGAGGAATGGGATTTCCTAGCATTAAAATTATGTGCATTTATAAAAATAACACTTAATAAGGGTCTTTGGTTTTATTATTATTTCCTTTTTCCCTATTTATCACCTAATCCTACTGGTGACTCTGCCACAATCACTGGGCTTACCTCTGAAAACTGAGGAACTACCTAGGAGTAATGGGATTAACTTGGTTTTCTTCTTAAATTCATCAAATATTGACAATGTCCTCCATAACACTTCATGTTAAACCAGGGGTAGGTTTCTATTCTCATGGTCTATAGTACTATTCAGGCTCATTTAATTGGCGTGTTTGGGTTCTAGAGTTTCTTTTTCAATGTGACTAGGGCAGCAAGGTGGTACAGTGGACAGAGATCCAGGCCTGAAGTCAGGTAGACTCATCTTCCTGAATTCAAATCTGGCTTGAGACAATTACTAGCTGTGTGACCTTGGGCAAATCACTTAGCCCTTTGCCTCAGTTTCTTGATATTTAAAAAGGAGTTGGAAAAAGAAATGGCAAAATACTTCAGTGCCTTTGTCAAGAAAATCCCAAATAAACTTATGAAGATTCAGACATGACTGAAATGATTGAACAACAACATTTTGTCTTCATTTTTTAAGAAGTCATGAGTAATTTTAAAAAATGAAATGAACCATGTAAATACTCTAGCAGTGATTTTTATCCCATTTAATGGAAATGATGATTTCTTTTAGTCAGGATTTTTAAAAAAGTCATAACAGAAACTTGGGAGTGGGCAAGAATATATTTTTGGGAAGAACAAAAAGGGGAAATGAAGATGAACCATCTGAATATATATTAACATTGAGACACTCTGAGATTCCTTAATACACTTTGAATTAAACTCTCATTCTGTAAAGGCACAAAATAAGAGCTAGAAGTATAGTATTTATAGCCTTTGAGTCTTTTATCCAAAATATGCTAAACAAAACAATTTCTAGTGTGCAGCCAAAGAACATATATGGCTAGAAATTGGTTCCCATTGATTTCTCCATTCCCCTTCCCCCCCACTTTAAATTTTACATCTGCAAAGATGGGAGGTGGAGTCAAGATGGCAGTTTAGAGATAGCAACAGCTCAGACCTCCATAAACCATTCCTCACTGATCAAAAACACGATGCTGCAAGGAGACTGAAAACCAAATCTAACAACATGACAGAAGTAGGGAGCCCTCCTCCTGGACCCAATTTAAAAGGTAAACTCCCCCAAAAACCTGAACTCTAGAACATGTGGGTTTAAGGTGAAGGAAGAAGAAAGGTCACAGGACCCCTCCCCTACCTACAGCACTGAGTCTCTAGTGGTGGATGGAATCTCTGGGTGGGTAAGGTCACTAGTCCAGAGGGAGTACCTTGCTGGCAAAGCTGTGCCAGGCTCAGGGCATAGAACACAGGTGGCATAGAGGCAAGTGGAGGAAAAGCAGAGAGGAGGCAGACAAGTCACAGCTGAAATGCTCCATCTTGCCCCCTCTCCCCATTCTGGAGGTTTTGGCCTCAGGGCACATCCAGATTTGCAGATCAAGTCCTCTTCCCTGACTCAATCTCATCAATAGGACAGATAAGAAGCCTTCAGAGGGCAGGGAAGCTGAAGCTCCAACTCCCCCACCCACAGACTGATCTGAGAGCTTTGTTGACTAAGGTCCAAGGGGAAAGGCAGCAACAAACTACAGGCAACAACCTTGACAACAGGGTGGGAAGCCCAGCTCCTTTTCAGTTTCTGCTGTCAGCTGGGGAAGATCTTACTAACCTGATCAAACAGCAGAACAGAGAAGAAGCCCCCTCAGGGCAGAACAGCCCAAACCCACAGTTCCAGCACATAATGAGAGGAGCAAGACTACAGGCAGCTACAGCGGGGAAAGAAGGGGGAAATATGAGTAAACAACAAAAAAGAAATTACAATCAACAGCTTCTATCCAGGCAATGACCAAAGAACAAATGAAACAGAGGAGGATCAAGGAACACTAAGCAAAAACAGAAACTCCAATGAATTGGACATAGACTTTGGAAGAACTCAAAATACAATTCAAAAAACAATTAAGAGAGACTGAACACAACTAGGAAAAGAACTTAAAAGGCAAAATAAATAATCTGGAAACAGAAAATAGTGTCTTGAAAGCCAAAATTAATCAGCTTGAAAATGAGGCAAAGGAGATAAAAAATCAGAAGGAGAGGATGACTAAAAAGCCAGATATGAAATTAAGTCTTTAAAAACTGGAGTCCAACAACTAGAAGCAAATGACTTCACAAGGTAGCAGGAAACTATAAAACAAAATCAAAAGAATGAAAAAATTGAGGAAAATATGAAACAACTCATCCACAAAATGGAAGATTTAGAAAACAGGTCGAGAAGAGCAACGTAAGAATCATTGCTCTACTAGAAGATCATGACAAAAGAAAAAGGCTGAACTTTATTCTATAGGAAATTATCCAAGAAAACTGCCCCAACATTCTAGAGCAAGAGGGAAAAGTGGAGATTGAAAGAATCCACATATCACCTCCTATACTTAATCCCTAACTGACAATACCCAGGAATGTTATAGCCAAATTCAAGAATTACCAGACCAAGGGAATAATATTACAAGCTTCTAAGAAGAAGTCATTCAGATACCATGGGACTACAGTTAGGATAGCACAGGATCTTGCTGCATCTACACTGAAGGACCAACAGGCATGGAATATGATATTCTAGAAAGTAAGGGAACTAGGTTTACAACCAAGAATTAACTATCCAGCAAAACTGACTATATTCTTACAGAGGAAAGTATGGTAATTTAATAAAAATAGAAGTATTCCAAGTATTTGTAAAGAAAAGACTGGAATTGAACAGAAAATTTGATGCCCAAACATAGAACTCAAGAGAATCATCAAAAGGTAATGAAGAAAGGGGAAAAAATAAACAAAATCCCTTTTTTAAGGGACCTAATAAGTTAAAGTGATATGTATGCCTACAAGAAAAGAGGATATTGGTAATTCTTTAAAAAAATTGTTATTATCACCGGGGTAGCTAGAAGAATTATACTTAGAGGGAACAGTGACAAACTGTATAGGATGAAATTCCAGGACATAAATATTGTGTGTGTGTGTGTGTGTGTGTGTGTGTATAATTAGAAGGGAAAAGAGGTTAATACTAAGAGAAATGGGAAAAGAAACAAAAGGGGGTAAATTTATATGTCACAAAGAAGCTCATGGTGGGAGTAGGGTAGAACACCAATACACTGGAAGGGTAAAGACGTTGGAGACAGGAAATACTTAATTCTTACATGCATTGAAATTGACTCAAAGAGGGAAGAATATCCATTGGGGCAGAGAATTGATTTGTTCCCTATAGAGAAGTAGAAGGGTAACAAATGGACTGGTGGGGAGGGAAGCAATACAAGGAAAATACAATACAATACAATACAAGCAAAATCTATTAGGAATTAACTGATAAAAAAGAAGGCAGGCATCTCAATGATGATATCATACAAAGCCAAAGTAAAAATAGATCTAGTTAAAAGAGATAGGGAAGGTAATTACATCCTGATAAAAGGCAGTATAGACAATGAGAAAATATCAGTACTCAACATGTATGTACCAAATGACATATTATCCAAATTTCTAAAGGAGAAACTAGAGGAACTCAAGGAAGAAATGGATAGAAAAACTATACTAGTGGGAGTCCTGAACCTTCCTCTATCAGAACTAGAGAAATCAAACCAAAAAATAAATAAGAAAGAGATAAGAGAAGTGAATGGAATCTTAGAAAAATTAGAGTTAGTAGATATGTGGAGAAAAAGAAATAGGGACAAAAAGGAATACACCTTCTTTTCAGCAGCATATGGTACATTCACAAAGATTGACCATGTACTGGGGCATAAAAACATTGCAAACAAGTGCCAAAGAGCAGAAATAATAAATGCAACTTTTTCAGATCACAATGTAATAAAAATAATAATTAGTAAGGGTACATAGAGAGTCAAATCAAAGGTTAATTGGAAATTAAATAATATGAGTCTCCAAAATCAGTTAAAGAACAAATCATAGAAACAATAATTTCCTTGAAGAAAATGACAATGATGAGACATCCTTTCAAAATCCATGGGATGCAGCCAAAGCAGTACATAGGGGGGAAATTTATATCCTTGAGTTCATATATTAATAAATTACTGAGGGCAGAGGTCAATGAATTGGGCTTGCAAATTAAAAAACTAGACAGTGAACAAATTGAAAATTATCAGATGAAAACTAAATTAGAGATTATAATAATTAAAGGAGAAATTAATAAAATTGAAAGTCAAAGAACTATTGATTTAATAAATAAGACTAGAAGCTGGTACCTGGAAAAAAACAAATAAAATTGATGAAGTATCGCTCAATCTACTTTAAAAAAGGAAAAAAGAAAACCAAATCAACAGTATCAAAGATGAAAAGGGAGACCTCACCTCTAATGAAGAGGAAATTAAGGCAATCATTAAAAACAATTATTCCCAATTATATGGCAATAAATATGGCAATCTAGGTGATATGAATATTTAAAAATATATAAATTGCCTATGTTAACAGAAGAATAAATAGAATACCTGAAAAATCCTATATCAGAAAAAGAAATTGAACAAGTCATCAAAGAACTCCCTAAGAAAAAATCCCCAGGACCTGATGGATTCACAAATGAATTCTATCAAATATTCAAAGAACAACTAATCCCAATATTATACAAATTATTTGACAGAATAAGCAAGAAGGAGTTCTACTAAACTCCTTTTATGACACAAATATGGTACTGATCCCAAAGCCAGGCAGGTCAAAAACAGAAAAAGAAAACCATAGAACAATCTCCTTAATGAACAGAGATGAAAAAATCTTAAATAGAATATTAGCAAAAAGATTGCAGCAAGTGATCTTATTCATTATAATAAGGTGGGATTTATACCAGGAATGCAAGGATAGTTCAATATTAGGGAAAATCTTCATATAATTGAACATATCAACCAGCAAACCAACAAAAATCACACGATTATATCAATAGATGCAGAAAAAGCCTTTGACAAAATACAACACTCATTCCTATTGAAAACATGAGAAAGTATAAGAATAGAAAGTCCTTCCTAAAAAAATAATTAAAAAGTATGTCTAAAACATCAGCAAACATCATCTGCAATGGGGATAAACTAGAAGCCTTCCCGACAAAATCAGGAGTGAAACAAGGATGTCCATTTAACATGGTACTAGAAACACTAGCAGAAGCAATTAGAGAAGAAAAAGAAATTTGAAGGTATTAAAATTGGCAGTGAGGAGACCAAGCTCTCACTCTTTGCAGATGATATGATGGTCTCCTTAAAGAATCCTAGAGAATCAACTAAAAAGCTAGTGGAAATAATCAACAACTTTAGCAAAGTTGCAGGATACAAAATAAACCCACATAAGTCATCAGCATTTCTATATATCTCCAACACATCTCAGCAGCAGGAATTAGAAAGAGAAATTCAATTTAAAATCACCCTAGACAATATAAAATACTTAGGAATCTATCTGCCAAGACAAACATAGGAACTATATGAAGACAACTACAAAACACTTTCCACACTATTAAAACTAGATCTAAACAATTGTAAAAACATTAACTGCTCATGAGTAAGACGAGCTAACATAATAAAAATGACCATCCTACCCAAACTTATCTACTTATTTAGTGCCATATCCATCGATCTACCAAAAAACTTTTTTACTGAATTAGAAAAAAACCATAACGAAGTTCATTTGGAAGAACAAAAGATCAAGGATATCCAGGGAAATAATGAAAAAAAAATGCGAAGGAAGGTGGCCTTGCAGTACCAAATCTCAAACTATAGTATAAAGCTGTGGTCATCAAAACAATATGGTACTGACTAAGAGACAGAAAGGAGGGTCAGTGGAATATTAAGTGGTAAGTGGGGTAAGTGACCTTAGTAAGACTGTCTCTCATAAATCCAAAGATCCCAGCTTTAGGGGCCAAAATACAGTATCTGATAAAAACTACTGGGAAAATTGGAAGACAGTATGGGAGAGATTAGGTTTGGATCAACATCTCCCACCCTACACCAATATATACTCAGAATGGGTGAATGACGTGAATATAAAGATGGAAACTATATGTAAATTAGGTTAACACACAATAGTATACTTGTCAGATCTTTGAAAGATTTTAAGATCAAGCAAGAGTTGGAAAAAATTACAAAATATAAAATAAATAATTTGATTACATCAAATTAAAAAGTTTTTTTTACAAACAAAACCAATGCAACCAAGATTAGAAGAGAAGTAACAAATTGGGAAACAATCTTCATAACAAAAACCTCTGACAAAGGTCTAATCACTCAAATTTATGAAGAGCTATTCAATTGTAAAGAAAATCAAGCCATTCTCCAATTGATAAACGGGCAAGGACCATGAATAGGCAATTTTCAGATAAAGAAATCAAAACTATTAACAAGCACATGAAGAAGTGTTCTAAATCTCTTACAATTAGAGAGATGCAAATCAAAACAACTCTGAGGTATCACCTCACACCTAGCAGATTGGTTAACATGACAGCAAAGGAAAGTAATGAATGTTGGAGCAGATGTTTCAAAATTGGGACATTAATGCATTGCTGGTGGAGTTGTGAATTGATCCAACCATTCTGGAGGATAATTTGAACTATGCCCAAAGGGTGCTAAAAGACTTTGATCCAGCCAGAGCACTGCTGGGTTTTTACCCCAATGAAATAATATGGCAAAATACATGTACAAGAATATTCATAGCTGCGCTCTTTGTGGTGGCAAAAAATTGGAAAATGAGGGGATGCCCTTCAATTGGGGAATGGCTGAACAAATTGTGGTATATGTTGGTGATGGAATACTATTGGGCCTAAAGGAATAATGAACTGGAGGAATTCCATGTGAACTGGAATGACCTCCAGGAATTGATGCAGAGTGAAAGGAGCCGAACCAGGAGCACATTATATACAGAGACATACATTGTGGTACAATCGAATGTAATGGATCTCTTCATTAGTGGCAATGCAGTGATCCAGAACAATTTGGAGGGATTTATGAGAAAGGACACTATCCACATTCAGAGGAAAAACTGTGGGAGTAGAAACAGAAGAAAAATAACTGCTCAATTACATGGATCAATGGGGATATGATTGGGGATGTAGACTCTAAATTATCACCCTAGAGCAAACATCAACAACATGGAAATTGGTTTTGATCAAGGATACATGTAAAACTCAGTGAAATGTGTGTCAGCTACGGGAAGGGCTGGTGGGAGGGGAGGGAAAGAATATGATTCTTGTAATCAAGAAAAAATATTCTAAATTGACTAAACAAAATTTTCAAGAAAAATAAATTTTACATCTCATTTTTCTATCTTCATAGATAAGCTAGGAGATTCACAGAGACTATTCACAGAGATAAAGCTTATTATCAGGTGTGGACTTTGAATTTTCAAGGCAGCAGAACTGGTAATTGCAAAAGATCTGTCTCTTCCAGCCCCAAATATATGACCTCTGCAGTAGAATATTCTTAAGGTCGAGTACCCACTCTTGGGGATCAATATCCCATCTCCTCCTGGAACTGACTTTAGGTTCTTAGAGCTCAACTATATCTACCTCAGGGTTGTAGGGGTAACCATGAGGGGTTTTGAGATTGTTCTAATACGAGCAATTCAAACTCCTTTGCAGTATAATTCCATTAATATCATTTGCCAGTGTCATAATTTAGCCAAGTGATATCATTGATAAACAATTAACATAAATTGGTTTTTTACAAAGGGATATTTACTAAGAAGATATAGCAAGAGCAGAAGCATAAACATATCTATACTACCCCCTACCTTGGTCCCTAAGAAGAGTGGGCTCAAATTTAATGTGGTTTCTTCCATTTGTCCCAAGTTCACTTCCTGATTGGCATAGGCACCAAACAATTCACTCTCTTGCGTGGAGGATTCTGAGTCTCAGGAACTAGGTAGATTCACTTATGATATAAATAATGAATGTTGCTCCTTAAGCTTGAGTTAGTTCTTAGATGCAGCAGTCACAGCAATCTTTGTCATGTACTCCCATTCCTGGATCTCTTCTGATGCCCGGGATCTTTCAAATACATCAGGCTCATAGCCTGTTCCACTTTGTCTCTATAATTATTTGCCTAGAGCAAGGAAGACTAGACACAAAGAAGTATAGGAAATAGAGTTGCCATGTGTTCATGGTCATATGATGGTTTGGGAGAGTAGGCTTTTGGTGCTCTGTTTCCCTACCTAGAAGTTTAGAGATGTCCTTTGCTCTATCACCACCAGAAAAGAGAGTGATTAGATTTCTCCACTGGAACCTTTTTTTTGTACACTCAGTTCCACCTCAACAGTCAATTCAGAGGTTTTATCACATAGTAGATTGACCAGAAATGGTCACAGAATACCTTCACATACTCTGAATTAGGGACAGGCTCCTTCCATCATGTGCTATTGTGCATTTCTGGAAGCAGGATACTGAAGCGTCCATAAGGGTTAGCAGCAAGCAGAGTACCCTGTACATGCTCAAAAGAATAGGTCCCTGCTGGCCATTGCACCATCTGTATCCCTAGCTACCTACCATCCTGCTTTGAATAGAGCAAGTGCTTTTTACTAAATGTTTGTTGAATTTAGGCTAATAAAGTGTTTGGGCTAACCAGAAGCATATGGGACTTGTCCAGCACTTAGTACAATGGTTGGCACATAGTAGGTGCTTGATAAATGTTTATTGAGTTGAATTTTTAAGCTCTTATCCCTATTGGATTTGGCAAGAGAAATAATATGAAATATTATTGAATATAATATATATAATATAATAATAATTGAAATAATATGGATGAGTGCAATTTTTAAAAAATCCTTATTTCTGTCATAGTAACAACTGTAAGACGGGGTTAAGTGATTTGCTTAAGGTCACCCAGAGAGGAAATGTCTGAGGCCAGAATTGAACCCAGGTCCTCCCAACTCCAGGCTTTACTCTCTTGACACTGTGCTACCTAAATGCTCTCTGGATGAGTATCAATAAAGATAGCTACAATCATGACATTTTCATGAGAGTATACCATTGACAGTTTGTATAGAAGGAAGAATTAGATGAAAAATTCAGAAATCAGGTCATAAATCTAGCAGATTATATTACATTGTAGTGATGGAAAATTTCAGTTATCCAGACATCTGCTAGAATTCTTCCTGTGCCAAAAGCAGAACAGTTGATTGGACTTTATGATCGTCTTGCAAAAGGTGGAAGAAGCAAACAAGTGATTTTACTATTCTTGGCTCAAGTTTGGTCAACAAGGAAACACTAGTGGTGGAATGAAAACTGCTCCTTCATTCTTAAGTTGGGTTTAATTTGATGCTCTCTAGATTTTAGGAGAGCAAATTTCAATGGGTAAAGAAGCAAGAGAGGTAGGTTTCACTAACCTAATATTATACATAGGAAGTCAGCCTAAGAAGGTTGGGAAACTCAAAAGCATAAGTCTGAATATACAAGATTAAATGATTCCAATGAGAAAAAAAATGGTGAGCTGCCCAGTGACTTAATGCAGCTATAGGTCAGCCAACTCAGATTTTCAGAAAGTCAACACATGAAAGCAAGGGTGAGAAACTCAGGATAAATTTAGAAGAGTAGTATGATTCAGTAATGCTAATCTTTATAATGAGCTCAGACTAACAATGAATGACAAGGATGTTAAAATGATCTTGTTTTCTTATGATGGAGGCAAGAGGAAGATGAATTTCAACCACTAAATTGTCATTTTGCTTCTTTTTTTTAAACCCTTACCTTCTGTCTTAGAATCAACACCGTGTGTTGGTTCTGAGGTAGAAGAGTGGTAAGGATAGGCAATGGTGGTTAAGTGACTTGTCCAAAATCACACAGCAAAAAAGTGTCTGAGGCCAGATTTGAACCTAGAACCTTCTGTCTCTAGGCTTAGTTTTCAATCTACTGAGTCACCCAGCTGCCCCCTCACAGAGACTATTTCTTAACTAAACTTTCTCCCATCTCAAGGCCTGGCTCTCAATCATTGAACCACCTAGTTGGCCCATTGCTTCTCTTTTCTAAGGAGAATGATCTTTTGACTAGAAAGGATAGATAAAAAAATACCTGACATAGTTAAAGCCCAAAGTATTGAAATGCTAAGAGCTTCTCCTGCTCCCAGAGTTTTAAGTCATCAGGCACAGAGGAAGTAGATCTTAGAATACTGAAAGAACTGCCAGGTGTGATACCTTTTGAGATCTCTAAAAGATCTTAGAGAATAGGAGAGGTACCAGATGTCTAGAGAAGGGTAAATGTTCCAGTTTTCACGAAGAAGGAAGCTGATTAAATCATCAAACTGGGCTGGTGAGCTTGACTTCTATTCTTGGAAAAATTGTATAACACATATTTAATGTATATTTTGTGAGAATTTTCAAGTGAAGCAGTGATTACAAAAAGTGATTTACATGCCTTTGCCAGAAATAGGTGATGAGAGACTATCTTCATTTTTTGTTTGGGTAGAACTGATAGATCATGGAAATCCTGTAGATAAGAAGAATATTCTTTGGACTGGAAAGGATAGAATAAATATAGCTAATAGAGAGTTGGTACCAGGATAAGTAGGGAAATAGTAAGACAATATAAGATGGCATCTGGCTACCTTTGGCACTTGACCATCCTGGGTGAACTGTATCCTCCAGTACTAAAAAATGGGCAGATTTGGTTTCCAGGCTATTCTGTTAGCTTTGAAACATTGTGGGCAAGAGAGGCACTGCAGGCTTAAGGAAGAAGAAAATCTCCATTTTTTTTTTTAATAGGAAGAGATTAGAGTTTTCAAACTCTAGACCAGCAGGCTTGGCTTGAATTCTGAGCAAAATTCTAGAACTCATCTACAAGTGGAACATATAGAGTAAGAAACAGAAGCTAGAATGACTTCTAAACTGAAAGATCTAGTAAATAGATATATTAAATGAATGCTATAGATATAGTTAATCTAGATGCAATTTTTAGGAACAAAATGGAGATATGGGCTAGAAGGCAGTTTAATTAAGTGGTTTGAAAGTTGTCTATATAGAGGCAGCTAAGTGGCTCAGCAGATAGATAGTCAGGCCTGGAGGAAATAGGCCCTGGGTTCAAATGTGGCCTCAGACAACTTTCTAACTCTATGACTCTGGGCAGGTCACTTAGCTCCAATTATCTAGCCTTCATGGCTCTTTTGACTTAGAACCAATACTTAGTATTAATTCTAAAAGAGAAGGTAAGGATTAAAAAAGAGAAAGTAGCCTATATGAGCAAATGAGATTGCCAAGGGTGATCATATAAGGAAAGAGGCCATTTGGTGGGGTGATGGGAAAATTGGCACACTAATACACTGTTGGTGGATCTATGAATTAGTCTAGCCAAACATTTTCCACTTCCATTTCTGGAAAGAAATTTGGACTTGTTAAAAAATCTGTTTTGACCCCCAAAATACAACTATTAAACCTATATCCCAAAGAGATCAAACAAAGAGGAAAAATTATTTAAGGAAACAATTCTTGTAGAGAAGAGGCCAGCCATCTTCACCAACTGCTATACACAGGGCAAGAGAGCCAGCCTTGTTGAAATAGCAAGTCCTCCTGAGGGAAAGGCAAAAAGGTAATGGGTGCCAGAAGCCAAACTATCATCATCACTTTAACTACTCTCTCTCCTCGGACCATGATGGAGATAGACCAGGACCTTCAACCTAAGAGTCTTAGGAATAACAAATGTCGAGCCCAGTGCCCTCAGTCATTGTCTTAGGAAGCAATGGAAGTGCAGCCTGGCAACTTCTCCTGCACATACTGAAGCCACAGCCATCAAAGACAGAGAAAAGAAAGATCTTGCCACCAAGTCTTTGCATTGTCAAGCAATTCAACCTCAGAAATTGATATTATTTTATCAGGGAAATGGTATTAAGAGGCACTAACATCTACTTTGCCATTGCACCCTGAGGACTATGGGATTTTTATACCTTATTTGCATTTAACACTTTCCACGTGTATTGTCTCCCCCATTAGAATCTAATCTCTTTGAGCACAGGGATTGTCATGAAATTCTATTTGTATCCTTTCTGCTTAGCACAGTGCTTTGCACATTATTATTGTTGTTGTTAAGTTGTTTCAGTCATATTCAACTCTACATGACCCCATTTGGGATTTATTTGGCAAAGATGCTAGGATGGTTTGCCATTTTGTTCTCCTTTTTACAGAAATTACATTTTATATATGAAGCTGTTTGGACAGATGAAAAAAACTGAGGGTTAAGTGACTTTTCCAGAGTTACATAATCAGTAAATGTCTGAGACAAGACTTGAACTCAGGTCTTCATGAATCCTGGCTCAATGTCCTATCCACTATGCCACCTAGTTGCCCTCCTCATTGTACATAAGAAACAATAAATGCTTCATTCATTCATTCATTCATTCATTCATCCCTATGTGTAAAGTATTTATAGCATCTCTTTTTATTGGCAAAGGACTTGAAACTAAGAGTTTCGGGGGCAGTTGGGTAGCTCAGTGGATTGAGAGCCAGGCTTAGAGAAGGGAGGTCCTAGGTTCAAATCTGGCCTCAGACACTTCCCAGCTGTGTGACCTTGGGCAAGTCACTTGACCCCCATTGCCTAGCCCTTATCACTATACACAGTATTGACTCCAAGATGGAAGCTAAGAGTTTAAAAAAAAAAAAGAAACTAAGGGTTTCTCATTAATTGGGAATGACCAGGCAAATTATAGGATATGAATTTAATGAAATATTAATACTGTAAGAAATCAAGAAATGGACACTTTCAAAGAAATTTGGGAAGAGTTGTATCAACTGATGCACAGTGAAGTGAGCAGAATGTGGAGAAACAATATATGCTATTTGTAAAGAAAAATAACTTTGAGAGACTTAAGAATAAATCAGTGCAGTAGCTAACCCCCCAAAATCAGTGATGAAACATGCTACCCACCTCCTGACACAAAGGTGATGAAATCAATATACATAATGAGGTCCACATGTCTAGCTATAAGCAATACATAATAATGCACTGTTGGTGTAACTGTGAATTAATCTAGGGAGTTTGGTTTGATTGTGCCTACTCATTGCAGGAGGTTGTAATATTTGTTGAGGAGAGAACTACCAATAAATTATTCCTTTAAAAAGAAAAGAGGATGATTGAAGCATTTTTTTAAAAAATTCACAGGAGAGAATAGAGATTAGAAAGACCAGCAAGAAAAAAAGAGAAACAAAACATTTTCTAAAGTTTTATGATGAATTTAATATATACTTAAAAGGGAAATCAAGCTGAATGTAATATGTATTCATAGTTTAATGTGCAATCTTATTTTTAGTTATAATTTGCATGTAGAAATGTTCATTTTGTGCATATTTTTTAGGTTCAGAATAATAATAAAAATTAAAAAAAAAAGATTAGTAAGGGTGACAGTGGAACTAAAGGTTTTTAACCTGGGATTCGAATCTATGAATTTGTATGTTTAAAAAATTACATTTTTATTCTTACTGATCTCTACCTGAAAATTATCATTCTGAGGCTTCATGTTCAAAGAACCTCTAGTACAGAATGATGAGAAAAAAATCATACCCAGGTAAGATCCTTAGTGGCTAAATGGTAATAGAGGAATGAGAAAGCCTAAGAAATGAAAGAACTCATGGGATTTGATGGTTAGAAGGAAAGCAGAAAGTTGGGGGGGGGGGGGCAGAAATATTATAGAAAGTTTCTTAGGTAGAGATCATATACCTTAAATGTATAGGGAATTTTATCAAATTTATAAGGATATTAGCCTTTTTCCAATTGATAAATGACCAATGGTTTGAACAGACAGTTTTTGGATGAAAGAATCAAAGCTATATAGCCATATAAAATGCTCTACATTATTGATTAGAGAAATACAAGTCAAAACAACATGAAGTTATCTCACACTATTACATTGGCTAAAATGATAAACAAGGAAAAATGGCAAATGTTTGAGAGGATTGGAAAAATGGGAACATTAGTATACTGTTGGTGGAACTGTGAACTGATCTAACCATTTGGGAGAGTAATCTGGTATTATGCAAGAAAAAGTTGTAAACTGTGTATACCTTTTGACCTAGCAATGTCATTACTAGGTCTGTTTCCTAAGGTGATCAAAGTCAAAGGGAAAGAACCTATATATTTTAAAATATTTATAGCAGTTGGCTTTGTGGTGGCAAAGAACTAGAAATTGAGGGGATGCCCATCAAGTGGGAAATGGCTAAAGAAGTTGTGGCATGTGATTGTGATGGAATACCATTGGGCAATAAGAAATGATGAGGAGGCTAATTTTTAAAACTCATGGCAAGACCTGCATGAAATTATGATGAGCAAAATGCACAGACAAAAAGAACTTTATAAACAGCAACAGAAATATCATTTGAAGTATGACTTGTATATGCCTACCTCCAGAGAAAGAACTGATAAATAGAAACAAGCAAGACATAGTTTTATACAGATACATGCTTTTTGTCAAATGATGCCTCTCTAGTGCAGGAAGAGGGGAAGGGAAGGAGATTAACTTTAATGTATCAAACATAAACAACAACAACAAAAAAGCAAAATACAAGAAAAAGGTCACTGGAAATCTTAGAGAAAACATTGGGTTATCATAAAAGCCTTATTACATGTATATCTCTTCTACTATATGAGGGCAAATATCAAATCTCATTTATCTTATAAACACATATAGGTGGTTTAGGACGACTGTTGAATAAAAGAACTCAATTCTCTCTAGATTTAAACCTGACTGAAAAATGAATAATCATTTCCTAGATGTCAGATGCTTAAGGGAATGACTACCTAGAAGCTTCGATATGTCTAAGTCACAGAAACATATGCATATAAAACTCAAAGCTTATACGCCATCTGATGATGGTGAATCAGAAATATCCTCTTAACATATATAAACAATAGCATTTTTCTTTTTTCTTGTGTAACTAGAGCTACGGACTAATAAAATTTTAGTTAGAAAGACTGTTGAAGAGAGATTGGTATATATTGGATAAAACATTCAACTTGTTAGAGATCTGGGTTTGGGTTTGAGTACTGCCACTTTTTCTGTTTGATTTTGAACAAGGTTCTTATAAGATACAACTCTTTCTCACTATTGTCTCCAAAGTATGAGAGAAAAAAAGATAGTCTGTCAACTAGCAGTTAATTATTTACTATGTGTTAAGCACCATGTTAAGTATCAACTGACACATCAAATATATATGAATCATCTGAGCCTGGGGTCAGGCTAATTCCTAGGGTGACTCTAATCAGTTTAGGTCTCTTAACCAATCTACAGAAATATTTGTGAGGGAATCCCCAAACCTCTATTCTCCCCATATTCATAATTTTCTCACTGTGGTTCCACTACCACAGACAGAACAGAATAGTGGCATCACACTAAAGTATAATAATGGAAGAGATCCCAGTATTCTTATGGGACCTAAATCATAGATCGAATCATAGAACTAGGTGCCATTTTTAGACAGCAATGTAGTGCTTCTATTTGTTCTACCTCATTACAAACACTTTAGGCGTTCTAATAATCAGCAGTACTATGAGACCTTAGTGCTGCCTTTTATATCTTGTCCATGATTATTCCTGATCCTTCAGTGTGAAATTACTTAAAAATTTTTTTAAAACCCTTACCTTCTGTCTTGGAATCAATACTGTGTATTGGTCAAGTGTCTTGCCCAGGGTCACACAGCTGGGAAGTATCTGAGATCAGATTTGAACCTAGGACCTCCCATCTCTAGGCCTGGCTCTCAGTCCACTGAGCTACCCAGCTGCCCCCCAGTGTGAAATTACTTGCAGCTGCCCCTAAAACGGTTTCCTAGTGCCTAGAAATTTTCCTTGTTATCTTAAAATTTTCTTTGTATATTTAAGATAAGATGCAGTCTTACTGGGGGTACCACAAAACCATTTACCACCAGGTTATACTGAATCTTTTCCATTCTGTTTTCTTATTTGTCAGATGATGATAACATTTGTATTATTTGCTAGAATTCCTGCAAGGATAAAATGAGATAATGTATGTAAATATTTTTTAAAAATTATGAAGCTATTATTGCCTCTTTGGCTCCTATGCCAAAGTCCCGTTCCAATGTCTTGTTTGCCATGGAGGTCACATTGGGCTCTCAAAGCTACTTCCAGTGGGTACAAGCTATAGCATGTTCTACCAAGATGGAGGGACTTCAAAAGCAAGCTCATTGATTGCACTCATGAATTAATCAAACTCACTTTGGAGATACCAGTCACTAGGAAGGATGTGATGTAGTTAAATTTTTTGGCCATTGTAATTTGGAAGACTAAATCTTAGAGAAATTATAATCTGTGCCAGTAAAGGGAATACTAGACAATTAAAATCACGGATTCTAGAATTATTGAAGTACCCTCAACTATTCCACATACCCCTTAGGGATAGGAACTACTTTTTCTCAGCAATGCCTAGCAGATTGCCTTGTAGACACAATACAACTTGTCATTTGATTGGGTCAAGTATATATATACATAGCTTCTTTTTTTTTTTTTTGCTAAGGTACTCTATCCAGGGAATACTATGATAAACTGGTTGAGAAACAAGAGTCCTAATGATATAAAGACATTAATGAAAATTCTAAGAGCCCCTAGTATTCTCTGGGAGTGACTCATATACTGGGATAAGTAAACTCTTTGTTCAACTTCAGAGCAGGGCACCCATTCTGGTTAAATTCATTCTTTTGAAGAATGAAAGAAAATAAATAAATAAGAAAGAAAATAAATAAGTTTGGGAACTGTCTTTTGAATGTTATATTCTTGAAATATAGGAAAAAGTCTATCCAGTGAAAATGTATTTGTATAATAGCTATTATAATTGGTCATCTAAAGGAATGAGTACAAACATAAAAATAGTTTTTGATGGATTGTAATCCATTTCACCTGATAAAAGTCCACATTGATAATTGTTTCCTATGTGCTATGTACGAAATTCCTTTATTCCCTTGGAATAAGCAACCATTTAGATGGATGAACTCTTAGAAATGAAAGTACTGTTATTATTCTTTTGCAGCTAGTTAAATTTTTAGTGTGGTTCTTAGTCTCTATGGTGGTTTTGAAAATGATTTATTGGGTGTATCTTATAAAAGAGGAAGTGGGGAAAGAAAAGCAATTTAGGATTCAATACTAATCACTGATTTATTATTCTGCTTACAATGCCCTAACAATGCCCAGCTACCAAAATAATACCATTAAAATGTATTGCTGGTAATATTAATCACACAGTGTTGTTGTGTTGTTTTTTTATTCCAAGAAAGAAGACTTAAATTGTATTCTAGCTGTGCTGTATTTTGTTCATTTTTAGATTGTTCCTGTTTGCACACTTATCTTGACTCCTCTTACCCATCCTATATATCACCCATAAATTTTAAGAGGCATTACCTATAAATAGGTAGGCAAAATACCCACAGACATAGGGATTAAAAGGTTTGGAAAATGATGACTGGTTATAGAAGTTGGAACTTGTGTCTTGTTATTAACATGTAAATATCTTTAGAAGGATTCTTGGAGAGACATATGAAGAGAGAAAAACAAAATAAACAGAAAAAGTAACAAAGTTAAAGGGGATATGATGGCTGAATTTGAGAGAAAATAACAGAATTACATTCTTCTTAGATATATGCTGGTAGTGTTTACTACATACTTCCTTCCCAACATTATTATTAATGCTACTTTTCATTTTCATGAAACATTGAGATTGTTATGCAAGGAGAGAAGGGTGTAAGGCATATTGGTACTATCCTTAAAGTCCATATGTAGGGGCAGCTAGATGACTCAGCCAGGCCTGGAGATGGAAGATCCTGGGTTCAAATTTGGCCTTAGACATTGCCTAGATATGTGACCTTAGATAAGACAAACGCCAATTGCCTAGTCCTTACCAGTCTTCTACCTTGGAACTGATGCTTAATATTGATTCTAAGATGGAAGGTAAGGATTAAAAAAAAAAAGTCCATTTGTGTTGATTTGGGTACACTGATACTCACTAAAGTAAGTATAGACATTCCAGTTGCTCTCTCCTTCCCAGTAAGCATTTCAGCAGAAATGGAGCAGGGATAGGAAAGGGAAGTGGGATTCTTAGAATCTACTAGATAAAGTTTTAAGATCTTCTGATTGATGAAATAAATTATAGCTGAGAAGAATGTACCATTTTGTATGCTTTACTCATTTGGTCTTTATAATAATCCTGTGGAATAGACACTACAGTTATTATTATTGTCACCGGCTGGGGCTAATGAAAGGGGTAACACTATCATTTAATCACATTTCTCTCCTTTTCCTTTATATCTAAGTAGACTTGCCCATTGACACTTTGTTAAGAGAACAATTGATACCTCTTAACAAAGTACCAAATCTGTACTCTATACTCTTTATAGGTGAAAGATAATTCCCAATTGGCTCTCCTGACATTAGCTTTATTTCACTATGGTTTACAGAAATCAAATGGATTTGTCCAAGGCTACGCAGCTAGTAAGTATCAAAGGCAGAAATTAGGTTTCTCCTGACTCTTAAGTCCAGGGCACTTTCCATAACAGAGTGCCACTCTTCATGATGACATATAGCTCTCTGGCTCTAAGATTATATAGAAGAGAAGGCTGTTGCTAAGAAAAGATAAATAGAGGTAGGATGAAGGAAAACATCCCTAAGAAAAAGGAAAGGAGTTGAATATGGCTTTTAAAGTGTTAATGAGGTAATAATGAGGTGAGAAAGTGATTGGCATTTCCTGGATTGATCCCCATTTTCATTTGTTCCCAGGAGTTCTCTGGGGGTGCTGATATTATAAAAGGCAAAGGCTGAGGATCTCTAAGATCTCTAAGATCTATGGTTAGAATGAAGGTACAATTTTTCAGTGACCCGTATAGAGTATATTTTGTTTATATTTCTGTCATAACCAAATGTTATCATTTGTACTTCAAGCATAGGCTGGTTTCTCTCCTAGAAGAGTAGGAAAGGGGGCTTAAAGAATATCTCTCCAGGTTGTTCATGAAAAGAACATATTCCTTAAGACAATGGAAGAAAGGCTTCTGTGTGAAAAGGAAGAAGAAAAGTTGGGGGAAAATCTCTATGTGTGTGTCACAAGGTTGAAGGGTAGAAGAATATTAAATAGAGAAGAAAGGCAAAAATTCTTGGAACTAAGAAGCATGAAGTTCTTCCTGAAGAGGAGGGATTTATATAGACTAAAGAAAAAGTAGCTGCACCTCCGGTAGGGGAATGATGTTAGAGATTCCCTGATTCTTTTAGGTGGGAGAATCACCCAAGAGATGCCAGAGGAAGAAGAGAGCAGTCATGGTGTTGGCAGCTTCCTACTGGAAGGTCCCAAGAGACCTCTTTGTTGACATGAAGACAATAGTGAATTCTCTTGTCTTTCTGGGGCATGTTTAAAAAAGCTTCTAAGGGAACCTCTGAAAACTTGTCAAACAGATGACTACTACCCATTTCAGGTGATTGATATGAGCAGGAGTGATACTGCTAGACAGAATAAAAAAATCCACAAAGAATCGCTAAAGATGATAAAAATCTTGAGCAAGAAAGTATAGATCAAGGAATTCAAGAAAGAGGCAAATCTGAGAAGTGAATAGTGGGCTAAGGAGAGCACCTACCTCCCAGAGTTGTAAGGATGAAATGAATTACAATTTGCAAAATGCTTTTCCAATCTTAAAGTGCTATATAAATCATCATCATCTGAGACTAGTATTCATATTTCTGTATCACGGTTTGAGTATTGTAGCCAAGATGGACCATAATGATGATAATGAATTTGCTAGAAGATGGATGGGGGAAGACTTTGAGGAAGTCCCTTCCCTTGCATTTCTTCATTGTAATATTGTTTTCATACACCCAATTATGTGGAGGTTGATGTTTTGGGCATCTTCTAAACATTAAACATTAAGTGCTGGGAAAGCTGACCTGTACACAGTAAATGCATAATTTTGTTCTAGTGTATAGGAAAAATTATTTAATTAGTATCACATAAATCTAAAATAACATGGAATGTGGAATATTAGAAGAATTAACTCAATAAAAAACATACAAGTGATCAAAAATGACTCATAATAAAGTTCTTAATGATTCCAAAAAGTATAGTTCTCAATTATTTTTCTCAGAAAGATTACACTAAATTATAATTGAGACCAATTCTGGGACTAGTCAGGCCTATGTAAAACTGAGGGATTTCCAAATCCTAATAGAGAAAGAAAAAGAGAAGAAAAGGAAGCAAAGGCAGGACTCCATTTTTGGGCTCAAGTCCAAGTTGACGCAGTCTCATGACTCTCCAGTAGAAAAGGAAGCCCTTCTTTCTCTAAGCCATCAGGAAGGAAGTCAGAGCAACTTCAGTAATCTCCTGTGACCAGTCTGAAGGAAAACTGTTGGAGGGAGAGAAAAAGACCACTGATGACCTGGCCAACTCCATTCTGACTCCATGATTACTGCTTCCAATCAAATTATATCACATTTAGTCAAGTATCCCCTCATTAGGATCTAAAACTACATGTCAGCTCTTCTTCCTTCAACAGATGGTGACTTAACAGTCCCTCCCAAAAGAAAAAAAATCAATCCCTTTCAATATAGGAAAAAGTCATTTTAGTGGGGTTTTGACCACTAGAAATAGAAAATAGAAATAGAAAATAGAAATACTCACTAGGAAATACAGTAATTCAACCAAGAAGGACCTTTACTTTACAATAGAAAGACACCTCCTTAATCCATTCACTTGCAATGGCAGGAGCTGGGTGGGTGGAGAGGCCAGTTATTCTATCTCCATCATTCAGACATTCTTTTAAGAAGGGGTCACTTGTCAGATGTGATGTTCCCAAAGGTAATAGGAAGCTAGAGAACTTCTGAAACACCTAAAGGACCAGTTTGGTGAGAATGTATGTTCTGAGAGTTGTAGAAATTTAATCCAAAGGGCTCAAAGAGGAAGGAAGGGGGAGAAAATTTCCTCTAACCTAGATACCATAAAGAGAGTCACAAAGTAAAAGAAGAGCAGGGACAATACTCAGAAGTTCACAGGAGACAAAAATCCACAAAGAGTCAGTCATAGAACTCATGACTTGAGATGTCTGAAGAAAACAAGAACTACATTTTTTTTTCCTTCCATGTGGCATTTGGTGGGATCAGGACTCTGGCTATAATATGGTTCTGTAAGAGTAAAACATATTCAAAAGAAAGAAGATAAAAAGGGAAAGGGTAGAATTTTACATTTCCTCAGGAAGAAATCATGCAAGAAAGCAAGGAAAGGATGATGGATATTGTGTGGGAAGATATCAATATAGGTTAAAATACAAGTAATAGTGATATCAGAGACCATGTGCAAAGGAATATTAGTAATAATAACTTGTATTTATATGTAGCACTTTGAGGTTTGCAAAGTGCATTTTATATGTTAATTATTTGATCCTCACACAGCACTCCTGTCAGGTAGGTGCTACTCTCTCTGTTTTACAGGTGAAAATTTGATGCAAAGAGAGATTAAATGACTTTCCCAGGATCATACATTTAAATTTTTTTTTATTTAATTGATTAAGAAAAATTTTCCATGGTTACATGATTCATGTTCTTCCCCTCCCCTCTTACCACCTCCACTCCCATAGCCAACACTCAATTCCACTGGGTTTTACATGTGTCATTGATCAAGACCTATTTCCATATTATTATTTTTACTTGGGTGAGTAGAGTCTATATCTCCAATCATATCCCCATTGACTTATGTGATCAAACAGTTGTTTTTCTTCTCTGTTTCTACTTCCACAGTTCTTTCTCTGGATCCAGGCTCACACATTTATAAGTAACTGAGGCCATAGTTGAACTCAAGTCTTCTGATTCTAAGACCTGTGCATGTAGCTGCCAATTTTTAAGAAGACATAGAAGGGAAAAGATCATCAGCCTTGCATGTAGGCAAGTAATAGTAGAGGAGTGATATGTTCTGTATGACATATATTAGAGCTCAATGTTTCCCAAAGAACAGCTAGTATTTATTGACTTAATTCAACCTTCATCCTTAAAAACATAAAGAATCCAGTAATGGAGAATTGATATTTTGGAACTAATTCAGACAAACAAGACAATATTGGATCCTGGTAGGTGAAAATAGTGGGATCCTTAGGGAGAAATGATGACTCCATCTTAGAATTTATGATAAAGGGAAGGAAGGCATAATCTAACTTGCCCTTTAGATGATGAAAGAAGATTTCATGTTCAAAAATTCTATGGGAGAAGTAAGCCCAAGAAGAAATGGGACTTGTTTGAATGTTTGGAGTCTTGATAATTACTGCAATATAGCATCTCTAACTTAAATGAATATTCAGGTTTTAATGAGCTGCTTCATTTATAGTATCTTATTTGACCTTCAGGCCAACCCTCAAATATCATTATTATATTTTACAGATTAAAAAATTCATTTTCTGAGGGGTATCTTGGCCATGATGAGTCTAATAGCTAGTAAGAGGGCAGGATTAGAACCCATCTCTTGTCCCATTTCAAGGCCAGGACCCTTTCCAGCATACCACACTGGCAGTTAACAAACTATTTCATTCTGGCAATTCTCTTAAAAGCCACACTAAGTGGAGTCCTAAGTAAGAAGCATATCCAGGAAAGGAGGGCTCATCATGTATCTGGAGTGAGGGCTAAACAATGATAGTAATTCACTGGGAGTCACAGACTCTCAAAGTATTTAGAGTTAAGGATTCTTAATCTTTTTCTGTATATGAATCATGGACTCCTATGGCCATTTGTTAAAGCCTTCTCAGAATGATATTTTTACATATGTGATCACATAAGAAACCCACCTAATTTAAATGTAGTCATAAAAATATTTTTTAACAAAACAAGATAGGGAAGCTAGTTGGGCTCAATGGGAAGAGGGACAGGTCTAGAGGTCCTGGGTTCAAATCTGGCCTCAGACACTTCCTAGTTTAGTGATCCTGGGCAAGTCATTTAACTCCAATTGCCCAACCCTTACCATTGCTCTTCTGTCTTGGCACTGATCATTAGTATCTATTCTAACAAGAAAGAAAGAAAGAAAGAAAGAAAGAAAGAAAGAAAGAAAGAAAGAAAGAAAGAAAGAAAGAAAGAAAGAAAGAAAGAAAGAAAGAAAGAAAGAAAGAAAGAAAGAAAGAAAGAAAGAAAGAAAGAAAGAAAGAAAGAAAGAAAGAAGGAAAGAAAGAAAGAAAGAAAGAGAAAGAAAGAAAGAAAGAAAGAAAGAAAGAAAGAAAGAAAGAAAGAAAGAAAGCAGAAAGGGAGGAAGGGAGGGAGGGAGGAAGGGAGGAAGGAAGGAAGGAAGGAAGGAAGGAAGGAAGGAAGGAAGGAAGGAAGGAAGGAAGGAAGGAAGGAAATAAGTTCATGATCCTCAAGTTGAGTCCCAGATCTAGAGGAAGCCTCTAAGCTTGTGGAGTAGAGGGACCCCCTTTAATTGATTTACAAAAGGACATGGACAGCAATTATATAGGATGAGAGGTATAGATGTATTGTATTGCTGATAGCACTAATCTTGTGATCACAGATTCATTGAAGTATTGAAATAATAAGACGTACAGAAGCTCACAGAATGGTTGCGAAAACAATTAAATTCAATTTGCATTAAGGGGCATCTCTGTATAAGAAAGGACTTTCTGATAGATAGCCTTCCATGGCATCACTCTTTACTGTAGTTTCCTTGACAAATCTCAAGGAGATAATCTTCTCTCTTCCCATTCTACTTTTCTGTACCCCTTTAAGTAATCTTCCCCCAGTAGACTGTAAGCTTTTTGAGGGCAGGGGCTATCCTGTTTACTTTTTTGATGAAAGGAGTATCTCCAGTGCTTAGCATTTTGCTAAATTATGTTTATCTATCTATCTATCTATCTATCTATCTATCTATCTATCTATCTATCTATCTATCTATCTGTCTATCTGTCCAAATGGGTTAGTATATACTGAATGGAATCTAGATATTGTTAAAATAACTTTTTAGTCAGATAAAGTGCTAGAAGGATATGTTAGACTGTTAGAGGACCACCCTATTTAAGATGATGGCTGTGTGATATATAGTTCACAAAATATTGATGCAGGTACCCCACAAACTTTTGCCAAGGTTGGCATTACTATGACGGATTACCTGGTTTTTAGGCAATCTTGTAAGTTCTCTTACTACAGACTTTTCCCTGGCTATACTTGAAGCTACCTGACTTAAAATCAGATAAGGATGACTGATCTTTGCTTTGCATATAGTAACCCTTAAAGAAAAAAAGAAAAAGAATGCTTTTTCATTCATTCATTCATTCACTTGTTAATTCTTAACTATGGGTTGGGACCATCTTGAGATTCTCTCTTTGAATATTTGCAAAACTGAAGAGGGATGGAATAATAATTTCACCATGGGCTTCAGAAAGTCTAGGGGACACTTGGAGCACATTCAGAAACAGGTCTCTGTTTTAGGGATGCCTGTAATCCATTTTGAAGTGACAATTGTTCCCTTAGAATCATTAGCCTTGCTAAAGGGTATTTATCAGATTTGGGATACAGATGTCCACACCCTTCTCCCCAGGCATTTCTTTAAGGATTCCTGGACTAGAATCCAGGTGAGTTCTGGGAAGAAAGGGAGAAGTTTCTTCAATAAACTCTCATCTCTCATCTGGGAACCTTACTTTCGTCTTATTGGGGATGACTTCTGCCATTGGCAGGGGTGGGTCAACTACGGTAACCTGCCAGCTGAATTTTGAAATGTGAGCAAATGAGGCTATTATTTTAATAAAAATGTTTTCTTGTCTAGCACATATTGAGAGATGGGAGTGTGGAGATAAAATATGTTTTGGAAGAAGTAGTTGGTTCTCAAAAAAGTTGGGTGGATTACTGAAACATATAAGGTATTTTATAGAATAGCACAAAAGGCAAAGCATCTGCCTCAAAAAGCTTATAGTACAAGTTAGTCATAGACTACTTCGTAACTTATAAACGTGTGGGTGATTTCATAATGTGGATGAGGACTGCACATAAATGAGCTACAAGAAGAAGAATATTTGGGGAAGAGAAAGAGTGGATTTGGCTTGCAAAATTGAAAAAGCTTTCACTAGGAGTGGTGTGAAAATTGGCAGGATTTGATGAGTGTGAGAAATCAAAGGGAAAAAGAAGAACAGAGGCTTCAAGGAGAATAAGTTATGCAAAATATAGTGTAGCATTTACACTTGAAAACTGGAAAAGTAAATCAGAGGAATTAAAAGTTGGAGAGCAACTTAATTCAGACAGAAGGAGACAATGACATCTTCAACATGGGCTGGAAAGGAAATATGCAAGAATGAGATATCAGAAAGTCAATGAGTTTGTGGTAACAAAAGGAAATCTGGTGCTAACAATTTCAACTACTAGGATAACTATAAAGTTGTTTTCCCCTATCAGCTTCATTTAGGTGCTGTGGTACCCTGACTTCATGGGAGAACCCTGAAAATGTCAGGCTTGTCTCCAGGAAGTCAAGTTACACTTTGAGTTCTGGGTGTAGGTCAGGGGTCAAAAAATGGATCCTATTGCCTCCAGGATCAAATACAAAATGCTCTATTTGACATCCAAAGACCTTTATAACCTAGTCCCTTTCTACCTTTCCAGACTTCTTACATCCTATTTCCCTTCATGCATTCTTTGATATAATGACACTGGTCACCTAATTGTTTTACATGAGCAAGACACTCCATATTCTAGATATATTTTTGGCTGCCACCAATGCCTTGAAACACTATCCCATTTCAGCTCTGAATACTGACCTCTCTAACTTCCTTTAACTCTCAACTAAAATCCCACTTTATTCAGGAAGCCTTTCCCAATTCCTCTTAGTTATAGTGCCCTCCTTTTGTTTTTTGTCTTTCAAGTCATTTTTCAGTCCCATCTGACTCTCTGTGACCCCATTTGGGTTTTTTCTTGGCAGAGATACTAGAGTGGGTTTGCCATTTTCTTCTCTAGCTCATTTGAAAGATGAAGAAACTGAAGTAAACTGGGAGAAGTGACTTTTCCAGGGTCACTCAGCTAGTAAATGTAGGAGGCTAGTTTTAAACTCAGGAAGACAAATCTTCCTGACTATAGACCAACCACTCTATCTACTGATTTATCCTTTATATAGCTTGTTTTGTATATATTTGTTTGCATGTTGTCTTCCCCACTAAACAGTAAGCTCCTTGAGGACAGGGACTGTCTTTTTCCTCTTTTTGTATTCCCAGTGTTTGGCACACACCTAGTAGGCACTTAATATATGTTTATTGATTGGCTGATCAAAGATTTGTTTAGTTTTACCTTGCTTATTGAATTCCCTCTATACATATGAGAAAACTACATTGTTCTACTGGCTGATAGCCCTTGAGGATATTAGAAACTTTGGGCACTGGAAATAACTGTTTTATTTTAATGGTAGGATTGATGATTAAGTGGGGGTACTGAAACCAACAGTACTGGAAGCCATTGCTGAAACGGGTTTCAAGACAGAACAAAAGGCAAACTGGCCCTGTTTTTTTGCTCCTTCTTTTTCAGGCCCATGCTCAAGTCTGGCATCTCTACAATACATCTTTTCGTTCAACTCAAGGAGGGCAAGTGTCTATTGCACTTAGTTCCCACTGGATCAGCCCTCGAAAGATGACTGAACACGACTTGAAAGAATGTCAAAAATCTCTTGATTTTGTATTGGGTTGGTTTGCTAAACCTATCTTCATTGATGGTGACTACCCTCAGAGCATGAAGGAAAATCTTTCATCTCTTTTGCCAAATTTTACTGAATCTGAGAAAAATTTCATCAAGGGAACAGCTGACTTTTTTGCACTTTCCTTTGGACCAACCCTGAGTTTTCAGCTCTTGGATCCTCATATGAAGTTTCGACAATTAGAATCACCAAGCCTGAGGCAGCTCCTTTCCTGGATAGACCTTGAATATA
The DNA here is from genome assembly GCF_027887165.1 of Monodelphis domestica. Taxonomy (NCBI): domain Eukaryota; kingdom Metazoa; phylum Chordata; class Mammalia; order Didelphimorphia; family Didelphidae; genus Monodelphis; species Monodelphis domestica. Next base: position 305,781,963 of record NC_077230.1, read on the forward strand.
ACCATCCTCAGATTTTTATTGTGGAGAATGGCTGGTTTGTTTCAGGTACCACCAAGAGGGATGATGCCAAGTACATGTATTACCTGAAAAAGTTCATTATGGAAACTTTAAAAGGTAGGAGTATTGCTAACATATTAATTTCCATTAAAATTCATTAAGAAAAGAGTGGTATTCATTAAATTCTAATATTTTATTTTTATTATTTAACAACAATAGTAAAATAATAACTCGAACTGTATAATGTTTTTTGGTTTACAAAGCTCTTTACAAATATTATCTCATTGTTTCTTCACAAAAACCCTGGCAAGTGGGTGCTGTTATTATCTCCATTTTTATAGATGAGGAAACTGAGGCAGGCAGCATTTAAGTGACTAGCCCAATGTCATATAGGCAGTAAGATATGTTATGGCAATAGTAATGTTTAGCATTTATACAGTACCTTTCCAGTTGAGAAGTAAAATTATTTACAGATAACCTAATATTAGCTTCATTGTGTGGAAGGGAAAACTGGGATATGATGAGCAAAATTCTGAGTTGGGTTCTGAGCTCCTTCTACTAAATCATCTTAAGCACAAAAAATACTCAAAATATATAGCCACTAGTATAAGTGCTTACCTACTACTAGGTGATGCTGAAGAACATTCATATGTATATTTAAAAAAGAGTACATTAGAATGTCATGTGAAAATAATTATTCAATAGTTTTCTAAACATTTAAAAGCCCTACCTTTGAATGAAATGAAATCCAAACTTCAGTGCTAGGAAATCAGAATACTAGTTTTCAGGCGACAAGGTAACATGAGAGGAGATTTATGTTGTGGGGTCAATGTTAAGCTCTAGGCTTGATTGCAACTTTGTGTAAATGTTTAAAAATTAATTTACTTAGCCATGCACATTATACTTAATCTTAGTATTTACATAACAGAATTAGAAATTTATATATTTTTTTAATTTAACAAACATTGCTGGAGTGTTGCCACTGAAAGAGAGACTTTGAAACTAAAAGTGTATCTTTCAGGGTTAGTGTTAGAGAACCATGTAGACTCAATTATTAATTTACACTTTTTAAATGATCTAGAAACCATTAAGAGAAGAAATAAACATTTTTCCCTAATAACTTTGAGATGGCTATAAAAATCAAAAGACTCAGTATTATCACCATGATGTAGATTGCGAGGTTGGTTGTTATAAATAAATATCTTAATTATGAGGAATTGCATTTGTTTTATTTTTTAGTGATCTGGGGACTTCATATAATAGATTACTCATAAGACAAATGAGTAATTCAAGATTATTTTGTCTTTTCTTCCCTCCTCCCCTCCTTTCCTTTCCTCCTACTAGCCATCAAATATGATGGAGTCGAAGTCATTGGTTATACTGTTTGGTCCCTCATGGATGGCTTTGAATGGCACAGAGGATACAGCATTAGACGTGGATTATTTTACATAGATTTCCTAAGTCATGATAAGAAGCTGCTGCCAAAGTCTTCAGCCTTGTTTTACCAAAAGCTGATAGAAAGAAATGGCTTCCCTTCTTTACCAGAAAATCTACCCATAGAAGGGACATTTCCATGTGGCTTTGCTTGGGGAGTTGTTGACAACTACATTCAAGTAAGTCAGCTGTCACAAATCAACAATCCCATCAAGTCTTGTTTCTAGTAAGTAGTGTTTCATTTTTAGGCTAAAACTCTATGCGTTCAATTCGTTGGGCCAAATAGTTCTACAATCATACATGGAAAACACCAAATTTGATAAATTACACCTTCAATTAAAGTATTCCTACTTCCATAATGAACTTGAAGCAGTTGGAAAAAGAGGAAATTAAATATATCAAGGTTTAATGAGAAAGAAATAGTATAAAATTCATTATTCTTCAATAATTCACTAATCTTAACTTATAAAACTAAATATATTCTTAAAGTTAATATTCATCATTGGGTATAATTACTAAATAACCATCTATCCAGAGGCATTTGTTGGTGCTCCCACACTCTGTGGAATTCTTTTATCTCTGGTAATTTAAAGAGAGTCATTTTTAGTGTTTTATTATATACTTTTAAAAGTAACTGACTTGATTGGAAAGAGTGAATAGATAAGACTTTTGAACCATAATGAAGGCTATTTGAAGGATCATAGAGAGAAACAGTCTTGGCAAAACTGAAGAAGGATGACCCTGACTACTTTTAAGTCCCATCCAAAATCCCATTTCTTATTTCCCTAATCCCCCTCTGTTAATTATTTCCCATTTATCTTGTACATAACTTGCTTTGTATATTTGTTTGCATAGTTTCCCATCAGATTGGAAGCTGCTTTAGATCAGGGACTGTCTTTTCCCTCTTTTTGTATCCCCAGAGCTTAGCACAGTGCCTGGCACATAGCAAATGTCTAATAACTGATTGTGTTAAAGACAGGTTTAAACATAGATCTTCCTGGCTTCAAGAGTGGCTCTCTGTTATGCACACTGCTTCATTTTTATATGATTGTAGCAAAACTGGTTGATTTGGAAAGACTCAGAACAATTCATTACAGTTTATTTGTTTGCATGACCTAGAGAACAATAGAACTATAGGAATTCAAGTTTTGTCATTTGTGGGACTACTTTCAGCAGTCACAGTAACTTATAAAGACTGATTAAATGAACAAGTTAAGTGCTTACTATATGCTAAGTACTGGAGCTACATATGTAAATGGTTAGCAATGGTCATTCAATTTGTTCACCTCCAATTCTATTTCAGTTCTATAGATCTGGGTTTATGCAAGGTGTCCCAAAAGTCATGCCCTTCAGACAGACTTTTAGGACACTTTGCATGCTGAACAACAATGAACTCTACTGATACATATTTAAAAGAGAATAAGTAGAACTGAAGTTTGATTATTCAGGAAATGGAATTTCTTCTCATTATAAAGAGATTATAAGAAATGTGAACTACTTTAGGTTGTGGACCTAAATGAGATTTATTCAGTCTCTTATTTGTATATTATGCATATTATGTTCAAAACACTATTCTAGGCATCTTGGAGAATTCAAAGAACTTATTTGTTTCAGTAAACAGCTATTATAGGTCTAGTATATATAAGACTTCTATTTAACTCTGTGCCCAATTCATTGTTCCTATTCACCATCTGTACAAACATTATATTCTGATAATTAAATCATATCTGACATCATATGCTCTCATGGATTATTCACTTGTCTGAATGCCATAAACTGGATATTAGCTATTCTTCATCCTCTTGGTTTTTCCTTTATGGATTGTTAGGCCAAACATTGGAATGGCTGTAAATCTCATCCAGAAGCTCTGCATTGTTTTGAAACTTGATTGAGCCAGCAAAATAGCACATTATTCTCAAATAAAAAGAGTATTTGGCACACTTCACCATCTATACAGAATTCTTCTAACACAGACTTTGTGCTAAATGTCTGCATGATAATGGTAAATACCTTAGATGATCATGCATCTCCTTGTTTTTGGGGTGAGCCCTTTGTATTGAGAGGGACCCCGATATGGGAGAGTCGTTGTATGATGCTGGAAGGATGGCCAAATAGAGCTCTTCTTATCTCCTTTCCTCTCATCTTTCTCTAAGGGAGACCTTAATTCCTTCCAAGAGGGGAAACAGGAGATTGGGTCAGGATACTATTCTATTCTCCTTAGAGAGAGGGGGTACCAGACTAGAATTAGATCTGTCTGCTCTCTTTCATATTGTCTGTCAAGGGAATATGATCAGTTTCAATCTAAGTAATGAACACTGTCCTTTTGAGGAGAAAAGGGAACCCAAAGCTCTATAGCCAAGGTGTGACTCTTTTCCCACTAAATTGGGGATTCCACAATGAACACACATAGAAAATAACAAATAAACTCAATTATCCAAATCATAGCAAAATAGACATAAGAGAAGGTATACATAGGAGAATGTATAGCAGGTAAAACAAAGTGAAGGAGTTCTTTCATTGAGAGTCAGATAATTAAGCTCAACCAAAAGTATCCTGCATCTTACCCAAAGGGAAATTCCACTAAGTCTCTAAAATAGCAAGTTCAAAATAAGGACAGGATAGAGGTTTACCTCTCCTCTCATGTCTTCCCAGTATCTTTTGCTTTAACATACTTGGAGTGGGGTTGGGCTCTTCTGTCTTTTCTCTCAAAGCTGGAAGCTAAGAGCACCTGAATGATGAATTCCCAAGGGAGTCTGGGAAAGGCTGGAGCTCTAATCCTAACCCTTCACCTACTTTGCCCTACCTCTTATGCCAGGGTACATTTATCTCCACCAAAAAGGAGAATGTCCCATACCAATGGGCTTTTGGACAAGGGATCACATAGTCAACAAACTAAATTAAAGAAACAACAAAAGCAGATCTTGCTATAGATTCTCTATATATTTTATTTATTTTCATATTTATTTTCATGAATAAAATGATCTGCTGTAGAGAATCAATTTTGAAGGCCTGCCTTTTTCTTTGGAGTATATTCACATTATTTTAATAAATATTTATGAAGATGGAAATAGTTTGTTTTAAAAACCCTGTAGGTCCTTTCTATCTTCTGTTTGGTGTCTTCCTTTCAGTTTCATGTTTAAATGTCCTTAGATTGACTTTGCTTATTTGGGATTTTTTGCCAAGTTTTCTTTTAAACTTGTTTTATCTTCCACTGATTTTTTATAGTTTTGAGGTGATATTTCTCAAAATCTTCATTATTTTTGTCTGTCAGATTTTATAAATGAGTTTATATATGACAAACTTATATTGGCCTTGGCCTCCATATCTTTCTGAATGACAATTAAATCAAGTATTTGCCAAACAATTTTTAAGTTTATTTGGGATTCTTCATTCCAGTCAAATCAGTTAAATTATATCAGTTAAACTTCTGCACTAAATTATTGCAATCAGTATGTATAAACTTTCTTCCATTCATTTTTTATCTTATTTTTTGTTATCAATTTCTTGTTTGGTAGTCTAGATTGGACTTATTTTAATTTGATGTCCTACCTTTTCCCAGGTTATCAATATTTTATTTTTTGTTATCAATAACTTGTTTGGTAGGTTAGATTGGATTTGTTTTAATTGAATGCCTTATCTTTTACTATTTTTTTCTTTCTTCTAGCTTTATGCTAATTTTGATCTCCATTCAATAAATTGAATGTTGATTCAAGAAAGATCTCCCACATTAGTAATGAGTCATCTCTTGAGGAAGAGAACAGGCTTAACTCCCTTTGGGAAATTGTAGAGATCCTTTAATGACCTCAATCTTTTCCCTGAAATAAAACCCATCTTTTGGTACCAACATCGTTGTTGTATGGCCACAAATCTCAAAATACTATAGTCTTCAAAACAAAAAAATGAATAGCATTTAGAAGACAATAGAGAGCAGCCTGCAACACATAAGAAATAAGGAACTCCTGAGAAGAATTATAGTAAAGGATAGTATCAGAGACGTATTTGATAAAAACAAACAAAAAACAAGATGGGATGGACAAATGACAAGAATGAGGACAAACCAGTTGACAGCTAATATGATAGCCTTGCAGTGATAAGAGAAAGTGAGGAAGGCCCCCAGCATGTTGAGTACTCTCAACATGGCAAACTTGTGGGAAAATATAAATAGCAATCACAAAAGATGGGGAAGTAAGGATGGGTTCCAATCTGAATCATAAGAAAACACATTCAAATCTGCAAGATCACAGATCTATTCACATATTTAAGTGTGTGTAAGACACTGTGCAAAGCAAAAGGAGAAAGACAATAAATAATGAGATATAAGGAGCTTAAAGTCTAGCAAGAACTATAAAATATGTTTATAAATCTTATAAGGCAGGTTGAATATAGTGTCCATCTACTTCAATCCATATCTGAAGAAGAATTCCCAGTATTACATACTGGATTTCCTCTCTGTCACAATACTCTACATATTGTTATCTAATTTCCCTTTGAAGATCTCCAATAAAGGGGAACCTCCCAAGGTAACTTTTTCTATATTGGGATTGCTTTTACTGTTAAAAGATTTTTTCTTCACATCAAGACTAAATTTGCCTTTTGGTATTTTCCAGAATCAGATTTCCCTGTGTTGGTTCCCCTGCCTTTTAAAGAACAAAATTATCATTAAGGCTAGTCAAGAAGTTATTAACTCTCCTTTTGGAAGAGAGAAGGCTCTAGCAAATATCTGAAAAATTGAAGCCTCTTCTTCCCTAATAACTATTATACCTCTGTAGTAGATTGTGATTCAGGTTCAAATATCTGAAAAATTGAAGCCTCTTCTTCCCTAATAACTATTATACCTCTGTAGTAGATTGTGATTCAGGTCCCAAATTGCTCATGTTTTTCTTCTTTCTGTCCAAGTGGTCAGTAGTATATTCCCATGATAAAATCATTTCTATTTTTTCCTTTTACTGATTTTCATACAAAATGTTTTCTCTTTGGTTCCTGAAAAAAACTTTTTTATGTTAGTATATCTTTTTATCATGCAACATTCCCCCCTGGCCCTTTCTTTCTTTTGTTTCTTTGGAATAAAGTAGTTATAGTCTAATCATGCATTTCATCTCACCAAACATCAGTGATTGATAGGAGGTCAAAACTACTTCCTTTCCATAGGATATCTAATTCTTCTTTCTGTTGCCTAAACTTTGGGCATTTGTACATATTTGAGACCACAGGTTCTACTACTGACTCCTTTCCTGGCTTTTGTCTCTGAGAATTCCTGCACCTTTCAGTTGATAATCTTTACCTTCACTGTACTTTCAATGGCCTTGTGTTTGGGAGATATACATAGGCATTTTTCTTCAACTCCCTTCTTTTTTAAAAATTATAATAAAGTATAAATTTACTTAAATAAAGTCTTTACCAGCCTTAGATAGATACCATCCCAAGCCAGCAATTTGATCTCCATGTATTTTAAAGTTGTGGTCCAGAAATCTAAATCTCATTCTTAGACAACATATTCTTAGCCAGCTCTTTACATCTCAGATCAGTTTTAAGGATCTGAACTGAGTGATGGTAGGAATGGAGAAGGAGATGAATATGAGAAATATCACGAAAGCAGAAATACTAGAAGACAGTGAATGGATTTGGTAGAAGCAGGAGGAAAGGAAGAATAAAGGATCATTCTGTTGTTTTCAACTTTGAGTGCTGGGAGTATGTTGATGTTTAGTTTTTCAGTTATACCCATCTCTTTATGACCCTATTTGGGTTTTTTTTTTTTTGGCAAAGATATTGGAGTGCTTGCCATTTCCTTCTCTACTCGTTTTACAGATGAGGAAATGGAGGCAAACAGGGTTAAGTGACTTGTTATCACCAAGCTATAAGTGTCTGGGACCAGATTTGAATTCAGGAAAATAAATCTTCCTGACTCCAGGCCCAGCACTTTATTCATTGAACCACTTAGCTGCCCACTGGGAGCACAGTAGTTCCATTAATAGAAATAAAGACCTACAGTGCAGGCTATGGCATACTCTGTAGTGACAATTCAGAGGAGCCCATTATCACCAGCTAGCTCTCAAATGCTTACTTAGGCTCTTTTACATGTTAAACAACACTTATCTCTCCTGGTTCTGGGTTTGATCTCTTTTTGTCTTCTAGTAAAGTATTAAGCTGGACAAGTTTGCACATCAGTCTTGCTCTGAGTGCTCTTCAATCAAGTTATTTTTCAAAATTTGTGCCAGCACCATTCCCCTCTCAGCCCCAAATCAGTGTTAGCCACTAGAATTCTTTTACAAATTGAACCAAGTATCTCCTTTCTTTCCAAATATCTAGGATTACAGTTGCTGCAATAACCCCTCCCCCTTTTCTATTCAGGCAACCTATTATCACCTAGAATTCTCCTCTGGCATCCTAATAGTCCCATGACTATGGGCTTCCCTCTTTATCCAGGGCACTATCTAGTTATATTCATCCCTTGTGGAGACAGTATGATGCAGCAGGAAGGACTCTGGATTTAGAATCAGAGCACTGGGTTTCAGATCCTGACTCTGCCACTTGGTTGCCATGAGATCATGGATCTCACTGGGTCAATGCCTTCTCATCCATAAAATGAGGTCATTTTATAGTATGACCTTTACGGTCCCTCCCAGCTCAAATTCTTTATTTTCTTTTCACAATTGCTGCTACTGAAACTTGATTATTTGAAATGCATGGAACTGTGTCTAAAAGATGAGATGATACTGCCTCCTAAAGACTAAGTTTCCACCCACTGTCCTTGGAAAATAGGTGGGGATCCTGGAAAGCTATCAATATTGGGGGGTGGGGGAGTATTTAGATCATCTTCACTGAACATATTTGCCATGGTTCTAGGAGGTCTCAGTCCTTGAAATCAGTGCATGTTTTCCAGATGCTCTTGTTTCCTCCCATTCAATGACAGGGAAAGATGAAGCTGCCTTCAGTGTGAAGGTATAATTACTGAGTTGCCCAGGCAGTGACATCCTTCCTCAGAAACCTTGACTTTATGAATGAGCACAGCTGATGTGATTCAGATAAAGAATATTGGAATGGACTTACTATTGCAGCAAAGTTTATTTACTTCCTTCAAGATGTTAGGAGTAGGGGTGGAAGAGTTCCATAGGCAGGTGGAGAGGAGATACAGGATCAAAACATGTAACATCAGCCTGTGTCTCAGCTTCTTCTGCTCCTTTACTGCTCTGTTAATGTTTTTCTTTTTCTACTTCACACCTGATGATTCAGCTCCACCTGCTGCATCACCATTATTGTTTCTTTTTATATCTGGGCTCATTCAGTGCTAATCTTCCCACCTCACTTGTTTTCCTGGCACCACTAACTAGCCCTTGGAACTCTAACCAATCCTTCCCCTTCTCAAGTAGTGTTACAGTGCTAAGAGCCATTCTTCTCTTTGTATCTCCCAGCCCTATAGTATTCTCACCTCCTGAGATTAGGAGGATCTGGTGGGGAAGGAGACAACATCTAAGGAATAGCCAGAGAGGGGGGAGGAAAATGACAGAAGAAACTGAACAAGAGGAAAAAAAATTAGAAATAGTGATAATTTGTATGATTAATTTTGTATAAAATATCAGGGGAAATGTGAATTCAGTATTTATAGACAGGAAGTTAGCATCATTGGTACGTCTAGCCAACTTCAGAGCTTGAAAAAGTGACATTTTCAAAAGAAACTTTAAAAAGAAAAATAAAATATCAGTACCTTCACATTAGTTTGCATCGGTGTCTTTCTTTGGTGTACCATATTTCCATTTAAATTTGTTATGGAAAATTACAATAAACAAATTCTATTATAAAATCACATTATAATAAATCATCATCTTTTTGGGCTTCAGTTTCCTTATTTGTAAAATATAGAGGTTGGCCCAAATAACCTCTAAGGGTCTTTCGACCTATAGATTATTGATGGTTGCCTAAATATGCCTATTAGAGCTTGTCAAAGATAATTTTATATGTTTGGAAATTGGAAGGGACAATTTTTAGAGTTTTATGAAATGAGAAATTATTTTTTTAAATTGTATAACCTATAGAAAAAAATTGTCTTACCTAAAAAAGATTGCTACAAATAAAAATTAATACTTCTACATAAAATATTTCTTTAAGCCTTTTTTTTAGGACAATAGAAACTTGTTTTTTTCTTCTTAATTGTAGATATTTTGGAAAATCTAACTTTGTTAACAGCCTTACCCCTATCACTTCACTTATTTCTGCTTATTATATCAACTCATTCCACCTTCCTTGTCATTTCTGACATTAGCCCCACTTAACAGTTTTGACTCTAGAACACAAATCAGAGTGGCCATGCAAATCAGTGTGAGTCAATAGTATTTCACCTTTATTCTAATACAGGAATTCTTAATCTGGAGCCTGTGAATTTAAAAAAAATTATTTTTATGGCTATATTTCAATACTGTTGTTTTCCTTGGTATTTATATGTATTTTGCCTTATGCATTTTAAAAAAGGGGGTCATCCAGAATTCTGAGAACAGCTTCACCACACTGCCAATCTATGGTGCAAGAAAGGCAAAAGAGCCTCTACTGTGCTACTCTGTTTACCTGTCATTGTGACCTGTAGGATTTCAAAGATTGTGCCAGGGGAAAACAAGCTCTGGCATGCCCCCCTCCCCAACTGGAGAAGTACCATCTACAAGCCAAACAACTACTCTGTCAATCATCCAAGCTAAGCTTGCAGAGGCTCATCACCAGTCTTTTGGCCATTGGTCAATGAATGCCTTTGATGGCAGCAACATATGAAGCCAGATTACTAGAGGTAGAAGGGTTGTGGTGAAAACCCAGGTCTCGTGATGTACTAAAATATATACAAATATATATATATATATATATATATATATATATATATATATATAAATACATTTAAAATGTTTTACCTAGAAAACTGCTAGCTTTGTACTCATGCTACCTTTGTCCTTCATGAGACAAAATGGCCAATTCTTACCTAGTATAGACTTTGATAATTATCACTTAATAGGTAAGATTTTTCTACTGGACAAATGAATGAAAATGAAACTAAGCTGAAACTACTTTGAAACTTAAGGAATAGCTTAATCTTCTGTAGCTGTCCAGTCATTGAGGAAGATTGTAGGTCTCTGTCTCTTCTGAACTCCATAGTGGCTTTATATTATGTTTTATTTAAGGAGGAGATGAAAGAAGAGGAGGAAGCAGGGGGGAAGAGGAGGAAAAGGAGGAGAATAAAAAGGAAGAGGAGGAGGAGGAAGCAGAGAAAGTTAATTACTTAGGAAGGGAGGATGTAGTTGTTTTTTTTAAAATAGGGAATGGGCATTTTTATAGCACTTACTATGTACCAGGGACTATGCTAAGCACTTTCCACAAATATTACCTCATTTGATTCTCACGACAACCCTATGTCCTATTATTCTTTCCATTTTAGAGTTAAAGAAACTCAGGCAAAGCTGGTTAAGTGACTTGCCCAGGGTCCCACAGCCAGTAAGTCTCTGAGGCTAGATTTGAATTTCTTTTAAGATTTGCCAAATGATAATGGGAGACATTTTTGTTAATGTTGGGAAATGGCTCTGCCTCCAATACATGAGTAGGGTATATTCTGTACAAGAAGTGCTATATAACTTGGGAACCAAACCATCTGAGTCCCTAAATATGATCAAATGAACTGATAACCTACATAAGCAAACTGCGTTACTCTTATTGTAGATGATATTACAGGTTTTTCCTGTTTGAACACAGTCCTCATTATCATTAAGACTGAGGCTTTTTGCAAGAGGGCAACATTTTCAAAACTAAGAAAAAGGTATTCTTCAGTGGCTACCAAATTCTGAATTTTGAATATACAGAAAGCCAGATGGAATAGCAGCTAATACAATTCTTTAAAATTACCTTAGAAACATAACACAAAGAATTTATTCCTTTCTAGGCAGTTAGGTGGCATGATGTATAGAGTGCTGGGCCTTGAGGCAAGAAGTTTATTATCCACAATAAGAACTACATAGTTTACTTAGGTAGGCTTATCAGTCCATTTAATCCTAATTATGTATCCAGATGGGTTGGTTCTCAAGCTATAACATTTCTTGTATGGAATATAGGCATGGCACCACTCATATAGTAGTGGCATAGACATTTCTTTATATGAACAAAGATTTCTCCCATTTCAATTTGGCAGATCTTAAAGCAGTGTTGAGTTTTTTTTCCCCTTCCCATCTACTATATTCTGTATTAGAGCTCTAAGAAAAATGTGTGTGAAAATTGAGATTCAATGGCCTGATTTACTTTTCCCTAAATAATCCATTACAAATTCCACGATATATGGGAGAGCCTTCTCAAACTGTAATGTCATTTCTAATTTAAAAATATTTTGTAAAAATACAATATTGCAGAAATCATAGCTGATGAACTTACTTTTAAAAAATAAAAAAGAAAAGCCCAAACACTTTTCCATATTGGTTATCATCAAGACTAAAATTAGAAATATTCTAGGCTGCTGCCTTTGGGAATTATCACAGGTATAAAATTTTTACTCAATTTCAGGTTCTTTTAAAAGTTAACCCAGAAGTTATTCACAAGATGTATATTTTCTCTTCAAAAAGGGCAGGGAAACATTTTCTGCTGCAAGTCCAAGAAAGCATGATTTGTGGATGCATCACAATGGAAAAATACTTCTGACAGCATTCCTGCAGTATTAAGGGAAATGCATGCACTTGGTAATCTACAAGGGACAATTCTCCAGAAAAGCAATTTCCCTCTGACATGCAGCTTTTTATTACTTTCCTTTATAAGAGCAGTACTGACCTCCCCAGAGAGAACCACAGCTGATTTTCAACAGCCCTGTAAAATTCAACAGAATCTTTACTGCACATTTGAAACTGTGATTAGGCTGACCCCTGCTTTTGGAATGGGGATGGAGTAGATGGTCAAACCAAGACACTTGAACTCGAAAATAATTTTTTTTTTAAGTTTTAAAGAAAATATTGAGGCAGAGTAAAATGCAAGGCATTAAGTGTTGTGCAGTTCTCATTTCCTAGGGAGAGTAAGCTCACAGGACAACAGTGTTCCTGGTTTTCCTATTTTAATAATGTTCACTTGTTCTAATTATTCATGATCACTCCAGATAACTATATTTAAAATGATTAGAAATTATTGTTGCCACAAATATGTTTTATTTTTATTTCTATTTTAATTAAATTTAATTGTATTCTTATATTATATAATGTTATATATTATAAATCTATAATATATTAAAGAAAAATTTATTAATAGAATTAAACTTATTTATTTTAATTAATAAAATTAATTTATCTAAATTAATTGTATTACTTAACTTAAATTGTTTAGCACTAGAAAGAGTTTTCCCTTTGGCAGGTATTTTAACTACCTTTCTCTCACTGGTAGGGGAGAAGGGGGTCCAGGTGTAGATGTGCAGCTAGAGTGGGGCTTTCTCCTTGTATTGATCTAGAGGGGACAGGGAATATTTGCACTCCTTCTAGGTGCTGAAACAACAGAGTTTAGCATCTAACTAATAAAATAATGAACTAAAATTGGAATGTATCAGATGATAGTTTGGAGTGAGCTCTTTCCTGGTGATGCTGTATAATTTCTATCTCTTTTATCTCTCCCTTCCTCACAGTGGTCTCTAATTCCCTTCAGCCAATGTCTTCTGACCTCTGTTTCCCAGCTCCAATGCCCTGCCACCATTCCCCTCTTCCACTGTCCCCCTTCTGGGAAGACAATTTGTGCAGCTTGCTACATGCATACTTTGAAGTACTTGCCCCAAGCACAAAGATACCTAGATATAGCACTGTCAGTGTATGAATTGTTGGTACAAATCTCCAACAAAATTATAGCTACATGAAGATTTTCAAGATACTGTCTACTACTATGCACACAATAATTATTCAATAAATGCAACATATTTTCAGTTGATATTTGAATAAGCTTATATTTATGACAAAGTGCAATTTTATGTACATACACATATACACACATATATGTATATATATATTTCTTTTTCTAAAGTTCATTGATTTTGACTCTTAACATATGATCATTCCACTTAAAAACCTAAATCACTGATGCTTTATTATTCTAAATGATACATTTTCTATCAATATTTTGCTTCTATCATTGAGCAGTTTTGTTTTGGTGTTTATTGTAATCATGTAGTTGGGAGGCACAAAATAAGGTTGGTGGTTTTTCTCATGTTAAGATGACCTCAGAGACTAAAAGTATATGTTTGTTTGTGGCAACTGTGTGTGTGTAATAGGCAGGTGATCACAAGAAAGAATCCTGCCTCTCCCATTTTGAGACATTCATAAAGGGTTTTTTTTTTTAAAAAAAAGCATATTTGATTCATTTTTTCCTTTGTGATTCATTGTTTTGTTTAATGACTTTGCTAAGCTTATTGAATTTCCCAGGACTATTAAGTTAAAACTAATGTTTTCTTTACTCTTCTTAGGTAGATACAACTCCGTCCCAGTTTAATGATCCAAATGTTTATGTCTGGGATATCCATCAGAGTAAAAAGCTTATTAGAGTTGATGGGGTTGTGACTTCGAAAAGGAAGCCTCATTGTGTGGATTTTGCTGCCATCAGGCTCCAGATTTCTCTGCTTCGGGAAATACATATAACTCATTTTTACTTCTCACTCAAGTGGTCACAGATTCTTCCTTTGGGGAACCAATCTCAAGTCAATGAGACAATCCTACATTATTATCGTTGTTTTGTTAGTGAATTAGTTCGGGTCAACATAACACCTATTGTTGCTTTATGGCAACCAACCACTGAGCATCAAGGTCTTCCCTTTCTTTTAGCTAAACATGGAGGCTGGGAGAACCCTCTGATTATTAATTCTTTTGAAGAATATGCCAGACTGTGCTTTAAAGAACTTGGCCAGTATGTCAAGTTTTGGATTACAATGAATGAGCCTCATATACAGAATTTGACATATAATGCAGGGCATAATCTTTTGAAGGCTCATGCACAAGTGTGGCATTTGTATGATCAAAATTTTAGAAGATCTCAGAAAGGTAAAATATCAATAGCCTTACAGGCTGATTGGATAGAACCAGCCTGTCCATTCTCACAAAAAGATAAAGAAGTAGCTGAAAGAGTTTTGGAATTTGACATTGGCTGGCTTGCTGAGCCCATTTTTGGCACTGGGGACTATCCACATGTTATGAGAGAGTGGCTGAATCAAAGAAACAATTTCCTTTTGCCTTATTTCACTAAAAGTGAAAAGAAGTTAATCCAGGGATCATTTGATTTTCTTGCTTTAAGTCATTACACCACTATCCTCGTGGACTGGGAAAAAGAGGATCCAGTGAAATATAATGACTATCTAGAAGTTCAAGAAATGACAGACAGCACATGGCTAAACTCACCAAGTAGGGTGGCTGTGGTCCCCTGGGGACTGCGCAAGATGCTTAACTGGTTTAAGTCGAAGTATGGAGACATCCCTGTGTACATAATAGCTAATGGAATCGATGATGATCCTCTCAGGACACAAGACAAATTGAGAACATATTATATACAGAATTATGTTAATGAAGCTTTAAAAGGTAAGAGTTCCAAAATATTAAGTGATATCAGATTTTATGAGTATGCAATATTCTGTTGATGTATGCATATTAAAATTCTCAAACCCTAAAATATGAATGATAATGCTGATGATGTTCGATGTTCTTATTATGCCTAAAGTAGTCAGTAAGCTCTTTAATTCTAAACAAAAATGACCAATTCTCTGTGACTCTATATAGACACAGAGAATATGTAAATATATTAAGTCTTTTCAAAGTGTGTTTCTCAAAAGAAAAAGAACATTGGGATTAAGGTAGATAGATGTGGAAGGACACACATCACTCCTGAGAATATTTAAATATCCTCTTTTTAAAAAATCCTTATCTTCCAACTTAGAATCAATACTAAATAATGGTTGCAAGGCAGAAGAGTGGTAAGGGCTAGGCTAGGGTTCAGTGACTTGCCCAGGGTCACATGGCTAGGAAGTATCTGAGGCCAGATTTGAGGCCAGGACTTCCAGTCTTCAGACTTGGTACTCTATCTACTGAGCTGCTTAATTGCCACCCCCCCCTCTCCCCCCCACTCATCTTTAAACCATGAAGTTAACCACAAGTTCTTCAAGGCTATGCCATGATAGGTTCTGGCAGATTTTGACCATAACAAAAGTTTTAGAACAGATTATGTCTGCTTCCTGAGGATCAGCTTAGCTAAGCATGGAGAAGCACATTGCTAATAAACTGATTACTAGGTCATTCATTCCTTGGCTAAAGGGACCCATGAAACTGAAGAATACAATGCACTTCCACTTCTATAATCATAGAGGCAAAGAGGTAAAAAAGGATCCAGGGGGTGCTAAGAATCATGCTCCTAGTCAAGATGAGGGCATTTTTATGCCCTCATTAAGGAGAATCTCTTAATAGGTAGAGAAATAAATGCTGACATGACTCCATACCTGCACGAGTGAAGAACTTGTTATGAAAGTTTTGGAGAAGAGAGACATTCTTCTCTTTCTTCTTTGAGAGAGGTTTAAAACTCTTTCTAGCTCCATGAGGAGAGAAAGGCTTTGGAAGATACCTACCCTCTAGGGGAAGCTGACTCTTCAACAAATCTCAGCTTTTCTTTTCCTTTTTTCCTCTCTTTCCTCAGTTTTGCTCTGTTATTCACTCCCCCTTAATCATCTTCTTCCTTATCCATTAAATTTAACTCTCACACTTCCCTCATGAGTTTGCTATTTTTCCACACCAAACTGTGGGTACATATGTTTAACTCTTCTATCCATTTCAAATAAGAATAATGTCCACTTTCTCCACCCTCTCCTTCATGTTGGCATATTCATAAACTCTAGTTTTGAGAAGTAGTAAGTTCTACTCAGTTGTTCCTCCTTTTTTATATTAGTATATTATTTTTATCCTCCCTTTTCCGTCTTCTCTTAAAACCAGTAGAAAACCAATTCACTCATAGGTCCTCTATGTTTCTTATTTAACTCTCTCAATTCATTTCAAAGACATTAAGATTCTAAATGGATACTTGTTTCTTCTTACCTGAGAAGACTATTAGTAATATGTTATGATATCGTTACTTCTAATTGCTAAGATGAATTTACCCTTCAGGGTTTCTCTTGACTCTCACATTTGCTTTTCAGAGTTCCTACCAAGCTCTGACCTTTTCATCAGAAATGAGTATACATTTTTTTAAAATTAAAGATCCACCCCCCCCCAGATTATATTCAGCTTTTCTGGGTAAGTTATTCTTGCTTGTAAGCCCATATGGAATAATTTATTGTAAGATCTCATCTCATTTATACTAGGAGGTGTTAGGTATTGTTTGATGGTGTTTCTCTGGTACTTGAACACTGTCTGCTTACAGCATTTTTGGTTTAAAATAAAAAAAACTTTGGATTTTGGCTATGATACACCCCAGGTTTTCCTTTTAGGAGGCAATTAGTGGATCCTTTCTATATTTATGTTGGCTTCTAGATAAATCTGGGCAGTTTTCTTTTGTGATTTTTTTTAAGGACAGTGTTCTTTAAAATTTTTTGATCATGACTGTCAGGGTATCCATTGATTTTAATTTTCTTTTTAAATCCTTACTTTCCATCTTAAAATCAATACTGTATATTGGTTCTAAGGCAGAAGAGTGGAAAGGGCTAGGCAATGATGGTTAAGTGACTTGCCCAGAGTCACACAGCTAGGAAGTGTTTGAGACTAGATTTGAACCCAAGACTTCCTGTCTTTGGGCCTGGCCATTGAGCCACCTAGCTGTCCCCATATCCACTGATTTTCAAATTATCTTTCCTTGTTCTATTTTCCAGGCCATTAAGAAAATCGCATATCTTGCTTTTCCTGTTTTGTTTTCTCCCATCTTTTGATTTTATTCTAATATTTCTTGCTCTAATTAAATAATTGATTTCTATTTGGTCTATTTTAGCTTTCAGGGAATCTTATTGCTTTATTTTCTAAGCTTTTAATTCCCTTTTCAAGTTTTTCTTCCAGAGTTCTTATTTTGTTTTACAAATTATCTTTATTCTAAACATTCATGCAGTATTTTTGGGCAATCCATTTTTTTCCCCTTGAGTCTCTGCTTTGAGTGATTTCCAAAATACACTTTGTATTTCTAGGCTAGATTGGGGGCATTTAAAAATCTACAATACTTTTTTATTATACAAGTGATGTCTTCTTTGGTTTAACCATCTCTCCAGCTTTAGTTTCTAAGTTGGAGCTCTTTGTCTTGCTGTGCTTTTGGGTGTGATGATTAGCCCTTTTTGGTCTCACCCTGGGTAATATGGGTTTTTGTTGATTTCCCCATCCCAGGGTTAAGCTTTTTACATTTTTGAAGTTCAGAGTTCTGGGGTTTTAGAGCTTTCTATGACATCTAAGGACCACATTCTGGGGACTTTGGAGTTCATGAATTATTATTCTGAGTTATACTGGTATAAGGGCTGCTACACCATGCTGACTGATTGATGCTCCTCCCTAGGTCTTTCAAGAACACCCTGGGCATTTCTCACTCTGCTGGGGATCTTTCCAGAGGAGCTTTCACTTCTGCTTCTTCTAAACATAGATCTTTACTGACTCTATGTCACTGATTGGTCTAAGATCCCACTGGAATTCTCCAGGCTTGTTTGACACTGACTTTGCTGGTAGTCCTCTGTGCTATTGCCTATGGGCTTCAGGCTGACTTTTTGTGTACTTCTGGAATGGAAGTAGTCACTTATTGTAGTTTCTCATATTTTTTCATCATTTTATGGTCTGGTATGAATTTCAAGTTTTTGCTGGAGTAGATGTGTGGAAGCTCGAGGAAGAGTGGGATTTGATTCTCTTCAGTTATCTATCTTGCCCAGGATTCAATTTTTTTAATATACATAGTTTTTTTTTCTTTATAGACATGAATTTTTTTCTTCAGTGAGATGATTGCGAGATATTAAACATGTTGAGAACTAAATAATATACCACAAAAGGAAACTGACTATGTAAACTATATAGGAAATATAGTTATTGATGCAGGAGTAATTTTTAATCATCTATCTGTACAGTAAGACTATTGACTTACTGGTCAATACCAAAATCAATATCAAATTAGAAAAAATAAAAATGAGAAAACCATTTGACATACAATTATACTAACTCTAAATGACCCATTTAGGCAAGCTATTGATATTTTTTAAAAAATGGGAAATGGATAAGAGGACAAACATTGACAAAGACTATCAATATTTTCTATGGAAGTGGACCAATGTAAATTGAAAAGAACTTGGGATCTTTGCCAAGAAGAAGGATGTCTCAGTCTAAGGCAATATAATTTTAGCATATAAACTTGTTGCTATGAAAGCTGGCAACAGATAATTAAAGCAGATCATCCCAAGGATGAAACTGCAAGGACAACAAACAAATTTAAAAAAGATCTATCAAGATCACTATAACAAAAGGCACTGACCTTCAAAGTCCAGTTTAATCTAAGGGAAACATCATGAGGACTTTAAGAAAGAAGAAGGGGACTACCAATAACCAAGAGCTGTGAGTTACTCATTTGCCACATGTGTTCCTCATTATGTCTACCTCATCATCACTGCACTTGCAATCTGATAGGATTTTCTCCAAAAACCTTGTGCAAGGGGACAGTGTAGCCTTAGTATAGGAGGAATATTTTGTACCAGCTGCTCTTATAATACCATCTTGGTAAATACCTTTGCTAAAAGGTAACTGATAACAATGTCAATAGTTAATGGGAGACATATGATTGGGTGTTTATGAGCTACAGTTCTAAAAAAAACTCAGCCTTCCAAAGTTACCAATAGAACCCTCAGGGAAGATGTACTCATTTGCCTTATGGGGACCCTAATCTGTGAATGCTCATTTGAGGGGAGTGGTTCCAGAGAGACTACTGTATATATACATCTTAGACAAAGTCTACATATTGAGCAGGAGATAGGCCCAGAATCAAATAGAAAGGGAAGAGTGGAATAGGTCATTTTGGGGTAATTGTGTAGTGTTTTCATCAACCCCAAGATTTTCCTTGGAACAACCCCTATATCAGTATTTTTTTCTGGTAATGTTATATAGTACTTTCTAAAGAATTGAAGGTGTATATTACCTAGAGGGCAATGGATATGCGAGTTGGGCATGAGTTAGGCAAAAGCATATTATTACAAATAGAGAATTGGAGAGCAGAAGCAGTATAAAAGATATAAGAAAAATATAGCCTGATAAAGAGATGAGTCTCTGATTTTGGGACAGCCAAGGATAATTGACTCAGAGCTTGCATATTCTGTTGTTATCAGTTATTCAGGAAAGCCCCAGCATATTGGGAAAACCTGAGGGAGGACACAAAGACTCATACAAGATGAAAAGGCATGAAAAATTTTGGGTTCACATCATTGAAGGGAGAGCCCTTATTGATGAGATCATAGATCCAAGGAAGATTAGAGGAACTATCCTAGATCCACAGTAACATGGGTCTTCTCACTAATTTCAGATGACTCTGAAATCTTGTCTTTTATTGCCTCCTTAATGACCTTCTCCTTTGGCATTAGGAAATGTGAAACTTGGTTAATTATTCTCAGTATTATAAATGTCTTGATTTGATTTTTTATGGAGGTAGTATAACTTTTATCTTTTCTCCTTTAATATTCATTAAATTTTTTTTGAGTTCCAAATTCTCCTTTCAGCCCCCCCCCTGCCCCACCCATAGAGAAGGCAAACAATATAATACCCATTAGGCATGTGAAGTCATGCAAAATAGATTTCCTTATAAGCTATGTTGCCAAAAAAAAAAGAGAAAAAACAAAATGAAAAATATGCTTTGGTTTGCTCTCAGAGTTCATCAGTTCTCTCTCTAAAGTGAATAGTATTTTTTATGATAAGTCCTTTGGAATTGATTGATTAGATTCTGTTTTTAAAAATTAAAGTTAAAAAAATCTTTTGATTTTGGATCCTCTCAGTTTCAAGAAATTCAGAGGGTTTTTTTTAAAGTTTTTTTTTAGTTAACTGTAGTTTTAATTCAAGTTGGGGTTCAGAGTAAAGGGTTTTAAACAAATTTTATTTTATGTATCATCATGAGATTAAGAATTGAGCAAAAGTATAATTAAAATTTTTATTTATGTCTAAATTGGATACCTATATGTTAGATTAATTTTTATTGGTTATTACTTTGACTTATCAATGACTGAACTTGGAGAAGTTATCTTATTTTAGAGTAAAACAAAGTCCCTCAGGAATAACACAATTTTCAAATTTTATATATTGTTACCCAAGAATTTAGTTATAATATGCTCAGCTTTAAGGGAAAAGATCTTGCCTTGGTCACTTAATGCCTTTGTGGTGTTAGGCAAGCCACTTTACCTCCCAAGGTCTCAGTTTGCTCATCTGGAAGTAGCAGAGATGTTTTTTAAATTTCATATCTTCTGACTCCAGTGCCCATTGTTCTAGTCCCTGACCTCCAGAAGCTCGGCATTTACATCATATTGAACTAATTAGATGATTGGAAAATGAGTCCTCCCTAAATTCATTACTCCATGTTTATGTGATTTGACAAAAGCATAACACATTTTGATATTTATAGAACTGGCCACAAGATTTAACAAATTCTTGATCTGCTTATTCTTGATCTTTTTCATATTTAATTTTTTCTAATTCTACTTTAGGTTTAATTAATTAATTTTATTTTTTTTAAAACTTTTACCTTCTGTTTTAGAATTAAGGCTCTAAGGCAGAAGAATAGTAAGAGCTAGACAACTGGGGTTAAGTGACTTGCCCAGGATCACACATCTAGGAAGTGTCTGACATTAGATTTGAACCCAGTACTTTGTGTCTCCTGGCGTGGTTCTCTATACACTGAGCCACTTAGCTGCTCCCATTTTGGGTTTTATTAAAACACTGGATATTTATCAGTTTCCAGGGTGACATTAAATGTATTTCCTTAAAATAATGTTTTTGCCATAGTACTTTAATAATCAATTTTCTTCCCTTTCATCCTCTCTCTTTTATTTTTCAGCCCATACAT
This sequence comes from Monodelphis domestica, assembly GCF_027887165.1. NCBI lineage: Eukaryota > Metazoa > Chordata > Mammalia > Didelphimorphia > Didelphidae > Monodelphis > Monodelphis domestica. The sequence goes on from NC_077230.1 coordinate 305,803,395, forward strand.
TGGATGGTGTCAGACTTTGTGGATACTTTGTTTATTCATTTAATGACCGCACAGCTCCCAAGTTTGGCCTCTATCATTATGCTGCAAATCAATTTGAGCCAAAGCCTTCCATGAATCATTACAGGAAAATTATTGACAACAATGGTTTTCCTGGTCCTGAAACTCAGAGAAGATTTTGTCCAGAGGAATTCATCTTATGCAATGAATGTAGTTTTTTCCAGACTCGAAAGTCTTTATTAGCCTTTATAGCTTTTCTACTTTTGGCATTTATTGCCACTCTTTCCCTAATTTTTTACTACTCTAGGAGAAGCTAAAGTAATTAGAAAGAGTTCTGGATTTTTTTTTTCAATCATCCTGTTGGGAATTCTGAAGAAATTAGGCACAGTATTTGCTGTTATTTTTGTAGTCATTTGCATACTCAGATATTGTGAAAGTGATTACACATGACTTCTACAGTAAAGCATTCTTTTTGTGCTGTGTAACAAAAATTTTGTAAGAGATGATTGTTTTCAAAATTTTGAATTTGAATATCCCTTTTCAAATTTAGTAATTGGACTACCTTTTTTCTTTGGATAAAATCTGAAATGTAAATTTAAAAATAGAGACAATCAAATCTATTAAAATTAATATAATTTTTAAAGGCATGAATTAAGAGGAAGCCTGCATATAACATGCACAAGGCTATAGAATGGTAGCTTTTCATTGGAAACATTCTATCCATTCATCCCTATTCCTAAATGGAACTGTTTCAAACAGAAGAAAAATCAGAAACCTTTTGATTAAAAGACTGGAACCAAATTACTTGACCCCAGTTCAACACCACAGTACATCATGGCATAGACTTCTTAGCTGATCTGAAAATTTTCCATGAAAAAATTGATTAAAAAATATAGAACAATGAGGGGAAAAAGTGCCTGCAAATTTGAAAAACATGTAATTTATCCTGAAGTAATACTGATAGTTACAAAGTTGGTATATATTTTTTATTGAATAGAACCAAATCTTATCTTACTTGTAATAGGGAAGTAACATGAAACATAGTGCATGAAGTGTAAAATTTAGAATGACTTGGAAACAAAGAATCAGGAGAAGAGGCTTATCTATAAATAATTAGCTTTAAGTCTAATGGTCACAAGAGATGATTTATTGTAAATTTTTCATATTCACCTCATGAATGCAAGCCTGGAAATGTGAGTTTATCTTGCCTGCAAGGAGTAAGAGAATTCCAAGTTTCAAAGAGCATATCATGCTGAGTTTATGTAAGTTCCATAATTTGTATTTTTAGTGTAGATATTTAAACATCACATGACTAAGTAGGCTGAATCCTAAGACACTGGAAAACTGAACACTAAGGGGTTTGGATATCCATATCTATATATATGTATATAAATATATATTTGTGTATAAAAGATATATTATATATTATGTTATATATATTTTGTTTTTGCTGTTAATCATTTGGAACTAATCTTTAATTAGCTCTTGACAATGTAAATTTTCAGTGAATCCTAGAAATGAATTTGAATTTTTCTCTGTACTTTAACATCTTTTAAATAGGACATTTAAATTTTATTGCTATTTTACAGGTACAATCTTACTTAAAGTGGTACTGGACAATGTCAGGCCTTATATTTAGGTCATCTGAGTTATGTCATGTTTATATTCTATTAATCAAAGCTTTAAGGAACATTATTTGACTTTCAGTATAACTGAATCTATGTAGTAACAGAATTATATTGTATTATAAAATATGATTTTGTTGTCGTTTGATCATTTTAGTTGTGCCTGACTATTATGATTCCATTTTGAGTTTTTCTTGGGAAAGATATGGTTCGCCATTTCTTTCTCCAGCTCTTTTTACAGATGAGGAAACCGAGACAAATAGGGTTAAATGACTTGCCCAGGGTCAGATAACTAGTATCAGATGAGTCTTCCTGATTCCAAGCCCAGTTTTTTATCTACTGAACCACCTCGCTGCCCATAAAACATAGTATCATCTACTATTCCACTGAAGCTATTTTCCCAATAGAGATTCCGCTATGGAAATGAACTTGGATTTCATTGGTATAGAGAACACCTTGGTGATACATCTTCCTCTTTCCATGCAAACTGGCATGTTCTCTACAATGGGGAGAGTTGCCTGAAGCCCTGCGAGGGACTTGTCACATCAAAGGGCTTGAACTTAGTTCTTCCTAGTTCCAAGATAGCATTTGTTTTTCTATAGGGTGCTGCCTCTTAGGATACGTAGATTTGGGCATTATCTGCATAGAGAACATAGTTAAAGTCATTGGAGTGAATGATACACTAAGATTAGAAATATAGAAGTAAAAAAGGAAAGAACCTTGGAAAATATCTACCTGAAGATGTTGGGAAGAAGAAATGGAGAAGCCATTATAGGACTTGGGTTTTGGCACTGAAAGAATATGGTAATATTTTAAAATATTTTCCTTAGGCTTAATGTTAGGAGATTTAGAAATTCAAGAATAATTAAAGGGCCTCTAAAAGTCCCTGAAATTTATCATATGTAGATTGGTAAATACAAGGATAAAAGTTTATGTCCCTAGTTCTTAAAGCATCATTCAGAAGCAAAGAAAGAATTAAACTTTCAGTTCATTATGATTTTCCCTTTTCTACTCCAAGTAAAATTATTTTTTCTCTCATTAAATTATAAATAGAAGTTACCAAAGATATATTTAATATGAATTGCATTGTTATTAAGGGTATGCACTCATAAGTAAGATTAAAGGTCTCTCCTCTTCCCCATTCCTTATAGTTTTTGGCCTTTCACTTCCATTCAATACTGAAAATTATTCTGACTAAATATTTCATGGAATTTTATTTATTTATTTCCTTTTTATTTAATTAATTAACTTAGAATATCTTTCCATGGTTACATGATTCATGTTCTTTTCCTCCCTTCCTTCTTCCCCCCTACCAGAGCCGATGAGCAATTCCACTGGGTTCTACATGTATCATTGTTCAAAACCTATTTCCATATTATTAATATTTGCAATAGAGTGATCATTTAAAGTAAAAATCCCAATCACATCCCCATTGAACCATGTGATCATTCATTTGTTTTTCATCTAATGCATGGAATTTTAAAAGACTGACACTATAGCAATGGTTTTAAAATATGACTATCTCAACATCTCCTCCTCCTCATGATCTCAGTGTCCTCATTCCTCCCTATTCTCCCAGTGCTTCTCCCTCATGAAAGTTTCTTTATGTTCATAGTCAAAGCCACATGGTCTGTCACATTGATTCACTAGCTAGCCCCTCCCTGGCTCTCCACCATTGCCAATCTACCAGTTTTTGATATCAGATAATCCTTACTATCAGTTTTCCCTGTTTATGCTAGTGAAAATGGATTTCTGCTTATTTCATTCACTATAAATTTGTTCCATTACCTAAATGGGACCCTCACTACTGCTCAGCAAATCTATTTCACACTTGGGTTTTCCTTCTTTAATTTCCCACAATATTGAATTAAACTTTTCCTCTCTCAAGCACCCAACTGTACTACTAGCCCCACACTTACCACACATGTGACAGCGTCCTTTCCCACATTTCTTCTTGCCCATGCCCAGTACCGGGTGCTTAGGCCAAACTGGAATATCCCCCATCCCCCATACATGGTCCCCATTCTTTTGCTTCCATGTCTTTAGTCATTCATTCCCTGGGCCAAGAATGCCTTTACTTACTTCTTAACATGTTGCTGTTGTTTCATCATTTCAGTTGTCTTCCACTCTTCCTTTGGGTTTTCTTGGCAAAGCTATTGCATTGAATTGGAATTGCCTTCTCCATATTAAAATGCAGCTCTTTTTTTAAAGCCTACCTCAAAGACTACCTTATCCACGAAGCTTTCCTTTCCAAATTTCCCCCTGTTGATCATGCCGTGTCTACCTTTAAACTGCCCACAGCACTTTGGAAAACTCCTAGGCACCTATGTGCTGTAGATTTTTTAGTGAAAGTGTCGTATTCTTCTGCTAGGCTGAAAATTCACACACGAGCAGGGATTTGCCTATCAGACCATTGTATCCCCTTAGTAACAGCACAATGCACTGGATGTTGCAAATGATTAATATATATTTATTGAAGTGAGATTAGAAGTGGTATTTGTATATGGGAAATGAATATTCAGATCAATATGGAAATGTGATTATTTTTTTATTCAAGAGAAAAGAACAAAACTCTTGTTATACTGTCTCATCTTTTAGCCCATTATGTTGAGAAATACATTTGCTTTCTTTTGTGCAAATGAAATACGTTGTATGTTGATAATGAAAAATCAAATTATGTGTAGAACAGATTAGTATTGACTTTATTTTTTTTAAGTTATATTAATTTATTGCTCCTCCAACTCTTTATGGTACTATATGTTCTCTCTAAATCCATTAACCAAGATTCACCTTGGATATTCAGGGAAGTAATTTTGAGATTTGATAAGTGTATTATAATAAGCAACCAAGTTATTGCTACCTCTTTGTTTTTATTTTAGGACTATTAACACTTGAAAAATTTTGCTTAGTAACCAAATTTCTAACAGGTCACTTTAGCCCTGTGGGTTAAATAGAATGTTATTGAGAAGAGTATGGGAGGGATATGAAACTTAAGAGTATTTAGCAGCTTGGTGGCTTCATGGATAGAGCACCAGGAGGTCCCGAGTTCAAATGTGGTCACAGAAACTTCCTAGATATATGACCTTGGACAAGTCACTTATAGTCCATTGCTTAGCCTTCTGCCTTGGTACTAATACATAGTATTGATTCTAAGATGCAAGGTAAGGGTTTAAAAAAAGAAACTTAAGAGTGCTCTGGTTGGAAGGTTAAAACTTCAGGGAAAGAAAGGCATTCATTTCTAAAGTCAAAGAGAAAGGTTAAAGCATTGGAAAAAAACCAAACAATTCAAATATATTGGCTGACAGGGCATAGAAAGGATGCTAACTTCATTGCTTGAGGACATACCCACAACTGATGAAATTAGAGCTCTATTACATTATTGCAATTTCAGATATAAACAAAACATCATGTGAATTTTGTGGTTCTTCAGGAAAAAAAAAAAAACATTCTAAGGTCATTTATTGCCTACAGGAGCTAAATGGGGCTCTGTCCTTATGAAATCAGTTCAAGGGGAAGGAGAGAGAGTTCACATCAGGGACCAAAGTAATTCTCCACTTCTGCTTGTTGATTACTGGGGCTAAGTTGGTGAATGGAACTCTACAGACTCAATTTCTCAAACTCTTTATATCAGTTCATCTAAGTAAATGCTCTAGGGATTTCTGCTGCATAATACTATTTTGTTATTCTATTTCTAGTTACTATTTGTCCCAAGAAATAATTTAACCATTTTTCTTTAAAAATAAAACCTAATTCAAAATTTGATGAGTGAGTGACATTTGACACTGGGAAAGAGTGATTGACTGGAAAGTTGATGATGGTTATCACTGACCATGTCAGATGGAAGAGTATTAATATCTGCCCTGAGACAAAGTGACTAACTTATTGGTGACACTGACCAGTTAAATTTAGAAAGTGAGGACAATATGGATGTTATTTTAAAAAACAAACTCACTCTTATCTTCCATCTTAGATGGAAACCCATGCTGGGGTTTGCTTCCAAGTCAGAAGAGTGGTAAGGGTTGGGTAATGGAGGTTAAGTGACTTGCCCAGGGCCACACAGCTGGAAAAGTGTGTAAGATAAGACTTGAACCCAGAACCATCTGACTCTCAATCCACTGAGCCACCTAGCTGTCCCCAGCAACTAATTTTTGAACCTTTGGTTTCCATTCAGACTGCTCTCTCATACAAAGAAGTGCTACTGTTTGAGTAAACATTCTTCTAGGGGTGAAAACCATTTCCAAAGGTATTCCTATATAAACATGGAAGATTGATATTTGCCAAAAATTACTTCATTATATACATAATAAAGTCCAGTGTTAAAAAATATTAAAGATTATCTCTACAAATGCTTCCCATGGTTTCCTTTGATGCTATAATGGATCAGTATTATGAATTTTTTGTCACTTACCTACTAAATGACGAGGATGCAAGTTTCAAAGGTGAATTGAAAAAAATGTAAATAGACAAACACTTGCATATACTCTAATCTTGATACAATTATCACTCTTTCCCAGCTCATTGCATCTCTTAGTAATTAAGAATATAAAGTACATGGTTTTATTACTGAAGGATTCTTACCATGGCAGAGACAAATTTGATTAGTCCTGAAATTCATGTTGTTGTTTTCTCCCCCACCCCGCCTTTGCTGCCCTCTCTCTCTTTCCTTTCTCTCTCTCTTTTTCTCTCTCTGTCTCTGTCTGTCTGTCTGTCTGTCTGTCTGTCTGTCTGTCTGTCTGTCTGTCTGTCTCTGTCTCTCTCCCTACCTCCCCCCACACCTCTCTCATTGTAGGATTCTGGAATTTTGTAGGTTCCTCTAAGTTGACTTAAACTAGTAGAAATAAGTGTTTAGATTTGCTTTATGAATAAAATAGAATATCATCTAGACTAGACATTCTGTAAACACTGACTCAATGGACTCTCTAGGAAAGTTTGCCAGGAGAGATTTCCAGCTCAGCATAATGCACCATCTGTTCTTTTCAAAGAATCACATAAAAGTATCACCTTTGAAACTTGCAAGCTCATCATTTAATAGGTAAATAACTGAAAATTCCTAACGCTGACCCATGATAGCATTAAAGGAAACCATGAGTAGTCTTTGTGGAGATAGTCTTTAATATGTCCTTCAATACTGTACTTTACACATAAAGTATAATTTTGGCAAATATCGATCTTCCACGTTTATATAGGAATCTCTTTGGAAGTGGTTTTCACCCCCAGAAGCATATATAATCAAACAGTTGCATTTCTTTGTATGAGGTAGTGGTGTAGCCCGAATGCAACCAAAAAGTATTTTTAGATGTACTTGGGTACACTCCACGTGTAAATTACAGCCTTGACTCACATCCAAGGTAGTTATTAGATGCTGAGCCTGAAGCATCTGAAGATCACATTATCATGCCCAAGACACAAAAGATGTGCAGTCAGCTTTTAAAAATTTAAATTGGATAGAATTATTGACTTCTTGTTAAGTGGCCCAGAGACCTCAAGTGTCACACTCATTTGAAAGCTGACAACAGTGATTAAAACAAAGCAGGTCACCAATATGGAATTAGTGAGCCAAGGAGGGGGAGCCGGGGAAGGAAGTAGAAAAGTTCAAAACAAAGTGATGAAAATGAATTATATTTTGTTTCCCTTCTCTTCCACTGACACAAACCCTATCTTCTAAGAAACACAGAAATGCCCCTGTTCCAAAGTCCTTCCAAACTTAAGGTTTTCTAGGAGACCGTTGTAATCTTTCCCAGTCCTTTCACTCAGCTCTTCTCTTTGCTCCCTTCCTACCTATCCCAAATTGAGAATTCCAACAGGTAATGAATGGGAATATCCCACAAATTCCTTTGTGTTCATGTGACCATGAAGTGTGTTACTAATTCAATCTGTGTTATGGGCTGCATTCTCTTGTTTTTTTTTGTTGCAGATGTTAGTGATTCAGCACTGTACCCAGATAAAATGTACTCAGATAAAATTCTCAAAGTGAATAAACATCAGAATTTTTTTCTTTTTGTTCATTGTTTTATAAGTGCCTGATTTACTATTCCATTTCAAGAGTAAAAGCAAGAAGCCAGCATCTTGATTAAGAAAATAAGGTATAAAAATTGCACCACTGTTGTTTTTAGTATTTCTGAAAAAAATATACATGTTGGTCAATTTTATGAAAGCAACCCCCTAAGACTTTTGTTGTGATTTAGAATTGTATATATTTTAATTCAAATTACTTTATGATATGAGTGAAATGTGACTTTCATTTCTGGATGCTGGTTATATGAGTTTATAACAATGAAATTATTTGCAAACTATATATTGTTCATAGCATTGATGATACTAGATGCTTCCATTTGGAGACATCAATGTTCCAGCACCTCCACATAACCCAAACTTAAGTCTTCTCCCTTTCCTAGCAAATGAGCTTCTCTTGGTAACTGCTCTATTTGTGATTATTGGCTCTGCCCATCATCCAGGCTCAGAACTGTTAAGTCATTTTGGACTCCTCCCTCTTTCTCAATTCAGTATTCAAGGAATTGCCAGGTCTTACCCATTTGACCTCCATAATGCATCTTAAATGCATTCTACCTTTGTCCCTTTGCATTCCCATCCTTTTAGCACTCTAGTCCAAGACCTGAACCTAACTAGTCTCTCTACTTCTGGTCTCTCCCATATTATACTATCCTATCATTTGCTGTCAGATTGATATTCTTCAAAAACTTTAAACATGTCCATACTTTGTTTAAAAGCCTTCAGTGATTTTCCCGAGTATTCAGAAAAGACCAAAAGCTCTAACTCAAGACCTCAGCAATCTAGCTTACAGTATACATTCTATAGCCCTCAGCCAAACGAGATTATTTGCCATTCCCAAACACGTCTTTCCCCTTCCCATCTCCATTCCTCTGTTTATGCCATTTCTTTTCATGGAAAAAGCTTAGCCCCCTCTTTCTACTTTTTGTATTTCTGCTCATCCTTCAGTGCTATCTCAAATACCAAATGATCCATGAAAACCTGAATTGTCCCAGGTCAAATGAACATTCAGGAACCTAGGTGACACAGTGGATAGATACAGTACTAGGCTAGGAATCAGAAGGACTCATATTTATGAGTTCAAATCCTGATTCAGATGATCACCAGATGTATGTCCCTGGAAAACTCCTTAAACCTATTTGCTTCAGTTTTCTCATCTGTAAAAATTGGCTGGAGAAGGAAATAGCAAACTACTCTAGGATCTTTGACAAGAAAACCCCAAAATGAGGTCCCAGAGAGTCAGATATGACTGAAACAACAACAAAGCTAATATCTCTCCTACAACCTCTTTTAGAATTCATACCTTTCTTGTGGTATTCGATTGGTATTGTATAATTGAAAATCTATTACCCTAAAAAAAGAACTACATTTCCTGGGAGCCCACTAACTTCCTGTCATTACATACTTCCTGTAGACAGGGAATAAATATCTAGTGGGCAGTCCTACCTGCTCTTCTGTTTGGCATGCAGCCAGAGGTATTGGTTGTGAGTGGGGATTTTGAAAATGGCTAACCAGCCATGGGCATATGGTCTTTATTTTGTATCCTCTTTATTCCTTGATTTCTAATTATATTTAATAAATCCCTTAAAATATATTGTTTTAATTATTACATATTAATTTTACTTTTTATAGTATCTTATGTCATGTGTTAGAGTTCTTTAGTATGTCTTATCTCTGCTGCTAGACACAAAGCCTTTTAAGTGGAAGGACTATCACATTCATTTTTATATTTCTCAAAATTCTTAGGTCAGTACCTTGAAAACAGTAGGCCTGCAATAAGTATTTGTTGAAGGAATCACTAATGAAAAAATGTGTGACCGGAAATCTATTGAACACGATCATTTAAAAAGGACTGGCTGACATATTTTGGTGTTCTCTAAAGCTACAGTTTGCTCTTTGTGATTTATCATTCCATTAACCAGAAATCTCTTTAATTAGCACTTCTGGATACATTGATAATTGGTATTCATAATGAGAACCATGGGACAGTCACTGCATGTACTGAACAGCCTTTTGAATGATCAAAAGATAAAATTCTCTTGGTATAATTTTCATCTTCTATGTATTTAATGTATTTGAGATACTCATAGGGTCTGAGGCTCATAGGAAAAGCAAAAATCATCTAGTCCAAACATCAGTCAAGGAAACTGAAGCTCAGAGGGACCAAATCTCCCATGGTCATACAGCTTATAAATGGCAAAACTGGAATTAAAACTTGGGTTTTCTAGTCTGAAATCAGGGACTCTTTCCACTACTCATACTTGGTTGATGTTTTAACACTGGCAAATTGCATAGAACATTTAATAATTGTTACTAATACGACTGCATGAATAACTCTAATTAATAGAGTTATATTCCAGTCTTTCAAGGATCTGTAATACTGTTGGGTTGGTTGTACCCTCCAGAACAATTATCACTTGCTTTTTGCGCCCAAGATTTTAGTCAAAAGTGAACTGTGGTAGTAACAATTAAAAAAAAAAAAACATTACTCAGTGTTCAATCCTGTGGTGATAAGCCTCTGTGAAAGCAAATAAATTGGTCTGCAGAAAATAGATATACTGCTATTGGGGCTATATGTGTCCCTGTCCAGCTTGGAAGTACTTGTGGTCCACTGATATAGCCTTTTACAATTACTCAAGCATAGCTTTGACCAACACCAACCGTTATTCTTCCACTTAGTAGATTTCGATGGATTTCTATGACTGGATGTAAATTCTGGCCCTACCCATACTAATCTTATTTTAGAGTATTCCCCTTCAGGCAGTACAGCCAAACTAGCCTTCTGCTGTTCTTTACATGTGACATTCCTTCTCCTGTCTTTGTACCTTAGAGCAGCTTGTCTGTCCCATACCTTTGAGAATCTGTAGCTTCCTCCAAAACTCAACTGAAACACCACCTCTTTCTTGATTTCCCAAATTGCTAGTGCCTTCCTCTCTCAACTTAACTAATGTTTATTTTTATCTGTATAATTTTCACTTACAAAACTGGGTGTCTTATTGAAGGATATTTGTCATAACAGTAGTCTCTTGCTAATTGAAATGTTCTTGTGCTTTGGGATTATGAGTTAATCCTTTGTTGATTCCTGTGACTAGGGGCAATATCAAAGAGAATCAATCAGTGATTGATCCCCGATGAGACTCCAAAATGTTAGCCATAGTTTAGACAGGAACTCTGACTCTGGACTTAAGTGGACTGTGTTTAGACCTGAGTCTAGTCTAGGGCTGAGTCCAAAACAAGGGGAGGGTTCAAGCTTTTCTTGCATTCCCCAGCTCACTAGGATTACACTCTGGAGTTCTGGAGGAAAATTTCTAGTGTCTCTTAAAAAGAATTAACAGGATTCTTCCTAAAAAAAGTATTCAATATACAAAGTAAATGTCATATATAGGATGACTGTTTACTTCCTCTTATAAAAAAAGAAATGTTTAAAAGACAAAAGACTTCATAAATACTGTATACGAATACGTTCTTGAAATGTAAACCCAATACCCACTGGCACTAATTCTATTGCCTTGGGAGATAAGGACAGTTTTGCAGGACTATGTTCCTGGTTTTTACTTTTACTTCTGACCTCAGTAGTGGGCAAATGACAAGTCTAGATCTCCTGGCAAGCAAGAGGAAAGCTTGACTTTCTTAGTTTTGCATTTAGAATCCTCTTCGGAGTTTCTCCTGTTAGTGTTGTACCTTTTCTCTCTCAAAGGGAATATAATTTCAGGTAGCACTCCTGTCAGGTGAGGAGCATTGACTCAGCAACTCCCAATCTCTTGAATTCACGATACTAGAAATATTTATCTCTTGTGATACTATTTAGTCAACTGTGCTCAGAGAAAGAATGTAAAGTCTAACCCTAGACTTGTCTAGACAGCCAAAGCTTTTTCTTATATGTGCTTATAGCCACCATGGTTTGTGGAGAGGAAGAGGAAAGAAATCCCACCTCCTCCTTTGCTCAAAATCTAAGTGAGGATCAACCTTATATCTATCTAATTGCAAATGACAATTGTTGGAATTGTTGTGGAAGGCCAGTGATGTACTGATGATTGAGCTATGAATCGATTCAACCATTATGGACAGAAATTTGGAACTACAACTCAAAAGTCACTGTGTGGCTGTGACCCAGAAATATCAATATTAGGTATATATCCTAAGGAAGTCAAAGATGGAAGGAAAGAAGACACACACACATTCAATAATATTGTGCTGTAAGAAATGATGATTATAAGGGTTTCAGGGAAATCTGGGAAGACTTGTATGGGCTCATTTTAAACAAAGTAAGCAAAATCAGCAGAAGAGTTTGAACAATGATCACAACAATGTAAAAAAGAAAACAACTTGGAAAGACTTCAGAACATTGATTAATTTTTAGTGACTAATAACTCCAGAAGATTGATGATGATGTATATTCCCTTCCTCTTGAAAGAGAGGTCATAGATAAGAGATGAAGAATGAAACAAATATTATTTAAAGCCTTAACCAAAGTTTTGATTTATTTTGCTTTACTATATTTACTATACTTAGTTTTAATAAGGGAGGGCTCCTGTTTGGAGTAGGGGAGTTAGTGGGCAATGAGGGTGATGCAAAAATAAAACAACCCTACAGTGAAACATCTATAAAACACAAAATAGAATTAAATTCAGAAGGGGAAATAGATAAACAGGGCAGTTCTCTTACTATGGCATAAATTTTAATATGTGTGTTTAATTAGTTCACTATTCCCTATAAGAATCCTCTTTTCTTTGTATATAAAAATGTTTTTGCTTATTAGGTTTGAAATAGAAAATTTTTTTTTAAAAAAGAAGAAACTTAGTGATGTAAAAATAAAAGGTAGACTGTAAAAATAATATAGCAATAAATTGATTATGGGTTATAAACTGATTTAGATAATCTGCTTACTGTACTTACAAAGTATCTTCAGCTTATATCAGTGAAGTGAAGCTCATAAGTGAACTCTTCAGGGCCAGGTGCAAGGATGCTAAAGAGACTCTTGTTATAAAAAATAAAATATTTTTTGAAAATGTAAGGACTCTTCCAGGTAAACATGGTGGCAGTCTAGATGCAGGACTATTCCTCTCCTCAAAACCTACCGATATAGACTATCTCAAAAGACCAAAAAAACCAAATTCATATGAATGAAGGTTCTCTACAGTAGGGCACAGCATTGAAGGTATGTGGGATTTGGGCATTTCCACACTATAAGGCGGTGAAAAAGCTCCCACCAAAACACGAGCTGATCTATTCCCCACACACAAACCCCACCGATGGAGTCAGAGTCAGAGCCAGCATGGGCTAGAATCAGTGAGTGAGCAAGGGCAATCTTTAGAATGAGTGAGGGGGCACCTCTAGGTCTTTGTCAGCTGACTAAGACCACCAAAGACCTACCCCTGAGAGCAGTTAGACCTGAAACCCCAGCAGGCTAAAGAGTGCAGACTGTGGGTTCTAACAGGGAGAAAGCACAGAGAAGGGCAGCAAATAGCAGAAGCTGTAGAGATTCAAGAGTTGGCCTCAGGCAAAATCCTTGCTCCTTAGCTCCATACACAGAGAGCCTGCCCATCTCACTCAGATTTCTGACTGGAAAGGGAAGGGAAAACCACCACAGTGATGGCAAATAGTCCCCAGGAACAACAACTTCCCAACACCAAGAAAAACAAGAAGAAGGGGTTGACCCTGGATAATTTTTATGGAGGAAAAGCCCAGGCTACAGAGGAAATAGAAGAGGAAATACAAATAAATGCACCAAAACCTTCCAAAAAATGGAAATTGTCCACAAGCTCTTGAAGAATTTAAATTCGAGCTTATAAAAAAAATGGAAGCCTTCTGGCAAGAAAAGTGGTAAATAGTTCAAAAAGAAAATATCAGTTTAAAGGGCAAGAACTCCCAATTGTAGAAAAAGCTGGAAGCCACAAAAAGCAGGATAGACCAAACTGAAAAGGAAAATCAAAAGATTACAGTGGAAAACCAGTCTTTAAAGACCAGAATTAGGCAATTAGAAGCCAATGATCTTTCAAAACAGCAAGAATTAATAAAGCAAAGTCAAGAAACTGACAAAATAGAAGAAAGCATAAAATATCTCACGGACAGGATGACAGATCAGGAAAACAAATCATGAAGAGACAATTTGAGAATCATTGGGCTACCTGAAAACCCAGAAGTAAACAGAAATCTTGACATCATGCTACAAGAAATTATCCAAGAAAACTGCCCTGATGTTCTTGAATAAAGGGGGAAAATGGACATTGAAAAAGTTCACAGAACACCCTCTACACTAAATACTCAAAAGAAATCCCACAGGAATATAATAGCCAAATTCAAGAACTTCCAAGGCAAGGAGAAAATTTCACAAGAAGCCAAAAAGAGACAATTCAAATATCAATGAGCAGCAATCAGGATTACACAAGATCTGGCAGCTTCCACACTAAAGGACCACAAGGCTTGAAATATGATATTCAGAAAGGCAAAAGAATTGGGTTTTTAAATCCATCAAAACTATCCATCAAAACTGATTATACTTCCAGGGGAAAGAATGGTCATTAAACAAAATAGAAGATTTCCAAGTATTTCTAAAGAAAAGACCAGAACTAAGTGGAAAGTTTGATATCCAAACCCAAAGATCAAGAGAAACATGAAAAGGTACATAAGAAAGAGAGGGAAAAGGGGAAAATGTTTTTTATTCAAACTTTCTTCTTTAAGGGCTTCAATAAGATCAAATTATCTATGTTAATATGTTGGGAAAATGTTATATATAATGCTCAGAAATTATATTCACTATTATAATAATTAGAAGAATCATGCATAGGAGGATATTGGGGTAATAAGTGCTCTAAGATGATATGCAAAAAAAAAGAAAAAGGGGGGAATCGAAGATGACACTAAGAGATACTTGAAGAAATAAAATAAATAGGATGATTTTTAACACGCAAAGATACACATGGGAAGAGGAGGGGAAGAATACTCTTATAAGAAGCAGAGGAAGAGAGTGCTAATTGGTAATACTTAAAACTTACTCTCAGTGAAATCAATTCTGAGAGGGAAGAGCATCTAGATTCTTTGGGGTTTTTAATTCTATCTTACCCTACAGGGAAAGTAAGAAGGGAAAAACTAAGGGATGACAGGGAATACAAAAAGGGAGGGAAAGAGAGGGGGAAAGGAAATTAACAGACCCTAAAAAAATAAGAAGGGAACAAAAAGGGAGGGGGCAGAAAGGGAAGCATATTAAGGGTGGGGATTAGGGGGACTGATTAAAAGCAAACCACTGGTTTAAAAGGATATAGCAAAAGAAGAAAGGACAGAACTAGGAAAGGATATCAAAATGCTAGGGAATTCACAAGTGGCAATCATAACATTGAATGTGAATGGGATGAACTCACCCATAAAATGAAAACAAACAGGAGAGTGGATTAGAAACCAAAATCCTACCATATGTTGTCTACAAGAAACACACTTGAGGCGGGTAGACATTCACAAGGTTAGAATTAAAGATTGGAACAAAACCTATTGGGCCTCAACTGATAGAAAAAAGGCAGTAGTTGCAATCATGATATATGACAAAGCCAAAGTAAAAATAGATCTGATTAAAAGGGATAGAGAAGGTAACTACATCCTGATAAAAGGGAGTATAGACAATGAAAAAATATCAGTAATCAACATGTATGCATCAAATGATATAACATCCAAATTTCTAAAGGAAAAACTAGTGGAGTTGAAGGAGGGACTAGATAGTAAAACTATACTAGTGGGAGATCTGAACTTACCACTATCAAATTTAGATAAATCAAATAAAAAATAAATAAGAAAGATGTAAGAGATGTGAATGAAATCTTAGAAAAATTAGAGTTAATAGAAATATGGAGAAAATTAAACAGGGACAAAAAGGAATACACATTCTTTCCAGTAGCACATGGTACACTCACAAAGATTGACCATGTACTTGGGCATAAAAACATGGCAAACAAATTCAGAAAAGCAGAAACAATAAATGCAATCTTTTCAGATCATAATGCAATAAAATAATAATCAGTAAGGGTAAATGGAGAGCCAAATAAAAATTAATTGGAAGTTAAATAATATGATCCTCCAAAATCGATTAGTTAGAGAACAAATCATAGAAACAATTAATGATTTCAGTGAAGAAAATGACAATGATGAGACATTCTTTCAAAATCTATGGGATGCAGCCAAAACAGTACTCAGGGGAAAATTTATACCCTTGAGTTCATATATTAACGAATTTGGGAAGGCAGAGATCAATGAATTGGACATGCAAATCAAAAAACTTGAAATTGAACAAATTAAAAATCCCCAGATGAAAATTAAATTAGAGATTCTAAAAATTAAGGGAACAATTAATAAAATAAAAAGTGAAAGAACTATTGAACTAATAAATAAGACTAGAAGCTGGTATTTTGAAAAAACAAATACAATAGACAAAGTACTGGTCAATCTAATAAAAAAAAGGAAAGAAGAAAATCAAATTAACAGTATCATAGATGAAAAGGGAGACCCACCTACAATGAAGAGGAAATTAAGGCAATCATTAAAAGCTAGTTTGCCCAATTATATGTCAACAAATATGGCAGTCTAGGTAATATGGATGAATATTTACAAAAATATAAATTGCCTAGATTAAATAATCCCAGAAATTGAACAATCTATCAAAGAACTCCCTAAGAAAAAATCCCCAGGGCCTGATGGATTCACAAGTGAATTCTATCAAACAATCAAAGAAAACTAATCCCAACACTATACAAACTATTTTCCATATTAAGCAAAGAAGTTCCTCCAAATTTCTTTTATGACACAAATATGGTACTGATTCCAAAGCCAGGCAGGTCAGAAACAGAAAAAGAAAACTATAGACCAATCTCCTTAATGAATAGAGATGTAAAAATCTTAAATGGAATACTTGCAAAAAGACTCCAACAAGTGATCAGAAGGGTTATTCATTATGACCAGGTGGGATTTATACCAGGAATGCAAAGATAGTTCAATATTAGGAAAAACATTCACATAATTGAACATATCAATAAGCAAACCAACAAAAATCACATGATTTTATCAATAGATGCAGAAAAAGCCTTTGATAAAATACAACACTCATTCCTATTGAAAATACTAGAAAGTATAGGAATAGAAGGTCCTTTCTAAAAAATAATAAATAGTATTTTTGTAAAACCATCAGTAAACATCATCTGCAATGGGGATAAACTAGAAGCCTTCCCGATAAAATCAGGAGTGAAACAAGGATGTCCATTTAACATGGTACAAGAAACACTAGCCGGAGCAATTAGAGAAGAAAAAGAAATTTGAAAGTATTTTGGTAGTGAGAAGACCAAGTTCTCAGTCTTTGCAGATGATATGATGGTCTACTTAAAGAATCCTAGAGAATCAACTAAAAAGCTAGTGGAAATAATCAACAACTTTAGCAAAGTTGCAGGATACAAAATAAACCAACATAAATCATAAGCATTTCTATATATTTCCAACACAACTTAGCAGCAGGAATTAGAAAGAGAAATTACATTTAAAATCACCTTAGCCAATATAAAATACTTAGGAATCTATCTGCCGAGACAAACACAGGAACTATACAAACACAACTACAAAACACTTTCCACACTATTAAAACTATCTCTAAACAATTGGAAAAACATTAACTGCTCATGAGTAAGACGAGCTAACATAATAAAAATGACCATCCTACCCAAACTTATTTACTTATTTAGTGCCATATCCATCAATCTACCAAAAACTTTTTTACTGAATTAGAAAAAAACATAACAAAGTTCATTTGGAAGAACAAAAGATCAAGGATATCCAGGGAAATAATGAAAAAAAATGAGATGGAAGGTGGCTTTGCAGTACCAGATCTCAAACTATACTGTAAAGCAGTGGTCATCAAAACAATATGGTACTGGCTGAGAGACAGAAAGGAGGATCAGTGGAATAGACTTGGGATAAGTGACCTTAGTAAGACTGTCTATCATAAATCCAAAGATCCCAGCTTTAGGGACCAAAATCCAGTATTTGATAAAAACTGCTGGGAAAAGTGGAAGACAGTATGGGAGAGATTAGGTTTGGATCAACATCTCCCACCCTACACCAAAATAAACTCAGAATGGGTGAATGACTTGAATATAAAGAAGGAAACAATAGGTAAATTAGATGAACACAGAATAGTATACATGTCAGACCTTTATGAAAGGAAAGATTTTAATATCAAGCAAGAGTTGGAAAAAATCACAAAATGTAAAATAAATAATTTTTATTCCATCAAATTAAAAAGGATTTTTACAAACAAAACCAATGCAACCAACATTAGAAGGTAAGTAACAAATTGGGAAACAATCTTCATAACAAAAACCTCTGACAAAGGTCTAATTACTCAAATTTGTAAAGAGCTAAATTAATTGCACAAAAAATCAAGTTCTCCAATTCATAAATGGGCAAAGGACATGAGTTGGCAATTTTCAGTTAAAGAAATCAGAACTATTAATAAGCACATGAAAAAGTGTTCTAAATCTTTTATAATCAGAGAGATGCAAATCAAAACAACTCTGAGGTATCACCTCAAACCTAGCAGATTGGCTAACATGACAGCAATGGAAAGTAATGAATGCTGGAGGGGATGTAGCAAAGTTGGGACATTAATGCATTGCTGGTGGAGTTGTGAATTGATCCAACCATACTGGAGGGCAATTTGGAACTATGCCAAAAGGGCACTAAAAGACTGTCTGCCCTTTGATCCAGCCTTAGCACTGCTGGGTTTATACCCCAAAGAGATACCAAGGAAAAATACATGTACAAAAATATTTATAGCTGCACTCTTTGTGGTGGCAAAAAATTGGAAAATGAGGGGATGCCCTTCTATTGGGGAATGGCTGAACAAATTGTTGTATATGTTAGTTATGGAATACTATTGTGCTTAAAGAAATAATAAACTGGAGGAATTCCATGTGAACTAGAATGACCTCTAGGAATTGATGCAGAGTGAAAGGAGCAGAACCAGGAGAAAATTGTACACAGAGATTGATACATTGTGGTACAATCGAATGTAATGGACTTCTCCATTAGTGGCAATGTAGTGATCCTGAACAACCCAGAGCGATCTATGAGAAAGAACACTATCCACAATCAGAGGGAAAACTGTGGGAGTAAAAACACCGAAGAAAAACAACTGCTTGATTACATGGGTTGAGGGGGATATGATTGGGGATGTAGACTCTAAATGAACATCCTAGTGCAAACATCAATAACATGGAAATAGGTTCTGATCAAGGACACATGCAATACCCAGTGGAATTGTGCGTTGGCTACTGGTGGGGTGGGAGTAGCGCAGGGAGGGATAGAATATGATTCTTGTAACCAGGGAATAGTGTTCTAAACTGACTAAATAATTTTTTTTAATTAAAAAAAACTACTCACAAAAAAGATGTACTCAAAAGTAGCTGTGATTTATTAATAAACTCAAGACAAATAACCTTCAAAAAATGTAAGGATAAAAAAGGATTTCTAACTCTAAGGAATTCTAACTCCATGCAAATAAAACTCCCTGGTTCCACAAGGAACTTCTCCTGTTTCCACAGACTATACTGATCCTTCCTGACCTAACATACATTTTGATTATTCTAAATAAACTAATACTATTATCCTCATAATTCTTAACTTCCTCTCCAAGTTATAAAAATAACCAAGGGGGGAGCAGCAGCTGGGTAGCTCAGTGGATTGAGAGCCAGGCCTAGAGACTGGCGGTCCTGGGTTCAAATATGGCCTCAGACACTTCCCAGCTGTGTGACCCTGGACAAGTCACTTGACTCCCATTGCCTAGCCCTTGCCACTCTTCTGCCTCAGACCCTACACAGTATTGATTTCAAGATGGAAGGTAAGGGTTTTAGAAAAATAAATTAATTAAATTAAATTAAAATAACAAAGGATAGCTGGTTGAGCCTCAGCAAGTACCAAGTTGGGACTCTGAGCCTTAGCAGACTCAGAGTCCAAACCAAAGACCAGGGTTTTCTCTGGTCTACTCAGAGTTAAAGCAATGTATAAAAACAGCAATAGATAGTCAATAGTGTCTTCCAAGTTGGAAAAAGAAAACAATTAGCTCCTTCAGATCTTTCCCTCCTTTCTTTCTACCTCAGTTAGGAGAGATAGAGCTAGAGAGAGAGAGAGAGAGAGAGAGAGAGATGTTACCTCCTCCAAGCCCTCAGAGAGAAAGTGTCTCTGCCAATTGCCAGAGACCAACTCCCACCCCCAAAGAGTAACTGTTACAGAAGAATTGTTAGACTTGAAACTGAATTCTGTCTCAGCTCTGTTTGAAACTCCAATTCTTTCTCAAGCCAGCTTCTCTACTTCTTATCTCTAAACTAATGTAACAAAATTTAATTTCTAATATCATCCTTATGAACTTTACTAAATATCTTCTGTTCCAATAGCAAAGGATGGAAAGTATCATTATTTTTAATAGTCCATTGAGTATGGCATAAATGGATATGGTATATTCAGCCCTCAAGAGTTAAAAACTCAAAACCCCCAAACTATGTAACAAAAGTTCACAATGTCATTTGAAATCCTATATTATCTTTTTTATATTAAAATGTTCATGTTTGTTAAGTCAAAAATAAAAGTATTTTTGTTGTATATGAATGTGCTTGCTGTAATGGTGACATAGTCTTTATGGGCTATTCCAAGTAGTGACATCTTCTACCTTTGCTAATAGGAGCAATAGAAGACTAGTTGGTAGGGTTCTTAAAGCCAACAACTTTCTCTCTTTAAAAAAAAAAACTTTTACATTTTGAGTCTAAAAACAGGAAATTTTAATTTGAACATTAATGAGCTTCTCTATCCCTGGGCTTTCAAGAGAAATAAATTATATTATTAGAAACCAAAGAATGGATTAGTTTCTTTTTATCAGGGAGCTTACTTGGCAAAAAATTATAAAAACTTAGAGGAAATGGATAATTTATATTTTGGCTAAGAATAAATTGTGAATGAGAGAGGGAGAGATAGAAGGTGGGGAGGCAGAGAGAGACAGAGAGAGACACATAGAGAGAGATGAAGGAAGGAAGGAAGGGAGACATGGAGAGACAAAGACAGAGAAATAGAGACAGAAAGAATGACCAGACATCACACACTGGAGCTTGGCCAGACTTAAGGAGTGGTGTGGAAGTTACCCAAGTCCCTGTTGTCCCCACCTGCCTGGTTGCCAAAGTAGCAAATATGTTTTCAGTCAATATCAAAGACAAGGAAAATTAACCTGAGGAAAAAGAAAGGTCAGCCCTTGATTTACAAGATTTAAATTTCCCTGTGTTTACATAGTCAGTTCTTTTCCCAAAGCAAGCAAGGTGAAATTTATTTAGAAGATTCCACAATGAAAATGTGCCTCCTTAAATGAAAGACCTGAAAAGTTGATTCTAAATGAATCCTTGAAAAGTGACTTATGCTTTACCATTAACTTATATTTTCACAGATGCTTTCCCAGGGAAAATGATCTTGGTCCCAAGCAAAATATCTTATCTGCTATGAACATGTCTCCTGATATTTGATGGGTAGGGCGAAATTTCTTTGTCTATTTAATATCAGGAAAATGTAAGATGTTCCCCACTCCTGCATGAAAATATTTTCTAATGACTGACTGAATATGTGAATAGGAACAAAAGATAACATAGCCTATCATCACGAGGTTTGAAAATCTCTGATCTTGGGCTTGAGTAAATTCCAAATTTCTAAGAAATCAGAAATTCCTTAGAATTCTTTCTTTATTCCCAACTCCTATACTTAGATTATTTGGAGCCAGAAAAGACCTTAGAGATCATCAAGTCCAAATATCTCATTTTAATATTGTAGATTCAGATGCAAAGAGGGTTCAAGGCACACTCAGTTCTATATCAGCTTGCTCAGCTAAGGGAATTTTCCCATATGGGGAGACTAGGACCTTATTTCTGGAAGAATTCTAATGATATGGAATAGAAATGCCTGTGGAGAAACTGTAAAGTAGGTGTAGACATTCTATAACTGGTTTTGGGCTCCTAATTATGTGGTTAGGAGGAATCTTTTTTTAAAATTGGCTATGTTATTGGGTGACTGAAAAAAGGGGATCCATTTCAGCCTATCCCATTGCTCTCATTTTCTTTAGTTCTGCTTTGATGAATCTCAGGGAAGAAATCAGTTAGAGAAAATAGAGTAGGGGGAGAAGGCATGGGTTTTCTCACTTCTAAGACTGTGACACTGTGAGGAGACCTCAGTTCTTGTCCTTTGAATCTTTTCTTTTCTGTTTTATGTGAGGGGGTGGTAGCTGCCAATTCCATGTGATTTGAAAGGACAGGAAGGTGTTCCAGCAACCTGGAATTCCAGAATCCTAATATTGCCACTAATGTACCAAATGCATCTTAAGAAGCAAGGAGTAGGGGGCAGCTGGGTTACTCAGTGAATTGAGAGACAAGCCTAGAGATGGGAGGTCCTAGGTTCAAAACTGGCTTCAGACACTTCCCACCTGTGTGACCCTGGGCAAGTCACTTGACCCCCATTGCCTAGCCCTTACCACTCTACTGCCTTGGAACCAATACACAGTATTGGTTTCAAGATGGAACGTATGGGTTTAAAAAAAAGAAGCAAGGAGTGACCTATGAGTGATCTTTAGGATCCAACTTATTCTGGTAGTCATGCAATATCTATACTTGAATTTGGTGGGACTGATATTATATAAGAATTGTGCTAAAAGTGTCCCTGAGGGGATGTTTGTACATTTACATTATATATAAATTCTTATCTTTTATCCTTGGAATCAATATGGAGTATTGGTTCCCAGGCAGAAGAGTGGTAAGGTCTAGGCAATTAGGGTTAGGTAACTTGTCCAGGCTCACACAGCTAGGAAGTATCTGAGGCCAGATTTGAATCTAGGACCTTACATTTCTAGACCTGCCCTCACTCCACTGAGTTACCTAGCTATCCCTCTTACTATATTAATTAGTTAATTGGTGTTAAATGAATAAATGGAATTGGAGTCATTGGTACCTAACAACGTGGGGAACATGATGAGTTAGGGCTTGAGGCAATGACAAGAGAAGAGATTAAATAAGCCTCTCACTATACCCCAGAACTCCAAGGAGGCTCTCTGGTTCTGAATGAGTGAAGCCAGAGCATACTCTACAATGAGAACCCCCCAAAGAAGGAAAGAGTAGCTCACAACAATTGCAAGCAGGAAATTAAAAAAATGGATTTTCCACAAGGACTACATGAATACCTGAATGAAAGGAAGCATGGGATAAAAAAAAATGAAATAAAAGCTCTGGAGAAAAGAATTGGATGGAGAATAAAGAGTTAAGAAGAGAAAGTAATACAAACAACAGACTAAATCCAGTCTAAATCTAACCCTAACCCTAATATAGCAAACTTTTAAAATTTTCTACCTTAATTTTTGTTCATTTGATTTTCCAAAGGATTCATATGGGAAAATGTTTTACATGATTACACATGTAAAATCTATATAAGATTGCTTACCATCTTTCTACCATCTATCTCAATGTGGGTGGGAAGTGGGGGGAAGGGAGGGAGGGAGAGAATTTGAGACTCAGTATACTTTGAAAAATGTTGGAAACTGTTTTTACATGTAATCGGAGGAAAATTCAATAAATTAAAAAATAACTGAGCTGGAATAGATCAAGGAGAGATAAGAATCATTGGACTTGATAACACCATTTTTTTTTATAGCTTGGATAGTGTATTTCAAGAAATCATAATGAAGATTGCTTAGTCACATTAGAACCACAGAGCAAAGTAATAATACATAGTATCCATCAATTACCACCTGAAAGGAACCTCCAGAGGGAAAGTCCCAGGCATAGTCAAAATTCAGTGCTCCAACCTTGAAGAAAAAATATTAAACACATCTAGAAAGAAAGAATTCAAGTTCCAAGAAATGAGACCTGTCAGCTTCTATTATAAATGAGATGGCATATTATAATACATTATTACAAAAAGAAAAAATACAGGTTTATAAAAAAGAATAACTTACCTAGTAAAGTTGAGTATAATACTAAAGGGAGAAAATAGATCTTTATTAGAAAGAAGTCCTTTAATGAATTTTCATCAAGGGAATTAATGAAAAAAATGAAGGCAGGTGGCTTAGCTATATCAGAACTCAAGCTATATCATAAAGGGGCAACCAATAAAATAATATGGTACTGACTAAGAAATAGAATGGTGGATCAGTGGAATAGATTAGGCACTCAACATGCAGTAGTAAATAATCATAGTAAGCTAGTGTTTGAAAAACCAAAAGATCCAAGCTTTTGGAAAAAGAACTTACTATTTGACAAAAACTGCTGTGAAAACTAGAAAGAGTATGACAGAAACTAGGCACAGATCAACAACTCACTCCATAAACCAAGATAAAGACAAAATGAATACATGATTAAGAAAGAAAGGGTGATATAAACAAATTAGGGGAGCATGGAATAATTGACCTGTCAGATCTATGGATAAGGGATGAATTTATGTCTAATAAAACATAAAGAATATTATGAGATATAAATTAGATATCTGACTACATTGAACTAAAAGGTTTTGAACAAACAAAATTAATACATTAGAAGGTAAACAATAAACCTTTAAGAAAATTTTATAGAAAGTGTCA
Organism: Monodelphis domestica; assembly: GCF_027887165.1. Classification (NCBI taxonomy): domain Eukaryota; kingdom Metazoa; phylum Chordata; class Mammalia; order Didelphimorphia; family Didelphidae; genus Monodelphis; species Monodelphis domestica. The sequence goes on from NC_077230.1 coordinate 305,827,647, forward strand.
ATGCTGTGGTGTCTGGGACCCACCCTGTCCACAGCTTCAGGGGTCCTTGACTAGGTGTGGTGGCAAAGGCATAAATGAGTGATGGGAAGACAGTTGAGAGTATCATCCTGAGTCAGGCTTTGCATGCAACTGCTCATTCTTGCCCAGAGTTGTGTTTATTTTTATACCACTCAATGGTTACATATTTTCTTGGCATACAGCTACATTACTCAACACACATATCCAATGCAGATAATTGTATAATTGGATAAGCCATACATTAACATTTAACAAATCATTTGATTAACATTCTGTGATCATTCTATATACTTATATTGTTACTATTGATTCTGACAACATACACAAAGCTTTTGCAAAAGATAAATGATTTCATCACAGGTGGTGTAGCTAGAGGTCAATTCTTTCATTAACCTGTGAGGTGCTTGGGCTTATGAACAATCAAAGAAAATCATTTGTTACTTTTAATAAAATAGATAATCAATCAGGAGTTCTTTAGAAAACAATCAACAAATTGTAGTCAAGTTGAGGGATCAAAGGATAACAGAAACAATCCAGTTTTAAATATCATTTTTCCGATATTACATTGGGGGTTTCCAAGACAGATTTTAGTTGGTAAAAGAAGTCATTGAAGCATGGTGTACTGAAGGATAATTAATAAACTTGCTCAGGAGAGCTTTTTCCAGGCCTGTACATTGGGTGGGGAATTTTGAGTGCAGCTTTGTTAGAAGTTATATGCATAAGCAGAATTTAACCCATGATAGTCTTTAGGTTTGATTTTGTAAGTATGATCTTTTGGTGATATTCTGGGGGGATAATGTGGAACATTAGAATTAATCCTGCAAGTATTTTGCTCTCATGTTATTTTTCCTGAAGCTAGGGAGAGAACAATAATCATAGCAATTCCAATAGAAATGGATATTGGTGAGAGAAGTCACACAGAAGGGGGCTGAGTGTATGTCTCCATCTTTCTTGGGGGCCACTTTGTGACCTTCTAGTTTCCACATGTGACCATGTCAAACAGTATGGCTTTGATGGCCCCTGGCATGGCAAAATAAGGCAAAAGCCTTATTTTTTGAATAAATAAAGAGCTGAGTTAAATTTATAAGAATACAAAGCATTCCACAATTGACAAATGGCCAAAGGACAAATTAACAGGCAATTCTCAGTTGAAGAAATTAAAATTATCTTTAATCATATGACAAAATCTTGAAATCACTATTAACTAGAGAAATGCCAATTAAAGTAACTCTGAGGTACCTCCTCATACCTAGCAGACTGACTAATACACAGAAAGGAAAATGATGAATGTTGGAGAGGAAGTGGAAAAATTGGGACACTAATACATTTTTAATGGAGCTGTGAACTAAAATAACCCTTCTGAGAGCAATTTGCAATCATGCCCAAAGAGCCATAATAATGTGCATACCCTTTGACCCAGCAATGTCATTACTAGGTCTGTATCCCAAAGAGAGCAAAGATAGGGGTGTAATGATGGGGAGTAGGAAAAAGGACGTATTTGTACAAAAATATTTTTAAAAGCTCTTTTTGTAGTGTCAAAGAACTGGAAAATGAAGAATGGTTAAACAAGTTGTAGTATATGATTTTTGATGTCTCATAAAGTCATTAGCTTCTATACACCCAATTCTAATTTTTAAGAAATAATTTTCTTACATGAGCATTTGATCCTCCTTTTCCATTTGGCCAATTATGCTGTTAAAACTGTTATTTTCTTCTTGCATTACTTTAATTTTTTTCCCCATTTTCCTCTGCCTCATTTGATTTTTTAATTCCCTTTAGAGCTCTTCCAGAGCCCAAGACCACTTCCCATTTTCTTTTGAAGTGCTTTGTGTGGCTGCTTTGATCTCATTGCCCCCTTATGAGTCCATGCCTTGCTCTTCTTTGTCTCCCTGATCATTTTCAATGGTTAGATGCTTTCTTTTCTGTTTACTTTTTTTTAGCTTTAAAAAAAACTTTTACTTTTATCTTAAAGCTCTGTTCTCAGAGTAGATAGTGCTCTCTTTTAAATTTCAGTTTTTCCTTGTTCCTACCCTCAGCTCTGGTTCCAAGTTTCTGCAAGTTTCAGTTCTTCCAAGGTGGTATGAGGGTCTGTAGGCTGGGAGCTCTGAAAGTTCCCTACCATTGCTGATTCAATCTTTTCTAGGGACTGCTGATGGCTTGCAGAGTTGAAAGCACTGGAAGCTAACTTCTTCTTGGACCTCAAGCCTCAGCAGGGGCTCTGGGTCTCACTCTGGACTTATACCAGCCAGCCACCCTGTAGACTGCCTTGTGATGGATCTTAGAGCCTCACTGAAGGCTTGAGCTAGGGATTAGAACTTGAAGGGGTGGGGGTGGGGTGCTCTGCTGTTGGCTTAGGCAGAGTCTCAAGGTCTTGAATTTGGCATGAGCCCAAGTTCAGAACCTGGACCAGTGGTAGGGGGCAGGCAACTTGCTATTGACTTGTGCCAGTACTCCCTTAGTGTGGCTTCACTGCCAGCTGCACTTCTCTCTCACTCCACTTAAATAAACACTTTTTGCTTACCTTTAAAGTTGTTTTCTGCAAGAGAGAGATTTCACTGTGTTCCTTTGTTGGCTCTGTCACTCCAGCATTTGTTTTTGGCATTATTTTTTTTAAATTTTATAATATTTTATTTGATCATTTCCAAGCATTATTCATTAAAGACAAAGATCATTTTCTTTTTCTCCCCCCCCAGCCCCCATAGCCGACGTGTGATTCCACTGGGTATCACATGTGTTCTTGATTCAAACCCATTGTCATGTTGTTAACATTTGCATTAGAGTGTTCTTTTAGAGTCTCTTCTCTGTCATGTCCCCTCAACTGCTGTAGTCAGGCAGTTGCTTTTCCTCGATGTTTCTACTCCCACAGTTTGTCCTCTGCTTATGAATAGTGTTTTTTCTCCTAGATCCCTGCAGATTGTTCAGGGACATTGCATTGACACTAATGGAGAAGTCCATCACCTTCTATTGTACCACAATGTATCAGTCTCTGTGTACAATGTTTTCCTGGTTCTGCTTCTTTCGCTCTGCATCACTTCCTAGAGGTCATTCCAGTCTCCATGGAATTCCTCCCCTTTATTATTCCTTTTTGCACAATAGTATTCCATCACCAACATATACCACAATTTGTTCAGCCATTCCCCAATTGAAGGGCATCCCCTCATTTTCCAATTTTTGGCTACCACAAAGAGCACAGCTATGAATATTCTTGTACATGTATTTTTCCTTATTATTTCATTGGGGTACAAACCCAGCAGTGCTCTGGCTGGATCAAAGTCTTTTAGCACCCTTTGGGCATAGTTCAAATTATCCTCCAGAATGGTTGGATCAATTCACAACTCCACCAGCAATGCATTAATGCCCCAATTTTGTAACATCCCCTCCAGCATTCATTACTTTCCTTTGCTATCATGTTAGCCAATCTGCTAGGTGTGAGGTGATACCTCAGAGTTGTTTTGATTTGCATCTCTCTGATTATAAGAGATTTAGAACACTTCTTCATGTGCTTATTAATAGTTTTGATTTCTTTATCTGAAAACTGCCTATCCATGTCCCTTGCCCATTTACCAATTGGAGAATGGCTTAGTTTTTTGTACAATTGATTTAGCTCTTTATAAATTTGAGTAATTAAACCTTTGTCAGAGGTTTCTATGAAGATTTTCCCCCAATTTGTTGTTTCCCTTCTGATTTTAGTTACATTGGTTTTGTTTGTACAAAAGCTTTTTAATTTGATGTAGTCAAAATTATTTATTTTACATTTTGTGATTCTTTCTATGTCTTGCTTGGTTTTAAAGTCTTTCCCCTCCCAAAGGTCTGACATGTATACTATTCTGTGTTTACCCAATTTACTTATGGTTTCCTTCTTTATGTTTAAATCATTCACCCATTTTGAATTTATCTTGATGTAGGGTGTGAGGTGTTGATCAATTCCTAATCTCTCCCATACTGTCTTCCAATTTTCCCAGCAGTTTTTATCCAATAGTGGATTTTTGTCCCAAAAGCTGGGATCTTTGGGTTTATTGTATACTGTCTTGCTGAGGTCGCTTGCCCCCAGTCTATTCCACTGATCCTCCTTTCTGTCTCTTAGCCAGTACCAAATTGTTTTGATGACTGCTGCTTTGTAATATAGTATAAGGTCTGGGACTGCAAGGCCCCCATCATTTGTGTTTTTTTTCATTATTTCCCTGGATATCCTTGATCTTTTGTTATTCCAAATGAACTTTGTTATGTTTTTTTCTAAATCAGTAAAGAAATTTTTTGGTAGTTCAATGGGTATGGCACTAAATAGATAAATAAGTTTGGGTAGGATGGTCATTTTTATTATATTGGCTCGTCCTATCCATGAGCAGTTAATGTTTTTCCAATTGCTCAAGTCTAGTTTTAGTTGTGTGGAGAGTGTTTTGTAGTTGTGTTCATATAGTTCCTGTGTTTGTCTCGGGAGATAGATTCCTAGGTATTTTATTTTGTCTAAGGTGATTTTGAATGGGATTTCTCTTTCTAGTTTTTGCTGCTGAGCTGTGTTGGAATTATATAGAAATGCTGATGACTTATGTGGGTTTATTTTGTATCCTGCAACTTTGCTAAAGTTGTTGATTATTTCAATTAGCTTTTTGGTTGAATCTCTAGGATTCTTTAAATAGACCATCATATCATCTGCAAAGAGTGATAAGTTGGTCTCCTCCTTTCCTATTTTGACGCCTTCAATTTCTTTTTCTTCTCTAATTGCTACTGCTAGTGTACAATGTCAAATAGTAGAGGTGATAATGGGCATCCTTGTTTCACTCCTGATCTTATTGGGAATGCATCTAGTTTATCCCCATTGCAGATGATATTAGCTGATGGTTTTAGATATATGCTGTTTATTATTTTTAGGAATGCCCCTTCTATTCCTATGCTTTCTAGTGTTTTTAATAGGAATGGGTGTTGTATTTTATGAAAGGCTTTTTCTGCATCTATTGAGATAATCATGTGGTTCTTGTTGGTTTGCTTGTTGATGTGGTCAATTATGTGGATGGTTTTCCTAATATTGAACCAGCCCTGCATCCCTGGTATAAATCCTACTTGATCATGGTGGAAGACCCTTCTGATCACTTGCTGGAGTCTTTTTGCTAGTATCCTGTTTAAGATTTTTGCATCTATATTCATTATGGAGATTGGTCTATAGTTTTCTTTCTCTGTTTTTGATCTGCCTGGTTTTGGAATCAGTACCATGTTTGTGTCATAAAAGGAATTTGGTAGAACTCCCTCTTTGCTTGCTATGTCAAATAGTTTGTATAGTATTGGGATTAACTGTTCTCTGAATGTTTGATAGAATTCACTGGTGAATCCATCAGGCCCTGGGGATTTTTTCTTAGGAAGTTCTTTGATGGCTTGTTGGATTTCATTTTCTGATATGGGATTATTTAAGAATTCTATTTCTTCTTCTGTTAGTCTAAGCAGTTTGTATTTTTGTATATATTTACCCATATCACCTAAATTGGTGTATTTATTGCCATATAATTGGGCAAAGTAATTTTTAATGATTGCCTTAATTTCCTCTTCATCAGGGGTGATGTCCCCCTTTTCATCTTTGATGCTGTTAATTTGCTTTTCTTCCTTCTTTTTTTTTAATTAGATTGACCAGTACTTTGTCTATTTTGTTTGTTTTTTCAAAGTACCAGCTTCTTGTCTTATTTATTAAATCAATAGTTCTATCACTTTCAATTTTATTAATTTCTCCCTTAATTTTTAGGATTTCTAGTTTGGTTTTCTGCTGGGGTTTTTTAATTTGATAGCTTTTGAGTTTTTTAATTTGCATTTCCAATTGATTGATCTCTGCTCTCCCTAGTTTGTTAATATATGCACTCAGGGATATGAATTTACCTCTGATTACCGCTTTGGCTGCATCCCAAATGGTTTGAAAGGATGTCTCGCCATTGTCATTTTACTCGATGAAATTATTAATTATTTCTATGATTTCTTCTCTAACTAAACAATTTTGGAGTATCATATTGTTTAATTTCCAATTAGTTTTTTATTTGGTTTTCCATGTACCATTACTGATCATTATTTTTATTGCCTTGTGATCTGAAAAGACTGCATTTATTAATTCTGTTTTTCTGCATTTGTGTGCCATGTTTCTGTGACCTAATGTATGGTCAATCTTTGTGAATGTGCCATGTGGTGCTGAGAAGAAGGTGTATTCCTTTTTATCCCTATTTATTTTTCTCCATATGTCTATTAATTCTAATTTTTCTAAGATTTCATTCACTTCTTTTACCTCTTATTTATTTTTTGATTTGGTTTATCTAAATTTGATAATGGTTGGTTTAAGTCTCCCACTAATATGGTTTTACTATCTATTTCTTCCTTCAATTCTCCTAGTTTCTCCATTAGAAATTTGGGTGCTATATTATTTGGTGCATTTTATCTAAAGCCCCTTTTAACAGAATATAATTACCTTCCCTATCTCTTTTGATCAGGTCTATTTTTGCTTTGGCTTTATCAGATATCATGATTGCCACTCTTGCCTTCTTTCTGTCAGTTGAGGCCCAGAAGGTCTTACTCCATCCTTTAATTCTGACCTTGTGGGTGTCTACCCGCCTCATGTGTATTTCTTGAAGACAACATATGGTAGGGTTTTGGATTCTAATCCATTCTGCTATTCATCTAGGTTTTAAGGGTGAGCTCATCCTATTCACGTTCAAAGTTATGACTGTCACTTGTGGACTCCCTGGCATTTTGATATTCTTCCCTAATTCTAACCTTTCTTCTTCAGCTCTACCTTTTAGTCCAGTGATTTACTTTAAATCAGTCCCCCTTGTCCCCTCCCTTGATATGTTTCTCTTTCTAGTCCCTCCCTTTTTGTTCCCTCCCCTCCCCCCTCTCTTTCCCTCCCTTTTTTGTTCCCCCCTCTCTTCCCCCTTGGCTTTCCCTTCTCCCTACCCTTGTTGGGTAAGAGAATTCAAGATCCCAATGGATCTGGATGTTCTTCCCTCTCAGAGTTGATTTCCCTGAGAGTAAGGTTTAAGTAAAAACTCTCTTCCTCTCCTTCTTATAGGAGTTTTCTTCCCCTCCCCTTCCCGTGTGAATCTTTGTGTGAGAAAAAATATTCTATTTGGTCTTTCTTTTCCCCCTATTTACACATTACATTTTCCCCACATGTTAGTATACATAGATTGATATAAATGTAGTCCTTATAGAAGAGAGTTTGAGTAAAAGAAAAAGATAACATTTTTCTCCTTTTCCCTTTCCTTCATATTTACCTTTTCAGGTATTCCATGCTCTTTTTTTTTCGATATCGAACTTTCCACAGAGCTCTGGTCTTTTCTTTGCAAAAACTTGTAAATCTTCTATTTTATTGAATGCCCATACTTTCCCTTGGAAGTATATAGTCAGTTTTGATGGATAGCTGATTCTTGGTTGAAGACCCAGCTCTCTTGCCTTTCTGAAAATCATGTTCCATGACTTACGGTCATTCAGAGTGGAACTTGCAAGGTCTTGTGTGACCCTGATTGGCATTCCTTTATATCTAAATTGTCTTTTTCTGGCTTCTTGTAAGATTTTTTCTTTTGCTTGAAAGCTTTGGCATTATTTTAAGGATGGTTGGAGAGGATTTTCAGAGTGGTTCCAGCTTCTACTCCTCCACCATCTTGGTTCTGTGGTATATAATTTTCATGCAATACTATCGTGCGACAAGAAATGACAAACAAGATGATCACAAAAAAACCTCGAAAGACATAGGAAGCGATGCAAAGTGAAGTGAGCAAAACTAGTGGAATGTTATAATAGTAATAGCAATAATGGACAACAACTCTGAATGGCTTGACTATTATCAGCAGTGCAAGGTTCTAGGACAACTCCAAGTAACTCATGACAGAAAAAGCTATCTGCTATCATAGAAGAAGAATTCTCCATTTGATTGGTATCTGCTTAGTTCTTAGCTGCTGTGAGTATATTTGAACATATATTCTTTTCCCCTCTTTCTTTTATTTCTTGGGGGAGTGGGATGGGAAAATATATTCCTAACAGTATTACTCTATCTTATGGTACATACAATTTAGTGAATTTGAGGATGTAGTTCTACATGGTTTGCCAATTCAATGGTACACCAACAATGCATTGGTGTTCCTTTATTCCCATGCTCCTGCAACAACTACCTTCTTATTTTTTATATTTACTATTATGATAGTTTTGAGTCACATGTATTGCTCTTATATCATTAGTGATCTGGATTTTTTCATATGACTATTGATCTCTTTATTATTTTTCTTTTGAGAATTACCTTTCATATCTTTTAATAATTTTCTACTGGAGAATCCTTTTATCCTTATGTATTTGAATCAGAGGGACATCAGTTCTTAGAGAATAGAAAGGTAGTATGGTTTTGTGGCTTTGGAACCAGGCAGACCCAGGTTAAAGGTCACCCATAATGTGACCCTGGGCAAGTCACTTAACCTCTCAGTGTTGTAGGTGATTACCTAAGACTATAAATTGCAATGAAGATGGTTGTCTCTATTGGAAAAGGAGTTTCTTTCCTTAGTTTCTTACACCACATTTAGTCCCTATCCCCATTAGACCTTTAGCTAAGAAGTGCTGCAGAGATTTTTCCTCAGTTGCTCATTTCCTTTCTAATTTCAAATTAATTTATTTTTGAAACAGCTTTTCAGTTTTAAGTAGTCAAAATTATCTTTTTTATTTCCTTGTTTGGTCAAGGACTCTTCCCATATACTTAGTTAAGAAGGTGCCTCTAGCCTGATTATTTTATTTGTTCTATAACCTTTCATATCAAAGACAGGAATTCATTTGAGGCTTATTGCGGCACGTAGTATGAGAACTTAGCCTAAATCTAATTTCTGCCAGACTGCTTTCCAGTTTTCTAAGCAGTTTTTGGTATACTGAATCTTGCTCTAATAGATGGATTTTGGGTTTATCAAATACTGTAATTACTTCTAGGTCTTGTGCTCTGGAGTTATCCTACTGACTCAATTTTCTATATTTTAATCTGCACTAAAGAGTTTTTCATGATTATTACTTTGCACTATACTTGGAAATCTAATACTTCTAGTTTCCATCATTCCCATTGTAAAAAGAATTTTTCTTGGTATTTTCTATATTTTGCTCTGAAAGATTTTTAAAAGATATTTTCTTATTTTTTCCTAGTTCTATGAAGTAATCATTTGGCTGTTTGATAGGTATGGTACTTTATTAGTAAGTTAGTTTTGGTAGTATTGTTACTTTTCTTAAAGTGATACAACCCAACCAAGAACAATTAGTATCTCTCCAGTTATTTTGGTTTGTCAATATTTCTGTAAAGAATGCTTTGTATTAATATAATTTTATTGTATTCATATAATTTCTGTGTTTCAAATGTTCTATGATTCTAAAGTTTTTAAATGCAATTTCTTTCTCTATTCTTTTAAAAAATTGATACTATACAAAAGGCTGATGACTCCTGTATGTTTATTTTATATTCTTCTGCTTCATTTATCTTCTTTACTGAATTTTGTAATATTATCTTGAAGTTGTAAATTTTTTCAATTAATTTTTCAGTTGAATTTCTAGACTTCCTTAAATGGACAATTGTGTAATATACAAAAATGATAACTTAGTTTTTTTCCTTTTTTATGATTATTTCCTCATTTTTCCTGTCATATTATATAGTTTTTGGAACTATGTAAAATTATAAATAAAGTGCTTTATCTTTAGTCTGATTGGAAAGTCCTCAATTATTTTTCCATTACCAATAATACTGGCTTTTGGTTTTAGATACATACTACTTATCATACTAAGAAAAGATCAATTTAATTTATTGCATTTAATATTTTAAAGCAAAATGGGTATTTTGTGAAATACATATACAAATATTTGCATCTGTTCATGTAATCACTATTTTTAATTGAAAATCTATTGATTATGATTTTCCTAATATTGAACCAATTCACAACATTCCTGTTATAAATCCAACCTGTTCACAATGTGTAATGTTTTTCATACATTGTCATAATTTCTTTGTAGAAGATATTTTTCAGCATTTATCTATTGATATTGATTAGAAATTTTGGTCTATAGTTTACTACTCTGCTTTGTTTTTCTTTAGATTAGCTATCCAGACCATATTTACTTCACAAAAGGCAATATACCATCTTTTTATTTTTTGCAAATAGTTAATGTAATTTATTTCATTCAAAAATCTGATTTTAATTATCTTCCCCTTGAGAATTTATTTATGGTTTGTTCAATTTTCTTCCCCTTGAGATAAAGTTTTAAAATGCTTTATTTCTTATACAAAATATTCTCTAAAAATCCCTTTCATTTTGTTATTGATTTTGGGCATGTGATTAGGCAAAATAGTTTCTAATAATTTCATCTTTTCATTGTAAAACAATCTATTTTTCACTTTTAATATGGGCAATATCATTTTCTTTTTGCTTTTATAAATTAGATTAATTTACTTTTCGTCCATGTTATCAGTTCATCCAAAAAATCAACTTCTGGTTTATTTGTCAATTCGATTGTTTTCTTTTTCTTTTAATTTTGTTAATCTTTTCTTTGATTGTCAGAATTCCTGTGTTTCTATTGTGTTGGTATATTTTTGATATGTTGCTTTTATACTTTTAAAATTGCCTGCCTCATTCATTGATCTATTCTTTCTTTTTTCTAGATTAAGGTGTTTAGCCCAATAAATTTTCCTCTAAGAATTGTTTTGGTTAATTACAAAAGTTTTGGTTATGTTGTCTCATTGCTATCATTTTATTTGATCAAATGATATATTGTTTCTATAATTTTGTTCTTTGGACAATTCTTCAAAATTAAGTCATAAGCCTCAATTTGTGTTGAATTATTTGCTTAAAAGAGCCTTTACCAATCATAATTTTTATTGTATTATAGTCAGTAATGGATTTTTCTCCATTGATTTGTGAGATTTTTATGCCCTAGATAAAATAGATTTAGATTTTTTGGCAAATATCCTATTCACGAGTGAGAGATACATTTTTTTCTTTTGTTTATCATTCAGTAATCACTTGAGACATATTATATTTAAGTTTTGTAAAGTTCTATTGTGTTCCCTAACTTCTTTCTTGCTTGTGTTTTTCTTAAATGTGTTCAGGTCTGAACCTAATACATAAGTTTTTACTATTATAATTTTGCTTATTATTTCTTCCTATAATTCAGTGAACTTTTGTTTTAAATGCTTAGATGTTATACCATTCAGCATATATGTTCATTAGAAGTATGATATTATGTTAACATTTATTATACATTTTAAGATCTATCATTTAAGTAAAATGTGACTCTTGTTAATATATTCAAACAATGTCATTTTTTACTATTTTTTGTCTTAATTTGTGATTTTTATCTCTACTTTTTGCATTCACCTGATGCAAAATTCTGCTCAATGCCCTCATTTTAACACGGTGCATTTCTTTATGTTTTTGGGATGTCATATAAACAACATATTGTTGAATTTTTCTGTTTAATGGATTCTACTATAGTATTCCATTTTCAGATGAACCTACCCCATTCATATTTAGTTATTATTGTTAATTCTGTATTTCCCTCCATCATATCCTCTCATATTTTTTCCTTCTATCAGTCTTCTTTATTTAATTTCTAGAAATAATATTTTATTTTGTTCCTAAATTAAATGAAAAAAATTGGTGATCCTTGATATCTGAATTCTCTCTTTTTGGCTTCTTGTAAAATTTTCTTTGAAGCTCTTGAATTTGGCAATTACTTTCTGGGGCATTATCTTTTGAGGATTTAGTGTATAGGGTGTTCTTTGAACTTTTCCAATGTCTGTTTTGCCCCCTTGGTCAAGAACATCAGGTCAGTTTTCTTGGATAATTTCTTGTAGTATGATGCAAATATTTCTGGGTTTTTAGGTAGACCAATGATTCTCAAATTGTCTCTTTGAGATTGGTTTTCCTGATCTATCATCTTGTCAGTGAGATATTTGATGTTTTCTTCTATTTTGTCAGTCTTTTGACTTTGTTTTATTAATTCTTACTGTCTTTGCAAGATCATTGACTTCCAATTGCCTAATTCTGGTCTTTAAGGACAGATTTTCTGCTATAATCTTTTGATTTTGTGTAAATGGATATTTTGAACCCTAGACTTCATTCCCCAGAAGTCCCTGGTATTTTCCAGAATTTCCTATAATCTCTCCTGCCTCTCCATGTTGGCAAGATCACAATTGGTATTTAACTGGCAGTAATGCCTTCCACTCTCTCTTCCTTTGCAATGATGCAGCAAGTATAATGGTAAACTCAGTGTGGTGATTTTTAATGGGCAAGTCAGCCATGGGCATGTGGTTTTTATTTTGTATCCTCTTTATTCTTTGATTTCTAATGAACCTTAATAAACCTCATAAAATATAATATTTTTATTATTAGAGATATAATTTTTTACAATTTTCCTTTTTGGTTTGGTTTATCCTACTTTTCATGGTTTCCAGCTGTTTCTCCAATTGGGAGTGCCTGTCCCTTAAACTGTTGTTTTCTTTTTGAGCTATTTCCCATTTTTCTTGCCAAAATCCTTCCATCTTTTTGATAAGCTTTGATTTAAATTCTTCAAGAGCTTGTGGCCAATTTCCTTCTTTTTTGGAAGGTTTGGGTGCATTAATTTGTATATTCTCTTCTGCTACTTCCTCTGTAGTTTGGATTTTTCCTCCATAAAAATTATCCAGGGTCAATGCCTTTTTCTTATTTTTCTTGGTGTTGGGAAGTTGTTCCTGGGCGTTGTTTGCCATCACTGTGGTGTTTTTTCCTTCCCTTTCCAATCAGAAGTCTGAGTAGTAGAGGGTAGGCTCTCTGTGGAGCTAAGGAGCATGGCTTTTGCCTGAGGCTACCTCTCAAATCTCTGCAGCTTCTACTATTTACTGCCCTTCTCTGAGCTATCTCCACACGTGGGCACCCCAGGTCTGTGCTCTTCAGCCTGCTGGGGTCTGAGGTCTAGCTGCTCTCTGGGATAGGTCTTTGGTGGTCTTAGTCAGTTGCCAATGACCTAGAGGTGCCCCTCACTCACTCTAGAGGCACCCCTCACTCACTCACTGATTCTAGTGCACTGGCTCTGACTCTGGCTCCATAGATGGGGTGGGGTAGGGTTGATCAGCTTGCATTTTAGTGGAAGCTAATTTACCCCCTTATAGTGTGGAAATCCCATGTACCTTCAATTCTGTGCCCTACTGTAGAGTCCTTTTGTACATATGAATTTGGTTGCTTTTTTTTGTTTTTGTTTCTGTTTTTTTTGTTTTTTGGCCTTTTGAGGTAGTCTATATTGGTAGGTGGTAAGGAGAGGAAGAGTCCTAGGTCTACGCTTCCACCATGTTTACCCAGAAGTCCTCACTTATCTTCATGAAGAAGATGATAATAGAGAAAGAATGTGGTCAACGGTAGTCATTTGAAATTGAGGTGATCTGCTGTAACCTCACTCTTTTTCATTCCTTTATGAAAATCATGATAATTGATTCTTACTTTTTATTTCTTTCCTAGCTTTTCCTTTTCTTCCTATTATCTGTTAAGATTGAAGTTTGTTTTGCTTGTGACCATTTGACCTCCCACAAGAACTCCAGTTCTTCCTCTTAAAACTCTTCTCTTCTCATTCCTAGTCCCTATCTGTTTTCCTGTTGAATCGCTTATATTATTCTACCAAAAGTTTTGTGTATATGTCTCTGTTTCTTTTCAACCCTCTTTTCTGGTTTAGATAAGAATGAGATTCATATAATACCTAGTCCTCTCACTCTTTTCTCCATATTTGCACACTATCATTTTGATCACCCCACTCCCTTTTTTCTAATTTCTTCTTTAATGCATTATTTTTCCTTTCCATTTCTTTTCTTAAGACCATTAAAATGCAACAAAACCATTCTTAGTTCCATGTTTGTCTTATTTAATTACCTCTATGATCTTTGAAAGCTTAAAGACTTTGAAGAGACACTTGATTCTTCTTAGTTTATTAGAATATAAGTACTTGACCATCATTAGCCCCTTGAAATTGCTCAAATGTATTTTTCTAGATATCTCTTCAATTCTTTATTTTCATTTTAGCAGTCCCTCTGAGTTCTGGGATTTTTTATCAGGAATGTTTGAATGTCCTCTATTCTATTAAAGATCTATTCCCTGCCCTGGTCCCAGCCAGAATTACACAGAATCTTGAAGGGTAAATTAATATTAGTTGGAAGCTTTTATATTTTGCCATTTAGAAAATAGTTATTCCAAGACTTTATTCTTTATAGTTGTTGCTTTCAGGTCTTATATAATCTTGTGGGTTTTGTAGCCCTTAAACCCTTTCTTTCCAGCTGCATGCAATATTTTTCTTTTATCTGAAAGCTCTAGGCTTCAGCTCTGATTTTCATGGGAGTTTCATTTTAAGGTTTCTTTCAGAAAGTGATTGGTGGGTTCTATTTTTCACTTTTCACTTTGATTCTAACAAATCGGTACAATTTGGATTATCTTTATTATTATTAATATTTTGTAATACTAATGTTTATCTTAGTACAATGCCTCTCTCTCTCTGTCTCTGTCTGTCTCTCTCTCTCTTTCTCTCTTTTCTCCCCCTATCTGTCTATATCTATCTATCAGTATTTATTAAGAGTCATCTCATATATCTCAGATGCCTTCTGCTACTAATTCCTCTACTCCTATTTCAGATGAAGAAGTGAACCTTTTTTTTTTGCCAAGGTGAACTTCTCTATATGCACAAATGATCCTATTCTGTCCCAATTTTTCCATCAATGTGCCCCCCATCATCCCCACTTTCTACCTTATCTTTAGTTTTTCTCTATATATCAGTTGCTTCCTTCTTGCCTATAAGGATGCCTATGTCTCCCCCATTTCCAAAAATCCTCATTATCCATCTCTTTAAGCTATTGTCTTATCTCTCTTCCCTTTCTCGACTAGACTATCTATAATAGATGTCTCTACTTTGCATTCTTTTTGAACTTTAAAAAATTTCCTGCATTCTAGCATCTGACTTCATCATTCAACCAAAATTGCTCATTCCAGTGATCCCTTAATTGCCAAAACTATTGACCCTTTCTCAATCTTTATCTTCCTTGTAGCCTTTAACATTGACAATCATCTTCTCCTTCTTATCCTCATCTATCTAGGCTTTTGTGTAATGGCTTTCTTGGTTCACCTCCTACTTGTCTGATCACTGTCTTCTTTTCTAGATATTCACCCAGATCAGGCTTGTTAATTGTAGGTATCCCTCAAAGATTCTGTCCTGATCTCTATTTTCCTTTCTATACTATTTCATTGAATGATCCCTTTAGCAACCATACAGATTATCATATTTATGAAGATAAATCTCTTATCTATTTGCCCGGCCTTAATCTCTCTCATGATCTCCAGACTCACATTTCCAACTGCCAATTGGACAACTCCAACTGGATGTCTTATAGACACATCATGTCCCAAACTGAACTCATTATCTTCCCCTACCCCCACCTCAAATGGTCTCCTGTCACTCAGACTCACAACCTAGGTGTTATCCTGTACTCCCTACTTTCTTTCACATCCTCCTCCATATCCAATCAATAGGCAAGTTCTGTTGGTTTTACCTTTGCAACATCTCTAACATGTATTTCCTTCTCTTGTCTGATACTACAGCTACTCTGGTTAAGCCACTCATCATCTGTCTCATCCCTAAAATCTTTCCATAGACTACCCGTTGGTTTTCCTGACTCAAGTCTCCATATTCCAGTCTATTCTCCACTCAGTTCTTGAATAGATCTTCCTAAAGAACAGATTGGACCATGCTGCCCACCTATTCAGTAAACTCCAGTGTTTCGCTACCATCCAGAGGATCAAACATAACATCCTTTGTTTGTCTTTTAATGTCCTCTTCCTATCTTTTCAGTCTTCCAGCACTTTTATACCACTCTTCCTGCCAAGGGCTCTGTGACCCAATGCTCCTGGCCTTCTTGCTGTTCCTCAGTCCTTGCCTATTCCATACATGGAACTTTCTCCATCCTCATTTCCGTCTTGGTTTTTCTGGAAAATCTCAGTTAGACTCCCACCTTCTAAAAGAAAACTTTTCTAGTCTGTTCTAATTTTAGGGACTTCCTCTGAGACCTCCTCCAATGCATCTTATATGCATTTTGTGTACATATTTGTTAGCATTTATCTCTCTCATTAGACCCGGAGTTTCTTGAGAACAAGGAATTTTCTGTTTTGCCTCTCTTTGTATGCCTAGTGCTTAGCAGAATGACTAAGGCTCAGTAGGCATTTAATAAAAGGAATCATGAAGGAGACTCAGGAAGGCATTACAAGGTGTTAAAAATATTGTTGTACAAGAATAGTGTTAAATATTAGATGACATATTGAATCGTAAATACCAAAATACTATCAAATGCTGTGAAAATCTGAATTTGGAATAACCAGTCTTGGTTCTGAAGAACATTTAGTGGAACATATACCCCTTCCCTCTTCTTGGTAAAGAGATAAGGGATAAAATGAGAAGAATACCATATATTGTTAACTGAGGGATCTGGGCCCCCATTTACTTTGACTTTCATTCCTCCTGTTGATTAGAAATGTAATTTCTTGCTTGCCCCCAGTTCTTTGTGGCACTGTAGAGTTTTGCTGCCAGTATCAGACTTTTCACCTTGCCTACTTGTCATCAGCAATGTATTTATTTCTGAGGCAAAATTCTACATCAGAAACAGAAAAGGAGTCATGTTATTACTGTGCAATTATGCTAATTTTAAAGGGTGGGGATTCTAGATTAGAGGCTAGAAAACAGACTTTTTTTTTTTTTAATAGACAGGCTTTGACAAAAAATTCCAACTTCTCTGTAACAAAGAGCTGGTAGGAATAGTCCTGCTACTTACTCTGATGGAGAGTAAATATGGGTTTTGTTCAATGTGGAAATTCCCCATCTGTTACATGGGGAATTTCCACAATCAACAAAAACAACAAAAGCCTTTCAGGCATCCAATTTCTTCTCAGATCCTTCCTTAATGGACATTTCAGAGAAAGCTCAAAAACACCAATAAGAAGCACTGCTTTGTTGCTTCTAATTTGCATATTGGTGATCTCATCCAAGCTTTTTTTTTTTAAAGCTTCAATTTTAATAGTAGAAAATACTTGCAACTTGGACTTTCCTTTGTTTGGCTTGTTAAAAGGCATTGTATGGCCTCCATGATGCTGTGCAGCCTGCAATACTTGGGTTAACATGTTATCATGTTGCAAACAACTCAACTCAGCAAGTTAAAACAACACAATGCCCTGGACCCCTCATATGGATGTATGCATGTGTTCAGTCTGGGCTAATAGAAAAAATGTTGAATTTGGGGATGGGAAGTTTTGGGTTCAAATCCTGATTAACAGATTTACTAGTTATAGGGCTGCGGGGCCCATCTTTTTCTAAACTTTGTTACCTCATCTATTAAAAAAAAAGTTGTGAGGCTCAAAAAAGTTCATGTAAGATCAGCCTTTTTAAGCTCTGAAAGACCTTTTCCCAACTTTTACTTACATGGATGACATCTGGTGCCCAGAATTGTTACAACCCCATCTCCTCCTTGGGGTATTTGGGGTTTCCCTGGAGGGTAGTGAGCTGTTTTCACCATTGCTATTGCCTCTTGCCCCACTTTCAATATGTTACCGCTCCCCACACTGTTAACTGCCAGTCTTTAGTGCCTGTGTTCAATTATGCCAGTTAGCATCTCTTAGCTTTTATAAAAGGTTATAATTACAAAAATACAAGTGCAGAAATACACATATTTTCTTCCAACAGCTGGGGCCATTCGCACCCTACCCTACCTCTCCTGACCTTTCAGAGCTTCTAAGGTCATGCTCTCTTGAATTTCCACCCAAAACCAGGAAAGAATAGACATGACAGAGAAAGGAGCAACACTAGAGCCATTTGATCTCTGCTTCATGGGATCATGGACTCATGATTGCTTCTTTACTCCATACTCCAGAGTAGTTCATTCTCCTTGCCCAAATACTAGCCAAGTCAGAAAGAGGAAAAGGTCTTATTTTGGCTGGTTAGTACCTTTGGAAGGCTCAACTTGCTTTGGTTGAGCATCCCATAAAAAAGGCTCCTCTGGCAAGAAAATCAGAAACAATACCTGTTTATGTAGAAAGAAAGGCAGGAAGGAAAGAATAGGAGTGAGAGTAAATGTTGGTACCTTTTACACTCTATAATCTAAACTTACCAGTTCCTACTCCTCACTGTTGGGGAAAAAGGAGATGAAACTTTTGTTTTGGTCTAGATGGACTTCAGACCATTGAGCCATTGATAATTAAATCTACAATCTTCTGAATGTTCCTTGGGAAGGGGAGCAGGCATCTTATGATCTCTTCAATCTCCTCAATTCTAGAAATGCTAAATAATGGTCATTTTATCAGTTTTGGAGGCATTAAAGAGAGAATAACTTTCTGGGTATCTATAAAGAACAATGGTATATTTTTCTTTACCATTTATATCCTACCTAAGGGAGGAAGTACATAGCTTTAGTGGCCCTGGGAATGTTGGATTTGACACCTAATATTTTTGAACACAGAAAAGTGGGTGTTTGAACCTCCAAACAAATGCTGCTGAAAATGTAGGGGGAAAATTTTAAAAAACAATATAGATAACAAAGAGAAAAATATTTTGGTGTAAAACTCACAAAAATTATCACTCCCTCCCTTTAGTTGAAAATATTATATGTATTAACTGGCAATAGCACATTTGAATATTTCTAGTCATTTTTGCAGCATACTTTTCTTTTTTTCTTTAAACATTTTTCTTCTATCTAAATATCAGTACTAAGGCAGAAGATCAGTAATTGGAGTTAAGTGACTTGCCCAGGGTTACACAGTTAAGAAACATCTGAGGCTAGATTTGAATACAGGTTCTACGGACTCCACACCAGGCACTCTATCCACTATCCTTCCTTGCTACCCCCTCGAGCATAATTTTCAAGACACATCACCATCAACTTAAATGCTTGTGTAATTAATAAATTAGAAAAAAATTTAGCATTGATTTGCAAATTTCAAATGTTCTTCTTTGAGCCCCTTTTCTACCCATTGAAATGGAAAGCTGTTTGATATAGATTATACATGTGGTCATGGAAAATATATTTCCATATTAGCAATGTTGCAAAAAAACCCCACATAAATGCAAGAAAAATAAGGTGAAAAGAGGAGGATTCAATTTGTAATCTGAGACTATCAGTTTTTTCTCTGGAGGATGGGATAGAATTTTTCATTATAAATCCTTTGGAATTGTCTTAGGTCCTTGTATTGAGTAAATTTACTGTCTTTCGCAGTTGATTATCATTACAATATTGCTGTTACTGTATACAATATTGTTTTGGTTCTTTTCACTTCATTTTGTTTCAGTTCATATAAGTGTTTTTAAAAAATATTTAATTAAAAATTCTAATTATTTTAATTTTTTTTTACCAATTATATGTAACACATTGCTCCTCAAGCTTTCCTAAATTATATGATCCAACTTGTCTCTCTTCCTCCCTTCACTTTCCTCTCCTGGTGCTGGCAGGTGATTCCATCTGGTTCATACATGCAAAAACATTTCCATATTGTTCATTTTTGCAAGTGATTAATCTTAGAATGCTCAAGCCCTAAAACATAAACCCAAATGAACAATTGGAAAATCATATGCTTTCATTTGCATTCTGATTCCAACAGTTTCATTATAAATCTTTGGATTTAGTGGCCCTGGGATACCATTCTTTGTCCTAAATCCCTCAGAATGGCCCTGGTTTTGTATTGCTGAGAGTAGTTGTCTATCACAGTTGATCATTCCACAATATTGCTGTTATTGTGTATGTTTTTCTAGTTCTGCTTATTCCACTCTGTATCAGTCCATGAAGTTCTTTCCAGCTCTTTCTAAAATCATCTTGTTCATCATTCCTTATAGCACAATAGTATTTCACTACCATCTTATACCATAATTTGTTCAGCTGTTTCCTAATTGATGGACATTCCTTCAGTTTCCAATTCTTTGCCACCACAAAAAGAAGGTATAAATATTTTTGTACAAGTAAGTCCTTTCCCCTTTTCAAAAAATCTCTTTGGGATACAGACCTAATAATTGTACTACAGGTATGCACAGTTTATAGCCCTTTGGACATCATTCCAAATTGCCCTCTAGAATGGTTGGGTCAGTTCACAGTTCCACCAGCAATTCATTAATGTCCCAATTTTGCCACATCCCCTCCAACATTTATCCTTTTCCTTTACGGTCATATTGGCCAATCTGATAGGTGTGAGGTGGTACCCATATAAGTCTTGATGGGAAGGATTTCAACTGGTATTTACAATGAAAGCCTTCCAAGGATAATGCATAGAGATAGAAAAGGGTGAAGTTAGTTTGGAGAAAGGTGAATAGAGCCATAACTAAAGATGTTTATGCCTGGAAGAAGTATCAGAAACCAATCTCTTGGCAAAAGCACAAAAAGGAACCTATTGGGAACAAGGAGACCATAGGACAATGTTTTCTGTGGGCAGAGAACCCTAGATGCTACAGGCCACTGGAGCGGAGGTTATCTCAGGGCAAATCACTCCTTTTTATCTACTAATTAAGATATATTTTTTCTATAGATTTTATATTCAATAAGTGATTATAGGGGTGAGAAAGGGGAAGGAGGTGAAGTTAGAGTTGTTACTGCTACTGGAAACAGATAGATGTTTTAGGGAGGGGATTGGAATTCTGGAACAGTGTTCATTACTATCCCTAGCCTAGAGGAGCAGCTAGGATGACTAAGGCCCTATACCCTTGGCTCTTGGCCAAAAACAATGTCCTTTTCATACCTCGAGCATTTTAATTCATCTACCTTCCACTATAACAATTATGGGTAACAAAATTCTCCCATTCGTTACACTCTCTATCCCTGTATTACTCTCACCAGCTACTTAGGAGCAAATTACCCCAAGCCCTGTTCTTTCATCCTTATCCTTCTCAATTCCATTCTCCCCATGGCTTCTACCTTCTCAGTCCACTTTGTACTACATTTCTAGAATTCCCGTTCCATAATGTTTTCATTCTAGTCTTTGCTCTCACTGGGACCTGGTTTCTACCTGATAATACCACATCATTGGCCATCCTTGCTATCATTGGCTTCACTTAACCCCTCTCCTACTGAGGACAATGGTCTGGAAGGGGAATTTGGAATACTCTTTACTTTCCCATGCCATCATTCAGAAACCTCTTCTCCTTTGAAGCCCATATTTAAACATTTTTTCACCCTGTTCAAATCATGGTGGCTGTCATGGTCCTCCCCCAAGTCATCTTCCTTTCTTACAAAGTTTGGGCTCTTCCTCTGTCTTCCTCTATTCATTAATTCTAACTTTTATTCTAAGGAACTCCCAGTTCATCAGTATCCTTAAGCCCCATGTCTTCATTCTACTTCTTTATGACAGGGTTTATCTTACTTTGGATCTCCCCATTACATGCCAGTATTCCCTTTCCTTAATAGAAATGCTGACTTTTTTTTTTCTGATTGTGAACGCTATTATTCCATCTCTCCCAATGCTTTAGCTTTCCTAAATCTATTCTGAGAAGTTTGACCTCAGCTCATTCAGATTCCAACTCTTTTCAGAGGGAGCATGGACTTGTATTTGCCTCATCCTAAGGTAAGGTTGAATGGAGTGGAATGGCAGGCAATCAGCATGCCCAAAGTCCCCATGTTCCTTTTCCTTTCCTGTCATTTTTATGTTGTTGTGTAGTGGTGAAGAAAGAGAAAGAGTCCTTTGGGATCCTTGGTTTTTTCTACTTACCAGATATTGCCCAGTAGAATGCCGATTCCAACCCTATGCTTTTCCTGCAACTTTCCAGTTTATAAGGGGTTGCCTGATGTTCCAAGACTGAAGGGGGTGGGAGGAGCTTCTGAGCTAACTTGAAAGCTGAGAGATGATGTTATAACTTTTTCTGAGTTGACAAGAGTTTGCAAAGTTAAGAGGGAAGGATACCCAAGCAACCTTGAAGGTCCAGACAGATGATGTTAAGCAGAACATGAGAGGGAACATCACACATGTGTACTGGGGATCTTTGCAACCAAGCCTGGAATGTCCAGGGAGGGAACAATCTGAGGAAAGGTGGAGGATTCCCAAGGATGGGAGGAGGGCAATCCCCAGAACCTCAATAAATGTAGCATTGCTACAAGGGCCATTCTACCACCCTGGGCTATTTCCACTGCCCTTGGCCAGACTAACTGTAACATCCTTGAATAAATACTTTCATGCCTTCAGATGAACCAGTCTTTGAGTAAGAACCAATATTTGCTCTCCCACCATAAACTCACTCTCCCACAACAATTCTAGACTGAAAGTACTGGCTCACTGGAGCTGAGACCAGAGCTGATTGGAATAGGATTTTAACCATTGCTCTTTCTTCTCCCTTGCCTGAAGAAATATGCTCAGATTTT
This sequence comes from Monodelphis domestica, assembly GCF_027887165.1. NCBI lineage: Eukaryota > Metazoa > Chordata > Mammalia > Didelphimorphia > Didelphidae > Monodelphis > Monodelphis domestica. The sequence continues at coordinate 305,850,025 of NC_077230.1, forward strand.
CACCGTTTTTCAGAATACATTTCATCACTGCAACTCTTCCCAATTCCTCTGCCTTGCCCGTGGCTTCTTCCTAAAAGAACTGCAAGTATTTCAGCACCTTCTAAATTTCTCAACTTATGGTAGATTTCCTGTCCCAGTGTTCCCTGATCTCAGCTCTGGCTCTGATGGTAAATAGACCAGATTGGAAGGAATATAAAATGTATGAAAAGGGAATAGGGTAGAGAAAGCCTAGAAAAGTGGTTGAAACCATATTCTGAATGGAATACCAGGCTAAGGAGTTTGGGCTTTATGCTATTGGCGATGAGGAGCCACTTAGGTTTTTTGAGTAGGGGAATAATATAATGAGGCATATTGCCCATATCATCCTAGTGCAGGTTTAAAGTCTTTATTAAAACAGTTGCATCTTCAAACCACTACATGGTGAATCTTCAAAATTTAACATTATGGGAATTTTGGCTTATGTAAGAAAATCCTCTTTCTAAAGAATAGTTTTGTCTTTGGTCAGACCAAGTGAAAGTCGAAGAAAAAAGTCTGGAGAGATATTTCCCTTCCCCAGACAGTGAAGGGTAGACTAAATCATGACTGATACAACTATGTCCCCACATACCAAGTCAACAAGTGTCTTATTCCTAAATTGTATTCCTTCTTTAAGAAGACCTCTGTGCTATGTAGACTGATCTTATTGTGGATAAAGTAGGCTTTGTCTTTGAATATTTTAAGCCCTCCAGCTATTGCAGAATACTGATGTTGGGTTCAATTTGTAGCCATTTTAATCCACACATAAAGGGAGAGGATATGTTCTGAGGTCCTGGGGTGTCAGAGTGAATTTAATATAAGGAAACATAAGACTTCTTTCCAATGCCCCAATTAGTTTAATGTATTTTTCCTAATTATGGCCATTGTATTTGAATAGAGAGAGTAGTAGGCTTGGAGAAAGGAAGACCTAGATTTAAATAAATGCTTTTTTTAATTAAATTTTTATTTTTAATTTAAAACATTGTTCCTTGGTTACAAAAATCATTTTATTTTCCTCCCTCCCCTCCTCCACCCCTCCAAGAGCCGATGTGCAGTTTGACTGGGTATCGCCTGTGTTCTTGATCAGAACCTCTTTCCATGTTGTTGGTATTTGCAATAGGGTGTTCATTTGGAATCTATTTCCCCATTCATATCTCCTTCGACCCATGTCATTAAGCTGTAGTTTTTCTTTAGTATTTTTACTCCCACAGTTTTTCCTCTGGATGTGGATAGTGCTTTTTCTCCTGTATCCCTCTAGGTTATTCAGAGTCGTTGCAATACCACCATTACCTTCGATTGTACCACAATGTGTCAGTCTCTGTGTACAATGTTCTCCTGGTTCTGCTTCTCTCACTCTGCATCACTTCCTGAAGGTTGTTCCAGTTCCCTTGGAATTCCTCCACTTTATTATTCGTTTGAACACAATAGTATTCCATCACCAACATATACTCCAATTTGTTCAGCCATTCCCCAATTGGAGGGCATCCCCTCATTTTCCAATTTTTTTGCCACTACAAAGAGTGCAGCTATGAATATTCTTGTACATGTATTTTCCCCTATTATCTCTTTGGGGTACAAACCCAGCAGTGCTATGGCTGGATCAAAGGGCAGACAGTCTTTTATCACCCTTTGGGCATAATCCCAGATTGCCCTCCAGAATGGTTGGATCAATTCACAACTCCACCAGCAATGAATTAGTGTCCCCACTTTGCCACATCCTCTCCAGCATTCATTACTTTCCTTTGCTGTCATGTTAGCCAATCTGCTAGGTGTGAGGTGATACCTCAGAGTTGTTTTGATTTGCATCTCTCTGATTATAAGAGATTTAGAGCATTTTTATATGCTTATTAATAGTTTTTATTTCTTTAACTGAAAATTACCTATTCATGTCTCTTGCCCATTTATCAATTTGAGAATGGCTTGATTTTTTGTAAAATTGGTTTAACTCTTTATAAATTTGAGTAATTAGATGTTTGTTGGAGTTTTTTGTTATGAAGATTGTTTCCTAGTTTGTTATTTCCCTTCTGATTTTGGTTACATTGGTTTTGCTTGTACAGAAACTTTTTAATTTGATGTAGTCAAAATTATTTATTTTACATTTTGTGACTCTTTCTAAGTCTTGCTTGGTGTTAAAATTATTCCCTTCCCAAAGGTCTGACAAATATACTAATCTGTGTTGACCTAATTTACTTGTAGTTTCCTTCTTTATGTTCAGGTCATTCACTCATTCTGCGTTTATCTTGGTGTAGGGTGTGAGGTGTTGGTCCAAGATTAATCTCTCCCACACTATCTTCCAATTTTCTGAGAAATTTTTATCAAATAGTGGATTTTTGTCCCTAAAGCTGGGGTCTTTAGATTTCTCATAGACTGTTTTGCTGTGGTCCCTTACCCCAAGTATATTCCACTGATCCTCCTTTCTGTCTCTTAGCCAGTACCAAATTGTTTTGATGACCACTACTTTATAGTATAGTTTGAGATCTGGGATTGCAAGGCCACCTTCCTTTGTATTTTTTTTCATTATTTTCCTGGATATCCTTGATTGTTTGTCCTTCTAAATGAACTTTGTTATATTTTTTTTTCTAATTCCATAAAGAAGTTTTTTGGAAGTTTGATGGGTATGACACTAAATAAATAGATAAGTTTGGGTAGGATGGTCATTTTTATTATGTTAGCTCATCCCACCAATGAGCAGGTAATGTTTTTTCAAATTGCTCAGATCAGTTTTCGTTGTGTGGAGAGTGTTTTGTAGTTGTGTTTATATAGTTTCTGCGTTTGTCTCGGCAGATAGATTCCCAAGTATTTTATGTTGTCTAAGGTGATTTTGAATGGGATTTCTATTTCTATTTTTTGCTGTTGTGATGCGTTGGAGATATATAGAAATGCTGATGACTTATGTGGGTTTATTTTGTATCCTGTGACTTTGCTGAAGTTGTTGATTATTTCCACTAGCTTTTTTGTTGATTCTCTAGGATTCTTTAAGTAGACCATCATATCAACCGGAAAGAGTGATAGCTTGGTCTCCTCATTGCCAATTTTATACCTTCAATTTCTTTTTCTTCTCTAGTTGCTACTGCTAGTGTTTCTAGTATAATGTTAAATAATTGCGGTGATAATGGGCATCCTTGTTTCACTCCTGATCTTATTGGGAATGCATCTAGTTTATCCCCATTGCAGATGATTTTAGCTGATGGTTTTAGATACATACTGTTTATTATTTTTAGGAAAGACCCTTCTATTCATATGCTTTCTAATGTTTTTAATAGGAATGGGTGTTATATTTTATCAAAGGCTTTTTCTGTGTCCATTGAGATAATCATGTGATTTTTGTTGGTTTTCTTGTTGATATGGTCAATTATGTGAATGGTTTTCCTAATATTGAACCATCCTTGCATTCCTGGTATAAATCCTACTTGATCATAGTGAATGACCCTCCTCATAACTTGCTGGAGTCTTTTTGCTAGTATCCTATTTAAGATTTTTGCATTTATATTCATTAGGGAGATTGGTCTGTAGTTTTCTTTCTCTGTTTTTGACCTGCCTGGCTTTGGAATCAATACCATATTTGTATCATAAAAGGAATTTGGTAGAACTCCCTCTTTGCTTGCTATGTCAAATAGTTTGTAAAGTATTGGGGTCAGCTGTTCTTTGAATATTTGATAGAATTCACTTGTGAATCCATCAGGCCCTGGGGATTTTTTCTTAGGAAGTTCTTTGATGGCCTGTTCAATTTCTTTTTCTGATATGGAATTATTTAAGAGTTCTATTTCTTCTTCTGTTAGTCTAGGCAAATTATATTTTTGTAAAGATTCATCCATATCACCTAGGTTGCCATATTTATTTCCATATAATTAGGCAAAGTAGTTTTTAATGATTGCCTTAATTTCCTCTTCATTGGAGGTGATGTCCCCCTTTTCATATATGATACTGTTAATTTGCTTTTCTTCTTTCCTTTTTTAAATTAGATTGACCAGTACGTTGTCTATTTTGCTTGTTTTTTCAAAGTACCAGCTTCTAGTCTTATTTATTAGTTCGATACTTCTATCACTTTCAATTTTATTAATTTCTCCCTTAATTTTTTAGGATCTCTAATTTGGTTTTCTTCTGGGGGGTTTTAATTTGTTCACTTTCAAGTTTTTTTTATTTGCATGTCCAATTCATTGATCTCTGCCCTCCCTAATTTGTTAATATATGCACTCAAGGATATGAATTTTCCTCTGAGTACTGCTTTGGCTTCATCCCATAAGGTTTGAAAGGATATCTCACTGTTGTCATTTTCTTCAATGAAATTATTATTTGTTTCTATGATTTGTTCTTTAACTAACCAATTTTGTAGTATCATATTATTTAATTTCCAATTAATTTTTGATTTGGCTCTTCATGTACTGATCATTATTTTATTGCCTTATGATATGAAAAGGTTGCGTTTATTATTTCTGCTTTTCTGCATTTGTATGCCATGTTTCTATGATCTAGTATATGGTCAATCTTTGTGAATGTGCCATGTGGTGCTCAGAAGAAAGTGTATTCCTTTTTGCCCCTATTTATTTTTCTCCATATATCTATTAACTCTAATTTTTCTAAGATTTCATTTACATCTTTTACCTCTTTCTTATTTATTTTTTATTTGATTTATCTAAATTTGATAGTGGTTGGTTCAGGTCTCCCACTAATATAGTTTTACTGTCTATTTCCTCCTTCAATTCTCCTAGTTTCTCCATTAGAAATTTGGGTGCTATACCATTTGGTGCATAAATGTTGATTAGTGATATTTCCTCATTGTCTATACTCCATTTTAACAGGATGTATTTACCTTCCCAATCTCTTTTAATCAGGTCTATTTTTGCTTTGGCTTTGTCAGATATCATGATTGCAGCTCCTGCCTTCTTTCTATCAGTTGAGGCCCAAAATGTCTTACTCCAACCTTTAATTCTGACCTTTTGAGTATCTACCTACCTCATGTGTGTTTCATGAAGACAAAATATGGTAGGGTTTTGGATTCTAATCCACTCTGCTATTCACCTCCATTTAATGGGTGAGTTCATCCCATTCACATTCAAAGTTATGATTGTCACTTGTGAATTCCCTGGCATTTTGTTATCCTCCCCTAATTCTGACCTTTCTTCTTTTGCTATAACCTTTTAAACCAGTGATTTACTTTAAATCAGCCCCCCCTAGTCCCCTCCCTTGATATGCTTCCCTTTCTAGCCCCTCCCTTTTTGTTCCCTTCTTTTTTAGGGTCTGTTAACTTCCCTCCCCCCTCCTTCCCTCTCTTTTTATACTCCCTTTCCCCTATCCCCCTTAATTTCCTCTTCTCCCTTACCCTGTTGGATAAGATAGAATTCAAGATCCCAATGGATCTAGATGCTCTTCCCTCTCAGAGTAGATTTCATTGAGAGTAAGGTTTAAGTAATACCAATTAGCACTCTCTTCCTCTCCTTCTTATAGGAGAATTCTTCCCCTCCACTTCCCATGTGTATTTTTGTGTAAGAAAGATTATTTGATTTAATTTTTTTCTATTTCTTCAAGTATATCTTAATACCATCAACAATTCCCTCTCCCTCTTTCTTTCTTTTTTCCCTCTGTTCTCCATATCGTCTTAATGCTCCAATCTTTCCCCATGAGTGATTCTTCTAATTACTCTAATAATGCATACAATTTTTGAGTTACACATTACATTTTACCCACATATTAATATATATAATTTGATATAAATGTAGTCCTTATAGAAGAGAGTTTGAATAAAATAAAAAGAACATTTTTCTCCTTTTCCCTTTCCTTCATATTTATCTTTTCATGTTTCCCTTATTCTTTGTATTTGGATGTCAAACTTTCCACAGAGTTCTGGTCTTTCCTTTACAAATACTTGGAAATCTTCTATTTTGTTGAATGCCCATACTTTCCCCTGGAAGTATATAGTCAGTTTTGATGGAGAGGTGATTCTTGTTTGAAGACCCAGTTCTCTTGCCTTTCTGAATATCATGTTCCGTGCCTTGCGGTAATTCAGTGTGGAAGTTGCCAGGTCTTGTGTGATCCTGATTGGCACTCCTTTGTATCTAAATTGTCTCTTTTTGGCTTCTTGTAGGATTTTTTTCTTTTGCTTGAAAGCTTTTAAATTTGGCAATTACATTCCTGGGAGTTGTCTTTTGAGGACTTAGTGTAGACGGTGTTCTATGAACTCTTTCAATGCCTATTTTGCCCCCTTGTTCTAGAACCTCAGAGCAGTTTTCTTGGATGATATCTTGTATTATGATATCAAGATTTCTGTTTATTTCTGGCTTTTCAGGTAGACCAATGATTCTCAGATTGTCTCTCCTTCCTCTGCTTTCCAGGTCTGTCACTTTGTCAGTGAGATATTTTATGTTGTCTTCTAATTTCTTAGACTTTTGACTTTGCTTTATTAATGCTTGATCTTTTGCAAGATCATTGTCTTCCAGTTGCCCAATTCTGACCTTTAAAGCCTGGTTTTCCTTTTCAGTTTTGTCTGTCCTGCTTTTTGAGGCTTCCAGCTGTTTCTCCAATTGGGTGTTTCTGTCCCTCAGATTGTTGAATTCCCTTTGCATTCCATTTTTCCTGCCAGAAGGCTTCCAGCTTTTTGATAACCTCCAATTTATGTTCTTCGAGAGGTTTTGGAAAATTTCCATTTCTTTTGGAAGGCTTTGGAGCATTTATTTGGGTTTCCTCTTCTGCTATTTCCTTTGTATTCTTTATTTTTTCCTCTGTAAAAAGTATCCAAAGTCATCCCCTTCTTCTTGCTTTTCTTGCTGTTGGGATGTTATTCCTGGGAACTGTTTGCCATCTCTATGGTTTTTTTTCTTCCCTTTCCAGTCATTAATCTGAGTGAGAATGGCTGGCTCTCCTGACTAAGAGCTGACTAAGACCACCAAGGATTTTGCCTTGGGCAAATTCTCAATTCTCCGCAGCTGCGCTATCTTCCAGGGAAGTCCAAGTTCTGCTCTCCCCTGCCTGCCAGTGTTTCAGGTGTTACTGCTCTCAGGGGTAAGTCCTTGGTGGTCTTAGTTAACTCTCAAGACCTGTAGGTGCCCCTTGCTCACTTTAGGGGTGCCCTTCACACACTAGTTGATTATGGCACACTAGTTCTGAGCGCCCAAGATCTGAGGTCCCCTTGCCCACCTGCCAGGGTTTGGGGTGTTTCTGCTCACAGGAGTAAGTCCTTGGTGGTCTTAGTCAGCTCCCCAGACCTGGAGCTGCCTGTTGCTGAGTCCTGGGGTGCCCCTCCCTCACTTGTTGATTCTGGCACGCCCTGACTTTAACTCTGGCTCCATAGGTGTGGTGGGGGAGGGTAGGTCAGCTCAGGTTTGGGTGGGAGCTTTTTCTTTCCCTTATAGTGTGGAAATGCCTCAATCCCATGTACCATCAGTGCTGCACCCTACTGTGGAGTTCCTCCATTCTTATGAGGATGGTTTTTGGGGGTCTTTTGAGGTCATCTGTATCGTTGGGTCTGAGGAGGGGAAGCGAGCTGCGTCTAATCTGCTGCCATGCTTACCCAGAAGTCCCAACACTCACCAAATGCTAAATAAATGCTTTTGATGTTCTCTAGCTGAAGGACTCTGCACAGGTCATTTAAACTCTATGTGTTTCAAAGGACTTGCTTGAAGACTGCCAAGAACTTATCTATTTGGTTGTAGATGGGTCACAATCTGAACTGGTTGGAGGGACTTACTACACTGATGAAAATCAAAATTCATCATGTATTTGTGAATGGATTTGCATGTGGCAGGGGCCATCTGGTTCCTAGCTAGAGTGTCAAATGTCCTTTCTCCTTGGGCTCTAAGGCATAATTCATTTGAATTGGCAAGTCACTCTGCAACATCCCTTAATTAGCTTCTAAGCTATTCTTTTGAATAAAGACAGTATGACACAATATAAAGAAAAACTCACCAATTGGACTCAAAGGATCTTAGCTGGAAATCCTTTCTGACACTACTTGAGTGTCCTTGGAAAAGTCATCTCACCACCCCTGGCCTCACTTTCCTTATCTGTAAGATTAAGTGGTGAGAGTATTTGGCATCCAAAATCCCTTCTGGCTCAAAATCTATACTTCTGTAAAATGTACAAATTATTCTCAGAATATACAAATAAGACAAACCTACATCCTATTTAATTCCAGGAATCGAAAGTTTTACCTGTGTAGTTGAGCTGTTGGAAAATCAAATTTGATTGTTTACTTGAAAATGCTACCTTTGCCAAACACCCACAGTGTCATGAAGTGATAACTTGTCTGTAACTTTTAGACTCTCCTAACTCAAGGAATATTCAAAGTGATGGATGCCAAATTGTTGCAATTACGCTATTATTTGGTGCCAAAGCCAAGGCATATATTTTTAGGGAGAACAGCATCCCTTTGCTCTTGTGAAAATTTCAAAAAAGAAGATATATGGAAAGAAAACTCCCTCTAACTAGATCTTTTTGGTTAATTATGGTTTAATGAATTTGATGCCAGAGAAGTGGGGTTCAAATCCCAGCTCTCTCATTTACTGGCTGTGTGATTTTGGACAAGTCCTCCAACACAGAGGTGTAAGCACTGCGACAAAGCTCAAAGTGTACGACGCAGTGGTCCTCAGCTCGCTCCTGTATGGTTGTGAGACATGGACACTGTACCGGAAGCACATGAAACAGCTGGAGCAATTCCACCAATGCTCCCTCCGGTCAATCATGAGGATCCGACGGCAGGACTGAATCACCAACCAGGAAGTCCTCGACAGAGCCAACTCCACCAGCATCGAAGTCCTGGTCCTCCAAACCCAGCTACGATGGTCTGGACACGTCATCTGCATGGACCCACCGCGAATACCAAGACAGGTATTCTATGGTGAACTGTCAGCTGGACTCAGGAAAAAAGGCCGACCAAAGAAAAGATACAAGGATCAGCTAAAGTCCAACTTGAAGTGGGCTGGCATGACACCAAAGCAACTAGAACTCGCTGCCTCTGTCAGAAGCAGCTGGCGAACCCACATTCACCATGCCGCCACCACCTTTGAAGATGAATGAGGTCGACGTCTTGCCGCTGCCTGAACGCCAACACCAGGCCACACCCGCACCTCCCGTAACAACTGGCGTCCCATGCCCCATGTGCCACAAACTGTGCACCTCAGCCTTTGGACTCCAAAGCCACATGAGGGTACATCAATAGATGATAATGCACAAAGACAATAGTCATACTCGATCACCAAGAGACTACTACTAAGACTAAGATGATTTTGGACAAGTTGCTTAGTTTTTCTGAGTCTTAGTTTTCTGATCTGTAAAACTCTCTCTCTCTCTCTCTCTCTCTCTCTCTCTCTCTCTCTCTCTCTCTCTCTCTCTCTCTCTCTCTCTCCCCTTCTTCTTCTTCTTCTCTCTCTCTTTCTTTGTCTCTCTCTGTCTCTCTGTGTCTCTCTATGTCTCTCTGGCTCTGTCTGTTTCTCTAAGGGATGGGAGATGGACTAGATTACCTTGAAAGTCCCTTCTAGTTGTAAGATCCTATGCTAATATTGAAAACTGAGTAGGATGTGAACAGAGAGAGTCCAATGAATTAGTATTTCAAGGTAACTTCCCATTTAGAAAGATCTGATCTCCTGACTCACCTGCCCTCCCACACAAGGGGAAAGAGTCCAAACCATGATATTGGTTCCAACTATCAAGTATCTAATTTAGAGTAACATTAATTTGGGTGGAGGTGAGAGGACCTAGAAGTCACTTTGCACAGCTAATGAGGTTTATTAGGACTAATAGAAAAACTGTTCTCTCTTGTGTCAGCATAGAAAAGTAGAATTAGGGCACTGTAGGTTCTGGGAAGCAGAAGGGAGCTATGGGATGCTTAGAAGACAACTTGGGCATGGTTTTCTTTCAGCACTGCTGGGAATAGCCAAAATGAGGGGCAAGCTGATTGAGTAAAACTTCTGTAGAGGTAATTAAAGATTGCCAGAGAGTCAGAAGGATATTGATGCACAGCTGGTGTATTACCAGCTTGTGTTTGCATGCAAGAGGGTATAGTAATGAGGAGAAAAGATGAAAACTGAACCTGAGGTGAGAATCAGTAGAGTGAGAGATGAAAGAAAGAAGAATGTGGCCTGTCTGTGCCAAAATACTTTGTTATGGCAAAGAACTGGATTCTAAAAAGGTGCCCATCCACTGTGGAATGGCATATGGTGTATAAATGGAATGGAATATTATGTACTATGATAAATGATGAAAGGGGTGGTTTGAGAGAAACTTGGGAAGCCTTGGAAGAAATAATGTAGGATGAAGTGAGGAAAAGCAAGAGAACTATGTCTATAATAGCAATAACTTTGTAGAGAAAAAACAACTTTGCAAGATTTATTAACTTTTACCATTGCAGCAAGCAACCATAATTCCAAAGGATCATGGATGAAACATTTTCCCCACCTCCTGACAGAGAGGTGATGGACTCAATGTGGCAGAATGTGGCATGCATTTTTTTAAAACCCTTACCTGTGTATTGGCTCCAAGGCAGAAGAGTGGTAAGGACTAGGCAATGGGGGTCAAGTGACTTGCCCAGGGTCACAGAGCTGGGAAGTGTCTAAGGCCAGATTTGAACCTAGGACCTCCCGTCTCTAGGCCTGGCTCTCAATCCACTGAGCTATCCAGCTGCCCCCCTGTGGCATATGTTTTGAGACAGAGCCAAGGCAGGAATTTATTGGGGTGGAGGTTGCTTTGAATTCAGATGTTTGTTGAATAATTATGAGAAAGTCACATCACCTCTCTGAGATTCAGGTTTCCTCATGGTTAAAATATAATAATATTTATTACTGCTTTTGTCTTTGGACACAAGGTCCTAGCTTATCAAGAACATTATTCTATGTATGTTGAGGCTGAGCAGTGAAGACCCTTTTTGCCTTTTTGTATGGTACAGTGGGAAAACTCCTCCAAAATATTAGTCCTTGAGTCAGAGGATCTGGTTTCAAATCCTACTTTTGATAATCTATATGATTTTGTGTGAGATAGCCTCCCCCAGCTTCAGTTTTGTTATTTCTAAAATAAAAGGGTTAAACTAAATGATGTCTGGGGCTCTGTGACTCCTATGAGACCTTAACCACTCTTGTTCCAATTAATTTCCCAAAGTCTCTGAATCCCTCTAGTAGGGGAAAATGAAAATGAAAATGAAAAAAATGAAATGAAATTAGTAGGTTGTGTGGCACAGGGTAGTCACATGAGTGGCTAATTTCATTTCATTTTTTATTCACTCAAAAAGTTGAATCATCTTGCCAACTAGATCCCAAACTCTGAAGGAGAGAACCAAGGCATACACAGAAACATAAAACAAAGGGCATTGCATCTCAATGACACATCTAAATGAACTATTTTATTAGCATAGGCAGGAATCATGTAGGAAGCAAAGGAAGGCATTACAAGATGTTAGAAAACTTTGTTGTACAAGAATAGTGTTAAATATTAGATAACATGTTAAATATTAAATACCAAACTACTATCAAACATCGTGAAAAATCTGAACTAACATCTAAAATCTTAGGGCAGAAGGAGGTTAGAGGAGAGAAGCAGGTCTGTGCTAAGTGGCAGAAAAGAAAGAGAAAGAGAAGTTAGAGAAGGAAAAGGAAGAGAAAGAGTTTGTTCAAGGGTTGAAGTGGGATAAGGCTAGTGATGTGGGAGAAACATACCCAAGTTTGTAGCAGGGTCTTGGCCCAAGAATGTGAGACTCAAACTCTGTTCAATCCAGAAGTAAGAAAAGAATTTTACTTGAGGAAGTGATTTTTGGTGGCATAATAGTCTAATCACTGGTGTAATAGTCTGGGGGCTAATCAGGTAGTCTTAACACTGATGGACAAGCCTAGGAGCTAGTAGAGTAGCCTCTTTGGAGCTGATAGTATGAAATAATAGCTCTGCTGTAGAGTGGCAACTTCCACATCCCATGGATCAAGGTTGGCATATTTACTGCGGTCTCATAGCTTAGCATCTCCTTTTCAAAACTCAGGTGGAAGTGTGTTTTGGGGCTCATTGTCATAGGGAATAAGGAGCATGTGGAAAAGTGGGAGATTCTTCTGCAATGCCAGAGTTCCCAGTGCTCAGGTTCCATGTCCTCCATTGTCCACCATGTCTTCATTGATCGATGCTAGGGAGGTTTGGCTGCCCTTCTAGAGTGAGAACATGGGGAGTGAGGACATGGTACATTGGAGGACCAACATAATAAATTAATTATCTCTAAGAATAATATAAGCAATTAATAAAACAGAGTAGATACAAAGCTGAAGGCCAGTATAGAATGTTACAGACTCGGTACACAGAGTGGGTAATTGAGCAATCTACAATCCATGCTTGACTAATAGGGAAACTACGGGCTTTACAGTTGATGTTTATCCAGTGCTAACTAGTGAGAAATGTAAGATTTCAGAGTGCGAGGGTCCCATTCCTATTAATGCCCCTTATTGCCCACTGTCAGCCACATCACTAGGATCAGCCAAAATTTAGATTGCATTCTTACCACCAAGGGTTGGTGGAGAGATTTCAGAGGTTCATGAATTGGATGGGGGGAAATGACACCTTTATTTCCATTGATCATGAACTGAAATTTAGCATTTACTTCAATTAGTTAAAACATGATTAGGATTCCATGTTATAATCTCTTGATTTACCCAGATCCTGGCTAGATAGATGAATTTGAGGACAATCCCTTCTGATCTCTGTAATAGTTAAAATTGTTTTGACTAAATTTATCAGTTAAAAAGAATTGTTGTGGTCGCCATTTATAAAATTAACTCTTAAGCCATGAGGATGTTACTAGCTTTAGTAACTTTATTACAGCAAGTAGAGATAGTAAAGAGGGAAATGTAGGAAGGAGGTAGAAAATATTGCCTAGCTAAATTAACTAAGTTCAGATCTGAGTGCCTCACCAAAGGAAGCATCCCACCGAAGACAGGAGAAGAGCTGAAAGGTCAGTGTCTCCTCAACCCAAGCGAGTTACTGAAGCTGAACTCCTTGAGCTACCAACACAGAATCTCCAATGAGAAGTCCTAGGCAGAAGAATCCATCCAGTGCAGAAAACCCTCCAACACAGAGACACCAACACAGAAGTTGTCCCTTAGCAAGAGCCACCAAGGCAGCAGAAGTGACTCAGAATGCCCTTGGCTCACTTTTATGAGCAGTTTTCTCCACATCACTTCCCGTCTCTCTGGTTTCTCCTTCCTTTCACTGTGGGTTGGTCTATCACATCTCAGGAACCAATCAAAGTCTCTCAATTTGCCTAGTGCTGGGGGGGGCAGTTCTTGTGGTCTTTTAGGACTAAATGTTAATGACTAAGTAAGTGTGAACTCTTTGTTAAGTAGGGGTACTTCACTAGGGGAATAAAAAATTCCCTTTGAAATCTTCCTATCTTTTCCAGTCATTTCACAAGGACTAACTCACCAAACAATGAGGCAGCATGTTCTGGTGGAAAGAATGATGAATTTGGAGCTGGAAGGCTTGGTCTTGGGCTGTAGCTGTGTCACTATTTTCTTTGCTTTGGATAAATCACTTGACTTCTCTTTATTCTGGCAAAGTGAAGGGTTTGGGTCTAGTTCTAAATCCTAGAATTTTTAGGGTGTAGCTTGAAGGCTGTGGTGGTCCCAAGACCCAATTTACTTGCAGATAGGATATCTAAGATTCTTTTAATAGTAGAGAAAGCCTTTTTATAACATAATTATGATATATAAAATATCTGATCACATACATGACAACACACCTCACACAGAAGTTAATAAGTTGATCAGTTAACAGCGAGAAAGGGAACGTGAAGAGCCCAGACACATTTCTCAATGTTGACTAGGATTGATTTCTTTTACTTTAGATATCTAAATAGAAGTTTTTCCCACCACTTACTGGCAATGGTGCTGTTGATTTGACTATATTGATTCATGTGATTTATGTACTGTCATCATAAAATGGCTTCATTCTGTGACAAGGAAATCACTTTAAAAGACTGATATATATTAATTCAAGGTCGCCAAGGAATTCAGCTATGTAATTCCTTAATGAAAACTCAAGTCAGCAGTCAACCTTTTATGGAGTTTAATTACAAACAGGAGGAAGAAAGGTATTAGAGATAGAGAGAGGGAGAGAGAAAGGGGAGAGAAGGGAATAGGGCTTAAATACCCCTTCTGTTTAGGCTGGGCCAAAAGGCCCAAGCCCTTAGATAGCTGAGGCAAAGAAAAGAGATCAGTCCCTATCACTCATGTGACCAAAATGGAGAAACAGTCTCAGGGGCCTCCACCTCCAGCTTCCTTCAGAGCAAGCTTCTCAGAGTACAACCTCTCAGAGCAAAACCTCTCCAACCTCTTCAGTCCTCAGACCCCGCTATCTTTAAGGAAACCATCCAAGTTCCCTCCCCTCAGTTCTCACATCTACCTATCACTGTCCATGTCTTCCCTGTGCCAATGGTGGCTCTAGCTTAACCCAGGACCGCCCAGAGGTCTGTGGCTTTGCACATGTCTGTTGAAGGTCATATTCTCAAATAATTAAATCTTGATCCTTTGCTGCAGCCCTTCCTAAATCCTGCTACCCTGAGCAGGGTGGAGATTGGAAGTTCCAAGACCTGGTTCTGTCATTCCAAGTATCTCTATTGTATCAATTCTAAAATCAATCATGACTCAAAGAACTTCCTGTTCTATGCTTAAGCATAGGTCAAAGCCCTTTCCATTGTTCAGCAAAAGGTTTCTGTCCTAAAGTAATCTTAAGTAGGGAGGAGAAGGAACCTCCCATGCCAATGGGGTTCACATTCCAATAGAGTTCCCACTATCAGTAGGAAATTCTTCAAGTATGAAATTTCCCAATGGTGAAATTTCCAACATTTATAAGTCCAAGAAATTTTTAGATTTACAATTCTCAGAGGATTTGTTAATCAAGGATTTGCTATACTTTTGTAGCTCCTCACTTATTAGGTACCACTAAGCATATTGATCTTTTCCTTGCATCTGGGAAATGTAGACACTGGAAGAATAAACATACTATGGCCAAAAGAGAAGACTAGAGAAACAACTCCACAATATTGAGATGTATATGAAATGTAGAACTTTTAAAAGTTCTCCAAATCATTCATTCCTTTTTTGATACAAAAGGAGGTAGCTTACATTTCCCAGAATATTCTAATTAAGGGTATACCGATCTTTCTTAATCATCTCTCTACCTAGAGAGCAGTAATAAATATTGGTGCAAAATAATGGATAATTTTAAAATGATCTTTTTTTTATTTTGGAATTAATTTTAGTTTTTTCAGCATGTTTACCATTCTAGTTATATTTTCCATAGAATGATATTAGTATTACTCGGTATAATATGGAGAGCATAAAATCAAGACAAGGTAGTCCAAAACCCATGGAGAATAAGGCTTCAATTAAATATGGCTTTCAAAATAATCTGCAGGACCAGATAGCCTTCATGAGCACTGGCCAATAGTTCGAGAGCAGGATTCAGAACCTTTTTTGTTTGTTCCATAGATTCCTGTAGCATTCTGGTGAAATCTATGAGTTGTTCGAAATGTTAGAGTTTCATTGGTCTTCTTTTGTTTTACATTGTAGTAAAGTTAAATACTTATCTTCTTGTTCTTCTTACAATGGGCAAACCATCAATGTGAAGTATTTGATTGGCTGTGACACAAATAGAGATTCAAATTGTGTCATTTAGTACCAGACAGTAGGAGTAATGAATGGGAATTGTAAAGAGGCAGTTATAGGCAGAGTGTAAGGAAAAATTCCTTCACAATTAAAGCAATCCAAAGTGGAAACCACTGGACAGGCAAAGGTTGTATGAATACTCACTGTGTATTATGGTTGAGGCAGATCTCTTTCAGGACTAGGTAGGTCCAGATTCTTCTTCCCAATCAGAATAGGTGATTCTTTCAGTTCTGTGTATCAGAATACCTGCCTTTCTTTTATATCTTTTGTTCACAAACTTTTTCAGTGTTATCAACTCCACTCTAAAACTAAGCCTTTGTCATTAAGAACAAAATATGAGTAATTGATGGATGGGATATAAAAAGATTGCTTGGTGTGTGATAGCATAATCCTTTTATGTGTTTTCTGGAAAAAAAATGAGTGATAAAATACCATTAGACTTAAATGGAAAGGTTCTGATATGCTATTTAATTACAGCTATTGAAATCTAGTTTAAGTGACATTGACAGCATTTCCAGGATGGTGGTCAGGTCAGTGGAGAGTTGGGTACCATAGTAGCTATTAGATTACCATAGATTCAGAGTGAGAAAGGACTATAAAGACCATTTAACCCAACTTCTCTAATTTTACAGGTCAAAATGCGTTAAGAGCTTAAAATGACTTGCACAACATCATATTGGTCTACTGACTGCACATCTGGTGACTTTCTATTTCCTTCCATGTCAGTCTTTCATTATTCTGAAATGGAACACAGCAGAAACATGTAGGCCTTGTGATAGACTGTTGCTTGTTGTTTCAGAACCAACTAGGTATATTCAGGGATAATCATTAGAAACACTCTGAAGGCAGGGACTATATTTTGACTTTATCTACAAGAGGGAGTACAATGCTTTGTACATAGTAGGTGCTTAATAAACATTATTAGCAAAATTCTAATACAAGGCACTACGGTATAGTGGGTAGAATTGTCTTTGAAGTTGGAAAGATCTGTGTTCAAGTCCTATCTCTAACATGCTAGACACCCCTGTCTCTGGATGACAATTTCTCAATCCACTAAGCATCTTTGTATGTTGCAGAAAACATGCTAAAATAGAGTGTTAGAGTTTCCATATCTGGGAAGAATTATGTATATCAGTGAAACAACAAATTTAGTTGCATAACTAGACTAATAATTGTATGTTGAACTGAGTCACTAGAATGTTTGGCCATCGGGCAAATGATATAATTTTCATTTTTTTTTTGTCCAGAGCAACTTCAAGAAGATTGTTTTCTAAGGCAGAGAAAAGGATTATATGCAATGAAATCAATAATCCCCAAAGTTCCACTATAACAAAAGCATGGAGGGCACAAATTATATGAAAAATAGAGTAGAAACCTACAGATCTCATGTGTAGTTTTTTCCACTATTAAACCCAGTATTATCTTGAATAAATCTCTTTTGAGTTATACTTTTCTTTTCATATATAGGGGATTAAATTTAGGTGAGTATTCACTATCCCTTAAAATATTTTTCTTCAATTGGAGTTGTTTTTAAAGAGATGATTTTTACCATAAACACAAGAATCAAAGAATGGTGAAAAAAATCCCCATCCAAGACTTTAGTGCATCATATAAAGCCATTTTCAGGGCTTTTAAATGACTATTTGATAGCAGTGAGAATGATGGTGGTCCATTTTTGAAAAACAGGTAGGAATTATACCATATCATTTGATTTTGTTCTATCAATTGAAATATATGTGAAACAATCAAAGAAAATTCTGTGATCACCATTCAGTCATACACCATAAAACCTAACATGGATCACAAAGGAAAGGGAAATTCTTTAGCATATATAAATTTATTTGTCTTGGCAATTATTTATTTACAATTGATGATTGATACCAACTGAGGTAAAAAATATACATGAGGTATAAATATGAATATAACATTAAAAATGCAATGATCGTATTGTATTCCCAATGGCAAGATAACAATGAAACAAAATACTGTATAGTGTTTGACACAAGCTTAATGCACGTTTTTTAAAGAGGTGCACCATGTTGTTAGGCAGTTTAGAGATGTAGGGAGAATGAGAACAAAGTTAGGTAATTTCAAAAGAAGGAACATCAGGCATAAGCTTCTGTGCCCCACTTCTGATGGCCACTTTGTTAATTATCCTCCAGATACTGCTTGACTAGCTTTTTCCTGTTTGTATCTAACATTAATTACATGTTTTCCTTTTTTTGTCCCTTTGGATGAAGCTTGTCCAGTAACTGGATAGTTTGATGTCATATAACACTTATTTTGATGTAGACCATCAAGGGTCTACGTGGGAAGTTAAACTTCACGTGTTCTGGCAGAAGCTAGTCTGCTTGGCTCCTGGAGGGTGGCCCAAATGACAATAGCATATGATAGCCTTTCTTTGGATGCACTGGGGAAAAGATACCCAGGTGCCACTGGGGCAAGGAAAAAAAAAAGGTCATTTTTTAATGACAACTGCCTTCACACCCGGTAAAAAAGAAAAATGCAGCAAAGGTTCCCTTATAGGTGACTGAAGCAATTCAGTCCTCATACCTTTAATACTTTTAATCTCCTCAATACAATGCCTGCATGTTGCAGACAGCAGAAAAACAACATTAATGAAAGCAGATTTGAAATACTTGAAGTGAGTAAATGAAGCTTTTTTCTCTTTTGCCAATTGCTGGATGACTTGCTATAAGAAAAATGTCTCTAACTGAATCCAAATAATAATAAATTCCTTTTGATACCATTGGCTGAATGCATTTAAAACAAACAAACAAAAAATAAAGAAAAACCATTGGCATTGGTTTTCAGTCGTCTTCTGATTAGACTATACAGCAATAAATAAGGTTGGGGCAAACATTTAGGTAGCTTGAGTTGACTAATGAAGAAACATGATATTAATAAACTTGTATATTTTTCTAAAACTAATTTAGGAGTATATTTTTTGGTTTTATGTTAATTAAAAACCCACTCTTTCAATTGTAAAACTTCGATGAACTATATATTTTAAAAGCATTATATGTAATAAAATATGAATTCCCTGAAAGTGTAATGGTCCAGTTCTCTTGAATGGCCATTATTTCTCTTAAATTGGTGTCCTTGTTAAGAAATCAGTGCAATATATTGGTAAGAAAATGTTAATTAAATGTGACCAAAAAGTCTATTAGTCAAATTGAATTAAATTTATGAAAATTATGAAATGTCTCTATGAAAGCTTTAGAAAAAGTGTAGTTTCTTTTCTACTTTATGTATAAAAAAGCTATAATATTTCTCTCTAAATCTGGGTGGGAACACTGCCTCTGTTTCTATTTTATGAGGAAATATTTTACACCATGAGCTAGAATACTCATCAGTATCTCATAGTTCCCTGAACGTGGGCCGATGAACATTGGATCATTGGCTCTTTTTTACATTCTAGTCCCATAATGGCTAATTACTTGTCAAGAGTGGCTTTGTTTTAATGGAAACTATTATCTTTTACTTATCTCAGCCAATACTTCATTATTTTTTAATTAATATGAGCTGAAGGTTTGTATAGAAGAGAATGACTGAAATGATTTTCCTTTGGTTAGGGATCTTTTGGTTAGATATTACAACGGGCTACATAGGTCATGTCTTAGGGCTGCTAATGGTGGCTATTGCTTAGACTCTGTTGCATTGAAGAGATCCCAGCAAGATCAGATAAGTAAGGGTCAAAATGATGCAGGTGCTTTCGTGTTCCAAACACTCAATTATAGATATATGTAATATATATATATATAATAATTACTGTACAATATATATACAGTATATAGAGATATACACAAATATGTACATATTCTACACAGAAGTTTATTTACAATTTAAAATATGCTTCGTAGAAGCGCTTAAATAGCAAAATTAGGCAATGCACAGATAATAGTCTATTTAATTTTAAGTAACAGAGATACAAAGCTCTGATAAAAGAATATCTATTATATTAGTGACGAGCACATCTTCCAAAGATGACTTGCAGACGTCTCTGCCCTCTGGTGCTTTCCGGCCACTCTTCAGTCTTTCCATGTCAAACACTTTCCAAATCTTTCTCTCTCTTTTTCTCTCATTTTGAGAAGGAGTTTCTGCTTTCTCTTCTTCCTTGCCCAACCAGTTCAGATCTTAGTTTCAGGACCCTCAGCAATAATAGGCTGAAAAGAGTTTCTTATTCTGGCTACTTCGGCTGCACAAAGATGTCCAAAGCCTTTGTTGTACCACTCTGGGGAGTGACCTCTGGTGGAGGGGAAAACAGAAAAAGACTTGAAATCAACAACCCAATGAGAATTGCCCATCGTGCTTTACGATGGCTGATCTTGGATTGCTTTCCAACACATTTGCTTGAAATCTCAGAAGACTACCCAAGTTTATGAATATTTGCTGTTTATTAACATGGGATGGGACAGAGCAGAAGGAGCATCCCACTTGAAGTCAGACACTTCTGGGTACCTGGGGAGCCTCCATTCTAGCTGTGGGGTCTTGGGCAGTTATAGGAGAAGCAGCCTCATCCCACACTGGACAGAACACTGTTCTTAGAGTCAAGAATACCTGAGTTCTAAATATGCCTCACAGATCTACAGTTCTGTAACTCAGGGCAAGTCATTTAATGTTTGCCAGACTCAGTTTCCTCCTCTATAAAATGGGGATACCATACCTCACAGGGTTGTTTGGGGGAATGAGACAGTATCTGTCAAAGCACCTTTCAAACCTGAAAGTGCTAGAGCTGTTATCATTATTGTCAGAGGATCACGGATTTAGAGTCAGATGAACTTCAGAGGTCATCGAGTCTAACCCTCTCATTTTACAAATGAAGAAACTGAGGTTCAGAGATATTAAAATGATTTTCCCAGAGTCACACTGCTAGTAAGAGTTTGACATAGGATTTAAAGTAGGGTCTTCCTGATTCCTTGTCCAGCTCTCTATCAATTATAGCATGCTGACTCTCTAACCAAATAGCTTTTAAATTGGCTCCCTGCCTCTAGTTTCTGAGTGTCATTTTCTTCAACTATAAAATGAGGATCCTACGATTTATGATAATAACTTCACATGGCCATGGTGAGGAAGGTGCTTCATTAACCTTAAAGTGAGCTATTTAGTCTGTCCTCATATATGGAGAAAATGTTGTTTTGTTTTTTTTTTTATCAAGAAGCCAGCGTATGTATTTTCTAGTCAATTAATCAATATTTACTAAGCCTATGTGCCAGGCACTGTTCTTAAAAAAAAAAAAAAGAGGCAAGAGCCAGTCAATGCCTTCAAGCTTAAAATCTATTGGATGAAACAATATTCAAACAAGTATATAGAGAGGAAGCTATATGTACGAAAAAATAGGAAATAGGAAATAATTAATAGAGGGTAAACACCAGAATTAAGAGAAGTTAGGGAAGACTTCCTGTAGGAGGTGGGATTTTGGTTGGGATTTAAAGGAAGTCATGGAGGTCAATAGTTAAGAGCAAAGGAGGGAGAACATTCTAGGTGTGGAGAGAACCAAAGAGCAGGGGGTGTAAGATTTCGAGTGTCTTTAAAATGATACTAATTCCTTAGGCAATTTTCAGATAAAGAAGTCAAAACTATTAATAAGCACATGAAAAATCTCTTATAATCAGGGAAATGCAAATCAAAGCAACGCTGAGGTACTACCTGATACCCAGCAGATTGGCTAACATGACAGCAAAGGAAAGTCATAAATGCTGGAGGGGATGTGGTAAAGTTGGAACATTAATGCATTGCTGGTTGAGTTGTGAATTAATCCAACCATTCTGGAGGGCAATTTGGAACTATGCCCAAAGGGGGATAAAAGACTGTCTGCCCTTTGATCCAGCCATAGCACTGCTGGGTTTGTACCCCCAAAGAGATAATAAGGAAAAAGACATGTACAAAAATATTCATAGCTGAGCTCTTTGTGGTGGCAAAAAATTGGAAAATGAGGGGATGCCCTTCGATTGGAGAATAACTGAATAAACTGTGGTATCTGATGATGATGGAATACTATTGTGCTCACAGGAATAATAAACTGGAGGAATTCCATGTAAACTGGAATGACCTCCAGGAAGTGATGCAGAGTGAGAGGACCAGAACCAGGAAAACATTGTACACAGAGACTGATACACTGTGGTACAATCAAATGTAATGGACTTCTCCATTAGTGGCAATGCAGTGACCCAGGACAATTCTGAAGGATTTATGAGAAAGAACTGTGGGAGCAGAAACACAAAAGGAAAACAACTGCTTGATCACATGGATTAATGGGGATATGATTGGGGATGTAGACTCTAATGATCACCTGAGTGCAAATATCAATAACATGGAAATAGGTCTTGATCAATGACACATGTAAAACCCAGAGGACTTGCACACCAGCTATGGGAGGGTGTTGGGGGGAGGGGAGGGAAAGAAACATGAATCTTGTAATCACGGGAAAATATTCTAAATTTATTAAATAAAATTTTCCAAATTGAAAAAATATATACTAATTCCTTCAGGCAAAAAGAGTTACTACACTCAGTGTTTATCATTTACTAAGCAAAACACCATGCTGTGGAGTACCATGAAGGTCTTTCAGACACAATTCCCTGGATTTAAATGAATTGGCTTATTAGAAGAGGAGGAGGAGGACTGGAGATGCAGTGGGCTGGGCAGATATTTCTCCAAAATGCCCAGCAACGATGGAAGTCCAGGAATGGAAGCAAAGGTGAAACTGAAGAGAAAAGCACTGAAAAGCCAACATTTGGTGAGAGGTGGGAGAAGAGACCCAGGAAAATCAAGAAGAATCTACTCTAACAGCAGAGAAGGGGAATTAGGAAAGTAATATGATGGCATGGGGTGAGGGACAAAGGACCAAACTCCAGTAGTTTCACTATGTGAATCAGTTCTGATGGCATTTGAGGCTCTGTTCAGTTTGCTTCAGGGACAATATACTTACTTGAGATCAATCCTGCAGATGTGTGTCAGCCTGGACTTGCCAGAGCCACAAGGTTCTATAAGATACTGAGAATCCATCACGACAGCTCGCACGCCACCCATCAGATGGGCTTCTTCATGTTCCACAGAGATAGACACGAGCGTACACATTCCCTTTGGCAAATCAGTCTTCCAAGTCCTTAAGAGAAACAACACAGGACACTGTAGCTGAAACTGTGATAGGGAAAGCAAGCACCAAGCCCAAGCTTTTTGCTCTATTCTAACATCTAAGACAAAACAAAGAAGAAACTCAGACATCCATATTGAATGCTAGAATTTATATGAAGCCCAAACTTTTTTTTTTCTATAAGTTTATTAGGTATGTGTGTATGTGTATATATGGGATAGAGACAGAAAGGGATTTCATTGGTACAAAAAACTCCTGGGTGAGGAAATTCATTCCTCCACTGCAGGCTGACACTTCCCTTGTAATTTATAATCTTAGAAAACAGCTTAAAGCATTGAAAGGGGAGGTAGGAGGCGCAGTAAACAAAGCACTGGTCTAGAGTCAGGAAGACATCTTCCTGAGTTCAAATCTTGCCTCAGAGACATACTAGCAGTATGACCCTGGATAAATCACTTAATCCTGCTTGCCTCAGTTTCCTCACTCATAAAAGGAGCTGGAGAAGGAAATGGCAAAACTACTTCAGTATCTTTGCCAAGAAAACCCCAAATGGGGGTCACAAAGAGTCAGACACAAATGGACAACAATTAAAGCATTGAGGAGTTAAATCACTTGCCTAGGATAACACATCCAATGTGTGTGTATCTGAAGCAGGATTTGAACTCAGATCTTCCTGGCTTCAAGACCAGCTCTCTATTTACTCTACCAGACTGCCTTGCTTATGTGTGTGGGCAAACCCCACTTTTCTCACATACATAGCTTAATCAAGACAAAAAATAAAATAAAAGCTGTTGAGTGCTAAAGCTAACAATGAACTATAGTTATCAATCTTTTCCGCCACAGATCTGGGTCTATTACTGCCCTTTTCCTAAATGTCCCAGGCTTAAAAATAACTTGCCAGCTGTTAAGAATGTTTTCAACTTCAGAGCTTGGAAATGGGGATGAAATTATACGTGATAGGAAACATTTGTCAGAGCAGAACGGATTCCAGCTAGACTTGTATTAGCTGTGCCCAGGGACATTGCTTCATCAGTTGCCAGACAGCAGGCAACAATGAGGCTTGGGGAAGGCAAAGAACTGAGAAAGAACATAGTGGATCACAGATGTAGGATAGAAGGGACATCTGAGATAATCTGGTCCAATTCTCTCATTTTATGGTTGAGGAAATTAACCCAAACCAGTTAAATGACTTGCAAATGTTTGAGGTAGGACTTGAATTTGCATCCTCTGATTCCAGAGTCAGAGAGCACTTTCAACTAAATCATGTTTCCTCTATGCACAAGAAGACCATTGAAACAGAATTATGAGAAGGGAGCTCATTGAGAAGAAAAAAACAAGGATAACCTAGGAAGGAGATGATTACAGGAAACAGAAAAAGGAGCCCAGGTTTATTTCAGTTCCATTCAATTTGGCATTTAAGTGCCTTTTCTGTGCCCATCACGGTGCCAGGCACTAAGCTTGCAAAGGGAAAAATAAAGTAGTCTCTTACATTAAGAAGTTTCTATTCTATTTGGGAAAAATAATATGTATGCAGATAATTAAATACAAAACATGAAAAATTAGATACAAAATAATTTCAGAAGGAAAGAACCTTTTGTGGGGGGGTGTGGTAATGTCATTATTGGAAGAATATTTGTCTTTTCATCTGAATCTAGTTCTTAAAATATTTTTTCACTTAAAACCATTACTCTTGATTTTGGTTAATGAACTACAATTAATATTTCCATAGCAAATAAGATTTTCACTAAAATTTTTAAAAATTATTTAACATTCATTAAAATGAAAATTGAGTTCTTAATTCTCTCCCATCATTAAGTCCTTCTCCTCCCCATTAAGGCAAGCAAGATGATATCCATTATACATGTGAAGTCATGCAAATCCAATTTCCATGTTAGTCATGTAGCAAAAAACAAGGCAAAAAAAATAAAGTGACAAAAATATACTTTACTCTGTACTCTGAGTTCATTACTTCTCTCTCTGGAGATGGATAGCAATTTTCATCATGGGTACTTTGGAATTATTTTGGATCTCTGTATTGCTTAGAGCAGCTGAATCTTTCACAGCTGGTCATCATACAATGTTCTCTTGGTTCTGTGCACTTCACTCTGTTGTTGTTCAGTCATATCTTACTCTTTTGTGACCCCAATAGGGGTTTTCTTGGCAGAAATACTGGTGTGGTTTGCCAGTTTCTCCTCTAGTTCATTTTACAGATGAGAAACTGAGGCAAGGATGCTTAATACAGCTAGTGTCTAAGGCCAGATTTGAACTCTTCTATCTGCTGTGTCACTTAGCTTCCTATCACTTCACTTGTCATCTGTTCATATAAGTCTTTCCAGATTTTTCTGAAACCATTCCCCTTATCATTTCTTATAGCACAAAAGTATTCCATCACTATTATATATCACAACTTGTTCAGCAGTTCATCAAATGACAGCATTTCTTCAATTTCCAATTTTTTGCCAACACTGAAAAAGCTGTTAAAATGTTTTTGCATATATAGGTTCTTATTTTTTTTTAAATCTCTTTGGGATATAGATGCAGTAGTAGTATCACTGGGTAAAAGTGTATGTATGCACTATTGCATAGCCCTTTGGGTATAACATCAAATTGTTCTCCAGAAAGTATATATATCAGTGTACCTATTTTTCTTCCAGCATTTGTCACTTTTCTGTTATGTTAGCAAATCTGAAACATGTGAGATGGTATCTTAGAGATGATTTAACTTGCATTACTCTAATAATTAATAGTGGTTTTGAGTATTTTTTCATAAAATTATTGATAGTTTTGATTTCTTGTTTTTCTGAAAACTTCCATTAATATCCTTTCACCATTTAACATTTAGGAAATAGCTCTTTCTAAAAAGTAAATTTGTCTCAGATAATAATATATTTGATAAATGAAATCTTTATTAGAGATGCTATAATTATAATATATATTTAATATATATATTATATATATTGAAAAATATATATATATAATATATTAGAAATGCTATAAAATCCCCTCCACCCTGTTTCCCTGCTTTCTGTCAAATTCTGGCTGCATTGGTTTTGTTTGTGCAATTAAAAAACAACTTATAATTAAATTATCCATTTTACCTTTCATGATCCTCTCAATTTCTGGTTTGGTCATGGACTCTTTCCTTTATCCATACATCTTTCATATAGTTTTTTCTCCATTCTCCCTGAATTTGCTTATATCACCCTTCTTAAATCATATACCCATTTTTACTTTATTTTGGAACATGTTGTAAGGTGTTGATCTATGTCTAGTTTCTGCTAGACACTTTCCAGTTTTCCCAGTAGTTTTTGCCTCTGAAGCATGAATCTTTGTGTTTATGAAACACTAGTTTATTGTCATTTATTTTTGAATATAGCATACCTACACTATTCCATTGATCAATCACACTATTTCTTAACCAGGATCAGATTGTTTTGATGATTATAGCTTCCTAATACAGTTTGAGATCTGGTATGGCTAGGCTACCTTCTTTCACATTTTTTCCATTAATTTCCTTGTTATTTTTTACTTTTTATTCTTCCAGATGAAAACATTTTTTCTAGCTCTATGAAATAATTTTTGGTAGTTTGAAATAAATTAATATAAATAGACTTGTCATTTTTACCATGTTGATTTGGCCTACTCACGAGCAATTAATCTGACTTTGTGTGAAAAGAAAGCATTTTGTAATTGTGTTCATATAGTTCCTGTGTGTTGACAGTTAGCCTTCCAAGTATTTTATTACTGTCTGCAGTTATTTTAAATGGAATTATTCTATCTCTTCTAGTTGCATTTTGTTGAGAATACATAGAAATATTGATGATCTGTTGAGTTTACTTTATATCCTGCAGCTTTTCTTAAGTTTGTCATTATTTCAATTAGTTTTTTAGTTAATTATCTATGGTTCTTTAAGTATAATTATGTGCAAATATATCTGCATAGCATAATAGTTTTGTTTCCTTGTTGCCTCTTCTTATTTCTTCAAATTCTTTTTCTTGTCTTATTGCTATAGCTAGCATTTCTAGTACAGTATTGAATAATAGTGGTGATATTGGATATCTGTGTTTCTTGGGAATGCTTCTTATTTGTCCCTCTGTAGATAATGCTTGCTCTTGTTTTTTTCTAGATCCTACTTAAGACATTAAGAAAAGTTCCATTTATTTCTGTGCTAGTGTTTTTAATAGGAATGGGGATTTTATTTTATGAAAAGATTTTTTATATTTAATGATATAATCATATGGTTTTTTGTTTTTCTTATTGATATGGTCAAATATATTTATAGTTTTCCTAATAATGAAATCAGTTCTGAATTCCTGGTATAAATTGTACTTAGTCATAGTGTACAATTTTTGTAATATAGTATAGTTCCTTGCTAACATTTTATTTAAAAATTTTTGTATCAACATTCACCAAGGAATAGTTGTCTTTCTTGCTTCTGCTATTCCTGATTTGCACTAGAAATGAATAAAAAGTATAGTGATTATGACTGGCCAGTTTGAGGCCATATTTTAGTTCCCCTTCCCTTTGATCAGTCAGCCAATTAGTACTTATTTTTTAGCACCCACTAGCCAAGCGTTATGTAGAACATGGCAGTTGAGTTTTGAAGGAAAGTATGAGTTTTAAGAAGTGGAGATGAGGAAGAAATGCATTTAACCTTGAAGTTCTGCAAACGAAAGGCAGGGAGATGACAGATCAAGTGACATGGGTACCATACAGAAAGAAATCCAATTTGGCCAGATCATGGAGTGGATGGAAGGGGAATAATATGCAATAATGTTGGGAAGGCAGATTGGAATCTAGCTGTGCAGGATTTTAAATAGTAAAGAGAGATGTTTGTATGTGGTCTGAAAGATTCTTGATTGGAGCTTATTGAGTAGAAGGGTCAGATGAATATTTTAGGAAAATCACTTAAGTAGTTTTTTGAGGGATAGAGTAGATAATGTAGATGCTAGAGACTGGAAGACCAATTAGGAAGCTTTGCAATAGTTTAGGGCACTATTACTACATAGACATCCTCCCTTGTATGTTATTCAGCCAAGAACGAAATCAGTCAGTTAACATTTATGGACTTGCTGAGTGCAAATCTTCGTAGTAAATGACAACTCTTTCACTCAGGTGTGATGGGTTTAGGGGTATGAGAACATTAATTCTTTTAAAATACTCATTCTATAAAAAATCAATACAATTCATTTATTAGGGTGAGCTATTTATATTTTTTATTTGCTTTGGTTTACTTTAGACATTTACAAGATACATTGTTAAGTGTTCAATATTTTTTAGATTTAGGAATTTTAAATATAGGAATTGAATGAAAAGATTAGCAATTTTTTAGGTTGTGGTTGGAATTTTGCACATATGATCTGTTTTCATAGTTTCCCGGATGTTTACATCTATAGATCCCACCAAGACTACAAATTCAACATATTTAGAATGGAATTTTTTGTACTTCTGTCTTTTAGATTTCATGATCTTTCTGTTAATGGTACAGGGATCATTTTTCTTCCAGTCTCAAAAGTCAGTGATCTTCAACTTCATCTCCACTCTTACCTCTGACATTCAAGATGTCCCCACGTACAATAAAGTTTCTTCTTGTGGCATTTGTCTCTCAAAGTTATATAATCTTTTCTGTTTTTTTTTTAAATCCTTATCTTCCATCTTGGAATCAATAGTATGTATTGGTTCCAAAAAGTCAGAAGTGCAGTAAGAGTTAGGCAATGGGGGTCAAGTGACTTGCCCAGGGTCACACAGCTAAGAAGTGTCTGAGACCATGTGTAATCTTTTCCATTCCATTCCATTTTTCCATTTTCCATTCTATTCCACACATGGGTTCAGGCTCTTCTTACATCATCCTTGGACCATCACAAAAACTTGCCTTTCTATCTCTTATCATCTCCCTCCTCCAATCTATAGTATCATTTCTCTGATCAAAATCCTCCATTGACTCCCGATTGACTACCAAAGAAAACGCAAACTTCTCATCTGGCATTACTGCTTCATAGTCATCTCCTACTGGTATAAGGAAAACCACTCAGGGTTACACATGCTCCACAGGGTCCATGACTATTCCTTTCTTTGTGCAGAATGGCCCTTTCCATTCTCTGCATGGAATGAAAGGATCCGAATGGGTAGGCACTCATTGGGTCCTCTAGCCCAACCTCTACACCCTTCCTCCACTATATAACTGACAAGAAGACATTCAGCTTTTGACGAAAAACTCCCATTGAGAGGAGCCCCACTACTTCCCAAAGCAGACTCACATTCTGGATAGCTCTAACTCCCTTAGGAAGCTAATCCTTACAACCAAAGACTGCATTTGCTTCTTTGAAGTTTCCCTGCTATTTTTTTTTATTTCTGCCCTCTGGGGACAGATAGTCTTTTTTTCCACAAGCCAGTTCTCCAAATAAATTCTTGAAGACAGCTATCATGTCTACCTTCAGCTTTTCTTTTCCAGATTCTTCAACTGATCCTCCTAAAGTATGATCCCAAGGCTCTTCATTGACCTGGTTGCCCTCCTCTTGATACTCTACAGATTAATGCTATTTTCCCTAAAATGTAGTACTCAGATTTAAATAAAATATTCCACAGGTGATTTGGCCAGGCCAAGTTCAAATCATGATAATCTTGAAATTGGTCTCTGTGACCCCTTAAAAAAGAAACAAGTCAACTTGTGGGAGATGATCATGACTGAATACTTCTGTGCTATAAGAAATGATGAAGGGGGATGGTTTCAGAAAAAAAAAAACCTGGAAAGACTTATATGAACTGATGCAAAATGAAGTGGGCAGTGGGCAACTGGGTAACTCAGTGGATTGAGAACCAGGACTAAAGACAAGAGGGTCCTGGGTTCAAATCTGACCACAGACACTTCGCAGCTATGTGACCCTGGGCAAGTCACTTAACCTCCATTGCCTATCCTTTACTACTCTTCTGTCTTGGAATCAATACTTAGATTCTAAGACAGAAGGTATGGATTAAAAAAAAAGTGAAGTGAGCAGAAT
Source organism: Monodelphis domestica (assembly GCF_027887165.1). Taxonomy (NCBI): domain Eukaryota; kingdom Metazoa; phylum Chordata; class Mammalia; order Didelphimorphia; family Didelphidae; genus Monodelphis; species Monodelphis domestica. The sequence continues at coordinate 305,879,751 of NC_077230.1, forward strand.
CAGGAGAACATTGTACCCCCAAATAGCAATATTGTAATGAAGATAAACTGTGAGTGACTTAGGTATTCTCAGCAATACAACGATAAAAGATCATTCCAAAGGACTTATGATTGAAAATGTTATCCACCTCCAGAGAAAGAACTGATGAGAGTCTGAATGAAGACCAAAGCATATTTGTTTGAAAAACTTTTTCTGAGGGTTTGTTTTTGGTCTGTTTTCTTTCCCAACATAGCGGATTCAGAAGTGTTACCCATGACTGCACATATAGAATCTATATAAAACTGCTTGTCTTCTCAAGGAGGGGGGATAAGAGGAACAGAGCGAGAATTTTGAACTCCAAATTTAAAAAAATATCAAAAATTGTTTAAACACGTAATTGGATTTTTTTAATTTTAAAAAGGAAAGATGCTAGATTATATAAAATAGATGCTGCTTTTACCACAACTTGTATGTGTATATGCCCACACACATGTGTATATATAATCTTTCTGTGTATATCTATTTGTATGCATATATGAAGATATGTATTAATCTGCATGTGTCCACATACATATGCACATGCATTTTTAAGACAGAATGAAAGTTCCTTCAAGAAAGGAACTATTTCATTTTTCTCATTGTAGCTCAATCCTGGCATGCAGCAGGCACTTCATAATGCTTGTTGACTGATATGGACGGAGAAGAGAATTAGTGTGCTGTGTGGGTTTTAAAGTTAATATACAATAACTAAAGTATTATGTTTTATGAAGTTTATTAATAACAACTAGAGTAAAAGCTACCTAAGCCACCCAGCCCCTTGGGAAAGAAAAGACTAGAGGGAGGAGCTACAGAAATTATAAAGTAGTAACTTGATCACACCAATATGGTGGTGCAGGCAAGGCATTCTGGGTAATGTAGTTTTAGGGGTTCAAAAATTTCCAACTATACAGCTGGCTAAAGGTAATCATTCCTACCACTTGGAGGCCCTCGGTAAGCTTCAAGGGAACATTACAGGAGTAAAGAACCATAAACTTGAAGGAAGATTGAGCAAAAAAGAGAGTTGAGGTGAGGAGCTCTGACTGGGGAGTCAGTTCCTAGGTCCTTCCTGGGGCTTTAGTCCTCAGTGACATTCCTGCAATATAGTGAGAGAGCGAGAAAGCTTTGCAGAGTCATCTCTTCTCTGCTCTGCCCTGATGAAAGTAAGGAAACAGACTCCAGATTTCATAAGATGATAGCAAATAACGAATGCTGAGAAGTCATATTTATGACTGCCTACATTCTCCATCTGCGTCCCAGAGATTTTGGCTAAGGTCGCTGAGACAAACACGTAAGTTTATAATGAGTGAGTCCTTAAAAAGTCATTGCAGCAGAGAAACAGAACCCCCCCCCCCCCAGGCCAAGGTTCCCGCAAGAAAGGCAATCACGTACAATTTTTGTTTGCTTTCAAAAAATAATTTCATGTATGAAGTATTTAAAAATCCATTTGGGAGTGGCACAACTAATTCCTTTACACTGACAAGTTCTGAAAATCCATACTCCGTGGGAAGCAGAGCCCAAAGCGACTTGTTTTCCACCAGTGAACAATAAAAGGGGGCTATGCTGATATAATTATATTTTATTAGGTTCTTCTAGTATCTTCAATCATTCTCCCTGATGTAATCTGACTCATCAGACCATTTACACTATGAAAGCTGCAGATCACTGGATAGGCATCTAATTCTATTCCCAGAAAGCAAAGGTCTGGAACGAACTCCCATAAATCAATCGAAAGCAAACTTTCAACAGTTAGACAGCAGACCGAGGGCCAGCTCCATGATCTCCTAAAATCTTGAATCACAAAGACTGCAGAATAGTTATGAGTACTTAAGGCTGTGTCAGTATTTCCAAGCAAAGTAATTAGCCGTGAACATTTGGAGCTACAAACTCAATTCCTGTCATAGACTTGAAATTTTCCTGGGTGGGTAGGTGAGTGGGGGTGGGGGAGGCAACAAAATAATGATAAAAGCCAGGCAGGCAACATTTGAATAGTTAGGCAGTATATACTGATGGACAGATAGCAGTTGTTAGGAGGACTCTGTTCTAAGGAAGTAAACAATATTTCCAGCCTAATAAAGTTGGTGGTGTCTATGTAAGGATCAGGGTTATGAGGGAAACTAGGGCAAGACTACAACTATTGGAAAGAAAGAAGTGGTTTAGTTGTTTTCAGCTGTGTTGGACTCTTTGTGACACCATTTGGGTCACAAAGAGATAATAGTGTGATTTGTCATTTCCTTCTCCAGCTCATTTAACAATTGAGGAAACTGAGGCAAGCAGAGGTAAGTGACTTGCCATAGTCACAAAACTAGTAAGTATCTGAGGCCAGATTTGAGCTCAGGTCTTACAGATTCCAGGCCATGTACTCTATCTGCTATGTTAGTGTTAAAAATAAGAAAAATTACTGAATAAAATACTAGCAAATTCAGAGATCAGAACGTTTAGTTTTTGGAACAATAACAACAAAAACCATGCTCTCACACACCCAAGTTGAGCACAAGTTCTGATGGAATGAAACGTTGGCAATGATGGACAAGTGATAAATAAAGGCTGGTAAAATAAATACAGGTACGGTTAGTACATCTAGTAAGGAAAGAAAAGAAGGGGAAGGTTCTAAGGGAGGAAAAGCAGCCTTACCTCAGAACCACAAAGTCTCTAGAAGGATGGGGAGCCATGCTATTCAAAACATACTGATAGATTTCTGTCTGTTTGTCCAACGTCTCCACAATCTTCCATTGCACAAAATCCTCATCCCAAAGATGACGCTCTCTCAGCACTCGGTTCAACACTACTGAGGGGGGAGCTTCTACTTCCACAGAAGCCTTCCAGAGCCTCAGTGGGTTTCCATCTCCAACCTTTGAGAAATAAACCAAAAGACATCATTGAATGGTTGTAGAGGTTATCATTTAGGGAATGGATGGACTTAATCTCTTAGAATAATCAAAAGTGATCTTAGAAAGTGTTTCAGACTAAAAAGGAAGTTTCAGAGATTTTGACATCTTTCCATTCACTAAAAATAACTACAATTGCTCCTAATTGGTCTCCAGCCTCTGATCTCTCTCTTCTGCAATCTATTTTCCACCCAGCTGCAAAACTGACACCCATAGAATACAAATCTAAGTTACTTTTGTTGTTTACTTGTGTTTTTTTTTAATGTTTCCAATTCTTTGTGATTCCTTTTGGGGTGTTCTTGGCAAATATACTAGAGTCATTTGTCACTCCCTTCTCCAGATCATTTTCCAAATGAGGAAACTGAGGCAAACAGTGTTAAGTAACTAGACCAAGGACACACAGCTAGTAAGTACCTGAACTCACAAAGAGAAGTCTTCCTAACCCCAAGCCTGGCATCCTGCCCACTGTGCCACCTACCTGCACAACTATGTCACTGTGCCATTTCCTTGCTTATAAAGTTCTAGCACTTCTCTATTGCCCTTAAATAAAAATATGAACTCTTTAGCATGGAAAGTCATCCTTTATATGGTGACTCCAGGCTACTTTTTTGGGTTATCACACATTACTTCCCTTCAGGCATTCTATGTCTAGCCAAATTGGCTTATTTGTTCTTTTTCATTCTATTTCTTATCTCCATGACTTTGTCTGGGGTCTCCATCATGTCTTGAAATATTCTCTTTCCTTACCTCCCTCTCATAAAATTCTTTGCTTCCTTCAAACTTAGTTCAAGTACTAATTTCAATAGCAGGTATTTCCTGATTCCTCTTCCTCCTAACCCCTGCTGCTTGGCATGACTCTGTACCCTTCCCTAGAATTATTTGTATTTGTATTTGTATATTATTTTTGAAAAATTCTCTGACCCCTTATTTTACTGGTGTGAGGAATTCTTGGTAAGGAAATGCTGTCGATCAAAGCAAATCGCCAACTATTTGGCCACCTGTAATTGCAGAACTGCCTGGAGTACTGAGAATGTGACTCGCCCATGATCTAACAGAATGGGTCAGCAGTGTGTAGGATTTTAATAATAATTAAAAGAGAAGGAAAAGAAAAATGGTCCTTTTAGTCAAGTGAGCAGAGCAAAGAGAGCCAGAGACTTACACCTGCAGTACTTTACCAAAAGCACAGGTTCTGAAAAAAGAGCCCTGCCATGGGGGTCTCAGCTAAATTTATCTCCCAAGTCTCTTTACCTAAAATGAGGGTGTAACTTAAAAGGATGCTGGGAATGTAGCTCAGGTGTGGAAAATCTTCCACCTGCACAGGTGCCACTTGAACCAGATCTTCTGCCTCCAAGGCTTGCCATTTATCCAATAAGCTTCAATGCTACTTATTTACTTGCATATGTTTCATGATTATGTGTGTGCAAGTTGTTTCATTAAGCACTTGTATCTGCTAACAAGAATGAAATAGTCTTTGCTCTCACAATGCTTATATTCTAGGATTTGGCAGTAGAGGGGGTTGATTCCAAGATTTTGAACCTGGGATAAAGTGAAAATGATGATGCTCTTGACATAAATAGGGATATTTGGAGGGAGGGAGGGAGGAAGGGAGGGAATATTTTTGGAGAGGAAAGAAATTCTATTTTATAAATGATGACTGAAAAAATATTCAAGATATTCAATAGGCAGTGGGAGTTCAAGGGAGAGAGATTAGGTTGGCTATATAGATTTTAAAAACAAAATCTTCGCCTTCTGTCCCAGAACCAATTGGTTTGAAGGCAGAAGAGCTGTAAGGGCTGGACAATGGGGGTTAAGGGACTTGCCCAAGGTCACAAAGCTAAGAAGTATCTGAAGTCAAATTTGAACCCAAGATGACTCATCTCCAAGCCTGGCTCTATCCATTGAGCCTTAGCTCACTCATAGGTAACTCCTGATTTACAGATTTGAATGCCAGCTGTATAGGGAAGAAGAGTAGAACCCAGGAAGCAGATAAGAAGAAGAAGAGAGGAGAGGAGTCAGGAGTGATTTTTGGGGTAAACTTTTTTTTAGTGGGAAGTAGATCCATATGGATGATGATACAACAAGGAAATCTGAGAACATAAAATAGGAAGTGAACCAGGAGAGAATATCATCATGATAGTCAAGCCAGAAACTCAAAAGAATCTAAGAGAAAAGGGGTGATGAACAGTGTCAAAATCTAGAGGGATCAAGGAGTATGAAGTCTAAACAAAAGACATTACACTTAGCAGTAAAGAGATCACTGGTGACATTTGGAAGAGTTAGATTAAACAGAGTAGTAGAATTGAAATCTAGATTACATGGATCTGAGTAAGGGAGATGAAGCAATGATAGGGAGAGAACTTAGCAATGAAAATGAGGAGATACACAATTTGGTAGCTTGAGGGAGTGGCAGTCAAAGGCCTTTAAAGGATGAGGGAGAATTGAACAAGTTATTAGAAAACAGGGGTCAATAGAAGGGGACAGAAAATAAAGATGAAAGAGAAGACAGACTCCTTGAGGAAATAGGAAAGGTAGGAGGATCAAGGGAAGACATTAGCAGAATTAGCCTTGACAAGAAGAGCTACTTTATCCTCAAAAAATGAAATAAAAGAAGAGAAGTCAAATGAAGATAAAAAAGGGTTTTGAGATATGAAATAGAAGAGATTAAGGAGCTTAGGAAAGATTGCCTCAATTTTCTCAGTAAAGTAGAAAGAAGCTATCTCCTAAGAAAGTAGAATATGTGTTGGGGGTGGAGGAGAAGGTTTGTAAGAGCTTTTGTGAGAGCATGATAGAGAATCAATCAAGGAAGAATAAAAGGGATTCCAGGGTAGAAGAGAAAGCCCAACCAGAATTAGGATAGTGAAGCTGGTGAACATAGGCACTTCCTCCAGAAGCACTTAGCATTTCATGATTAGGAATGGAGAAAGTGGAAAATGAGAGAGACTCAAGTCTGAGAATTGACAGACCATGAAGGGTAGAGGGACAAGGAAGTATGATATTCAACATTAGAAGTGAGTGCAGTGTTAAACTGATTAAGTACTGGACCAAGACCATGAGGAGAGAAAAGTAAAAAATGAGAGGTGTGGCCAGACAAAAATCTGTCTGAAAAAGAACTGAGGTTTTACCAGACTGAACATTTAACGTGAATCAGGTGCTATGGGGGCCAAAAAAGCTTTTGCAGCCACAAGTTGCAATTAAATGGGGAAAGGGTCCAGTCCTGAGACTTGAATGTCCTCTTGTACTACCCTGATCATATCACATCTGGACCACTCACTGGGTTTAGTTATGGGAGCCATTTGGGGGGGAGGATATTGCTATGTTGAGACACTAGGCAGGAGTGCAACCAAGTAGTGAAGAATCTTAAAATCGTGTAATAGGAAGGTTGGTTGAAGAAATGGGATATTTATCTCAAAGTAAAGAAGACATAGGGCAAGGGGTTCTTAATCTTTGTTTTGTGTGTGTCATAGACCCCTTTGGTAGTCCAGGGAAGCCTATGGATTCCTCCAAAAATGCTTTTAAATGCAAAAATAAAATATGTAGGAATTCGGTGGAGTTCAATTATACCAATCTAATAATAATATTTAAAATAACAAGTTCGCAGAAGTCACATATAGAGCCCATGATTCAGGGTGACATGGCAGTTACTTGTAAGTATTTGAAGGATTATCAAATGGAAGAAGGGCAAATAACTTTGTCTTCTTCCTTTTCCTCCTCCATTATAAAAAGACACACACAACTTATAAGCTGTCCTACTCAGTTCATCTTAGTTCTTAAAAAACATGTTGAGAAATTCAAATAATCTGGGTTCCAAGTCTCAAATGGCTTTGAATTTTTTTTTTTATATTAAAAATAGTATCCCCTGCTCAGAAGGGATAAACAACAAGTAGGAAACTACAGAGGCAAGCTTGGGCTTGATGTGAAAAGAAACTTCCTAATAGATAGAGCTGTCCAGAAGTAAAATGGGCTTCCTTAGGGTACTTGAGAAAAAAGCTGGATGATCAATAGTTTGTTAAATTGTAGAGGAGACTTTTGCCCTGTTATTGGTTGGATCAGATGATCTCCAAAGTCTCCTAACTCATAGTCCAGGATCCTTAGCTCCTAACACTTTTGGGCAGTTTTAATGGTTAGGTATTTTCTTATCATACAAAGGTAGAACCTAACTCTAAGCAATTTCCACCCATTGTTGTTATTTTCACTCTTGGGAACAAGTCAAAATCGTAAGTCTTTGTTTGGTGGAAGTGTCTAATGAACCCAGAAAATTACCTTTTTGAAAGCGAGGTCTGTACTGTCTGCACTTGAACAAGTGACCCATCCTTTGAACTTTTCTTTTGCTTCTTTCTGAAGCCCCTGGATGAGATGTTCCAGGTACATGTGAAAATTTCCTCCATTCTCTTCCAGCTGTTTTCCCAGGTCTTCCAGTGTTGGAGAATGGATTTCAGCTTCCATGTAAGAATTACGAGATTGAGCTACCATATCATGTGGAACCTATTTCAAAAGGTAGTCAACAGATTTAAGAAATATTTAGTTTCTCAAAAATCTTTTCATTTATAACCTACTTATTAAACATATGGTTGTTATGTTCCTACTATATATAAAGCATTATATATATTTTATACTTTATATTTATACACTTAATGTATTATTATATATTAATTACATATAATATAATATGTAATATAATCATATATATAAAGCATTATATTAGGCACTAAGGATATGAATCAGTTAAACCACAATCATTTACAAAATGGCCACTAAGATCCTTGCCATTGTGAAGATTAAATTAACTCTCCCTGCCCATTTTTAGATTTAATCAACAAAAGTGCGAACACCCCACTCACACTTGAGTGGGGAGGTCTGTAACCTGTGTGTGCAATAGTGGGTGACGAATCAGAATCACTGACTGTCCCTGGGCAAGCCTAAACAAAGCTTTAGCTATAATTGGTAGATGTGAAAGTGGAGGAAATCACAGGAAGTGATGCAAAAGAAGTGTCTTTTTAAAAAAGGAGTTACAACTTCCTGTGAGGACTTTTTCTGGAGTTCTTCAAGCTTGGCACTTCTGAGTGCTCTCATTCTTCACAGTTCTGAGTTTGATTTGGAGGCTGCTGTTGGATCTGAGACCTTAGACTTGGTGAGACTGTTCTTTGGACTGACACGCGGTGAGTGAAAGAGCTGACTCCTTTCCTGGATTTTCTGAAGGGACTAGACTCAGGAGAGACCTATCCTCTTGAGAGAGGCTTCCTGCATCCCCAGGTCCTCAGCTACAAGGGCTGAGGCCTCTCTGGCTAAGGACTAAAACTTCCCTGCCTATTTTTGAGCCAGGGGTCAGAGCAAAATACTTAGTGCTTAGGCTAGATATCTTACCCTATCCTCTCTCTCATTTTCTTCCTTTCACTCTTTCTATATTTTGTAAATAAATTGTTAAATAAATATCTTGGAATTAATTAAAATTCCTGGTGACTCTATTCTTAAATAATCCACTCCAATCTTTTATAAAACCCCCTCATAACTTCTACCCCTTACACCCTTGAGAAATTTATAGCCTACTAGAACAAGTAAGGGTTAGTAGATATCTTATTGGCTTAATGATGGTTCCCCCCACAATATCATTACTCATATTAACATTGTTTTTGGAAGATAAGAAGTAGCATATTACTAAAGTTATGTTTATGGTCATAACTTTCAATGATTTCTCTAGTTGTTCTTTCCATTTCCTTTTTATTTTATTTTTTAATCTAGCTTCATTCAGTTTGATTCAAGAAGATGTATGATGCAACATAAAGAATACTGGACTCTGATTTGAAAGACCTGGATATAAATGCCAGACTTGCCACTTCCTAGACATATGATGATACTAGGTCAGTCACAAGTTATCTCAGCCTCAGTTTCCTCATTTATAAAGTGCAGTCAATAAGACTTTCACTATTTACTTCATAGTGTAGTGGATAGAACAGTGGGCTTAAATTCCCAAAAACTCAAGTTCAAATCCTGTCCCAGGTATTCACTACCAGTGTCAGCTCTAGGCCAATCACTTAACCTCTAGCTGCCTAAATTTTCTCATGTGTAAAATGGGGATAATAATAGCACCTACTTTATAGAGTTTTTGTGAGGAAAACATGAGGTATTTATAAAGTGTTTTGCAAAATTAAAGTACTATAGAGTTCAAGTCTTTTAAAGTTTTTGTCTAAATGATGATGATATTGTTTGTGAAGATTAAATGAAAATGTCTTTGAAAGTCTTTTATAACTGTAAAGCACAACACATATTCACATATATGTATATTAACATACACACACATATACATATAACATACACACATAAAGGTAAGAAATGATTCCTCTAGTTGCTTTTTCCATTTCCTTTTGATTTTATTCTTAATCTAGCTTCATTCAGTTTGGTTTTATATGTATAAATCTATTGCAATGTATTTATATATAAATAATCAATTATTATTATGGATCTAGTTCTAGACTCATCAACATGCCAGGTATGAATAAGGTTGGATTCTATAAGGCCTATTATGTAACTACGGAACGGGGCCAATAAGTTCCCTATATTTTTAGAGTTTTTCTTTCTCTTGACACATTGCCAAAATAATTTACCAGTTTAAAAATGTCCCATGAGTCTAGTTCACCTATTGTTCACATGCATCAGCTACTGTACAGAAACGTGAACAGTGTTTATTTGTGCCAAGAAATACCGAATCCAGTCAAATCTAATGGGGAATTCAGATAACTGAGACATAAAAGATTAACAGGCCTCCAAAGCTATTCTCTTACATTCATGAAAGCTGTCATGAGGTCTATGTTGTTTGTGACTAATCAAAATCTCCATTTCAAGGCTTATATCTTTGAGCTTTTTCAAGCAAATGCTAGAGAAACAGACAAGGTGCTACTATTAATATAAAGGAAACAGGGGGACAAACAAGCATAAACCATAAATATTTTAAATACTCCGACTGTCTCATCAAGTTCCAAGAACTATAAAGAATGCTGCCAGAGTCATGCACTCACCTCAAAAAGTTTGTCACATTCTATTATCATGTGGGCAAGTCCCTGAGTGGCTGCCAGATTCTCATTGAGGTCCTTTTGATCTGGCTTGCCTGTAGCATATTTCTTCTGTATCACTCTGTAATTGAATGCCAGTGTCACAGATGAATGTAAGACCAAGTATATTTTTGGGACCCAGAGCCCATCCCTCCCAGTTTCTATTCGTTACCAGATGTTAGCCAGATTCCAAAGCAAAGATGATTACCACATATCTTAGATATTCTGAATTAGGTTGGAGCTTTGCCACTCTAATTATTTGTAATTGAAAGGCTTGGGAAAAGATAAGGATACTAACAATTACATAGGGAGCAAAGGAACCATTTTCCAAGATTTGAAACACTTAATTGCATGGTTCCATGTTTTGGTTTTCAGTGTAGCCTGCCCATGAGAGTTTATGACATAAAACTTTGCCTTCTTTCTTTCCTATACCACAAAAAAAGAACTCATAAAACTTCCTAGACAAAGTCATTATCTTAAATGACATCATGATAAATCCAAAGAATTAGAGTTACCAAGATTAAATTGCCTTGAAAAATTTCTTTTAAAAAGAGAGATGCTATATTCAAGTTTGAAGTATAGTGAACAAGATTTTATGCCCTAGGGTAGGGCTAGGTTGGGAATCCCCAGCCCACTCCCAACCATTCCTGCTACTATTCATGAAACACCCACCTTGGGGAACTTTCTTTCTTTAATAAATTAAGATGGAAAAGGGAAGGGGCCAGACACACAGCCAGGTTCATGGGTGTCATCTGATTTTCTTCCACCAAATTGACAACATCATTCAGGAAACACAACAGAGTCTGCAGAACCTCTCTGTTTTCATCTGCCAATAGCATGATGGCGGCCTGTACTGCCTGGAGACGTTGATCTTTAGGAACATCTGCGGAAAGACAAGGCTCTGTCAGTGAGATGGACCTTCCAAACAAACTAAGAATATGCTGACAGTGAGGCATATATTTCTCTTTCAGAGTTTGCTGAGTGAGTTAAAATTTAGATAACAAAAATGGTCTTTGCATTTCTAGGATCTAGAGAGATCTTCTTGAAAACTGAGGATATAGATACATGAGAATTTTGAACAATAAAATCGCTGAATATGGGAAATTCTTAAAAGTGAAAGGCTGAATAAGACAGCAAGGGAAAGTGATACATGTTGGAGGGGCCTCCCTGGGCCTTTGTTTCCTTCTTTATAAAATAAAGCTGTTGTGCTAGACATGGCATGGAAACTCATTGTTAGTAAGTAATGTTTAAGTCTTTGTACTTGCATCCCTAGCCCCTAGCACATAATAGGTGTTTAATAATACTTGCTTATAGATGATCCCCTGATCCCCCAAATTTTGTACCCTTTACTTTGAAAGATAGTCTAGCCTATTGTAAACCTTAAAATTTCTTAGACTTGTAAATGTTGGCAGCAGCACTGCTTGATTCTCTTTATATAAATCAAGTTTCAAACTATTCTGTAGCCAAATTATTTGGAGAAAATGTTGCTTTACAGGTTGGGAAGGATAGCTTGACTCCATTCCTTTAGATTGGTTGGATGCTGAGCTCCCAAAGGTTTTATGACTATTTGGAGTGCCAGTATCTGAAGGGAAGAGTAAGAAATGTTTAGTATGTGCCAGGCAGCTGTGCCAAGCATTGGGAATACAAAGCAAAAAGACAAGCAAAAAGGCTGTCCCTGTCCTCAAGGAGCTTACATTCTAACAGGGGAAGACAACACATCAAAGGGGGCTGAAAAGCGCGCGCGCGCGTGTGTGTGTGTGTGTGTGTGTGTGTGTGTGTGTGTGTGTGTGTGTGTGTGTGTGTGTAAGAGAGAGAGAGACAGAGAGAGAGAGAGAGAGAGAGGAGAGAGACAGAGTGAAAGGGAGGGAGGGAGGAAGGGAGAGAGAGACAGAGAGACAGAGACAGAGACAGAGACAGAGAGAGAGAGAGAGAGAGAGAGAGAGAGAGAGAGAGAGAGAGAGAGAGAGAGAGAGAGAGAGAGGAGAGAGAGAGAGAGGAGAGAGAGAGAGAAGAGAGAGACAAAGAGGGAGAGGGAAGGAGAGAGAGAGAGAGAGAGAGAGAGAGAGAGAGAGAGAGAGAGAGAGAGAGAGAGAGAGAGAGAGAGAGAGAGAGAGAGAGAGGAGAGAGAGAGGAGAGAGAGAGGAGAGAGAGAGAGAGAGAAGAGAGAGACAAAGAGGGAGAGGGAAGGAGAGAGAGAGAGAGAGAGAGAGAGAGAGGAGAGAGAGAGAGAGGAGAGAGACAAAGAGGGAGAGGGAAGGAGAGAGAGAGAGAGAGAGAGAGAGAGAGAGAGAGAGAGAGAGAGAGAGAGAAGAGAGAGAGAGAGAGAGAGAGAGAGAGAGAGAGAGAGAGAGAGAGAGAGAGGAAGAGAGGGAAGAGAGTGAGAAAGAGAAATACAGAGAGAAAAGAGAGAGAGAAATACAAAGAATGAGATATAGAAAAATACAGAGAGATCCAGAGAGAGAAATAGAATACAAAGAAAGAGAGAGAAATACAAAGAGTACAAAGATGGAGAGAGAAATACAGAGTGAGAAATTCCAAGAGAGAGGGTAGGTAGAGGTGAAGGTATGCAGTGTGGTGGCATGGTTTTAAAGTTCAGAAAAGTCATTAATTTGGCTAAGAGGGGAATGAAAGCAGGATGGTCTGGCCCCTTCCACAAAATGGGGGTCCATGGGAGAAGTGGGGTGCATCCATAAGGCTATTTCAGGGTGAAAGTTCTGCTGGTCGGCAGTGGGCTCTTATAGGGAAAGGAGGCTCTAGGCAGTGAGGGAAATTCACACACATACACACAGAGGGAGACATATACACATAAACACACACAGATACCATAGACCCTCAGTCAGAGACACATAGACAGAGACACATACAAAGAGACACACAGAAAGACAGACACATAAAGACAGAGAGATGATGGAGACAGACAGAAGAAAGAGACAAAGAGAGAGACAGAGAGACAAAGTAGCGAGAGTATGTATACATGTGTTCATAAATACCATACAGTGTATGCGATTTTAACTTACAAACTTTAACCACTTTTCATCAAACTTTCCCTTCTTTATTAGTTTAGAAAGCACAGGGCAGGGAGAGGGGACATCTCCTGTGTGTCTCAAGTCAATAAAACAACAGAAGCAGCCTCCCACTCCCGCAGCCCCTCTAATGGGAACTCTTGGAAATGTTTTCTCCAATGAGATTTGGTGCATTCCAGTGGGTCCTAGAAAAGCTGTACAATGTGCTGCTGTTTGCAGAGACAATACCCTCTGCTTAGGAGCCTGCCAGAATCCTGCTTTTAAGTTTTCTTTGTGAAAGGAAGCAATTCAGCACTTAAGTTAAACTCTCCTCTACAGTTAAACTGACAGCTTTGAAGAGCCATTTCTAGAAGCAGCTATCAGCTTCACAGCTGCCCTCTAGCTAAATGTCTATCATGAAGAAATCTGCTGCTTCCTATGTGACAAAGAGATTTCTTTTGTCTAACAAAGATCTCTTGATTCACCCTCCTCCCCCAATTTCAATTTGCTCTGAGGCTTAGGAGACTGTGACCAGAGCTGTCTTTCCCAACTTTCTAACCTTGGTCAATTCCACAAGGCTCAGAAACTCAACTTTCTTCATGATTTGACCACTTCCTTGGGGCATTGTTTTAATATTGTAGGACCTTCTCCATCTCCCTTCTGGAGCTTCCCTTTTGTGGAGGGGCCCCCTGCGGATTTGTCTCCATTCCCATTCTGCTCCTGTTGGTCACTCTCTCTGGACTTCAAAACAATGCTTGTTTTTTCACTCCATATCTGGGCTTCCTTTCACCATTAGAAGGCAAGTTTCTTGAGGGCAGGGACTGTCATTTTGTTAGAAAATATGTAAAAATAGTATGTAAAAATGCTGTTTTCTTCCTTTTTCCTGCATCCAAGACTCGTTGTTAGGACTCACAAACATTTTTAGGAAGCATGCTGGTTGTAGCAAAAATCAGCATTTAATTTAATATGAGAATTAGATTATGTTGATGTTTTGTGTCCATTATTTCCAGTCTATTGCAGGTTTATACCTACAGTTTTTGTATTTGAAAACCACATGTTCTGAACCCACTCCTGGTAACTGTCCTACAGCTGCACTTATCCAGCAAGATAATGTGTATCATTTGTCAATCCTGGATATCAGATGAACATATAAACTTTGTCAAAGGTAAGTTAATTTATTGGTTTCCACAGGTACCATTTTTCCAATTCTGATTACAATATTTTCTAAACTCCACCATTATAGATTCTTTGAAAATTTTAAGTACAGGACTTCTCTATGAAAACACTCCTTACAAATTATATGTGTAATTGAAATCTGTTACCCTAAAAAAGGACTACATTTTCTGGGAGACCACCAACTTCTTGTCATTACATACTTCCTGTAGACAGGGGATATTAGGCAGGGACGTGGAGGGTCCTGCCTCTACTTCTTGTCCCGAGCGTGGTGGTAGCAAAGCGGACGTTTGAACTGGCTGATCAGCCATGGGCATGTGGTCTTAATTTTGTATCCTCTTTATTCCTTGATTTCTAATTTTCATTAATAAATCTCCATAATATAATATTTTAATATTTGAGGTCTAATTTTAATTTTTACATATAGAAATTTTGAGCCACCAACAACGTAGAAAGATTGCTACCCAGTCAACCAGGGAAAGCTTCTCTATTCAATAGGGCCAAATGTGTGGCATTAGTGCAGTGTGATTTCTTCATGGTACTAGTTTATTTTAACAAAATCACTAATCTTAAAAAAAACTCATTCTTCAATTTTGGGGATCTGCTACTTCCTATAGTGGAAACTGTCCTTTGATTTAGGAAAAAAAAAAGATCCTGAGTATACATATGTTAATTAAAGGTACCTTGTCCTGGATGGACAAAATATTCCTAGACCTTCCATTGCCAACATCTCTTTGAAAAAAATGAATGACAATATAAACCATGAAAATAAAATTACAAGTGTGGCATTTTGTCAGTTTACTCACTGGGTAATGAAAATGGCTTTTCTCATTTGCTTCTTGCTTATGGTCAGCATACTCTCAGCTATATATTTGACTTTGAATTTCCTGCCTTCAAGGAGTGAAAGTATTAAAACAATGAAATCTATTTTATAGATATGTTTGCCTCCCATACATCAATAGTCTCCCCCCTTCTTCACCTCTGGAAAGGCAACTTGCAATTGTGCACATAAACTTAAGACCTTGATTTGGCCCTGAGTTCATGAAGACTGTAGAAACATAGGACAAAAAGTCATCTTCCTAACTATTACTTGCGGAGAGAATGAACTTACACTGATAGATGTGGAGGAAAGTTTCTCCTAGCTTGCTTGTAAAGAGTGGCTCTGGCAAGTCCCGAAAGAATTGTTTGACCATATCTGCTACGTCATAAGCAGACTGGTCCTCATAGCTGACATTCTCAGGGAAGGTCTCATTCATTTGCCGCAAAGCTTGGATTCGAGATTTCACTCCTGACTTCCGAAACAGACCCACCTGAAAAACAACCCAAATAGATGTTTAGTATAACATCAAATAATTTGTTTATCTAATAAGATTTTATTGCAGGATGTAACAAAGCTTGGTGGAAGTGGCAGAAGGACAAAGATATTCCAATTCCCCTTGACCTCTATCTTATTTGCAATGATTTCAGGACATAAAATGATGGTGGTAATTTTGTTGCCTCCTTATTGAATTTTAAGGTGGACTTTGTAAAAAACAAACTGAATCTAACAATTTACAATATCACATAAAATCTTTTCATTCTTTGTATAAAAAACATTTAGGTTTGTTGGTGATTAATTTCATAATAAAATGTTTTGAATGGTAATGCTATATTAATTTAAATTAGTACAGACATTCCATTCAATTTATCCCTTTCTCTGAACTGCTGTAGAGTTTACTGCCTCATTTGACACTTAGAACACACTGCCTTGTGGTTATTTATTCTTCTAGATGTATGAGGTAGAACTATAAAGTAATGAAACCACTTTTTCCATGGCTTGTGGAAACCTGTGGGGAGCCAACAGACTCTTACTGGTTGACACAGTCATAGTCTGGGAAGCCAGGAAGCTGCAAAGCAGCCCCCCCCCCCCAAAAAAAAAAAACAAAAGCCACCCACTAACCCCCTTCTGTGACTTCTCTCTCTCTAACTTTCCCTACTAATAGATTTGTTATGATTAGTGTTTCCTCCTCAATACAGGAGAAATAACATGAGAGCAAGTACTTATAGGATCAATACATATATACCCCACTTTAATCTCCCTAGATTATTACCCCCAAAAGATTGCAATTACAGAATTAAAGCCCAAAGATTATTACCCATCACCCCTCTTTTCTCTCACTCAAGTACAGATATGCCCCAAGGCACTACAGTAAACACTGGCCAAATGCTTGAGCACCATAATAAATCTTTCCTTACAGTTATTACACTCCAATGAATTTGTTGATGAACAGAAACCAGGCAGCATTGCTAGGCACTTCAAAGTAACACAAAAAAAAACAGAACTTCTAAATTGAGGAAAACACCAAATTTGGCCTGTCATTAAATTGCCCTCTAGCCTTGTACCTAGCTACAAAATATTTTGTTACCCATCTCCCAAGTAATTGTGATTGATTGTGAAAGCTGACCAAAAGTAACACTGATTCTCCTAGGTCAGAGAGAACTAACCTCTAGATCACCCTGTTTATGTCATTCATCTATAGCAAACAATGTTTCATTTACTATCTCCTTAGGCTACGCATTTTATTAAGTTCCATGGAAACATACATGTTGAAAATTGATTGTGTGCCAAAGAAGTATGTAATCACCAGCCTATATAATAAACAAACCTCCATGCCATGACAGAACCCTGGGTGATGCCTAAGCACATGGGCTTGAGCACACAGTGTCTCTCATCTCCATTACTTGACCAGATCACCACACCTAGACTGAGTGAGGATGGCTTCCAAAGGAAACCCAGCTCCCCAACTACACCTCCTTTGTAGACCCAATACTCAGTCCAATGACCTCCAACATGTGCTCTTGATATTGCTTTTTCTGTTGAAATGCGTAATGAGAAAAAGAGACTGAAGTCATCAATGAGAGTTGGTGAGAGGAAAAGATGGTCCTAGAAGCAAGATGGATACTTTTTCTAGTTAGCTTTTCCAGAATGTCTGTCTCTATTTAGTGATAAAAAATATTTTTAGTTTTTTATTCTGAAATCCTATGTTACTATGAAATTATATGATTAATTAATCCAAACTACTATCAGGTCTGGTGTCAATACATTCAATAAACTTTAAATTTACACAAATATTTATTAAGTATCACATATTCTTAAGTATGTATAAAGAACAGTACTAGGTGTTGGGAAAAATACATAGACTAAAGAATACCTAATCTCTGTCCCTATGAGGTTAACAATTTAAAAGGAAGATATTGTAAAGACATAATACAAAATAACATGAGTGCATGAAAGGGCAGCGAGGTGGCATCAGCCTCAAGTCTGTAAGACTCATCTTCCAGAGTTCAATATCTAAACTCAGACACACTTACTACATCTGTGACCCTGGGCAAGTCACTTCACCCTGTTTGCCTCTGTTTTCTCACCTGTAAAATGAGTTGGAGAAGGAAATGATAAACCACTTCAGTATCTTTACAAGAAAACCCCAAATGTAGTCAGAAAGAGTTGGGCATGACTGAAATGACTGAACAATGACAAGAGCATGAAGTAGATGAAGCAGGTACTATTATGAAGCCCAAGAAAGGGAGAATGATCATTAAGTAGGAGGATTAAGGAAGGTTTTAGGATTGGTCCTTAATGGGAAGCACTAGGAATACTACAATGGAAAAAGCACTGACTGTTGTCATAGGACCTAAGGTTCAAATCCCACCATGCTTACTATCTGTGTGATGTGGGATTATTTAATCTGTAAAATGCATTTAAACTGAAAAATGAGCAAAAATTCTGTAAAATGATAATTGGATTAGATGGTTTCAGAGGCCCCTTCCATCTGGCTCTAACTCTATGATCCTTTGAGATGAAGAATTCAGCAAGGAGAGATGGGGACTGGCATTTTGTGCTAGGGAGCAATACTGACAATGACATGATATCCAGTAAGGTTGGTGCAAAGCAGTAGGAGATAAAGCCACAAGGAGAGTGTTTGAATTTTTATCTGGTGGAACTTGAAGTCAGAAAGACCTCTGAATTTGAGTTTGAATCCTGCCTTGGACACTTATTAACTCTGTGTGACTCTGGATGGAATAAACCTCTGGGCCTCAGTTTCTTCATCTACAAAATAAGGATAATAAGAGCACCCACCCCACAGGATTGTTAATATATGTAGAGATAATATATGCAATGCACTTTGCAAACCTTAAAACATTACACAAATGTTAGCTATTATTACTTTTATTTTTTTAATCCTTACTTTCTGTTAGAATCAATATTGTATATTGGTTCTAATGCAGAAGAGTGATAAGGGCTAGGCAATGGAGGTTAAGTGACTTGCCTAGGGTCACACATTTGAACCTAGGATCTCTAGACTCTCAATCCACCGAGCCACCCAGCTGCCCCACTACTGTTATTTTTTAAAAGCAAGATGGAAAAGTTTCTGAAATGTAAGATGACCTGTGATAGTCAGTCACTATTCTCCTCAGGCTAAAAAAAAAATGTAAATATGCAATAACCAATTATCCTCCAGAGTAGGCAAACCTTGCTAAAGGTTCCAGTGTCTTAGTAGGGGTCCTATTTGTTGTTCCAGATGGAAACCAGGATCTATTTTAAATTGCAGTTAACAGCAAGGGAAAGATTTCAAAGAATTAGCAAATGTTCAGGTCTATGTAAATGTCAGCTGGAAAGAGCACAAGGGGAATGATTCCTTGATATGTTCTGTGGCAATAAAACAACACATAGCAGTATTTCCTCCTGTGCCAAATCTTATCGACCTAATCCAAAGATCAGTGTGTATATGGCTTTTCTCAGTGGAAGTGTCAGTGAATTTTAAAAAGTTTTGCATGTAGCCAGGAGACAAAAGCTTTCTATACACTGTGATTAGCCTCATGTTTTAGGTAGCACTCCTTAAAAAATCTAACCATGTTTCTTCCTCAGGGACTCTGAATCCCATCAAACTCCATGGGAACAAAAACAGACAAAGTCAAGATGTGGAAGGGATTATTAGTGGAAGGTTTGTAAGCTCTATCTTCAATCTGCTTACTTCTTTTATTTTTCTAAGCAAGTGTTAATTCTGGAAGAAGGCCCTGTAATGTGCCGGGGGCTCTATGGCACTAGAGTTTTCAGAATTGAAATACCCTGAAGGTGAATTCTTGGGCACAACTCATAAATATTTATTCCCATGTGAGCTGGCATCATCCCACTTGAGAATCATTACTACTGTTTTTCTCTTTTAGCTTACAGCAAAGGAAGTGAAATATTGATGGAGGCCTTTGAAAATAAAGCAGGCATTTTGTGTAAATGATAAGGGCCATTTCCTCTTTTGTTTGTTCTATCTTGGAGAGAGAGAGAGAGAGACAGAGACAGAGACAGAGACAGAGAGACAGAGACAGAGAGAGAGAGAGAGAGAGAGACAGAGAGAGAGACAGAGACAGAGAGACAGAGAGAGACAGAGAGAGAGAGAGAGACAGAGACAGAGAATATCCTATAGGGATGTGTGGAATATTGGGGGTTTTCTTCATTTCTCCTGATTTTATATATACTTTTGTATATAAAAGTATATATATATATATATATATATATATACTTTTTCTAAATTACTTAAAGGGTAGGGGGTCTTAAGATCTAGATGAAGTTCAACAGCCTTGGAAATTTTTTTCTTTTTTAAAGATAACAGATTTTTTTTAGTGGACTAAAGGTTGAGAAACATTCACACACAGTGGAATGGAGGATAAAATGAAGCTTTTTTTTTTTAACCTGAGGAAAAGGCAAGTATCAATATGCCCTCTGTTGTCAGAACATATTGCTTCTCTGGGAAAGTCCCTGAAAAAACTGGCTGTTTCTAACATTTTAATAAAACTAGGGTTTGTGCTTACCACTTAAATTATTTTTCAAATGAAAAATGATGGTTGCTTTGAAGAGAACATCCTAAAAATTGCTGCTTCCAAGGGAATCCTCTATCTTAACCATGTAGAGGTAGGCTTCTAGCTTCTTCAGCTCCATCCCCAGGCACAAGTGACAGAACACATAGCTAGCCAATATGGGTATGCTTTCCACTTTTAAAGAGGTTAAAAGAGATAATTTTAAAAAATTGTATTTATTTATTTTTAGTAACAAATTTCCACATAAGTTTTCTGAAGTTATATTATCCATATTATCTCCCTATCTTCTTCCCTCCCCCAGAGCTGACAAGCAATTCAATCTGAGTTATATATGTATTACCACATAAGACATATTTCCATATTATTCCTTTTTAAGTAAATAATCTTACAAAATCAACTCCAACAAATATACCTAAATAAATATAATAATAAATATAATAAATCATTAATTATTAATGATAATTAATAAATCATATGCTTCCTTCTTCATTCCCACTCCAACTGTTCTTTCTCTAAAGGTGGATAATAATCTTTGTCAGAACAGTCCTGGATTCTTGTATTGCTCTTCATAGCAAAGTCTAGCATTAAATGAGGTAATTTTTAAAGCACTTAACAGTGCCTGGCATAGAGCAGGTACTTAATAAATACTTCTTCCCTCCTTCTTAAGCAGGTGACTCAGTCTCAGCTTTCCAGAAGGAAAGTGGTTCCATTTGAGATAAAATTGGAACAAGCCCAGGAATGGCGCCCATGACATTGACCCATGTTGAGTACTAGCTCAATGAGGGAAGAACAACATTTCATTTATTGGGCCCCCTGACTACTCTTTTTTTTTTTAATGGATCAGGAGCCTGATGCAGGATCCTTGTCACACAGGAAAGAGATGAAAATAAGCCTGGCCTGGCTGATATCCTAGAGAGGCCTATTCATGCCTAACACACTGGAGAAAAAAAGGCAGAGAACTCTTTCTTTAGTAAACACAAGTTCCTATTATAACAGACAAGGGACACACCTAATCTGATGAACAAGTGCAGATTGGTTTGGCATTAGTTAAAAGTAGCACAAGAGGACCTGGAATCTCTTTGGAATATAGTATTTTTCAGCCTAGTCCTTCAATTGTTATGAGACCTCAGGCAGTCAGCCTACCCTTAACATGACACAGATTCTGTAACAAGGAAACCAGGGTGGTAAGCTATAGTAAAATGCAAAAAAAAAAATTGGAGACAGATGAATTCATTTCTGCTACATGTTGACATTCCTGGATAAAGGGTATTTCATGAGGAGACAAAAGGACTGAGTGAAGTTCTCCCCCTTCCCTTTTGGGATCAATTCTCCCTTCCTTCCTCTTTTGTCCTTTTTACACAAACTAGGCTTTTAGAGAGAGGATTTGAGGTGCCACTGAAATAGTGAGGCTCTGGGGCATCATTCATTGTATCTAAGAGATAGGTGACTGTGAGATGTGGGGCAGCCAGAAGGGTAAAGAACCCTCAGTACTGAGGACAAAATGTCTTTGGCAACAGAATTATGCATTGAAGACTTACAACTCCATTAGAATGATAGGTTGAACACACAGTACTGCATTAGAATTCAAATTTGATCTAAATAATATTAAATCTCCTCCATGGCATCCTGTTTATGCTAATCCCCTTGGGTGTTTAATGATGTTTATCAGAACTTCCATTTCCCCTTCTTAGAAATGATCTCAGTTAATAAAGAAAGGTTAGCTTTCTTGGGAGAGAGACAGGTTCCACACAAACTATTTTGTGGCAGGTTTATATCACAGGTTTTGTCCACGGTTTTAGTGGCTTCATTTTTGCCACAAGCAGAGTCTAATCTACTCTTCAATGCACAGTTGATTTAGGACTGAAATGAGGGCTCAGCCAACAAAGAAAGGCACAGAGTCGCCTCTTACCCAGTGCTATGTCAGAATACAAATGGTTCCTAATTGAAGGCTAGATTTCTTCATTTCATCTACAGCCAGCTGTAAGGGCCCAAAATGGATGCTATACTTTATCACACATCAGCTATTCAGCATTAGTGAGTAGATGAGGTGGTAATTTTGGCAATCCTTCAGGGTTCCACAGTATGATACTCAAGTATTTAAAATAAATGCTTGTTACCGGGGGATCGGGCTTGCCAAGTGCTAAGAAGACTCAGTAAAAACCTACAGCAAAGCCTTGAAAGAGGTTTATATAGTAGCAGGGGTAGGAGCTGTCAGCAGACATGATTAGCCATGCAAGCAGCTCTGGGTCATTCAGTGCCCAGGAGTGCTGGCAACCTTTTGGTGTATCCATGTTATTTGGGGCTAGGGTCCAAAGTTCTGAGCATGAACCATTCTCCTCAATTTGAAAGAGGTGCTGTTACTAGAAAGATGAATTCCGTCCTATTTTACTTTTCCTCCCCCCCCCCTTCTTATGTTCTTTGTTTTCAATGATTAGAAAAGGTTTTCCTTTTTGTTTTACATCATTTTGGTCCTTTTCTTTGTTTCATGACTTCTCATTTGTACCTGTTTCTTGTTTTGTTCCCTCTTCCTACTCATTTTGGTTAATATTCTCTAGCCCATACCATTTCTTACCACTAAAACCCAGTCCTTTTTCTGTCTTTATAGATGGTAGCTTGGCATAGTTGGTAATGTTGGACTTGAGGTCACACCCAAGTGTGAATCCCACCTCAGACACTTACTCAGCTGTGGGACCCTGGGCAACCTCGCTCAGTTTCCTCAACTATAAAAAGAGATAATAAGAGCATCTATATTATAGGAATGGATCAAAAGTTGGCCCTGGGGGTGGGGAGTGACCCCAAAAGACCCAAGTTTAAACCCTATCTCTGGTACATGCTGGTGGGGTGACCATGGGGAGGTCTTTCCATGGATAGACTAGGAAACTCTTTAAGACTCAAACTGAAGAGAAATGACCAACTTGGATTGGTTGGAAATTACCAAATTGGACTGGTAAAGGAATTTCTTCACCTGGGAGTTGCCTATAGTAATGAAATAATCAATCTCATGACAAAACAGATCTGAGATAAGGGCACAGACTTATCTTTTGATCTCTAGGAAGGTTGAAATGTCAAATAGTATGTAATGGGGACCAACATTAAAAGGGATGCATAGACAGTTTTACAGCTGTTAGGGGTAAATTTATGGTTGAACTGAATATATTTTTTAGTTGGTCACTAGGGATTTAAATTCTAAATCCCAATGAAATACTCAAGTCAGAATGGAATTTTATGGTGGTTTATTTACAATAGAAAAGAGAGAGAGAGAGAGAGAGAGAGAGAGAGAGAGAGAGAGAGAGAGAGAGAGAGAGAGAGAGAGAGAGAGAGAGAGAGAGAGAGAGAGAGACAGAGACAGAGACAGAGACAGAGAGAGAGGGAAAGAGAGAGGGAGAGAGGGAGAGAGGGAGAGAGAGAGAGAGAGAGAGAGAGAGAGAGAGAGAGAGAGAGAGAGAGAGAGAGAGAGAGAGAGAGAGAGAGAGAGAGAGAGAGAGAGAGAGAGAGAGAGAGAGAGAGAGAGAGAGAGAGAAAAGGGAAGAAGAGCTGCTCCAGCTGGTCCGAACCAGACAGGAGTTCAAAGGCCTCAGCCAATGGGCCTTTCCAGAGGCTGCTGCCTCCAGAAAAAAAACAAGGAAAGGGGGGGGGGGTAAGCCTTACACTCACCACATGACAGTCTAAGGGAAGCAGTCTGAGATCTCATGCTTGAGCTCCTCCACAGCAAAGTTCCACCCCCAAGTCCTTCTCACAGGAAGTGACACAAAATATAAATACAGTTCTTTACATCACTTCCTGTGTCTCACATGTACCAATGGTGGCTTAAACTTGGCTTTTGGACAGCCCAGGGCATCAGCTAGTTGTTTCTGATTTGTCACTTGCTAGCACATATGGGTCATAGACCTTTCTCCCGCACATTTAATCCTTAAGTGGGGGTGTATACCTTCCTGGTTGCTAAAATTCTAAAGACTAAGCAGGGTGGAGTAAATCTAAAATTCACACAGCTCACTAAGAGGATAACAATGTTGAGCAAGGAAATCAACTCCTCTAATAATAATATTAGATAATAATAAAAAACTTTCTAATAACACTAATATTTATATATGAGATAAATCATATATAAATACACTAACATTTACATATATAAATATATAAAACATATATAAGTATTACATAATATACATAATAAATACATTAACATTAATATATATATTTAATTTATATTTATTTATCTATGCAAATATATGTATAAATCATGTATAAATGTTAATGTTATTAGAGATCTTGTCCCCTTTTTTGGTAGAAAGGATAAACAAAAAGTTAAATTTATAGATATGCTCAATTTTATCTTTCTGTTCTAGAAGAGAAGAGGGAGAATTTCAGTGCCATGCTGATATCTACATAGTACAGACATGAATGTGAAGATTATCTTTTCAAAGAAATCATTCATGAGGACATTCTAAAAATAAGTGATAGGGTTGTGATGGTAACAGCCTAGAGAATTCAAGATCTTTTGTGATGGTGTTCTGAAGAGAGGAAAGCAGAGTGGTTGGTCTAATCAGTTGGCACAGGTCTGCTGAATGTCAGAAGAACTACTTTAGATTATTCTTTGCCAATCACCTCCATTAACAAGTAGGACAAAACAAATCCATGATCGGCAGTATCTTCATAAGAAGATAGGTCTGATGGAAAGTTTGAGATGTGGACAAACTAAGTGATTTGTTACTGATGTAAATATTGATATTGAGACTCAATGTCCTTAGGTACATAAAAGTTGTATAGAATGGCCTACATGACTTTTCGACTAATAAGAGTGGTAAGGGTATCAAAAGGGAAGGAATATGTCCATGCAATGACAGCAACGAGATAAGGTTTCACAGCAAGGGACATGCCCATGCCAGAAAACTTTCTGTAAAGCTTTGGCCCAGTCTCATTTGCAGCAGAAAGTAAAAATCACTGACATCCAGAGTTAATGCTTGGGCAGGAATCAAACACTTATAGTAGAAGAAAACTGGGCTGCTTGTGCCTCTAAGTGGGGCTGTAAGTTTGAGACAAACATGGAAATAATCCTATGAAACATATAAGATGTATAAGAACTCTGCGTAGGAAGACACTAAGGGGGTAGAAGCAGCAACTCTCTATATTCTGAATTACCTTTACTCCCCAGAAACTACCATTTGATAAAGAGGGTTTGGAGATACGATTTTTACATAGGGGTAGAGATGGAGAAAAACATGTCAAAGGCTATTTGGGAAGGCCAAATTCTCCTATATGCCATAAGGAATAAAAAAGCATTTATTGGGGCATCTTGAAGGTTCAACTAAGCTAGGAGATGGGAGATTCTGGGTTCAAATCTGGACTCAGACATCTCCTGGCTGTGTGATCCTGGGCAAGGCACTTAATTAACCTCCACTGCTTAGCCCTTACCACTCTTCTGCCTTGAAGCCAATAGTTAGTATGACTTCCAAGACAGAAAATGAGGGTTAAAAAAATTTATTCAATGCCTGAAAAGCAAGGCACTAGGGATAAAAATTCAATAGACAGTCCCTACCTTCAAGGAGCTTAAATTATAATGCATGTGTTCCTTCCACATTCTCTTTTGAGGCAAATGTTACAATTAAACTTATATCAAAAGACTGCTTTGGGGGTAAGAATGTAAGTTTATTGATTATATTAGTTTTATTGGTTAGGTCAGCATCATACCTGATAAAGTGATACAACAAGCCTCTCACGACCAGGGACAACCTGAGCTGGGTGAGGCAGCTTAGTAAATAGATTTTTAGAAGCTTGTTATTCCTTTGAACATCCCAAGACGTCTATAACTGGTAAAGAGCTAATTCAGAGGTGGTCCATCCACTTACCCACCCTCCCTATACCTACCTATGGAATACAAGAAAAGTACCCTGGTCCCCTTTACTTATTAACCAAATTCTTTTAAAAGGAAGACATTCCTGGGGATTCCTAAAGACAAAGAAAATACAAAAAGCAGCAGGCTGGATGATATCTCTGACCCAGATCCCAGACCCAGAAATACACCATAATTCTCCCTACCATACAAGAATTAATACAGTATGTGAAAAATAAATTCTCACAGAAAGGAAGCCCAGATAAGGATATACATTTTGCTGACAATCAAGAACTTAAAAGCAGGTTGGCAGAATTAGAGTAGATAGAGGGCTAGACTTGGAATCAGGGAGACCTGGGTTTGATTCCTGTCTCAGATTTTTACTGTCTACATGAGGTTGCTAAATCTCTCGCCTCAGTTTCCTCATCTGTAAAAGGGGACTGATAATAGCACCTACTTTGCAAGGTTGTTTGTGAAGAGTAAATGAAATAATATATGGAAAGTATTCTGCAAACTTTAAAGCACTTTAAAAATGTCAGTTATTATTATGATTATGCATGAAAATTAACCAGATTATGGAATATCTCTTTGTTATTTAGTCAAAAGTTGTCAGACTACCTTATTTGTAATTTTAATATGAATACTTCATATTGATATAAGATTTTTAAGGTTTATAAAATGCTTCATATGTCAATTTCTTTGATCTGAGAGAACAAACATATATGTAATTGTCCCATGTAACTCTCTGCTTTACCTTCCTAGAACTGAAGGGTCATAGGCTGGATTCTGATCTTTCCATAGTCTTCATGGGGAATGGGATATAAAGCTGGCTTTGACTCCAAGGTGTGAAAAGGAGAAGGAGCGTAGGCTTGTGGGAAGGGACTTTGAAGGCTTTCCTCCCCACTATCTCAAAATATACTCAGGACTTTTGCTTGAAAGGGCTCATTAGCAGTAGTGACACAATTATCAAGGCTCTATTTTTGACATTGTCTATGCAAGCATAGCTTACTTTTTTCTCTACTATTTTGGGTCTGGTAAAAAAGTGACCTCTGGTGTAGCTGATGTTACTTTCACATTTTTCTTATATAGTTTTATTTTTTACTGTAAACAAATGTATTTTTGATCAAGGTTTCATTACAATGATGTTGCTCCAAAACAAGAAAAGAAATAAAGAGAGATGTATGATCTAAATCTTAAAACAAGAACAAAACAAGGGATAAAAGCAGTATATGAGAAAATGTAGAGTCAATGAGTGGAGGCCCAAAAGAGAAAAATCAATACAGAGGCTAAAGAACTTCTAGTTTCAACTGAACCCAATTTGGAGTCATCGGCAGCAGATCTTTAATGTAGGGGCTCTTAATCCTGGGGTCTAAGAACTTAGTTTTTAAAACTACATCTTTTGATAATTATATTTTTATATAATTGGATTCCTCCAAAATCTTATGTATATGTATTCATTTAAAAATATTATTTTAAGCCTAGGGGAGGGATTTCTAAGGATTTTTGTCTCCACTATCTCAAAACATACCCATGCCTTTTGCTTGAAAGGGGAGAACTAGGTTTACAGTGCACTAAGCATTATTTTGACATCGTTCATACAAACATTTACTTTTCTTCCTCTATTGACTCTGTGGTTGGTTGGATAAAAAGTAGCACTTGGTATAGATGACACTGCTTTCATATTTTTCTTTGTTTGGTAGTTTTGGTTGCCTTTGACTCTTTGTGACCCCATCAGAGTTTTTCTTGGCAAAAATACTGTAGTGGCTTGCCATTTTCTTCTACAGTTCATTTGACAGATGAGGAAAAGTAGGCCAATAGGGTTAACTGAGCAGCCCAGGGTCACCTAGTTACTAAGTGTCTGAGGACTTTATCCACTGCACCACTGCTGCCCTCTAGGTTTATTTTTGAATATAAATAATTGTGTTCTTGGTCTAAAATTTCCTTATAATAGAGAATTTAATTTAATAGCTTCCACCAGTCCACTAAAGAGTTCACAACCCAAAAATAGTAAAGAACTCTCCACTTTAAGATGAGGGTTTCTCATCCCCAAACCCCAAGTATTCACTCAAACTTTGAAAGATAAATCTTTCTCAAATTGCTTGGCAGCCAGTTGGTTTGGGTTGAGTAAATATTTTATGAAGAAAGAGTGCCCTATCTTTCCTTACACTCCTATCTAGGCCTCTGTTCCATGACAAGAGGCAGTTCCAAGGCAGTCTGGACTCTTATAAGAAGCCATTCACATTCTGGCTTAAAGGGAAAAGACCATTTACCTGATCGAGGCAGTTGCTACGCAGATATCTCAGTGCTTGCTGAATGCTCTGAGGCAGAGGCTGTCCTGTTCTCTGGACATGAACGATCAGTGGAACACCAAAGACATTCTTGTCTTTGTAGTCAGGGACTTTCATCCTCTTCATGAACTTTGGCACTGACCTAGAATTCACATGAACCAGGTTATACAGACTCCTAGGAAGGGAGTCTGTTTTTGTAAGAGCAAAAGATTGGCTTTTTTTTTTTTTAGAATCTCATCAAATGCAAATTGAACTAAAGTTTTCCATTCTTAATGAACATCATATGAGGTTTTTCAGGACTATGAAGCAACTAAATAGAATAGAAAATATAATTTCAATAGTATATAGCTATAAATCCTGTTTTCAAAGATGAGAGTTGGCAGCCTTAAAGTGGGTGGTAGTGATCTGAACAAAGTAATATATTTGAAAAACAAATCAAACCAGTGAGGAAAAAGGGCACGTGCCCATCTCTAAGATAAGAGTAGAAAGATGGCATTCCTTTCCTTTAACTTCCAGATTAGCTTTCAAAACAAAGGAAGGAAACGTATAATTTATAGGATATAAGTGAATAATTTACTGAATTGCTTATTATGCTGAATAAAAGTTTAATTCTGAGTATACAGAATTCTTACTATAAAATGACTACATTTCTTATTTTTTCACATTTTAATCCATACAGAATAGATTCCTTACACTCCTCATATCTCACATTCTCTAAACCAATTGAAATTGGTCCAGAGTCAAGTTCCAAACTACATTTTTTGCCAGTTCCTTAGGCACAAAGTTATTGTGTGTTATTGTTTGTGTTTGCCAATGAAACAAAAATAGAATTTTTTTTTAAAAACAGGATTAGATGCTGTTTGAATTCAATAAATGGAGTAAGTCGTGAGTTCTTCCAATAAGCTAAAGCTACACACTTATGAGGTACAAGCGACAGATGTTACTTTTCAAACTGCCAGACTAATTTTATGGCAAGTTTATTTTTAATTCCTCTGTTTATAATTAATCATCCTTTACTCATCTTTTCCCCCCACCCTTTCCTAGAGCCTGGAAACCAAATGAGGAGTATAAATAAAGCAATGCTTACTAGAATCTAGAGTATCTGCAAGCTGTGACTGCCCATAATGATGTGTGGAGCTGCAGATAGCAAAGCAAGGCTCAATGGATCATACTCAGTAAACTATAGAAAAGGTCATGCTTCTAGGCTGGCTTTTCAGAACACAGAAAATAAAGAGATCAAGGCTTTTCAACTACCTTAAGTTGCTTCAGACTAGAATAAACAATTTATTCTAAGGTAAATATATGTTCCTTACCATGTCCAGCCATGTTTATTTGACATGGAATACTTCTCCATGATGGCAGTGAGGCGAAGGAGTGAGAATCGTTGGAGGAGATTCAACTGGCCAGCTGTCTGATTACTGATTTGTGGAGATGCTATGGAGTGAGTTGGCTGATGGGAGATCTGGAAACTATTCCATCGTAACCTCCTTTACCAGAAGACCAGAGAAACAATATTATTCAAAAATACATGATGAGGATGATGAGGATGACTAATAAGTATCTGATGAGGGTAAAATATATATGTGCAGAGCTAAGAAAACCAAAGTGGTGCAGTGGGTAGAGCTCTAGATTTGGAGTTGGGACTAAATGAGTCCAAATCCAATCACAACACTCACTAGTCGTGGTGACCTTGAGCAAGTCACTTAACCTGTCAGCCTCAGTTTCCTGATCTGTAAAATGTAGACAATGATGGTTGGTACTTCCTAGGGTTGTTGTGAGGATAAAAATCAGTTTTCTAAAGTTGCTGATAGCAAAGCAACACTCCCTGGATCATAATTCAGTAAACTGTAGAAAAGGTGGCACTGCCAGGCTAGACTTTTAGAATAGAAAATCTTAATGTTCTACATAAATGCCATCTATTATTATTGTTATTATTACTAACCATATAAAATAAGGAAATACAGAATTCCATCTTCTTTTGGGTTCCAAATAGATTTTAAAAAACAAGCAATTCTTAAATATTTGGCATTTGTTTAGAGTAGGTATGCAGTGTTTTCTATGCTATTTTCACATGATACTTTATATTTCTATTTAAAATCATTGGACGTTTCTATTAATGCTAATTTTTCATATAAAATTCATTTGGGACTGGGGAGAGGTAACAAATATAAATTAAATATGTTCACAGTAATCATAATGCATTTCAATGAACTCCAGAGATATTTCCTTGATCTGCCACACACAAATAGTAGTCTGCATGGTGTTAATTTTCCTTTATGAAAGAATTTGTACCAGATATTCTCCACTGTCATATTTCTTTGTAAAGTGGTATTTGTGTTGTAAGTCAATACTATGTTGTTTCTTAAAAACTGAGACCAAATTTACAAAAGATTATCCTATTAGGTCACAGAGATTCTCCTATTGATTAAGTAAAAAAAAATTAAATCATAATAAAACATCCCAGCTAAACTTATAAGGTAGAAATAAATATAACTATAATTTTTAAAATAAAATTTTATACATACAACTATATATTATTTTTATAACTACATAAAACATAAATATAAATAAATAACATTCAAGATAATATGAATTCAACTTAGGTTCCATCAGTGTACTTTTCTTAATGAATGATATACTTCTGTGGACACAGTTTCCCTCTAATTAGTGGAGAAGAAAGACAATAGTATCACTGTTACTACCAACCTGTTAGGCCTGGTGAGTGATGCCCCAACACCAGAATCCCTCCTTTCTCTGACTCCAGTCGCTTCTGAGTCATTAAGGGAGGTTCCATCCCTTTCCATATCACTAGGTGTTGTACGACCATCAGAAACAGAATTCCCTTCAAAATCTAATGTAATCTGATTGGGAGATGATGGAAAGGGTGACAAGCCAGATTCCCCAACTAAGGCATCATCCGATTGAAGTTCTGGCAAGACATTCTTCGACCAGTGGTCCACTACCTCTTGGAGTCCATTAACATGTTGCAGAATGTCATCTAAATGGGGGAAGAGGTCATCTTTCTCTAAGTCCAAAAGATCTCCAGTGCTGGCATACAAGTGCGAGCCTGGGACATTGTCATAAATACTAACTCTACTCTCTCTGGGACAAGAAGCCATAAGTCTGGGTTCTTTTGTACTAGAGCACTGCTGCCTGCCCAGAGAGATGCTGCCCGTCCTCCAGTTCACCCCATTGCTATTATCAGTTGGTGAGAGGCTTTCAATAGAAAGTGCCTTGGGGAAAGTCCCTGGTTTGTGGTCTTTGGGGATATGGACCACCAAGTTCTCCTGGGAGTGGAAATCATTTTTATGGTTTTGGTCTATGACTTCCTGCAATACCGTCCCCGCCAGAACATCTAGGTCTTCCAGGTACATCCCCCCTCGTTTATTGGCTTCATGGCACTTGCGGTCCTTCAAGCAGGGGGTGCTCACACCACTACTGCTATTTTCTGACTGACTGCTGTCGCTGCTGGACTTGGCAGAAAATGGAAGCCCTTTCTTGGCTGACTCTTGGGGAAGGTTGGAGAAATCCCCATTTGCTAAGGGCACACAGTGCATGGTCTTTAGAGATTCTGGCTCCTGCTGGAGAACAGGTCCACTTATCACCAAGCCACCCGTCCTTCCTGATCCTTTTATTTTGCCATGAGTCCCTCTTGGTCTTAGCGTCTCCATGCGTTTTAAGAAAGATTTGGCTCTAGTTCGTGTTGGTTTCTCATTCTTTGGGTGAAAAGTATAATTGGCAATGTCTTTGGAGTTCTGTAAGAAGCTGCTGCTGACTAAAGTGGAGTCGAGCATGACTGGGGTCTCCCCACAGTACTGTCCTGAACAGTCGAATGCCTCTCGGCTAGTATTGTTAATGCCAGTCTGGCTCCTGTTGTCACTCCCTCCGCTGCTTTCACTGTGGATGGAAGAGACTTCGGGTTCACTCAGGTCAGTGAGGACACTCTCACTGCTTGTCGTGGTTTTCATTCTGATGTCCCCGGATGAACCATGCCTGCTGGCCTGGGGGAACAACGTATGGATGTCGTCCACTCGAGACCATCTCCTGCTTGTCCTTTGAAAAGTCCATTTGTTACTGATACATAGATCTTCTTCATCTGAGTCATCACTCTGAAAAACATGATGGTGCAATATAATATTTGGAGAATAACATGATGTGTGATGCAGGGGAAAGTATGGTGAAGTGGGAGTCACAAAATCTGGGTTTCTAGTTCCAATTTTGCAATTAACCAGCCATGTAATTAACTCTCTAAAGCTCAATTTTCTCATTATATAATGAGAAGGTGGGACAAGGTAGCCTTATAGCTACCATCCAGCTTCAAAACTCTACAATTCTCCTCTTCTTGAAATGTGCAGTCTATTGAAAAATAGAAGCTTTTGATCCTCAGAAGGATTATCTCACTTCCTAGGTTTTCACTCATTCACTTATCCATCCCCTCTGGCTTTCCAAAGCAAATTAAAATTCACCTTTCCTTTTATCCATTCATAGCAGTTCTGTTTTTGTCCTCCTTTTATCCCTTCCTTCATCTCTACCTTTTGTCCTCCCAAGATATCTTACCTTGCCCTCATTTCCTGAGCCCATCTCTCTCTTCCTTCTATTATCCATGTTAGTTCTAAAAACATTGCCTCTATAATGCCTTCCATGATTGACTGCAAAGAGGTGGTAGTTTTTTTTCCCTAGTCTCACTGTCTAAATATAAAACTCCAAGAACACCATCTTCACTGTTCAACCCTTTCTCCAAATCCATAAAACCAATGTTTATTAATACTTATTATTTTTACATTTAGGTGTTTAGTGTTTCTTCCAATTACTCTGAATAAGCTATATCCTTTGATATGGTTTGCCTTTGCTAGATTATGCCTTTAGAAGTCAAAGAGGGAATCAGCCTGGTGCATTATGATGACATTAATCTAGTTAATGGGGTGGTCATTTCTGGGCATCTAAGCCTTTGAAGCAAGATAATGTAATAGAAAGTACATGGTGCTTTGAGTTTGAAAGACCTAGATTTGAGATTCAGCACTTCTCGTTACTAGCTTAATCATAGTAATTACTAGTAGTAATCAACTTACCTGAGCATTATTTTCCTCACCTATAAGTTCTGTCATAATATTTGCATGATTTGCAGTGTAATAAAGCGGTCAAGGAATGGAAGCAAACTATGGTAGAATTAAGATAGTAATAGTGTCCTGACTTAGGGAGGTAACTGTATTACTAGACTTTGTTGAACACTTATAGAATACTGTGTTTAGTTCTTAGCACCACATTTTAAGAAAGATATTAAATAGGAGATCATTTACTAGATCATCTCAAGGTGAGAAACTAGAACAGTGAAGAAAGGCTCCAAGTTTGTGCCATATCAAGACTGAAGAAACTAAGATGCTTAACTTAGAGAAGAGAGATTAAAAGGTGAGAGGAGGAATACGCTAGCTCAAATATGTTCTCTAATTTTTACTTCTGGTTCTTATTTCTGTTTTCCAAGGTCAAGCAGAGGAAAATTGTTGTGAAAGCCTCTCAGATGTTTAAATGACAAACAGGATGACAAAAGGTTGCCTGTTCATAATATAGGAAGACAGACTGAAGAAAATGCATATGCTTAATATGGAAAAGAAAAGACTTGGTGGGGCAGGGGTGAAAATGGATCAATCATAACTGTCTTTAAATGTTTGAAGATTTTTCACTAGATGGTAGAGGCCACAGAAGAACAGAATTAGGCTCTATGTAAGGAAGCAAAACAGTTCTAATAAGGAAGAGTGGGTTGTCTAAGGAGATAAAAGGCATTTTGTAATTATAATACACTATATGAAGCTGCTGCTGCTCCTGCTACTAATATTATTACTATCATTACTATAAAATTCCAGCTGAGTTCAATAACTATTTTGCAATTTGTAATCTCAGAATTACTTGGGATCCTGAGAAGCTAAGTCATTTGCCTAGGGTCACACATTCAATTAGCATCAGAAATGAGACTTAAACCTAGGGCTTATCCATTCTGAGGTCAGCTTTGTTACATCACACAATGCCCCACATGTCACTATTTTTGGTTGCAGTGTCTATTCTCTGAGCCACTTAGCTGCCCCCCAACATATATTAAACTAAAAACAAAACAAAATTAACCTCAACCCAAAAGTTCTGTTTTAATATTCTGTTTTAATTTTTTTAATTTAAATTTAAAATTTTAAATTTAATTTAAATTTTATTTTTATTAAATTAAATTTAAAAAATTAATCAAAAAAATTTTTAATTAAAAAAATCCTAACTTTTGACCTTAGAATTGATACTAAATAGCAAATCCAAGACAGAAGACCAGGAAGGACTAGGAAATTGGGTTTAAGCAATTTACCTACCAAACAGCCAGGGCCAGATCTGGATCTAGGATGTCCTATCTATAGGGCTGTCTCTCTCTTGACTCAGCTACTTGGCTACTCCCTCTGTTTTAATTTTGATGTTTATTTCTACAAACACATATCTAAAATATATGCTGGGGGCAGCTAGGTGGTTCAGAGAATAGAAAACCAGGCAAGGAGATGTAAGGTCCTGAGTTTAGATCTAGCCTCAGACACTTCTTAGCTATGTATAGCTATATATAACCTAGCCCATGCCATTCTTCTAAGACTTCTGTTAACTTCAGTTAAGGGTTTAAAAATGAAAAAAAATTCATGGTGGATAGGTCAGAAAAAAAGCACATGCTGGTTGGCTAACTTTGGGCAAATATCACTTCCCTGTGCTGACCTTTGCTATCTAAAAAGTAAGGTGATATCCTGAATGCTATCCACCTCCAAAGCAAGAGCTATTGGAGTCATCATTCACATCAGTGTATTTATCATTTAAATTTGGGGTTTGGGCTATGTATGACTTTGTTCTTACAACAATGTCCAATATGGAATTGTTTTATATGACAAAAAATATTTTTATAAAGGAAGGTGATTAACTGAGATGATCAATAATGACATTTCCTGTTCTAGAAGTCTATGAGTCTAATAAGATAATTCTAATTAAAATGTCATGAATAAAATGGATAATTTCTGGCTATTTGTAGTTAACAAAAACTAGGAGAATCACAAAAATTAATTTTGCATGATGGTATCAATTGTGTTTTTCAGTCATATTGAACTCTTTGGGATGCCGTTTGAGAATTTTTTTTGGCAAAGATAATAGAGTGATTTGCCATTTCCTCAAGTTCATTCTATAAATGAGGAAACTGAAACAAACAGGATTAAATGACTGACTCAGGGTTATGCAGCTAGTAAATATCTGAGGCAAGATTTGAACTCAAGAAGCTGAGTTTTTCTGACTCCAGCCTAGGCACTCTATCCACTGCATCCTACCTAGCTACCCTTAGTTGTGAGCTGGTTATAAAACATTTCTTAATAAGAATTTGATGTTGTGTTCTCTATCAGATATTAGAAATAAAAACAAAGAAAATTTAAATGAAATAAGAAGGAATAAAAATAAAATAAAAATAAAAAAGGAATAAAAACAGTGTGGTTATATGTGAATAGTCTCTATTTTCACTGAGCAGTGGCCATCAACAAAAAATCAGTACTCTTCACATGGTATTAATGACTGTCCCACCAACTCAAACATTCCCTGAGACCCTACTCCTAGTGAAATTCAATTGAACAAGATTCCTCTTTAATTTTAATTGGGGTTTCCACTGGTAGAAGATCTCTGCAACTAGTTTTCCCCTTTGCAAGATTTGACTTTACATTAGACAAAAAGAAAGTAAAATAAAATGTTAATCATGGAATATTAAAGTTGTAATAGGTCCACGTATATGGCACAGTTGAATGCACTGAATTTGGAAACAAAAGAACTAGATTAAAATTCTAGCTTTGTTACTTACTCCTCATAAGATCTTTGGAGAGTCACACAACCTTTCTAAAATCCAGTCAATACCCTTTCTAAGACTTAACACCCAGAATTCAACAGAATACTGTGAGAATGTTCTGACAAGGATGTGGCAAAGCAGAACTATCCCTTTCTTTGCCCTGAACATTATACTTCTAAAAAATGCAGCCTGATATGCACATGAGCTCTTCTGGTTGCCATACAACTTTGCTAACTAATAATGAGTTTGCAGTCTAACAAAACACTTAAGAGAAAGAAGAGTACAGCAATACCTTCACTGATGAGGGGGATGCTTTCTAGCAATCTATTTAACAGAAATTCACCAATAGAATAGGCATTGCGATATGTCTGAAGATCCAGGAGGAGCAGAGGGAAGAAGAGGTTACAGGATATAACCAAATGAAATAATATCAAATGTTCATAAAACCTAAAAACTGTTTGAGAGCCTTATGGGTAGTTGTCAGGGAGCTAATGGTTAGAGCTGAGGTTAGGGAAGGTAGGAAAGGAGACTAGAAGAAACAGGAACTAAAGAGATGATGCTGATTGTGGCTTCTGCCCAAAGCAAAAATCATTGCAATTAGATGCCACAAGCCCAGACTCCTTTAATGTATGATAAAGTCTTTAACTTCAAAATTAGAATTCGTTCTTTAAGGTTTAAAATCACAAGTTCTTTATTGAAGTGTCACATTAGTGCAAATGAGTCTCAGCAGAGGTTCAGTCAATAAATACAAATGCCTACCATCAGATTTCCCATTATAAGGAGCAGAAGGAATCTACATGAGAGAAGAAGAAAAAGTAACCAAAGAAGAGGCTAGAATAACTCTTTTGTTTTTTCATAGATTCCCCATTGACAGTCTGGTGAAAACCATAGACTCTGTCACAGAATAATATTTTTAAATGAATAAAATAAAATATATGTGATTACAAAGGTGATCAATTATATTGAAATAGTGATCAGAATATTAAAAGAGTTCAAAAAACCTAGGTTAAGAAGTTCTTCACATTCCTATTAAAAATACTATGGAAGGGGCAATTAAGGTGGCTCAGTGAATTGAAAGCCAGTCCTAGAGACAGAAAGTCTTAGGTTCCGTCCTCAGACTTTTCTTAGGTGTATGATGCAAATCACTTGTTGCCTTGTCCTTACCACTCTTCTGACTTTGAACAAATATACAATACTGATTTTAAGATGGAAGGTAAGAGTTTTTTAAAAGAAAGAATAAAACACTATGGAGCCTTTCTCAAAATAATGGGTAGTTATCTATCTAAAACCAAGAGCAAACATCATTGTGATGAGGATAAACTTGAAGTCTTCCTAATAAGATCAGTAGTGAAGCAAATATGTCCATTATAACCACCATTACTTAATATTGTACTAGAAATGCTAGCTAGCTATTATAATGAGACAAGAAAAAGAAAATAAAGAAATAAAAATAGGCAATGAACAAACAAAACTATCACTCTCTTTGCAAATAATACTTAGAGAACCCCAGAGAATCAACTAAAAAAATTACTTGAAACAATTAGCAACTTTAGCAAAATTGCAGGATATAAAATGAACCCACACACAAATCATCAGCATTTCTATAAACTATCCACAAAACCCAGCGGGAAGAGATAAAACGTAATTCCATTTAAAATAACTGCTGACAATATAAAATACTTTAGAGTCTACCTGCCAAGACGAATACAGGCATTATATAAACACAATTACAAAACACTTAAACAAATAAAGACAGATCTAAACACCTGGAGAAATAATAATTGCTTATGGGTAGGCTGAATCAATAAAATAAAAACAACAACTCTACCTATGTTAATTTACTTATTCAGTGTCAGAATTATTTTATAGAGCTAGAAAAAATAGTAACAAAATTCATCCAATGGTCAAAAGGTCAAGAATATCAAGAGAATTGATGGGAAAAAAATAAGGAATGCAGACTAGCAATATCAGATTCCAAATTATGTCACAAATTGGTAACCATCAAAACAATCTGCTATAGGTTAAGAAAAAGATTAGTCGATCAGTGGAATAGATGAGTTCCATAATAGACAGCACTAAATGACTTTAGTAATCTAGTGTTTGTTAAACCCAAAGATCCAAGCTTTTGGGGTAAGGACTCAACTTTTGACAAAAATTGCTGGGAAAAACTAGAACACAATTTGGCAGAAACTAGGCATAGATCAATATCTCATACTATATAACAAAAAAAAGATGAAAATGAATAAATGATTTAGACATAAAAGGTGACATCACAAGTAAATTAGGAAGAGCCAGTTAAGGGACTCAGTGGATAGAGAGCCAGGTCTAGAGACAGAAGATTTTGGGTTCAAATTTGACTTCAGACACTTCCTAGTGTGTACCAAGTCATTTAACCCCAACTGCCTAGCCCTTCTTCTTGCTCTTCTGCCTTGGAATCAGTACTTAGTATTGATTCCAAGACAGAAGGTAAGGGTTTGAAAAAAAATTGCAATTTAGGAGAGCAAGGAATAAATGTATCCATCAGATCTATGGATAAAGGAAGGGTTTATGTTCAAAAAAGAGAAATAGGGGGATTATGGAAAGTAAAACAGATAATTTTGATTACATGAAATTCAAAAGTTTTTGCACAAAGTCAATGTAGTGAAACTTCAAAAGAAAACAGGAAACTGGAGGCAGGAAGGATTTTGTAGCAAGTTTCTCTGACAAAGGCCTCACTTCTTAATATAAAGGGAAACTAAGTCAAATTTCGAAAAATAAGAGCCATTACCCAGTTGATAGTCAAAGGATAGGAACAGGCAGTTTTCAGAAGAAGAAATCAAAGTTATCAATACTCATGAACAAATTCTCTAAATTGCTATTTACTAAAGAAATGCTAATAAAAAACAAACAAACAAACTCTGAGACATCACCTCAGGCCCATCAGATTGGCTAATATGCCATAAAAGGAAAGTGACATTCTGGAGGGGATATGGAAAAATTGGGACACTAATGCACCATTACTGGAGTTGTGAACTGGTCCAACCATTCTGAATAACAATTTGGAACTGTGCTTAAAAGGCTATAAAATGGAGTATATACCATTTGGTCCCAGCAATACCACCACCAGGTCCATATCTCAAGAAGATCAAAGGAAAAAGAAAAGGATTTATTTATACAAAAATATTTGTAGTTGCTCTTTTTGTGGTGGCAAAGAATTGGAAATTGAAGGGTATCTGATTGTGATGGAATATTATTGTGCTATAAGAAATGTGAGGGGGTATGGTTTTAGAAAAACCTGGAAAAGACTCCTATGAACTCATGCAAAAGAAAGTAAGCAGAACTAGAACATTGTACAAAGTAACAATATTGTAACAATTATTACCTGCAAAAGATTTAGCTACTCTGATCAAGACAATGATTCAACATAATTCCAAACAATCCACAATAAAAAAATGCTCCAGAGAAATAAAAATAATACACAAAAAAACCTCCAGAGAAATAGAGAACTGATAAATGCTGAATGTTGAATGACACCTACTTTCTTTATTTTTATTGTTTTATTCTATTTTGTTTTCTTTTACAATATGGCTAATATGGAAAAGTTTTACATTACCTCATATGTATAATCAAAATCAAATTGCTTGCTTTCTCAAAAAGTGGTTAGAGGCAGGAAAAGGGAGAATTTGGAATTCAAAGTTTCAAAAAATGATTGTTCAAGTTTTTTTTTATATTGGGAAATATTTAATGAAATTATATATATGTTTAAAAAGTACTCCTGTTCTGAAGACTGAAGAACATTTTAGTCAATATCAAAATCTTTCCTCTGGTGGGCCCTCTTTACCTTCAGCTGAGCAGGGACAAATTGAAGCTGTTTGTGTGGATATTTCTGTCCTTGCAGCTGCAGATGCAGGCCTCTTTGCTTTGCATGATTTATGAAGATTTTTTAAAAAAATGTGACTGCCTTCATATAAAGGAGCTTTGTTCCCAGGGAATTTGTTCAAATAAAGACATCACTGTACATCAAAATTTATAGTAAGACCATTTGGTCCCCTAATGAACATTTAGAAAAAAGTCCCAGGGGAGGGAACCCCAACAAGTATTTTTAAAGTATAAGGGAAGAGAACTTTTAAAAAAAGGGGATC
Source organism: Monodelphis domestica (assembly GCF_027887165.1). Classification (NCBI taxonomy): domain Eukaryota; kingdom Metazoa; phylum Chordata; class Mammalia; order Didelphimorphia; family Didelphidae; genus Monodelphis; species Monodelphis domestica. The sequence goes on from NC_077230.1 coordinate 305,919,789, forward strand.
TTTAAAATAGAGCAATATTTAATGCTGCTTTAAAAAAACAGCAAATCATGTTGCTGATGCTAGAAAATGAGGTTTGGGTCTTGAAGATACACTGGTTAAATTAGTATGTTTTCACTGAGTAGATACTCAGTTATGGGAAATGGAGATATAGATTGGAAGCCTCCATTTAGTAGAGGCAGCACATTTAAGTCAAAAGACAAGAACATGGAGGGGTGGGGGGGTAGCTATTAAGAAAGAAGATGCTGCAGGGAAATATTGCTTCTTTTAGGTCACTGTGACCATCTAAAGAAAACAGAGAAAACAAAGTATCTATTAATATTTCATAAGCTACCAAATTCCACTTGAATATTCAAATTAGCTAAGACTCCAGGGACACAAGCCCAAGTCTGTAATATTCTTTATCCATGGGAGCGGTTGAATAAAACACACTTATTTTGAGCTTTCCCACCGAGGGCAACGGAAGAGATCTAGTTTGGTGGGATATGCGGGGGTGTGCATGAGTAGAAAGGAACTACCCTGGGTCATGGTTTCTCTGGCAGCAGCTGTTATTCCTCTTAAAAGGACCAGGATACTGTCTGCTGATGTGTGACACGTGGATTTAACTATTCCATCTTCTTTCACTTTAGGTCATTTGTCATATTAACCTAAAGAATTAATAACTTTGGTCCCTATTTTTGGGTTAAACATCTCTCAGATGTTATGTGATGGCTACATCCTTCTATGGTAAGAATGAAGCACTTCCCTCTGTGGAGGACTAGTTGAGTATGAAATTGGGTATGAAGACGTGAAGGAGAATGGTTACACTAGGATTTCAAATGGAAAAACTGAGGCATAAGACCAATATATATTCTTTTTTTCCAATCTCACATATAGTATTTTGGCATAGCCATCAATCTCTGACTTATAACAGTCTAGCCTGGAATAACATAAAATGAATATTACAAAATATAGATGTTCATCATGAATGCAGAGTAAATCCTATGAATATTGATGAGAAACACTTGACATTGTTTTCCATCCCTCATAGGATCCTATGAATTTGGAACTTCAAAAGGCTGGAAGTCCAGAGTTATAAAGGGATTTATCTGTGGAACTGGTACTAAAGCTAATAAGAAAAAAAAAGATGAATTGCCACCAAATAATATGAAGAATGAGTGAAGGCATCCTTTAGGACTCTATATTGGATGAGAATTTTAGAGGATCAGAAGGATTCGATTATTATCATTGATTAACTTTGAAGAAAAGATATCCTTGGCCAAGGTTCTGTGAACTCTCTAGATCAGAGTTCTTAACCTGGGGTGGGGGTGGGTGGGAAGAGAGGGAGCTGGACTAAAAACTTTATTTTAATATAATGCTTTCTCTGTACTACCATAAATTTCATTTTATGCATTAAAACATTACTCTGAGACAAGGTCCATATGTTTCATTAAACTACTAAAGAAGGTTAAGAATCTCAGCAGATGCACAGTTAAGATCTATTAACTTTTCTAACCACAAAGAATTTTACTGGGACAGTAGGGAGATCCTCACACTATTTTCTATAGCAAAATGGTTATTAAGGTGTATGTGGATGGGTGTGTATGTGCATGTGTGCATGAATTACAGTTGTTATCTGATGAAGAATCAGAGGGCAATGTCTGCTTGAAGAATCACAGTGTCTCAGTGGAGTCATCATTATAGTCCTTTGTTCAATTGTCAATAATGTGTTAATTAGAACAAAAATCAAATAACTCAAAAAAATGGCCCCATAGGGCAGTGAAGTTAAAGACTAAGTCATTCGTCTTCAGAGACCAATATTTCATTTTTAATAGAGATGGGCATAGAGGGTGGACCTGAGATTTCACTGGGCTAGACCTTTTTTAAGATCTCAGAATTGAGTTGCCTCAAAAACTGAGAGGTTAATCAACTTGTTCAGGGTCATCAGTAATGCAGAAAATGAACCAAGATCTTCTTGGTTCTGAGACTGTTCTCTAACCATTACAACCTACTGATTCACTCACTTTCAATAAAAATGAAAAATTAGGTCATGGTATTAATAGCAGTTCAGGTGGCCAAAGACACCTATCTTTAAAAAAAAAAAACACAACAAAAACAAACAACAACAACAAAGAAACCAAAGAACCTTAGCTGTGCCACTTAGAAAACTTGCATTTTCTGATATTTAAGCCTTAAGAAAGCAGTCAGTTTTCCAGGTTGCAGGTTTTTATGGAACTTTAAGAGATCTGGAGGCTTATGGAAATCCAAGCATTCCTCAGCTCTCAGAGAGTAGGGTGATTGTGCCCAAGATAAACCTTTATAGAACTTCTCTCTACAGGTTTAAGCAAACCTGGTCTTTCACAAACTAGAGAAAGGAGTTTATGGCTTTTGTATTAATTTCAGTTTGGTTTGTGGTTTTTTTTTTAACCAAATCTTTCTTGCCTGACTTTCCGTGGAGCTATAACTATAATATACAGAAATCCTGCTTTTTTATGTCTCGTTTTCATTTGAAATCATTTGAAATTTCAATCAAGTAAGGTGTAATGGTCTCCAATTTCTATTTTAGTTCTTAGTCATTTATCCTCTACTTAGTGCTAATTTGTAGTTTTGCATTCAGCTCCAGCAAGTGTCTGTAGAGAGATTTAGATCACTTAAACTCATAGTGGAAAATAGGAATTTATTCTTAGTTGTTTTCTAGTATCATAGCCATGAATACTGGCTATTGTTGGAGTCTGTGAGTAGGTGGAGAGTAAGTCACAATGGCTAACTTGAAAACCAAGACCCTTCCCCACAACCTCACAATTTGAGGAGGAAGCTGTCCTTGTGACAGCTGTGGTTAATAGTTTTTGATAGGTTATTAAATTAGTTCGGAAAATTCAACATAGAAGTTCTGCACATTAAATTAAGTTTATGCAAGGGTATTAACATAGTTAAAATGATGTAAGGCTGCTGTGTGAATAATCTAGTGGTGATGTCAAAAGTATTTTATAGGCATAATTTTCAAAAGCTAGTAATAATTAAAAAGGAAAAATATTTTATTTGGCAAAGAGGAATGATACTGTTGATTTTATTATTTTCTCTTGAAACATGCAACTATCTAATACATGCAATAAGCCATTATCCATATATAAATACATATGCATGTCAGAAGCCTGCTCATACATTATGGAAGTATGTAAACATTTTGGGTACCCACATTTCAGGTGCCAAGGTGTGGCTCCTCCTGGCTCCAATAAGAACCATGTGTGTATTCATTACAAAATTTGACCCTTATGCTTCAAATAGTGTACACATATATTTCTTAAGAGGATTGAATATTAAACAAGGCAGCTATTGTGACGTTTGTTTTCATATTCTTCTCTGCTATTTTGACTGAATAAACCACTCAACTTCTATTTTTCTTTTGGATATTTTTTTTGCCTATTTTCATTTAAATTCTAAGTAAGGCCCCAAATTGTGCTTTTTTACCTAATTGTGCTTTTCTAGAGCAGAAAGTTATGCTTAAGAATATCTTAAACTTTCAGTTAATCAAGACTGACTCTGAAATAATCAATTTTCATATTATATATATATAAAATACACACACACACACACACACACTCGTACACATCCCTACCCTAACCTGAGAATGTGAAATCCATGCTTTTTATTTAAGGTACAAATTACGTTTTCTCTTTTTCTTAAAAATAAAAAAATAAACTGAAGTTTAAAATTTTTAAATTAAAATTTCTAAACTATAAATTTTTAAACTGGATGATGGAGAAAGATCAACATATGGCTTTCTATGTGACCACACACAATTTAAATAACTAGAAATTATAGACCCAGCCTATAAAGACCAACTTCTGAACAATTATTATAAAGAATACAGTTGTTTTAAAGTATTATATATCTATGCAAATCTTTGAAAAAAATCACAAGAAAAGGGCATGTTGTAGGTCATAGCTAAATTACAGGATGCAATATTGAAAAAAAAAAACATTCTACAAACTTCAGAAGTTTGTCTCTCACCCATTAAAATGATGAGTTCATCTACTTCAGAACTATAGATGCATGACATTTCCATTATTATAGCCATTATTTTGGTGCTGATTTCCTACCTTTTTCCTTTGTAAGTTCACATCAAGTTTCATTGAGGCACACTTGTTCAATGTGTTGAGTCGTCTAAAAATAAAACAAAACAAAACAAACAGTACTGAAGGCAGGAAAAACAAACAAGCAAACATAAATCTTATCAGTTTGACAGACCTCCAAAAGGGGTCCTTTCTTTCATTAGCAAGCATGCTTGTAACATTAAGAAACAGCAATATATGTGCTTTCTATACTGCCATGCCAGGATGTGCACTATGAAAAATATGTTGGTAAAACAAAGGCTTTTAAGCATCCCAATATGTTTTTTGGGGTGAGAAATGAAAACTGGTATTTAGAGATGGCCTTTCATTTCTCATTTTTTTAACAGACATTTCAACAGTCATTCTAGAACCTTTTATGATTTGAAATAATGAACTTCCCAGACCCATGGCAGGAGAGAACATTTTATCAAATTTGCTTTACAAAGGCCTGAATCCTTGTTATGTTAGTCAAAAGGTGCTTCTTATCACAAGGAAGGTTTAGGTTAGACAATACTTCCCCCCCCCCCAATACTTTACAAAATGGAAGTTGTTCACTTGAATAAACTTAAACGATAAGAAAGCATTTCAATTGATTTTATTTAGCCTTTTAATTTTTGTTGAAAACTTTGGAGCCACTTGCTTTATTCATTCAAAAAACACATTATTTAAACATTAACTAAATATAATGTACCATATTTCATACTGGGGGGAGAGACAAAGAAACAGGACGTATGGTCCTACCCAAAAGGAGCTGATGATATAGTAGAAGAAAGACAAGTATATTGTTGGATGTAGATAAATAATAATAATAATAATAATAATATGATTATTATAGGAAATTGTGGGTCTTGTGAAGGTCCAAATTCCCCAGATCATTTTCTTTTTTTTTCTCATTTCTACCAGAAGGTTATCAAGAAAAAAAGATGGAGTGTTAAAACACTTTCAACCTTATTTGTATCTCTGGTAACAAGTTTGATGAGGTAGGAATCAAAACTATTGGTCAGAAAGATGCTCTTATTATCTGTAGATTTCATATATCTGTCATTCAATTTTTTTTATTCTAATATTCAATGTGTCTGCGATCTCAAGAGTGGGTCTACTCCATCAATGAAGCTAAAATCATCCATATTTTCTCACTCTAGGTGCTTCCTATCTAGGTACTTCTAGAAGACTATAAAATACACTAGAAATCTACCTCTGAATATTTTAATATTTCATGAATACCACAGCAACATGGCAGTTCATGTGTTGCCATCCCTTATTACACAAACAGCCCACCTTTTCCAGACATAAATAGCTTTGATTATGTTATTTTTATTTCTTGGGTATGTCATCAATACCTATATCCCAGAATCCATTTAAAACCAACAAACTCTTTCAATTGCCCTTTGGAATCACCTATTAGTTTGATTCTTCTGATATGATTTATAGGTTTAAAGTTCTACTGGGAATCACAGTACAAAGATGTACTTTGGGGGCAGGGCTTGTGATCTCTAAATGCTCTATCAAATGAGGGGAGTGAGTTGAATTGCTTTTTTTTTTTCCTTAAAAGCAGTCCCCTCATGTTCAACTCTGTTTTGGCCCTATAAGTATGTCTGAATTCTAATATGGATTAACTTACTGGCTTGCCATCATATAGCTGCAAATCGATGTTTGATGTTATTAGCACAAAGTTATCCCCAAACAAGAGCACATAGAGAACACCTCAGTAAATTAATATACTGTTGCTATAGTTATGAATTATGAGAAATTCAGAGAAACATTGGAAGACTTGGAAGAACTGATCTAGAGTCCCAAAGAGAAAAATATCTGACTTAAATGATATAATGGAATACAAAACCAAAATGCATCATAGTTCAGATTACAGACACGATCTAATCTTGGTTACAGATGAATTTATGATTAAATGTACTTAAGTACTGTCAGTCACAGGCATTGTGGTAAGTTTGTTTTAAACAGGGGGAAAAGGAACTTACAGAGAAATAAGTGGTGTGAAGATGCAAAAAAAATATCAATAGGCCATTTAAAAACAAAGGTAACTACTAAACAAACTCTATAGTGAATCTCTTTTCCATTTGGAGACTGGGCATGACTGTCGTTTAAAGGGTATGCATTTTACTCCTTACAATATTGACAATAAGAGGACCATTGAATAACCAATCTCTCTAGTTATATTTATCAAGAAATGTATGATACTAACACATGCATTGAGGACACCTTGCCAGAGAAAACTTGAAGCCGAAGATATCTTCCAATGGGTCAACACTTAAAAAAATTAACAATGTATATATTCTGCAAGGGTATGGGCAGAGTTTTGCTGACAACTTTCTAAAGCATACTGTGTCATAGTATTTTCTAAACTTTTCAGTCAGTTTGTGACTAAGATCTATTCTGTTATAGAGAGTCATCTACAAAAGTCTACCTCTGTGTATGAATGGATAAATGTAGAAATAGCTAGGCCTACATCAATATAAAATTCCCATATTTTCCAGAGATGAGAAATTAGGCACATGAACCCACAGTTACTGAATGTCTTTTTGGATATCTTATTATGTATTACTATCATTCATGGCACTCTCCATTCTTTTGGAATTTCTCCTATTATATCTTGAAAATTCGTTCTTTAGTGCTTTTCAAATTGGGTAGCCTCCAGCACAGATTTCTTCTGTATTTATTCAATCTGGTGCAGCAATTTTTCCTTACTTTATTTTATTATAATCCATTTCCAAAGTATTATACTATGTATTGAGACATCCAAATGTTGTGATTTAGCTGTCACTGAAGAAGAAGATAGATCCCTACAGAAACACTAACAAATCTCTCATTTCACATCTGTCTACTGACCTCTTTCCAATTTTATGCACAAATGCTCTTGGAATAATCTAGCTAAATTGTTTCACATCCATTTTTCCTTTCCAAATGACTTTTGTTGTTTCATGAGATTGCTCTGCTTATAATATTTTATCATCTTATTCTGGAATATTTTGTAAATTATCTTATGTCCTTAATTCATGTTTCCCTTAACAGTTATTTTTCTCTACCTGGTAATCATATCATGTTTTTATTGGCCAAAACATTTTTCTGGGTTCTTTTGGCCTCCTGATTGTAGTGATTGCTTCATATTGACTGAACTTCTCTAAGAAATAGTAATAATAAAAACCAGTACCTTAGAAAGAAATAGTAATAATAAAAACCAATGCCTTTGCTTTTACCTATTCCTCACATTTTATAGACCATAGATAATTTAAATAGTTGGTGTTGGCTGTCTGATGACCATTCTTATCTTTTATTCTAATCTGATAACATTTTGATTTAATCAAATGCTGCTAATTCTGAAAAGACACCTAAATAGGTAATAAGCCATTTTCTTAAAAGAGTCAATATTATTTTTAGTGATGTTTGATTTTGCTAAGTATGGCCTTCCAATAATTTTCTTAAATGAAGTATTTATGATCCCAGGTGTAAGGTTTCGGTGTTTTTGATCTTCATTTCTTAGTCTTGAACTATGCTTTCCAACTTTTTGGAGGGTCATCAAAAAAGGTTATTTTGACTCAGTTTGGAGGCTTGTCAAGCTTATAGTGAGATTTTTTTTTTTACTGCTGAATCTCTACTACAGACACTGGTCTGTTATCTGAAAGTATCTTCATTATGGACCTCTTGCTCCTACTTAATTAGAAGCATAGCAACGTAATATGACCAAGAGCCCTTCAAAAAGATCTTTCATGTTGTCTTTAGGCATGTGATGAAAACTAATTCAATTCCATTATTCCAACTATTGAAGAGTAAGCTAGAAGTTATCTTGGTTTAACTAAATGAAATGACATTCTTCTTTCAGGGACCAGTTTAGGTGTCACCCTCCTTGTGATGCCTTCTCTGAATCTCCTTTATTAGTGCTCTCTTCCTCAATTTTTCTTGCATTATATTTGTTTTCATATTGTTATATCTCAGAAGAATGTAAGCAAATAATCTTGCTTTTTTTTAATCTTTGCATCCCCAATGCCTAGAATAGCATGTTATATGCAGCACACATTTAATAAACAGCCATGGAATCACTGAATTGGAGTTTCTTCATGTCTTCTGGTTTTGATTTTGGTAAGAATGAAAATGGTTTAGTGCCTCCTATACTGTATTATTTAAATATTCAGGGGACAAATCTCATATCTTGAAATTAATGCCTCTAAATGGTCTAAGAACTGTATAATTTTTAGCACCCTTTATCCCTCTTATTGTCATTTTTTGACCAGTAGGAAGTCAAATGAGACTGGTGCCAATTTTGCATTTTATTTATTTGGTCAGAGTCAAAAATTTTATCACCTATTCCACAAATTTTTGGTCATGTTTAAGCTTTCTATACTTGGCAGGTACCTAATAGGATGTCATCAAATAAAGTAATAAAAGTATAGTACTTTGCAAGGATTAAAGGGCTTATATATACCAGTTGTTGTTATATATAACAAAACAGAATAATAAGTTTTTTAAAGGAGGGATCATTTTATTTTTCTTTGTAGTGACAATGCTTGGCATATAGTTGGTGTTTAATAAATGCTAATGTAATGATTATTATTTATTTAAGCTGGTCCTTGGACCATGGAAAGCCTATTATCAACTCTATATCTAAAGACATTAAAGCTTGGTAGAACCTGACAGATGGCTTTTGGAATCATGAACCATGTCATTGGGTTTTAGTGAAGGATTCAGTTCCCTTGCCAAGGATAAAACAAATTTGGCTTCAACTTAAAGTACAAAGAAATCATTCTGTACTGCGCAAAATGTTGAGAGCATCATCATATTGATGTCAGGGGAAAAATACCAGTTTCTGTTTTCTTTATGTACAAAAAGAAGTACAGAGGTCTTTGTGTTACATTTTAATGTACTTTCTGACAAATTCATGGGTTGTTGTTGCCTTTTAAAAGCTGAGACCCAAGTGACAAAGGAACTGATCTTTTTTCTCTTTCAATTCCATCAATTAGTGTCAACTCATAGATCTAGATATGCATCCCTCATATCTCTCTAAGTTATAGTCTCATCAGACCAAATGCCTGCTAGATTTCATTACATAGACCTACTATTCTTAGCTCAAGTTCAATGCATCTAAAACAACATATCCTCTTTCCCTCTAAACTTGACTCTTTCCTTAACTTCCTATTTTTATCATGCATATTAGCACCTTGGAATTGCCCTTAATCCTTCCACTTCTCTCCTTCTCCTCCCTTCCCACTATTCCCTTGTAATTGGTTTGTTGTCAAGTCCTGTCACTTCTATCTCTTGAACATCTCCTACATCTATCCCTTTCTTTCCACTCACAATCATCACCTTGGTTCAGGTAAGCATCATCTCTTACCTGGAATATTGTAATAGCTTTTCAAACCATCCAACTGCTGCTAGTCTCTCCCCTTCTCCAATCCACTCTTCACAGAGTTGTAAAAAATATTTCCAGTGCACAATTCTAACCATATCACGCTCCTGATCACAACCTTTTGGGGCCCCCTCCCTATTTGCTCTAAGATACATAAAGCTTGTTAATAAACTCTCTACACTATTGAGCTCTTCTCTGGCTACCTCTCCAGCATTATTTCATATTATTCCTTTCCCCAAACTCTGTTTTCAAGGTAAACTGCATGATTAACCTTCCCTCTACTTAACATTCCACTTCCAGCTGTCATGCATTTACATAAGTTTCTTTATATGCCTAGAAAGCACTTCTTCATCTCAATCACTGGCCTAATCTATCAAGAAGCAACTCAGGCACCATCTTCTGAAACTTTTACTGATTTACTTTGGTTAAAATTCTCTTTTTCCCCAAATTATCTTGGATTTTCTGATTTGTGTGGCATGATGCCCAGGTACAAGTCCTGTCTCTAATACATACTGCCTACATGATTCTGGTATGATTCTCTCTGTGCCTCAGCTTCCTCATCTGTAAAAAGAGAGGGCTTATCTAAGGTCTCTTCAAGTTCTAAGTGACCCTATAAAGGGATAGAATATACATGAAACACAGATGGGTTAAGTATTTGGTAAAGTCTGTGACTGCTAAGGAGGAGAAGGGATCAGCCAGTATGAACAAGAATATCAAGAAAGACATCATGATGGAGATGTTACTTAAAAGGAATTTGAAGAATGGGTAATAAGATCTGAAAGAAATAGGAGATAGGTAGAAATGAAAGGAGATGCTATTTTAAGAGTAAGGAACAAGAGTAATGGTGTGACCAAAGACAGAGCAAGGAATGGGAATAAACATGACATTTCCAAGGAAATGAAGAAATAAAGAGAAACAAGCTAATGTAATGAAAAGAACACTGGATTCAAAGTCACAAGACCTTAGTTCTAGGGTAGACTGTGGGACCATTTTTGTTGTTCAGTTGTTTTTCAGTCATGTCTTTATGTTTCCATTTGGGGTTTTCTTGGCAAAGATACTAGCCCAGGGCCAATGAGTTAGTAAATGTATGAGGCTAGATTTGAACTCAGGAAGATGAGTCTTCTTGATTCTATCCATTGTGCCACTTAGTGGTTCCGTAGGACCTTGGGCAAAACATTTTATCTTTCTGAAGCTTTGCTTCTATCTATAGAATGGGAATATTAATACTTGAATTATGAGCCTCATGAGGTTAACTCTAAGAATCAATTAAGATAACATTGATAGATTTATAGATAGGTGACAGTGGATAGAATGCCGAGCCTGAAGTCAGAAAGACTCATCTTCCCAAGTTTGAATTTGACTTCAGATACTTACTAGTTGCATGATCCTGGAAAAGTAACTTAACCCTGTTGGCCTCAGTTTCCTCATCTATAAAATGAGCTGGAGAAGGAAATGGCAAACCTCTTCAGTATCTTTGGCAAGAAAGACCCAAATGGGGTTACAAAGAGACTTAACCTCCATCACCTAGCCCTCACTGCTTTTTCTAGAACCAATTTATATATATATATATATATATATATATATATATATATATATATATATATATATATATACACACATATATAACTGATGTTGCTGTTGTTAAAAAAGAAATAGGTTAAAAGTCCCCAAGTTATGTATATGTATACATAACTTGTGACAATTTGGCAGTATTATAAAACCTATGAACTCTTTCTAAGAATGTTTTTCAATTTGCAAAAAAGAATTTCAAAGAAAAAAAATTATACTGAAAAAAAGGATAAAAATTTTCCCCAAGTTCATGGACTCCCTGAAATTTAGACAGAGATTCCATGCTTATAAGTGTAGCCTATTAAAAAAATGTAGCTAATTAAAAATGTAGCTGATTAAAAAAATCAACAAAAAATCTGGACATAACAAAAGATATGCGTTGGTAACTACTTGCATTCTACAATGATTCCTCATTTGCACCAAAGGATTCTACTTTAAGAATAGTAAACTATGGGGGCAACTAGGTTGCTCAAAGGATAGAGAGGTAGGCCTGGGGGTGGGTGGTTTTGAGTTCAAATTTAGCTTCAGACACTTCCTAGCTGTATGATCTTGGGCAAGTCACTTAACCTCGATTACTTAGCCCTTACTGCTCTTCATTCTAAAACCAATACACAGTCCTGATTCTAAGATGGAACATAAGGGTTAAAAAAAAGTAGTAAACTCTACTAGTATTTATTAACATGTAATTTGATTTATTTACAACCTTTATGGTAATAATATTGCTTGAATAAAGTGTTGTTGTTGAGTCATTTTAGCTATGGCTGACTCTTCTTGGCAAATATACTGGAGTAGTTTGCCATTTCCTTCTTGAAGCTCATTTTATAGATGGAGAA